>NC_133859.1:7933144-8533144 GCF_047830755.1 Zonotrichia albicollis
CTCAGCAAAATTCTGGGATTTGCTCAATTAAGGACTAATAAAATTATCTGCTGTGAATTTGTTTGCCTGTTGTGAACAAAAGAGGAGGAGACAAATGTTATTGACTCATTATAGCAAGACCAGGTCATCCATTTCATGAAAGGAAAAAAAATGAAATATTAGGATGTTCCAGATGAGGCATTCTCAGTAGAGAACAGGGAGTTACCCCTGTGCACGACCATGGTGACACTACATTGCTGGCTTTCCTTGTCTGGTTTTGGTCACTTGTTGCATGAAGATGTTACATAAAAGAAGATTAGAAGCACTAGTTTCATTTATGTAACAAATGTGAACAAAGACAGAGAAGAAATGGACATAAAAAAGCATCTGTAAACATGACACCAGTGAGGGATGTTAAGTAATTAATTAAGCTAACTGAAAATAATGGCATGGAGCTGTCTATAAAGAATTTTAGCTGGAAAACTGAACTCTATGGTTAGTGAGATTTTTACAAGATGGAGATTTAAGATGATATCAATGGAATTCTCTAGGAGTTGTTTGTGGTGACAGGCCTGAGGGCTGGTTCATGTTCTGTTTTCATTTAATGTTTTACCATTGAAAGAACACAAATTGACACTCAATGAATAAGTGGAGAAAGCACTGGGCAGCACAGTTCGACATCTTCCAGTGTCTGGAAAACAAAGGATGAGTTTGTTTTCTAAAGAGCCTTTAAAACCATCGGAGAATTCCTTCTTCCCGTTTTTCCTTACGTTAAGTAAGAAATGTGACATTGTCAAACACATAACTTTTCATGACTCATTGATATGAAAATTTTGAAAAATGTTTAATTTTGAGAGTAGCTTCACAAAATCTGACATACGTGACTATGTGATTATAACCTCAGAGGAGACGGACTTAAAAGTATGAAATAATAAAGTCAGACTAACCACTTCAGAAACTTTTTGGTCACTTTGTATTTTGCTTAGGGGAAACACAATGTATGAGCATAAGCTGCCACTTTGGTATTTTTGCTACACCCTCAGTTGCCTGAGGAATTAATTAGGGACATTTCTATGTAAGGACTGCAGTCTTTAAAAAGCATCTCTGTTTCTATTGATTGTTGGCTGATAACAGAGCAGTGGACTGCCCAGAAGTGGTGCTAGTTGGGGTGAGTTGTTCTTCAACCTCATATTACTAAGCCTTTTTTCTTTTTGAATGTGCTGAACAATGATTGCTAAATTTGTCAATGTGGCTGCACTCAAGTACACCTGTGGCTTTCAATCATGATAGAGCTTTGGCCAGCAAGATGCTCACTGTGCATCAGCATTTTGGATAAATGGTAATTTAACTGTAGCTGTATGAAATTTCAGCTAGTCAAGCCACACAGCCACTCACACATTACAATATAAGCCATAGTGCTGTGACTGTTAGATCACTGAGATCACCTCTTCTTAAAATAGTGTTTATTTCTCCAGCTTAATCTTCTATGTTAGCTCTCTTCTAGTATTTATTTAGTCTGTTTTGTACTTTTTCATTGCCACTCTCTGCAAAGTCAAAGAGAAGACACATTTACAGAAGATGTATATCAATGGACCAAAAAATTATACAGGCCCTTATTTTTGGCAGGAGATGCACAGTATTCCTAGCAAACTGAGCTTCTGCACCTTGTTACCCCACAGCAGGATGGGCAGGTTGTTTCACATATCACTCCCAGAAATGTAAGATCAGCTAAAGGGAAGAGGTGTGTCTGACCACCATGGCAGTCATTCCTGCCTGGGTGCAAAAGCACAAACGAATCTTCAAGGTGGAAACACTCATGACCCATGAATAAACAAATGATGAGGAAGGCACCATGGCAATGTAAGTTCTCCTCAGCAGACATCTGTTGCATGGCAGGTCTGGGTGATCTGTAGTCTTAGACTCTATGTAGGGTGAAGATGCCTTCACTGTACGTACAGGGTGTTCTAGGATTTGCTTCTCTTTGCACACCTAAATATGTGTAGTGAATATTTTGACATGTGTGCAGCCTTGGTAAACCATTACCTGAAAAAAAGACCATAAAATTGTGTTTCTTACTGTCTGACTTTTAAAAACTAGTCACAGGTGATGTTTCAGTATATATAAGGATGTCAGCTGTCAAGATTGGGCTTTCCCTTGAAATCTGTAGTACATATTTGTGTAGAGTAGTTGACTGCAGAGGGGGATTTAATTGAATTTAGGATAATCAAGTTATATTTGCTTTCTGCTGCATTAAACTTCTATTCCCTATGTCATTTTGAAAATGACATATAAATATAAGGTAGTGGAGACTACAGTGCTGATTCCCATGCTGGGATAAGCCAGAAGATGGGTTGCTTAAATAACTGGTTTTAAATAACTGACTGAAGATTTTAAACTTACCATGTCTTTATGCAGTCCCATGAGGAAGCAATTGCTTTCCAACCTTGAAGAAGTCTGAGCAAATATGTAGGATAAAAGTGAAGTTTCAAGATGGTGTAGGAAGTCACATGCAAGACAAACCCTTGTACCCAGAGTATCAAAACATTTTGTTTCACATGGCTGGATGCAAACTTTCACAAAAGTGTTTATGAATGGAGCAATATCTAACCCTAGTCTGTCTAGGCTTAGTGTTGCTTGTTAACTAGAAGGATCTCTGATTTTAGGGTTAATTATTGGCTATCATCTGATCTGTGAGTTCATAGTGTAATATTTCATCACCTATTTATTTTGAATAAGCTTTATGTGATGAGTAGAGTCTTGTTTTTTCAAATCTGTCAGCCCATAATTCAATATTTCAAGAGTTTTGATGCCATACTGCAATGTTTCATGCTTTGACTTCTTGGGGTTTTTTTTCCCTTTTCTCTTTTTTCCTGCCTCTTCTCCACAATAAATTACTCCATAGAGAAGCAATTAATCTTCTTTTTTTCTGGTCTGACATGTTTGGCTACTCTTTAATGCCAGCAAAAGTATCATTATTTCTAACTAGTACTTCTCTTTGTAAAGTGTGGTATAAAATACATATTAATGTGTTTTCATGTAATTTATTCATATGTAATAAAGAAATAAAAAAGGAAAACCTGCATTTTTAGTGGCACTAAAAGCCAGTGAGAAATCAGAGTGTTTTTATGACTACACTGCTATGTAAAAACAGGAGCATAAAGACATAGGACAGTTCCTTCTAAATCAAACAGCTCCCCATCTATCCTACTGTTCTGTCTCAGAGGCAGTAGAAGGTGCTGTTTACCCTATGAACCTGGCAATTTTCCGTCTTCTATTTTCCTGATACTGTCCCAGCGCCCAGGATTGTATTAAAGAGGAGGGCATCTCTGATTCATCCTTTCAGTATCTACTTGGACATTAGGGAGAAATTTTGGACATCAGGAAGGATTTCTTCATTGAAAGGGTTGTCAGTCATTGGAAAAGGCTGCCCAGGGACGTGGTGGAGTCACTATATCTGAAAGTGTTCAAGAAATGAATGGACATGGCACTTAGTGTTGTGGTCTGGTTGACAGTGGAGACTGGTCAGAGGTTGGACTTGTTGATCGTGGAAGTCTTTTCCAACTCTATGATTTATGAATTTATTGCTTGTTAATTTTTCTAAAGCCTTTCTGAAATCGGTGAGATAATAAGCAACTGGCAGGAGAACCTTTCAGATGCCCTTTACTGACTTTTAAATTACACTTTCTTAAAGTGCTCTCTCTTCTACCAGCCTTGTGCTCCTTTCCTATTGGCTCTTGCATTTCAGGATTTGGTGACCAACAATTCTTCAGTCACTTTATCCACTACCTTTGTGTTTCTCTAAATGCTGACATCTTGTCCCTTGGCCTCCTCATCTCCAAACTAAAAAGTGCAGGCCATTTTAATCACTTCTTAAGTCCTTTGATCATTTTTAGCTGCCCTTCCTTGGACTTTCTCTAAATCTATGAAAAGAAGGGGAAAGGAAAAAAGAACAAACCAGAGAAATATGTGTGAAGTGTTCATACCGGAGTTCTCACTGAGACAGAATATCCATCCTGAACTAGGTAAAGTGTCTAGGAGAGGTGAAGGGTCTGTGGAGCTAAAGCTGAAGGAGAGGCCGCGTTCCAGAGACAGCAAGGAGACAGAGAAAGAAAAACAGAAAAACCACGAGGTCAATCTGCCCCCGACTTAGGAATTCCTTCGATAAAGAAGAATTAGTGCTAAATGTCGTGTGGAATGAATATGTATGAACTTAATTTGAAACTGTATGCATATGCATTTGGAAGGGGGGATAAAAAGGGGACTCGGAGTCTCCAGGGGCACGCATGCCCTTTTGGGGAGTCTTGCGTCCGGCGCGCGTCGTAATAAAAGCATACCGGGCTTTACAACTTTTACAAGTTGTGAGGTTTCTTCTTTTCTCCGCAAAACATTTTGGCGAGCCAGGTAGGAGTTCTCTGTCCCCGCGGGGGCAGGGGGGATAGACGGACCTCCAAGGCGCGCCCCAGGATTTTTTCCTGGTGGGGCTCCGCTTGTCTCAACTTGCCACCTGCGAGGACAGACAACGACCCGCTGGCCTGCGGAGGAGAATACGGTATGTATGGGGCCCCAGGGGGGGGGAGGAAGGAGAGAAAGGGAGTAAACCACCCAGAGACGTCTGGGTTCATGGGTTCAGCTGATAGAGCAGCTGTATTAGAGATGAGGTTCAGCTGATAGAGCAGCTGTATTAGAGATGGGGTTCAGCTGATAGAGCAGCTGTATTAGAAACGGGGTTCAGCTGATAGAGCAGCTGTATTAGAGGCCGGGTTCGTCGTTCTGATGGAGCAGACCGCTAGCGGCTTTGGGGGTAAGCCGGGTGAACCCGTGTATGTGTGTATTGAGGATTCATAGTTCTGATGGAGCAGAACTGGTGAGCCCGTGTGTTTTGTTTGTGTGTGTGTGTGATGTCCGGACACTGTGTTGCTGTATGGTTAATGTGTGTGGCCAGTGCACTGTGTTTGTGATCGTGCAGGTGATATGTGTATGGTGTATAAAAGAGAGTAAATCTACAGTGCCCTACAGTGCGGGGGGGGTCAGTACTCCCCGTGTTTGAAGCAGCCGAGTGAGGCCAGAGGCGCCGGCTGCAGCAGGCTGCGGGGGCAGGGAGAGAAGTGCCCCGCAGAGAAGTGAGTGGAGGAATGTCAGTGATGGTATTTATCGTGTTTGAATGTAGTGATTTGTGTAGATTTGGTACATTTTAACCGTGAGTATGAGCTCAGAGAGTTCCTTTGCCTTGGATGTTTGGACTTGATCTCTAGACTGTGTGCTGTTATTTTGATTGTGTCCAGGAAAAATTTATTTGAGTAAATGCCGAATTATGGTGTGCTGTGTTGTGTTGAGAAAAGTGAGCACTTTGAGAAATATGCCCTTTCCCGGTGATTTTGTGTGGTGATTTTCTTCCGCTGCATTGTGGTAATTTGATTCTCAGACTGTATAGTGGTGTTTGTGGAGATTTTAAGATTTTGTTGCAACAAGAGTAGCATTTTACATAGGAGAGCTATAGTACAGTGATTTATGTTTAACTTCGATAAAGTGAGTTAAAGGAATTCCAAGAATTCTCCCCCTCACAGCAATTCAAGCCTTGGCTCTAGTGAATTTGAGATAAGGCGGGGGGGGGGGCGTGTGTCTGTGTCTGCAGGTATATCAGAGTTTTGGCTGTGACTAACACAGCCCTTTTGCAAAGCAGCAAAACAAGTGTAAGTAGACACAGTGCTTAATTAAATTGTGCAAGAAGAGAACTAGAAAAGACTGATATTTTGTAAAACAGAGTTTATATAGAAGGGATGAATGAGATGAATTAGTTAATGAGACTTATGAGATTTATGAGACTTCGGTTGGTACTGCAGTAAGTCTTTACTGGAAACAATCCGCTGAAAGGATTTAAAGTTCTCTGTAACAAACAGAATAGCCTGCCTTTGTGAGCAATTTTGGGGAGCCTTTGGTACATCAAGAGGCTAGCAGGCTGTGTGAGGTGACAGTGGCTGCGCCCTGGGCACAGGGACAGCTCTGGCTGCCCCGTCTCCCCAGGGAACACGGGAATGGCCTGTGAGCAAAAGCTGGATGTGCAGGTATTATTGCAGTGCGGTGTTTATGAGAAACACTGGTATTGCTGTTTTGCTGTTCCAATAAGTGTCAGGGTACACGCCCCGAGTGTAAATTAAAGGTTTCTGGTCAAGCGGATTCAGAACCTAAGGTCTTAGAGCTTGTGTGTGGGAATTACATCTGATACCTGCCACCTGGAGCTGTGTGTATAGGAGGAAAACTGAGAAACTACTGTGAAGGTCTGTAAAAAGGTTTGAATGGAAGCGGGATAGGGCAAGGAGAAATAAATAATGAGAACTGACCAGAGCAAACAGGTTCCTAAATTAGCCCCTTTTGGGAGGGGCTCATTGGGAGGAGGTTGCCAGTAAGAGCAGCTCAGAAAATAAAAAGATTTATAGTGCTTCATTGCTGTTAGTACTGTTTTATAATAGGAAGATAAATGGGATAGTTTTTGTATGCTGAAATGTCTTTTGTTTTAAGAAATCACCCAGAATGACAAAGAGACTGTGAGATCAGACTGCTCTCTGGTCTTGGCCCCTGAAAAGGAAGACAAGGCAAAGAGAAAGCAAATCAAACATGTTGTTCAGCATGCAGCATAAGATAGCAACGTATGAAATCAGGCAAGGATTATCACGCTGAAATGCGAAGCAATCACAGTTCGCAAAATGAGCACATATGATTTGTAAAGGCTTCCTCCCAAGGTAAGGGAGGAGGGGTAAAGGTAACCTTCCCAAAAGGGAAGAATTTTGTCAGTACAAGGGTCATGTGTTCAGTTTTAAATAAAGCTTTAGTACCTGTGGAGAATGTTTATGTTGTAGTGTGGGGAATGAACAACTGGCCAGTCTGAAAAGGCATACTTTTTAAAACCTTTAAAGTAACATGTGTACTATGTGTACCTAAAAGCTTTTGTACAATTCGCTCAATTTGCTAAACATTCTCAAATGAGAAAAGTTACTCTGGAGGCAAATAATATAAAGATGTTAGGCTTAATATTAACAGACACTGAAATTAAGAAAGACATTAGTAAGGAGATATTAGAATAAGTAAATAAGTGTTTTCAAGGGTATGGGCCTCTGCTGCACCAGGGAGAGTGAAAGATGCTCCCCCATGGGATGCTCCCCCATCAAGCTTAATGAAAGAACACAACCAGTGAGAGCTGAGTAGTACCCTCAAAAAGAAGGTAAGGAAGGAATCAGTCCAATAACTGGTAGTACTGGATTAAGGGCTGTCAATAAGATAACACAGAATTTGTACCCTGTGGTAGCAAATCCATAGACCTTACTAACTTGTTTAACACCTGAGCTAACCTGGTTCACTGTTTTAGGCCTAAGAGATGCCTTCTTTTGCCTCCCTATCCATGAAGCCAGCCAGAACATTTTTGCATTCAAACACAAGCTCACACAGTCCATGTGCCTGAAGGCTTCAAAATTCTCCACTCCGATTGGAGAACAGCTTGCAAGGACCCAGAGTCCCAGGAAGCTCCACAAGAGGAAAGGAGGCTGTTGCAGTACATAGATGATCTTCTAGTAGCCACTCGGACGAGGGAAGCAAGAGAAGCCTGGACGGTAAGCCTTTTGAATTTCCTAGGACTCCAAGGATGCAGAGTCTCAAAGAAAAAGGCACAGGTAGTGAAACAGAAGGTAATCTACCTGGAGTAAGAAGTGAGTGCTGAGCAGCAGACTTTAAGGCAGGGAAGCCCTATGCCAAACCCTTAACCCCAGACAACGAAAGAACTCCAAACCTTCTTAGGCATGGCAGTGTAGTGCCAGCTGTGGGTTCATAATTGTGGACTGTTCTCCAGACCCCTCTATGCTCTTATTGCCAATGGGAACTGAGATCTCCAGTGGACAAGAGACACCACACGGGCCTTTCACCAGCTAGAGAGTCCCCTTATGTTGGCTCCAGCTTTGAAACTTCCAGATGTAAGTAAAGCATTCTTTCTATTTTTCCATGCAAGGAATTGCTCTGGGAATATTGGCTCGAGACTTGGGTCCATACCGGAGGGCAGTTGCTTACCTCTCTAAGCAACTAGATGCAATAGCCAAAGGATGGCCAGGTTGCCTCAGAGCTGTAGCAGCAGTTGTGCTGAACATTCAAGAGGCACACAAGTTTATCCTGGGACAAAAATGACTGTGCTAGTGTCCCACACAGTGTCTGCAGTACTGGAAGTAAAGGGTGGCCACTGGCTTTTCACCAGAGAGGTTTCTGAAATACCAGGCCATCATGGTAGAGCAAGATGATGGAGAGATAGTGGTGACTAATATTGTCAACCCAGCTTCTTTTCTCAGTGGAATCAAGAAGAAGCAGTACACCATGATTGCCTAGAGACCACTGAAGCTACCTACTCCAGCCGCCCAGATCTAAAGGACACTCCTCCGGACGATGCAGAGACCTGGTTCACTGACAAGAAAGCGACATTGCAAAGTTCACAGTGACTACCTGCAGAGAGGTAATAGAGTGTGGACCCTTACCAACAGGTACCTCTGCACAGGATGCTGAGATAAATGCATGGACCCATGCCTTAGAAACAGCAAAAGGCATTCAGAGTTGTGCATGCACATGGAGCCATCTGGAAGGAGAGGGGACTGCTGACCTCACAGGGAAAGAAGAGACAATCCAGCTGCTGGAAGCAGTTCGGCTACCTGAAAAAGCATATTAAGGCACACCAGAGAGTGAGCTTAAAATTGGAGGAAAGAAATGAGCTGGCGGATGGAGAGGCAAAGAAAGCAGCAAAGGGTGAGGTACAGATTTTCCTCGAAGGTAAGCCATAATACAATAATACTAATCAAAAGAGACGTACAACTGCAAGGGGTGGGCTACCATTGAAAGAGAGCTAGTAATCCCCTCCCATTTTCGTGGTTACTAGTGAAGGAAGGGCACTAGAAAACACACTAGGGCCTAATTACTTAAAGCCTTTTATAGAGTGTGGCTCCTTTCTCAAAATGACCGACGCTGCGAGTGATACAGAGTGCACTGGAATGAAGTGTTGACTTTGAAGTAGTAATTCCCACAGGCTTTCTAGAACACACATCTGATTGAAAGGACTGTTGTATCATTGTCAGGAATCTACATGCCACTATCACTCAGGTGAGCTGATAATGTGATCCTTGCCTCCAGACTAACCTCAAAATACCCCTGGGCCAAAACTTGGTCAGACTGGGAGTGGCCATGGGCCTGTATAGCAGTGGCAAATCAACTTTTCAGAACTCCCAAGGAAAGGGGGGTATCAGTATTTACTGGTATTAATAGATACATTTTCAGGGTGGCCAGAAACATTCCCCACCAGAACTGTCAAAGCTCAAGAAGTGACCAGATCATTTTTACAAGAGATATTACCACGATTCAGAGTTCCAGCCACGATATCCTCAGATAAAGAATCACCTTTCATTTCCAAAATAGTGCAACAGATTAGTAGCCATCTGGGCATAGATTAAGAACTTCACACCCCATACTGCCCCAATCAAGCGGCCAGGGGGAGAGAATGAATCATTTGATTAAGCAGCAAATCATAAGACTGGGGCAAGAAGCTCTTCCACTAGCACTATTGCAAATTCAAACTAAACCTTTTGAGCTAAAGGAATGCTGAATCCTTTTGGAATGCCTTATAGAAGACAATAGAATACAAGGGGAATGTCCAGAATGTCCACTTACATGGTGGCATTAAGCAAACAGCTCAGAGTAATTGAGAAACGTGTGGCTGGAACTCGGAGCAGGGAGTTGGATAGCCTGGGGTTGATGTATATGTTAAGTCTCTTACAGAGAAGACTTCAGAACCACAGTGGGAGAGACCACTGCAAGTACCTCTCACCACCTTCACTGCAATCAAAATCAAGGAGCAGAATGCCTGGATCCATCACTCTCGGGTGAAGAAGGCCCAGAAGCCCCTTCAGGAGTGACACCAGGAGACAATGAACTGAGACTAAAACTTATTCGGGCAAAATGAGTATATTGCGGTCGGGAGTAGCTCATACTTTAGTGTACAGAATTGTTTTGTATGGAATTATAACTGAAGTTTTAGAACTAGAGAGTACCTCTACCCAAAGCAATGCTGAATGGCCTTGGTCCCTGGCATTTAATCAGTATACTGGATCCATAGGAAAACCTTCTGAGATAAAGAAGGTTTATATTAAACATATCTACTGTAGTAATCCACGAGAATCAAGTATGTGAGGAGTAAGAATAGCAAGAACAGGAGCTGTGAACACTTCAAGGAATCTGAAGCGAAGAAATCAAAGTAAAGTGCTTAGTCATCAAAAGGATGGCTTATGAGAGACCAGATGTAATTAGTGTCTGAACCTCCCCTGGTGTATATGAACACCAGGAAGTCTGTGATAACCTAAGTGAATCAGACAGTTGGTGTAATTTCACCCTGATACAGCCTGTAGGCAATGAATTTAGGCTCTTCTCTCAAGATTTCCCCTCCATTATCTTCTGCCCTGAACACAGTCCACAGCTTGATCTTAGCTAAGGGCAAGGTGGGTGACCAGGAGAGACATTCCTGCTTGCCACACATCTGGGAAATCAGGTGCTTTGGAGGGAGAGAGAGAAGTTAGATTCCCTGAAGTCTCTACATTTCAGAACAAACATCTGTCTCAAGTATGACCTAAACCTCTGTCAGATACACTTGTGAAGTGTGTCTGAATTTGTAGTAGGAGCCCAGCACATCCCTCTGGCAGGGAAGGATGATCATGGACAGAAAGCAGTTCCTGTTCCCCATAACAAACATCTAACTGGCATATTAGGGACAAGATTAGGAGTTTTAAATAGAATTGATTCAGAAATACTGATGAATAAACTGGCTGCTGCAGCAGGTAGCCTAACAAAATTGAAGCAGCCTTTATAGTAATCTCTACTGGCATTAGGAACTAGCCAGTGACAGATTTCAAAAGTACTGCCAAAGTAAAGAAGTATGAACAGGCCGGGGACCAAGACCACAAATTGATAGTAGAAGCACTTAGTATAGTTCAAGATAATGTGTCTTTAGCTTTCAGTTGTATACAAGCACAGTTATGGATACAAGCAACAGCAGCTCTGATCATATAGGAAAGGGGTGAAGGTAATTTTCCAGCTGAAATTCAGAAAATTGAATGGGATAATGCAATTGATTTTGAAAGGAAGTTTTAATCCTGGTGGATTATGGTGAATTTCACCTATGATCCTATTTCTAATGTGGCCACTGCCTTTGTGCTTACCATACGTAATGCCACTGTTTATGTTATCCATCCCATCATTGCCCTAAGATTAAACCATGAAGAAACAACACTCTATCCTTCAGAACATAGAGTGTGGGCACAAAAAGATGAATGAAAAGTGGCAGGTAGTAAACTTAGAATCCTGCATTACTAGAGAACAAATGGGATTCATTTGTGAAAGCAATACTGCTAATGCCCAGGATGTGTTTGGACACTGAACAGAGTATTTGTCACTTTGAAATTCATCCAGTCACTGACCAGAAAACTGTGCTCGTATATACTGGAAAAGGGCGTATGTTCGAGAACTGCTTGTGCTGCTGTACAAATTAATAGCAATGATGTTATTCTGTCTAGTAGAAACCATTCTAATCTCTGTATTTGTATTTGTAATTTTGTTAAGATTATTGGGTGTGATTTTTCGTATTTGGTACCAGTAACATCCCACCAGCTGATTACAGCCAATTACACAATGTATCACAGACTACCACCTACCCCTATCGGAGTGAACCTTACATTGGTAAAACAATTAATTAAGCACCAAGACCTATTAGAAGTCTTGAAAGAAATCCGAGAAAGTGGAAAGAAAACCTTAATTACTGTCCAACATGGTACAAAAGAAATAACCAGAGTTCTACAAAGAATAAAATACGGATAATCACTGGTGAGATGTGATCTTTGGGTGATCACCAACTGCAAATGGAACCTTTGATAAGTTGTGCCACCCTATTCTAGTTTTACTAATATTAGTTGGGATAAGCTTAGGATTATCTATTACATTTTTAATTTGGAACTGGAGAATGCTACAACGAATAGCTGTACTAACCTCTTTGTCAAATGTACATGGTAAAGCGCTAAAAGACACTTATTGTCGTGGAAATTTTCCTTAAGTAAAAGAATTTACTTATTTCCTAGGAAAGGGGGGAATGAGACAGAATATCCATCCTGAACTAGGTAAAGTGTCTAGGAGAGGTGAAGGGTCTGTGGAGCTAAAGCTGAAGGAGAGGCCGCGTTCCAGAGACAGCAAGGAGACAGAGAAAGAAAAACAGAAAAACCACGAGGTCAATCTGCCCCCGACTTAGGAATTCCTTCGATAAAGAAGAATTAGTGCTAAATGTCGTGTGGAATGAATATGTATGAACTTAATTTGAAACTGTATGCATATGCATTTGGAAGGGGGGATAAAAAGGGGACTCGGAGTCTCCAGGGGCACGCATGCCCTTTTGGGGAGTCTTGCGTCCGGCGCGCGTCGTAATAAAAGCATACCGGGCTTTACAACTTTTACAAGTTGTGAGGTTTCTTCTTTTCTCCGCAAAACACTCACAGAGGCTGTGAGAAGCAAGCATACGGGACTTGTTTTCTCATTTCATATTCAAAGTTGAGAGAAAGAAATACATTGAAACAATGTGTCTTTTAATCAGTCTTCATTGCTAAAATAAATTGAGATGACACCTCAAGGTATGTTAGGAGAAGAAGAAAATGCAGAAGTAGAAGTGTGGAGGAATGAAATTTACTGAAAAAGATGCCTGGTGACATACTATCACAAAGTAACAGTCATAAGTAAAAGGAACAGTAAAGGAAATACGGAAGTTAAGGAGAGCATTTTCTGCTGCTCTGTATTCTTCCCATTGTGGCCAGGCTATAGCATGAAATAAATGTTCTTTTTTCAGCAAACTGTTGTATCAGAATTGTACCTCTTGATAAAAACAATACTAACTGATTTTACTTGCAATACATTATTATTCCCTCTTATGGTTTAAGTAAAGCTGAAAGAATGATTGGGACTTTTTAGATAGCAAAAGCAGGATGTGGAGACAACATCTGAGCACAAGGATTTGCAGTGGATATAAAGAACATTTTGGCCTAGCAAATCTTATAATAATATTATGAGACACTTGTACAAACTTGTTATGTGTGACACCACTGAGACTATAATTCCATATAATGAAAATAGAAATTGCAGGAGAATAGATGATGTTCAGCTGGACATTAGTCAATCTCATGCCAGGGGCTTTAAGAAGAAGGAATAATGGCTGCAAAGTCCCCGCATGTAGCAAATATTCAGAAGTTCAAAAAACTGATACCAGGCAGATTTAAATGGGACAATCCCTGAGATATTTGAGCTGTGTGTCAAGGAAAAAAAAAAAAAAGGTTTTTGTAGTTTCATCCAGTCCTGAATTTCTAAATATTTGGTCTTTGACCTTACCGATACTAAGCATGACTTTGTGTTGTCCAGCCTACAGTGTGCAGTGTGAAATTCTTTGAATCCTTCATCCCCAATGAAGGAATGATGCTTTCAGGAGGATTCAGACTGTATTGCCCAATCATATATAGGAAGTGATGAGACTATCTGTTGAACTAGTAACAACTTCGTCAAGCTTCAAATCTTTTGCTGGCAAACATTGTTTCTTTTAAAGGTCTTGCATGAACTGTTCACTAACTTCTTAATATTAAATAAAATTTCAAACAACCCTAATCAGACACCTTTGTGCTGTAACATTGCCTGATATTAAACAATCAGATATTTTATATTTCTCCTTCATTATAAGTGCACAGATTTTCCATATGTCTTGATACCTATATACTAAATAGCAAGAGAAACAGATTATTTCTCTGTCTGAAAAGGGCAAAGCACTAGCTCTGTTATAAGAGGCGGGCTGAGTTATGGCTTTATTTGGATTCCAGTCTGTTAGTTCCTCTCTATGAATAACCAATTATGATTCATCTTTCCAAATACCAGTTATTTCATAAATCCTGTTGGAGAGCACAGCAGTGTAGCTAGAGTGCTGTCATGGAGCTCTACCCATAAAGTCACTGATGCAGTTATAATATATCTGCACATAATTTAATTCCCTTGTTGCATGTCTTGAAGGTATGCATCTCTGTACTCTCACACTTAAAATCCTTTAATTAGGGATGCTTTTCCTTGTCTCTTGTATATATTTAGAATTCTAAACAGGTGCTGCTTTTAAAGTATTCAAGGGATTTAATTGGGCTCTCTGTTTCATATAGTAAAAAACAGATTTGGTCTTCAGAGACCTCTAGTTTCTATGTCACAAGGTGATTATTTTACTTAGTCATTTTGATAACAGGTCCTGCAGTTCTGGCATGTCCTGGTTCTGCAATAATTTAATAACTTCCCTTCCACATTTGCTTTTGCAAGATGTATCTGTTACAGAAAGTTATTTCTGCAGTGTCCTGAAAGAAATGAAAATGTTAGTGTTCTCCAGAATTTGCAGATCTCATGTTCTGTCAGGACCCAATATGCCCCACTCTGCTGTTGCTGCAGCCCAGTAGCATATTCCACTGTTCAAACATACAGCAACAGGAAGCAAACTGGGCAACTGAAAATGTGCTCATCATTGTGAATTAGAAGTTTGTATTAGGGTACGATTTTTTCAAGTCTGAAAGGTTAAATAGATTTTAGTATAAAAAATTGTGTCAGAAATAAAAATGCAGAAGGCTGTCTTACTAAATAAGAAAAGTTAGGTTAAGAAAAAGAATGTTGTAGGAAAGAAACCTTCATTGCACTGCAACGTTAGGAAAACTGAACTGGAGATGGTCAAGTAGTTCATAAGCAATCCCAAATCTAGTTAGTTTAAGCAATACCTACAGTGAAAGGGATTGAAAGAAAATATCTGGGAAAACTTGTTTGCATTTCTCACAATAAAGTAATTGTTTAAAAATCTAATTTATATATTACAAAGAGGCTGATCAGTTCTTATCTCAAATATGCATGGACCTTAATCACTTCACAGTTACAGCAAGATTCACTTTTGTTTCAGTAGGATAATAATCTTATCTAACAAGAGCTAATGGTCTGCTAGCCCATTGTTCAAAAGTCAGTATCTTAACTCTCTGAAGGCTAAACTTTTTTGCCTTAGCTTCCACATAGCAGGCACAGTCTGTGCTGCTACATGTGGAGTAAGAAGTTAAAACCCAAATGTTTCCTTTATTTAATGACAAACATTAATGTTATGAAAAGAACAGCCAGTGAACAGAGAAGACAACTTGTCAAACTTAATCAAATTTTGTATTGAAGCTGATCTCTCATTACTGCTATTTCAGGTGATTTGGTGTTTCTGAAAGAATTTACTGTGATATGTTGCAACACAATTGCAGATGATTTTATAAGTATTCACTTAGTGGGATTTACTGGAACAGTACCTTTCTCTTCGCTTTGAGCTGCTCGTGATATTTGTTGGATGTGTCACCTGGTATTTCTCCTCCCCAGAGGGTAATTCCCACCATGGAATAAGTGATGCCCATGATGAGCAGTGGGAAGCAGTAGACTAGCACAATCACAATAACATGATACCTGCAATGAAAAGATAGTAAGGTGGTAAGTGCCTTCAGAGGAGCTATACCAATGGAATGGGCTGCTAGAAGTCAAGACTTCTATTTTAGCACAAAGCATGTTTTATATTAACTGGCCAGTCCTTGGTGTTTTCACTGTCTTTTTGAAAGTCTGGAATTGCACTGCAAATTTATGTACATTTTAATGCATGTGCTTTGTGGGGTGTCTAATGCTGAGCCTGGACTAGTGTATTATGAGTGACTCTATGGTTATTCTGATTAGCGACTGCAGAATAGGGTGGGTTTGTCCATAACTAGCTGAGTTGATTTAATTGCACAACCAAGTATCATGAGGGAAAGCTAGGCATTTGGAGCTCTAGTCTGGACCATAAAATAAAGAGGAAAATAAGTATTTTACTGATATATTGATGCAAAAACTCTGGTAAGAGTCCTATCACCCAACGTTCTTCATATGGCAGATCTGTGCACACAGACAACACAAATCTGTGTGCAGTAAAGTCACCGCTGCTGATGTCAGCACTGGGAAAACAAAGATCATTTCTTGTGCCTCCTGCTAGTTCCTGGTTAAATGTCAACTTCAGATGAAATCTAGTGAATGATAAGTGAAGGATCCCCAACAATCACTGAGAGTGACCTTCCTGCCCTAAAGAGAAATGTCTGTGAGTGGCTCCTAAAGTGATAAAAATTATATGTGACTAGGATGTCTTTCACCTGCCTCATAAAGAGCAAAAGGTCAAATTTGATTCCAGATAGTTACACAGACTTTCAGCCTTGAACACAATATTTTTCTTAAATGTCAGTGATGACATGAAAGGACAGATGCCTAAGTAGCCACTTATTCCTAACTCTACCAGAGGGACAAATAGGATATATTTAATTTAATTGACTGATATTCTCACATTCAGAAAGTGGAATCAGTTACAGGTTATCTAGTTTTCTCTATTGGACTAATATCTGACATAAGTAACAGAATGAAGTGGCAAAATCCAGCCCTCCCATGGAGAATTCTAGAGAAAAAACCAGCTGGTTAGGGCCTTCTCATTCTCTACAATTACCTGAAAGTAGATTGTAGTGAGACGGATGTTTGCCTCTTCTCCCTAGTTACAAGAGAAGAAATCGCTTCAGGCTGTGCCAGGGAAGGTTTAGACTGAATGTTAGGAAAATTTTATTCACGAGAAGGGTTGTCAAGCATTGGTACAGGCTGCCCAGAGAATCAATTGATTCACCATCCCTGGATTTATTGAAAACCTGTGAATGTGGCACTCAGGGACATAGTCTAGTGGCGGACTTGGTAGTGTAGGGTCCATGGTTGGACTTGATGACCTTAGAAGTCTTTTCTAACCTAAATGATTCTGAGGAGAGACTAGAAAGCCTTTTTTTTTTTTCCTGGTTAGGATAAAGAGGAAGTTTGCTTTGAACTGCATGTTATGTTCCCAGTTCTGACCATCTGTCTGTATAGAAGTAGTGATCTTACATGCAGCAATGACGGTAAAAATGCAGCACAGGAGGGAGCACACTCAGATGTGCAAGAGAATAAATTTGTTCTGTTTATCACACATAATGCTTTATCATCCGTAGAAAAATGGCTCTGCATTTCTCAGTGATCAAAGCTGTTAGTTATTCTGCGTGTAGAGTATCTGTACAATGCCAGAGATTTTGCCAAGTCCATTGCAAGTCTCAACACCACCATGCACAAGTTTAAAAGAACAAAAGCTTACGTAAAATGCTGTTTTGGACCACCTGGCCATGCTACATAGCAAAGAGTTCTCCCAGGCATCACCTTGGTTATGGAGTATAGGCACTGGGGAAAGGCCAACAGGAATGCCAAAATCCATATGCTCCCAATGACCACTTTGGTAGCAGTTGCAGAGAGCCTAGGTTTCAAGGGATCAATAATGGCCATATATCTGTAAAAGAAAGCAAAAACCTCTGTGTAAGAACTCTTCAGAAATTCAAATGTATCTAGAATCAGCCAAAGCTTAGGGCAAAAGTGGAGATATTTGTCTTCCTGAATGTGGTGGTTTGACCAGGAAGGAGTGGGAATTCTGGGATGCTGTGGTCAAACCAATGGATGTTCTGAGTTTCATACTGACACCTGGTGTAGCCAGTGGGGTTTGGACACACCTCCGAGAATACACAGGGGTTAAAAGCAGGGCCTCTGGCCTTGGGAGGCTCTCTTGGGACATCGCGGCGAAGAGGTCAGATCACCCTCCCCTGTCCAGTCGCTGCTGCTGGGCGGGGGAGGGGCAGCCACGTGGTAGGCCCTGGGCCTGGACAGAGATGGGAGGTGAGGGGGCTTCGAGGATGGAAGGGTGGAAGATCCCAGGGAGTCAGCCCTCGGGCAGCCATTCCCCCCCCAGGAGAGAGAGAGAGAGAGAGAGAGAGAGCCGGCGACACCGAATGTGATAGCAGCCGGCCCAGGAGGAGAAGGGGGGAGGAAGAGTGCCCGGCCGGAGCGGCAGCGTGTGGGCAGCGTGTGTGGGAGTGCCGCTCCGGGACAGACAGAGACTGAAAGTTTTAACCCCTTTCTTTCATGATTGGGGCCTTGCAAAAATGCTAATCCTCCTCGAAGCTGAATAAGAAGGGAGATAAGAGATGAGATGAGACAAGGACCTGGCCCGAAGAACGTGGAGATGATTGAATGGGAAGAGATGATTTGGAGTGGCCTTTTGGCTGGACTTTTCTTGTGGCCATGGACTCAGTTGTTCCTGTGACACAGACTGCACTTAGGGGGAAGCAGTGGCTCAAAACCAGGAGGGTTCTTCGTGAGGACCCCCCGGCCCCAGGGGGTTGGAAAAATATGGGGGGGACAGATGTCCCAAAGCAGAGACTGTGCCTTTTTGGAGTGAGACAAGGCATCCTTGAAAGACAACCCTAAAAGCAGCTCTGGTCCATGCGTCAGTGGTGAGAGCACTGGGCATGGAAGGAAGATGTCACAAGCGGCAAAAGGACTTTTTCCGGGTGGTGCCGAAGTGACAGGGAAGCACACGAGGTTTCAGTGTGTTTCCAGGGGAAGCCTATGGAACAAGAAGGACTCCTTTCCTCTTCATGAACTGCAGTTTGAGTATACTAAAGTGTGGGGCCAAGGCTGGGCAGTTGATGATTTGGGAGAATGTATCGGATTGGGAAAGTCAGGTAGTGGGGAGGGGGAAAGTGGTTTTTGTAAGGTCTTCAATTTTTTTCTTTTCCTTATGGTCTTTCCCTATTTTCCTGTAGTTTAGGTAATAAAGTGTTCTTTATGTTTAAGCTAAAGCCTGTTTTGCTTATTCCTGGTCACATCTCACAGCAGACACCAGGGTGAGGGCATTTTCATGGGGGGCACTGGCTCTGTGCCAGGCTCAAACCATGACACTGCAGTTCTGATGTTGCTGTGCTCTTTGTGTAGTTCTGCTCCAGTGAAGGCAGCGCTGAAAGGAGAAGCAGGTTCATTGGATATTATTTTGCAGCCATGGGACACCCAGTTAATCACATGTGCTATCAGTAGAGAAACTATTTTGCAAAAAGTTAGACAATTCTCTTACTGTACAGCCTGATGGGAAAGCACAATGCAGCTGAATCTTCTGTTACTCTGCTAGGTCATACAACATTTATTTCTTATACAAAATTTTGCAGCCAAGCTGTCAGGATTAATAGTCATCTGTCCCAAAGCTACAGGAACCTGATAAGTCCACATGCATTTATTTCAGTAGAGAGAGACTGACTTCAGATTGTCTGCCAAAGAACAACAGAGCAACTGATTCATACAGAGAACTGAGAGAAGAGCCAGTTTAGAACTGGTAAAAGCATTAAGGGAAGTAGATGCATAAAGCAAGAAAACATCTCATTTGCCTTCTCAGTTCCCGTGCTCCCAGGAAGGATAGCCTTCTTTGTCCTGGCCCATAATTGTATTGGCAATTCAGGAATGTGGTAACCTTAGAAGAACATGCAGAAAAAAGAATCAAAATGTTTAAGTAATTACAATTAAAAGTTTAGAAAAAAAAGCAATGAGAAAAAGCATCTAAATCAACAGTAATAGAAAAACAAGTCTTGTTTTGTGTTTTTTTTTTTTATTTCTGTTACAGATGCAAGGAATAAGGAAGACACAAAATTTGTATCAACCATTTTTTGATTAATATCTTGTGTTTGCTGCAATTGAAAGACTCATACTCATTTCAAATAAATGGAGTCATATATTTTAATTGTTACGGTACACATCTAGGTTCATGGCAGACTTGTCCAAGGTTTTTACATATTGACATTAGCCATGAGACAATAACAATAATATTTATAAAACAATGTTTCTGGTAAGAATTTGTGCAATAATCTTTTACATCCATATTTGCATGCTGTGGTACACAAATTTTACTCAAGATAGTCTTATTTTTTTGGAAATTCAGATGAGTAATTACAGAACAGATATTTGTTTTAGCAAAGCTAACTCTGTTTATAGTTAATGATAAAATATGTGATAAATCCAACATTGGTCATAATAGTGCTATGCCTTTTCTAGTAGACATAACTGCCCTAGTATCTTAAAACATCTAAGTGTTGTCAGAAACAGGGAGCGATCTAAAACAGCTTCAGTTCAGTTCTGAATCATCAGTTTCCATATCTGGAATTTCAAGTTTGGTAATTTTTTGTTTTCACTGCACTTTGATATTTTTTCTCTGTAGGGTAACAGTTAGTTCCCCTCTCTTTCACGTGCCTTTGGCTTTTTATTGTGTTAGGTATTACTTAGTATGAAATAGTTTTGAGCGCTGGGTGTCTTCTGTTTCTTGAGAACAGCAGTTGGATTGCTGCCCTCTTCTACCTAGTTCCTTTCTCCTCTGAAGAGTAAGTACCACTTGGTAAAGAAGTCAAGTTTGTAGTCATGTGCCCTGTCTTTCAAATTGAGCTGGCTTTTGTGTGGACTGCCAAGCACTGTCCAAATATTTGAAGATCTTTACTTGTAGTAAGTGATAAGCTGTAAGCAAATAATAATCTCACATGATTGTGAGATTCTTGAGACATCTCCTTCTAGCCTGGAATCATTCCTTCAAATTGCTACTTTTATTCAGATTGCACATTGCTATTATTTTATGTGCTATTGTCAGATTTCTATTACATTCACATTATTCTTATTCCCAGTTATATTAATCTTACTCCCAATAGATACCAACAGTAGTTCTTGTTGCCTAAGATAAAATTTGGTTGTTTTATCTCCCTGTCTGCCCTTTAAAGACATGGATTGTTTGGGTGAAGTGACTCATACAGCTGTACTGATGGAAATTTTAACAACTGGCTGTCTGAGGAAAATAAGTCAAAGGCCAAGGATCAGATAAAAAGTGCGCTATTTATTTTTAGAGTTCAAATTTGAATCATAAGCCAACAGCCTAGCTATTGCACAAGATTGATTACAAATATGTCAGAGGCAGTCATTCTAACAAGCAAAATGGAAAGGAAGTAGGGGAGCTTTGACTATTCTCTCAATAATAGCTTTGTTCTGGATAGATTTAGTGGAGAGTATTGACAGCTCTGTTACAGAGCCTTTGATAACAAATCTAAGTTATTCTACTTTGCCGGTACGCTAACAATTACAGTGTGTTCTGTAAGTGTAAGTTCTCTAAGTGGCTTTTCTTAGAAACAAAATTGCTTCATTAACATAATGAGATATTGCTTTATAATTGCAATTATTACATTCACTCAGATTTGTCATGCATGTTTGGTAGCATTTTCTTAGGGAAACCATCATTGCCAGAAGTAAAGTAGAAAATGTGGATTGAGCCTTTATTGAAGGTCAAGAACTACCTCCATGTTTGAACAGAATCTGGATGTTATCTCTTTAGCCAAAAGAAGCCTTGAAAAGAAGTGAGTTCTTCCTGCACTGTTAGCTGTCATTTGCAAAGGAGGCACACATGCTCCTGCTTATGATTTTGTTTGCTGTAAATGTTATCTTGCCATTACAAGTATCTATGGCTAGTTTGTCTATCTCTGTAGGCTCAATCTGAAGTAGCGGTCACTAAATTTTTGGTTTGCTCTTGCTTTTGATCTCTCTCCATTCAGCAAGAGTGCTTCCAGCAGGAATGAAAGCTCCTGCTAGCACAGGCTAGAGGTTCCATGCTTAGGTGTTGCTCAGAAAATCAGTAAGGAGGCTAAGGATAGGATAGTGGGTATGTGTAATGAACATATTGCCCCTGAATATTACGACTGCTCTGTATGATACCCTTACATATATTAAGGATGGAAAAATGCCAGTTACAAGGGGGAAGAGTAGACATGCTATCTGAATTTTGCAGTGAATGGTGCTGAATATGGTGTAGAAATAGAAGAAATGTTTGAATAGGCCAGGAGTGAAAGGGAAAATTATGAGATATATAGGATCTAGCAAAAGAACTGAGACTAGGGAGCAGTTTGTTGAATGAAAAAACTAGGAGTGAAAAGAGAAAAATGAGAAGCTAGTAGGAGAAGAAGCAAAGAAAGGAGAATTGTAGAATAACAGCATATAGAAATTGTGTTGAGAGAGGAGACAGTAAGAAAGGAAAGTGGGGGTCATGTGAGAGCAAAAGACATGACAGAAATCAGCCCTAGCATAGCAGAGATTCCAAGGTAAGTAGATGTGGTATAAAACCAGAACATTTTGGCAGTGTGGCTTGGTGGCAAGCCCTTCTGCCTCTGCAGCTGTATGGGAGAGGACTCCCAGAGAGTTTTTCTCTCTGTAGTCAGCCAACCATAAACAACATGCAAGGGGAACAGTAGGACTTCTTGGGTGCTCCAGTGTCATCTGTCTTACAGACTGTTCTGCTACTCCACAGTTCTTTCAAGTAGTCTGAGCTTCGTCATAGAATCGTACAATAAGCTGAGTTGAAAGCAACTCATGAGAGTCAGAGTCCAACTCCTGACCCTGCACAGGACCATCCCCAAGAATCACACTGCGTGCCTGAGAGCATTATCCAGCTGACACAGGCTGTGTTGTGCCCACTTCCCTGGGGATCCTGTTCCAGTGCCCAGGTGCCCTCACAGTGAAGAACCTTTTCCTGATACCTGAGCTAAACCTCTCCTGACTCAGCTTCATGCTGTTCCTCCAGGTCCTGCCACTGGTCAGGAGGGTGAACAAATCACTGCCTGTCCTTCTGCTTTCCCTTGTGAGGATGGTAAAGACCGCAGTGAGGTCTTCCCTCAGTTTCCTCCTCTAGGCTGAGCAATCCAAGTGCCCTCAGCCACTCCTCATAAGGCTTCCCCTCCAGACCCTTCTCCAGCCTTGTGGTCCTCCTGTAGATGCTCTCTAGATAGAGTAATGCCTTTATGTTATAGTGCCCAAAATTTATGCAGTTGTTCTGAAGCCAGTGACAAATGCAGAAGCCCTCATAGGTTCACCATGTTCTGTGATATTTATACACAGACCTTGTACCTCTCAACACCTCCTCTCCAGGGACAGTAAAAGATGGTAGGCATTTGAGCTGAAGAAGGATTTCTAATGGCTACAAGCAACTGAAGCCTTGTTACACCACTGAAAAGCATTCTGGAGCCACACAGACATTTTTTCAGTGGGGTGCTGTGACAATTTGCTTTGCAGTCTTTGGACAGTTACTGTTCAGTCTGTCACCAGGCTTGAGCAGTGTGGTTCCCTGCTGAATAAAGGGTTCTGAACTCCCACTGAGGTGGTTTGATTTAAAGATGGGACTTGTAATGATTTCTCACTCCAGTGGGAGCTGCTGATAGTGCCACAGATAGCTTATTGTACACAACAAAGCAGGGATATAAAATATACATCACTGAAAGGAATGAACTCATTATACTCATCACAACAAGCAAAAAATTATTATGACTCCACCCAACAAAAAATTTATACTTGGAAAATAATTATAAGATTGAATATGCATATTTAGAAATGCAGGGATGGAAATATGTACAGGTAGAGTTCAAGCTAGCACTTCCAAGAATGTGGATTGCTCAACAACTGCACCATGTTCTTCCGTGTATGACTCCAAAGCATTTTAGATAGCACTTTAGTTTCATATGCACATCGTTAGCACATGATTTTTTTTTGTGGCCGTATGACATCCCTCTGTCATCATTTCTCTTACACCTTTATCTTATGTTAATCTTTGTCCCTAATTGATTACTACTAAAGTCAGCAAGTGTCTTTCCACTGAGTTTAATGAGAAATCATGCAGGCTGCATGCTACAATGGCTGGTGCATTATGGTGTACTTGCTGCTGCACTCTTTTCGTAGCTGCTGGGGTCAGAACAGATCCAGTTCCCTTCTGAACTGCTCTGTTTGTCTAGAGTCTACAATTTGGACTCTTCTTTTCTTGTGTCTTGGGTTCACCAAATCAAGAAAATCTGTTTTCTCTGAAACAGAAATAGAGAGTCTTCTTTTGAATACCATTGATAAACTCTTTAAGCCAGTAGTTTGAATGGCAGCATAATCATATATCTCTCTTACAGTTTTCAAGTAACATGAGCCAAATAGCTGCTAAATACTATAAAAGCTTGAGAAGTTTGTGTATTATGGTCCCAACAATAGAAAAGATAAAAAATAAACCTAATTTGTCTTTTTGTGAAATAGCATAGACTGGCTAATACAGCCAGGAAGACCTTTCATCTTTAACACATCATTTAGAAAATTGTGGCAAAAATACACAAGATGTTATTAAAAGAAAATGATGTTTAAAATTGGATCCTGCAAATGCCCATTTGTGTGGAAGGGGCTAGCAGCGGGCCTGTTAGCTAAAGGAGCAAGAAGTAAGAAGAAGAAGAAGCTGATAAGGAGCTTTCTCCAAGGCCGTAACCAAGGAGATCGAGAGAAGGAAGATAAGAGCATTCTGCAGCTGGATGAAGCGATTTTAGAAAGTTAGGTGGAGTCAGAGTAACTTTTCACCAATGGCATGATATTGAATTATTGTGGCCAATAGCTAAGGTAGAAGAAGGGTAAACAACTGGAAAGTGTATAAAAGATCAGCCATTTTCATTAATAAACTGTTGCCAAGTGTTACCAACTGAGACTACTTGTGGTCTCTGCTTTATGTCATGACCGCCTCGACTGCGACACATTTGGAGACCCAGCTGGAAGCCTTTAATCATCCTAATTGATTTGTTTCACCTGTTTACAATGTGTTTATAAACTCACATGGGGCAAAATGTAATCATCCCAGATTGTAACAGGAAATTGGAACTTGACAAAGGAAGAGACAGAGAAAAATCATAATGCTTGTATGTAAGTGACTTGTCAACAGGAGACAGCAGAGCATGCTTCTTTCATGAATACACAAAAGCTGTTATTCCCTCAAGACAGAAGCTGATCTTGGGAATTTCTATTTAGAAGCAACTGGTATTTAAAAAACTTAAGGAAATTGCTGTGATTCCCTGCCCTTGTTTAGAATATTGGTGTGGAAAATCCTCCAAAATGTAAGCTATATAGGGTAGACTAAAGGTCATGGAATGAACTGAGATTTAAAAGGGATTTTTTGTATGATGAAAACATAATCTTTAACTTTTGTATTCTTTAATCTATATCTGCTACCTACTAGAGCAAGGCTCCTTCTTTTCTTATGTGACTGGTTTGTATTCATTTATTTAGTCTGACTTTCTCTGCAGGAAGGGTGGCTGTGGGCATTTTTGTACGACTAGAACTGGCTGTTGAGACAGACTGGTTTTGGTGCCCTGAAGGGCCTGTTGTGCAGTGTTCACCTTAAAGCTAATGCCATAAAGGAGGTGTGTGACAACATGACAGGTAAACACATGGTACATTTGAGACATCAATATCCCAGGAGTATAATTTGGCCTTGATTTACCCAGAGGAATGTGTGTTGCTCTGGGTGAATGACTATTTGTGCTTTGAGCAGAGGGAAACAGTTTTTCTGAAATCAGAAGTAGCTTCCATTGCCTTGCTTACAAGCACCTCTTAACTAAAACCTAAAACCAGTAACATTGAAAGTTTCCAGGATGGCTGAGCTCTCATAAACAGAGCATTCTACTTGAGGAGGATCTGGTAACTGACAATGGGCTAGATTTTTATAAGTATGTAATTCATTTTATGCAATGTATTCTATATCTATGAATATTGATAAAAAAAGACCTGTGTCATAAAATGACAGACTGACTTCCCCTGACAGAGAGGTTTCTGTTTCTCCTTTTAATATCATCTGTGTAGGCTGTTGAGGACCAGTGCAAGGTCTGTAGAAACAGCTCCAGCTGCATAACCCCTGTTAGTTACTTTTCTTCCACTGTCATCTAGATGGGTTCCTTCTTGTTTCTGTAGTTATCTTGAAATAATTTTGTTTTAGGGAAACACAGGAATGTGAATGATAGAGCTTTATTTCCTGGTTGGTAAATTAGTCAGAAAAACATGAGTTTAGGCAATAATATTTAAGAAAATCAACAAACAAAACAAACTGTTCTCGCCCAAAAATTCATCACCCCAACCCTTGACTAACTTTTAAAAGTACCTCAGGCCACATTGCATAGTAAACCACGGAGCACATTTTAATAGTTTTCATTAAATTATAAATAAGAGTATGCATTTATGGCTAAGACTCTGTCTAAAATGAACTTCTTGTTTGAACATAAGGTTAAAACTTGGTGGATATTTCCTCTCTGGAACAAGAATTCTGGGGACTTGTTGCTGTTGTAAATGTTCCTTATATTTCTCAAGATATTGGTGTATAAACCTCTTTTTTTACAGCACCTTTTGAAAGCAGCTTATTAAATAGAATATTTACTCAGTACAAAACAAAAAGGAAAAAATACCTGTTATGCCTGTATTTTTTTTCCAGACTTTTCCAGTATGTTTTTAATAATTTAACTCTGACATGAATTTTGACCAAAACTGGAAAAAAACCTGTCTTTTTGCCCAATCACTGTGAAATTGTACCATTGCAAGAAAAGGTTTGTTTTTCCTAGGCCTCTGAATCCTGTTGCCATTGCTTCAAAGTGTTCTGCAGAAACTATCTCACCTCTTTAGTAAGAGAGAAAGAGAATGGTCAAGTCCAAAAAATATTTTAGACCCTCAGGTGAGTCCTTTGTGTTTCAGCTCTTGATATTTGAACCCTTAATGCCCTCCTATTTCTCTCCAGTTCTGAGAATTGGTAGCTTTCAGAGAGGGCAGCCTAGATACTGGAACCCATAAATAAGATGTGCTTCATCTTCAAATACTCTTTGAGGAAGACAGAGAAATAGGGAAGGGATTTTCTCTTTGAATTCTATAGTTTGGCAAAGTAAGAATAGAAATAATAGTGATAATTTCTAAAGCATATCTTGCATTTTTTGCCCTTTGTGATGTGCAGTGACCAAGTGTAATTCCTGAAGTTGTGATTTTGAAATAATCCATCAGTTTGAAAAAACATTGTGTTGCACTTTAGTATTGTAGTAGGGGTATGGCAGGTAGTTTTTTCTGTAGTTATGTGGCACCAGAGGCTTTAGGAAAAGCCAGATAACAGTAAATGGCATTTTATGGAAAAAAATAGAAGCACTGTCAATTTCTTATGGTGAAAATATTCTCAGATATGAGTGGGAGGTCTCTAGCCTGTGAAGCACAAGAAACTTGAAAAAACCTCCATCTCATTTTTTGTTTTTATTCTGATGCTCATCTCTCTCACACAAGTCTTCAATGCAAATTCTCACTTCTTTTTAAATGAAAACCATTTATTTTGAGACATCTAAATCTGAGGGATAGGGAATGAGAGAGGGGCGAAAGGCTGCAGTTCTGTTTGAACAGAGCTCTGTGCCAGGTGTGGCAGCTGGGCAGTGCAGGTTTCCTTCTGTCACTGCTTCAGCCTCCTCCATTCACCAGTGAGCCAAGCACAAAACACTTGGTGCCAGGCTCACATTCAAGGTTGCAAATACCAAAAGATCTTGATGTGCATCTCCTGCTGACGCTGCTGCCATGTCATCACAACACAGGGTCATGCCCTGTGCACTCCGTGTCTTAAACTGCCAGAAATGTTTGAGATCATTTTTATACATACACATTTCCCTGTACCTTATTATTTCTGAGCACACAAGGTAGGTAACAGGTACTTAACAACAGTCAGTTAATAGATGATCTGGAAGTACTATCAGTTTAAAATGCTTATGGTGCATGAAGGCCTTGAGCAATTTGTCCCAGGAATGGGAAATCAGGCAGAGCGTGATACCAAAATGTATTCTACTGGAAAGATAAGACATTTTTGTGCCAACTGCCTACTTCAGAATTTCAGTAACATTAATTTATAGGGCATGTGGTACTATTTTGTGACAATAATAACTGCTCTTACAGAATACATCTGGAGAGATTGAAGAGCCTAAGTGATGTTTTCAGGATGTGAGTGTGTATATATGATGAGTTTGGGTTTTATTTTATGAGGTGAATCCTGTGTTTGTCTCATGTCCATCTTCTGTTACAAGCTCGTATCATTACTTTCACTGAAGTCTGAGTATATAGAGGGATTATTAACAGCCATCAGTAACTGAAAAATGTCACAGGAAAAAGAGAAAACTGACACAGTATATGTGTGCTTCTGTTAATATATTAAAAGTGAGAAAATAAGATGGGAAACTAGAATGACAGGTATTGAATAAGGATAAACATATGCTTGCTAGAAACTAGGTAATACTAAGGTTCATAAAAAAAGAGAGAAGACTGTGCAAGCAGAGAAATAAAATTGAATAATAAATACAAAGTCAAATAAAATGAAACAAATGTTTTCTGCCTTCAAAGACCAAAAACTTTCAGGTGTACTAGGAAGAAAAGAAATAGTAAGATATGAATAGGATCAGCAAGTACTCATGATTGCTATTAGAATACTTTTAAGTCATGAGGAGTTGCTTTTACGAAGAGTTAAATTCATTGACATGTGAAAATCATTATGGAATTGCAGAGAGAAAAGTAACTGAGAAAGTAATACAGTAAATGTGCTACAACCAGGGGAAAATGCATAGTACTAAGTGCTCTAATGAAGACATGTTATTTTGTGCTATATTGCTGCATTCCAAAACTTCCACTGTAATCATCAAGCATCTGCAGAGAATTTTTAGGCCTACACACAAAACAGGTTGTATAAGGAAACAATCTCTGGCCTCAAAAGTAATTGCTGGCATACCTGAGCCACCTTCTTTGCATGCTAAGATCTTGTAGGAAAGGAAAGCAGATGTTCAGTACTAGGTGGCCTAAATTCTGCATAATTTACTGTCATTAGTATGTCCAAGAACTGTACAGCAGTCACACACTGTATTGCCATGATCACAGATGGAGTTTAGGATCATGGATGGATCCTTTAGGATCATGCACTGGTGAGTGACAAGGGCATATTGGCTCCAGAATTATCTCCTATTCAGTTTATCTTGGACTATTTACCAATTTATCCCCATAACATAGCTAAAGGAACTGTTGCACTGGAAGTAATGGAACTGTGCAGTGCGAGCTACAGAAGAATGCAGCAATGAATGTCTGCAGCACAGTGTAAAATCCCTGCTGCTTCTGGTGCCTGAAACAACTTGGTTTGAGTACCTGTGCCATCTCTGCAGTAGACTGCAAACAGCCTGCTGGAAAAGAAGGAGAAAGCAGCAAAAAAAACCCACTAGAAAGGGTTGGTCAGAAGTGTGAATAAAGCCACATGAATTTGAGTCTGTGTTCAAGGACCAGGATCTTCAGTCTTGGATACTTTAATCGTCAGCTCCAGATGCAGCTCACCCCCACTGCAGGAAGTGCATAGTTCACAAAATTCGGTGTCAGCCCAGTAATCTCACAATTCACACATCTTAGAATGTCCTACAGAACCAGATGGGAAAGGAAACTTGTACTGCCCATGACCTCTGCTCGGTGATGTCCAGGTTCACAGTCACACATTTAGACTCTATGAACATTTGGATGCTCTAAAGCAAGCAGTGGAGCATATCACAACATACTTTTTAGTGAGTTACTACCCATGACCTTTCGTATTTTGAGATGGTAACAATTTCTAAAGGAAAATCATCTGATCCCACCATTTCAGTTCCCTTAGCAGCTTTATCCAGATTTGTAGCTTTTGTTGTTTTAATGTTTTTAATTAAAAGAATGTGTAAGGATGAGTTTACTGGGTTAAAATGGCTGAACTTTTACAAAAGGCAAACGGGGAACAAAAGTTTTAAAAGGCATCCATCCAGCAGAACTTTGCCCTGGAATAGGGCAGTCTGTACATCCAAGGATATTCCTTGGGATCTGTTTTGACCCATAGGTTTCCTCAGCTTGGCAGAATTGCTTTGCAGAGGTAGCCAGGCAATATTTAAAGGCACTAAATGCATCAGGTGTGATTTGGTATAAAAGGAATAGCAGTGAGAATAGGGAAGGAGGGATAGACTGCTCTTCTGTTTGTTTTACATGATGCTGCTTGATACTACAGAGAGTTCACCTAAACACGGCTATGCCATTGTTCATTGAGAAGATTTTCATTTGCCTTTGGAGGCAGGTGAACTTGGATGATGTAACATAGTGATTTCTTCAGGGGATTTTCTGGCAAGAACTAGATCAGAGCAAATAACAGTAGCTATTTACTCACCTCTGAGCACCAACATTTTGCATTGCTACACTAAGGAAAACATTTCCAATAGATGTATCTGTCCATTGCACTTTTAGTCAGTGTGGAGCAGAGCTATTTTCTGTCACTCTGGAAATGCATTTGGATTCCTAAGGAACTGTATTCACTTTTGTTCCCAATTTCCTAACATAAATTTAGGAACTACCAAAGTAGTAAGTACTACATCTCTGTGGATAATTTTGTCAGGAAAAAATGAAAGAAAACATTAGTCAGAGCATTCCTGTAACTGCTCAACTAATGACTTGATGAGCTGCAGCAGCAACTATTCAATATGCAGCTCTAGCTGTTAAATACTTCACCTAAAGCCGTTTTATGTTTCAGAAAACCTCAAGCTAGATGACAGTCTTAAGCAAAACTCAAAAAGAGAATGAAAAAATCTTTGCCTGGTCAAAGGTGGTAGCATTGGTGTTACACAATCTTCTCAATTTTTAATGGGGATTGACATTTGAGAAGATACATCACTAGCAGGAGGAAAGTGTGCTGATTTCCTCATGTCTTCTCCCATCCTCAGAGCAAAAAAGTACAAGAGTTGTCAAGAATCTAATTTGCTCTTTCCTTCCTAGCTTTACAGAACTGAAATGCATTTAGCCAAGAGTGCCCCTGAAAATTTTCTATTAGTAGGGCAAAAAGAAAAGTATTATTATGAACTTGTCCACAAGTACAAAAGGCACAACAATGTTTCCCAATCTTTTAACCTGGAAATGAGAAATGACATCTAAAAAGTGGATTGAATCTTATAAAACCTGAACTACCATCAGTTGGAAATACTGCAGTTCTGATAAGTCAATTCAGAAAATATGTATAATGTGATTTGAATATGTAGGAGTTTAGTGAATAATCTCAGTGCATTGCTAAGAGGAGTAAAAGACCTGAAATACAAACCAGTTTAAAAAACAAAAAAAAACAAACAAAAAAAAAACACCCACAAAAAAACCCCCAGTAAGTTATCTCTCCAGCACAGCAAATGTGAAAACAATAATAAAGAAACGTTTCCCAGGGGAGACTCAGAGCACTCTCTGAGAAACAGAGTCCATCAATGCATCTGTGTAGGAAACTGGCAACTACATCTTCCCTCTGCTGTATGGATGTTACAACTGCCTTATTCCATTATTGTCAGGACTACAAAGGTAAAGTTTTTCCCAAATGTTTTTCCTTTGAGAGTCACAAAGCTTTATTTTGCTTCAAGAAATCAGAAAAAACCTGAGCACTTTGAAACTATGTTCTTACCAGACCTCTAGATATGCACAGATGGTAATGTAAATAGTCTCATTAGTTAAAATCAGCAGGAACAAAGCATCTCAGAGCTGACTGTGAGAAAAGCTGTTAAAAATGGGATCTGAAGTGATTTCTGAAGAGGAGGCAAATGCCTCTGCCATCTGCAGAAATACAGAAAAGAGGGAAATTTGAAATCCTCTCCCTTTACACACAGACACTCTGCAACTGCTTATCAGTATATATCAGATGCCTGGCTGAGAGACAGACTGTTTTCACAGTGGGAAGCAAAACCCTGAGTTGCTGTTACAGAATAAGTATTGAAAGATGGAGCACAGCTGAAGTCAAACAGACAGAGGAAATTTTGGTTTAAAAGAAAGCAGAAGAATAAAAACAATGGAAACCTGAAGAAAAAAGACCAGGAGGAAAAGTGTGTTAGGAAGAGATCCTAAAGAAGCACAGAGGAGCACAATGCATGAGCTATTGAGATCTTTGCCTCTCATCACTATGATTGTTATCTGTGCATTTTTATTTTGGCAGAGAATCTGATCTCACCCTCTCACCCCTACACTTTTCTCTTGTCTCACCTGTCCACAGCGATGGCTGTCATGGAGTAGATGCTGGCAAAGACAGCTGTGATTGGGAAGAAGTTGTGGAAGCGGCAGTAAGCCTCTCCAAAGTACCACTCGCTGTGCAGCGCGTAGATGAAGTTGATGAGAGTATTGAAAGCAGCCATGGAGGCATCAGAGAAGGCCAGATTCACCAGGAAGTAATTTGTCACCATCCTCATGCGCTTGTGAGCCAGGATAATCCAGATGACAATCAGATTCCCAAAAACGGCCACCGCCACCACGCCACCGTAAGTCAGAGACCACAGGGCAATGCGCCAGGAAGGTTGCACGAACTGATTGGAGAAGTTGCCTGATGAGGAGGCTACAGGGGCAGAAGCATTTGCTGCTGGTGCTTCCAGAGCCTGTCCCCAGGGATCACCTGCTTCAACAAGGCTCACGTTCCACCTGCTGCTCGTGCTCATGTTCCACTTGGCGGTGGGGACCGAAGTCATCTTGGGTGTTTCTCTCCCCTCTTCCAGGAATGATGTAGCTCTCCCAAATCCCTATCCCAACCCCTCCAAAATCCCCACCAACAGATAAGAAGAGGGAAGGAAGAGAAGGGGAAGTAAGGCAGCACAGCAGGTGCTGGAAAGGAGAGCTCTGTCAGAAAAAATCTTTGGCTATGCTGTTCAGACTGTTAGAAATGCTCTAACAGACAAGTCAAGAGAGCTACCTTGGAGTAGAACAGCATCCTGTTTCTCCTCTGTACAGCCTCTTGCTTTTGATTTTGCTCAAGGAGAAGGGGACTGGGAGCCAAGGCACATTTTATAGGCTTGTGAGTTCCCAGCGTCACGAAGGGAGTGGAGCGATAAGCTCCATCGGCTGGTAAGCTAATAGCTCCTTCCCTCTGCTCTCCCTCCCCTTGTATGTCATTCGTTGCCAGCAGCAGGCACTTTCAGGAGCTGTGGAAAGCATCACAGGGAAAATGAATTCTCATCTCGTTTATGTTGAGAGATTTGTTTTATATTGTCTTTCTTTAAGTTTCATTATTGTGCATCCTTTTTTAAATAGTCTATTTGCCCTGTGTTTGCAGTTCTAATCAGCTGGCTTAGTTGAAATTCCCAGGACTGAGGCTGCCTTTTTATTAAAGCTCTTTCCAGATGAATTTATTCCAGATCAATTCAGACCTCCTTTTTTTGCTGCTCTCTTTTTATTTAGTACACACTTTCCTTGAAACCATTCTGTAACTTACAGATTTAGAATAGTGACTCTTTCAGACAAACAAATACATTCTGCTGGTCTCTAATTTCACTTTTCATTCTGTAACATGTAATTGATATCAAGAAATATTTATAAGCTATTTGCATATTCAGTAGTTACTGATTTTTAGTGAAACAGAATGCAACCCTAAACATAGGTGTCCCTAGTTATGGGTAAAATAATAGTGGTTTGTTTTCTTTGTGTCTTTGAAAAAAAAAAAAAGTTCTTTTCCCTGATTTGCATGTATTTCATGCTTAGTACTATTATTATTTTGAGCAACCAATATTTTGTTATGCAGTGATTTCTATAACGGTATAAAAGGGTAAATGAGAAAATTTAACACCCAATATTTTCAAATCCAAAATCAGTTTTCTTGTTAATATGTTAACAACAGCTGGCATTAGGAATGCATGTTTTATGCAAGGACTGATTGCAAGGGACTTCAACTAACAAATCTTTGTTATTCAATAGGCTGCAGTCTTAAGGGAGAAAATGTGTTTTAGTGCTAATCTTTCATGTTTCAACAATTTAGAGCTGCTGCTTGTCATCAGCAGAGGTTTCAATTGTATCACAGCAGTGGGAGCTATTCAATGTCCCTATCAGCAATGACATATTCAGTACTTTTTTAAACAAAAGCTTCAAACAAAAATCAAATACTCCTGTGTACCACTTCCTCCCTGATGTATTTACCCAGTGGAAGCAGTGCCTGCATTTTAATTGTCAGGTTTTCACTGCAGTTTTAATTTGAATGAATGTAATTGTGGCTGTTTCTGTATGAGCTTTTACCAACTTATCCCAGCCCAAGCAGCTGCCCCCATCAGGCTTAGAAGCTTTGCAGAAAACCACAGAAGCCCTGCTGTAAATCACCTGGTGCTACAGCCTGTCCAAAACCCACCCATGCACTGCAGATGCTTGTAACAGGAAAGTCACTGCAGTGAATCCCACAGTTCCATTTTGAATTCTAAATCTTCCACCTGCCTCTTCTTTCTTCCTCTCCCTGGAGGCGAGCCTGAAGAAAGGCATGGTAGACAATCTCTGTGAGTTTGAGAAATGAAAACATTCAATTGCTGGTTTCAAAGCGTGAGGAACAATGGACTGACTAGTTACAGCAGAGTTGGACACTCAGCTCTTAATTCCAGCAGCTTCACTCAAGATTTTCCCATGGCTGTAAACCAGAGAGTACAAACCCAGCCCTGTGCCCTGTACCATTCCACCTTTATGCCCAAACTAAGAACTCCAGACTTTATTCTTTTACTAAGCTGATATGTTTTTCACATTTGTACACCAGTTGCACAAGTGCCCCACATTTTTCTGTTGCTTCCATCCATCTCTCCCAACCTCAGCTCTATTACTCCTTTCCCTTCATTTTAGCAGAGACAGGCATCTTATTTCTAGCACACAGTACTGACAAGCGTGCAGTAGAGTGTAAACTTACAGGAACAGAATCCTGTAGGGCACTGTGGTAATTTCCTCTGTATGGGGAGATAAAGGATCTGTGTTTGCACCTCTTGCTGTAGTTCATAGAATCCCATTCTGGTCATGTTTTAAATTCTGTCTCAGGTTTCTATGAAAAATGTGCAATATCCAGTAGTGCTGCAAACTAGGGACTGGATTTTGACTTTGAAAGCAGAAGTCTAATTTCTTGTTCTGGAATGAAGCTTGTCCTAGCTTTGCTGTGAAAAATTGCTGGCCACTGCACTCCAAGTGTTCAGGAGAGACCATTCCCATGTCTTTCCCTAATCATCTATGGTCCCTCCAAGGGAATTTGTTCTCAATGCATTCCCAGTCACAATGTGAGAAGACAGTACAAGGTAACATCTCCTTATTCGAGCAGAACTATAGGCAAACTGAGTCCTTGAGACTTACTGTAAACACAAATCAGGAAGCTTTTTGTGTTTGTGAAATGTCAGCCAGGCCCCCAACACAGGAGTGTCAGCTTTGCAGTGCAGAAATCAAAGTCTCATTGATTCTGTCTTCCTCTTCAGAGGTATGCTGAGAAAATAAGTCTTGCCTGTAGGGAAATTTTTATATACTATGCTCCTCCCCATCCCCTCTTCCCCATAAATGAGAAGAAAAACTGTGAGGTTTTAGCATAAAAGGACATTGATATGACCATTAGCATAAAAAGACAACCTAGATTTTTTAATTAGTCATTTGCTCAGTAAGATGGATGTGATCAGCCTGCAGCATGGATCTGAAACTGGCAGAAGAGGTGGCTGAATATCTGGACTTGTTTTGTTTTGAGAAGTAGAAAACTGAACAGCACAGGACAAATGTTGGGCAGCTGGATCAGTCTCCCGTGGGGAATATTTATGACTCCTTTTGGAGATGAGTAAATATTTGCTAGAATAAATTCTCTGTGTTCTGGTTTTCATTCTTACTGAAACCACAGAGAAATAATTGGAGCAAAACCAGATTTTCCTACATCCAAAGGGCTACAGCAAAAAATAGGGTGATTTGCCCTTGCTAACATTTTACTAAACTAAATAAGAAAAGATGTTGGGCAGCCAGTCATTAATTGAATCTTATCTATAGAGGAAACTCACATATATAGTGATGTCAGCTGTGCTTCTCCATTAAAATTTGTATTGGTTACACATGTACTGATTGAAGTCTAGTCAGCTGGAGGCCATTAGCATTGAGTTTCTCAAAAAAGTTCCACAGCAACTTTGGTGAACACATTTGTGTTAATAACTTCTGAGTAGCATAATCTACCTGACTGGGATGCACGTTATGCAAAGGAATAGTACAAAAGACAAGGATCTCTGTTTTTTCTCAGTCTCTCATAGACAATAGAGGGTAACTGTGCTGGTGTTTTCTTCCAGAACTGTTACAGGTATTTGTTATCTTATGTTAACTTTTGGCCATTCCAGTTTATGCCTGTTTGTGGTTGGAATGTTTAATTTTCCACTCTGTAAGGCTACTCAGTTTTAGTGTGACTTTCTTCTGGCCATCTGCTGTCTTCTATTTCCTGATGGTCATTTGCTCCTTTGCTTTTCCACTGACAGCTACTTTGTACTTTTAAACAGTGGTTAAACTTGTCACTATTAGCAGCTCCCCATTCCCAGCTTCACAGAAACACTAGGAAATCGATAAGAAATGTCCAATGTGTGAACAGAAAAGTAGCTGTGATTGTCTCTACCTCTTCCTTTGTGTTATACAGTTTGAAGCTGTTTTTTCACAGTTCCAGCTTAGCTGGCTCCTACTTAGCCAGAGCAGAAGCTTAGCTCCTGACTTAGCATCTTGACTAGAAGGTAGATTTAGAAGTTATTCTTAGTTGTTTAGGAGATTATGATTTAATTTTCTACAGGTCTTCTGATGTGCTTGAAGTTTTGTTTGGAAACTTGTTGGGGACAACCTCCTCCTCTTCTCTGGCTAGAAAAAAACCCCATATTTGTGTGCCCCACTTTGTTTTGATTTTCTTCTTAAATGTTATCACAGAGGCATTACCAACCTCTCTCATTGGCTCAGCATTGGCTAGTGGCATGTCCATCTTCAGAGTCACGAGCCATTGGCTCTGCTAGACATGGTAGGAAGCTCCCACCATCTTCTCACAGGAGCCATGTTTGTGGCCCCCTGCTGCCAAAAACCAGGCTGTGGCAAACCAACATAGGAGGCCACCAAAATTATCAGAGGGATGGAACACCTCTCCTATGAGGAAAGGATGAAAGAGTTTGGGTTGTTCAGTCTTGTAAAAAATGCATATTATATGATTGGCTCTTAGCAAATATTACAATGCATACTATATGTGTTATGTTAGAAATTTGTGCTGTATTAATCTCTTTTAAGTAGTGCTGTATTCATCTCTTTTAAGTAGTGTGGTAAATATAGTTTTTGGGCTATGGCATAATATTGAAATAGAGACTATGTGATGTAGGATACTTTTTGTAACTAGCTCAAGGAATGGATAAGATAATCAAGAAATTCTTCACATAGAGATAACAGCAGCAAGACACCAAGATCTCAAGAGAAGAATTATTGCCTCCTTATCGGGAAGGCCCAGACTTCGATAGACTAAGAAGATTGATTTACAAGATGGGGAGGAAGCTGAAATTAAGCCAAGCACCCTACTTTGAAAGGAATGTTTGAATCATGTATGAGATATATAAATATGCAATAGGCTATTGTTTTTAAGGGTTAATCCGTTGTTAGCAAAGTGCGCTTTGTGGCAGAGAGCAAAGCACCCAGACATCTGTAATTCTTTGCTTTTTATTGTCTTTTATGGTCCTAATTTTGATTGTCCAAATTCTTATTGTCCTAATTTTTATTACTATTTTTATTACTATTGTCATTACTATTAAACTTCTAAAATTTTGACAGAAGTGAATGGCATTTTTCACAGTCTGGAAAAGAAAAAGCTGTGGTGTGACCTTATTGCAGCCTTTTATCACCTGAAGGGAGCCTAGAAGAGAGATGGAGAGGGACTTTAGACATGGGCATGTAGTGACAGGAAGAGGGAAAATGGCTTCAAACTGACAGAGGGCAGGTTTAGATTAGATATTAGGAAGAAATTCTTCATTGTGAGGGTGGTGAGGCACTGACATCGGTTCCTCAGAGAAGCTGTGTAGTATGCCCCATCCCTGGAAGTGTTCAAGGCCATGTTGGATGGGACTTTGAGCAACCTGGTCTGGTATGAGGTGTCCTTGCCCATGGCAGGGCGTTTGGAATGAGATGATCTTTACGGTCCCCTGCAACACTAATCATTCTATGATTCTATGACTCTGAGACAAAAGAGCAACAAAGATCTTAAATAGCAAACATTCAAGCGAGTTCCTGATGCAAAAGGTAGCATCCTAAAATTATTGCCCAAATTCAGCTTGGTACAGAATTTCTGAAAAGCCTTTTCTTAAGCCCTTGTCATGTTTATAGAGAAAAGGGAGTGGAGGTTTTAGTGCTGTCTATTCAATAACATCCACATCATGGCTGAGGGTGTGATTTTCGGCTGGAAGAAGCTGAGGCCAGAAATGGAAATTGTGCCATTTTTTGCATGACTCCCTGTGGGGAGAAGGTATCAGGGTCAGCTTGGCAGATCTAGTCCCACTCCATCACTGGTGGTTCCTTTCCCATTCCTCTGTGCTGTGGCTTTTGTGGCTTGGTGCTGAAGGACTGTGAGCCTGAGATGCTGCTCTGAGAAAAAGAAAAGGGAGAGAGAGGTGGTGGTGCAGGGCAAAGCCCAGCCATGCCGTATGGAGCCCAAGCCCCAGCAGAGACTAGCAGAGCAGAATTGGTCCTGAAGGCAACTGCATGGAATCAAACCAGAAAAGCAGAGCGGTCCAAAGTGGAGGCGTGGCACAACATGGATTATCCAGCTTCTGAAAGGGCTTGTTTGCTCTAGTTCTTCATTGTTTTTTTGGATGGGGGGGGGGGAGATGAATGTTAAACCACAGAAGTTCTCATGGTCATATTGCTTTTGTTTTCCTGAATATCATGTGGCCTGAGTGCAGGGCATTTGTCTGGAAACTATGACAGGCGCTGTCTTTGTGAAGCATTTCTGTTTGTTCAGTGGTAAATACCCTTTTATAGGTACAAATTTCTCTCTTTTGTACTCTTTTTATTAATATTATTATGCTTATTGCAATTTTCAGTAAATTTTTATTCCAACTGATAATCTCTCCTAGTGTTCCTCCATTATTGGAAGGGGTGAGGGAAAGGGAGTAACTTGAGTGGGTTGTTTTTCCAGCTGGATTTTAAACCACCACAGCCCTGAAGCTAAGCATCTAGCAGTTACCTTCTGATGCTTGGCTTGAGATCTATTTGGATGTGAATGGAGACCCTTGGCACCGATACCTTCTAATTTGCGGCATAAGTAGATGTAGCACAAGCTGTCCTACCCGGTTCCCCACACCTCCTTCGTGCATCAGCTCATTAGTGCACTACTGGTGAGCAGTCAGGTCAGATCTAGCACTAATCCCAGTATGGTGGTTTGATCTTGGCCAGATGCCAGGTGCCCACCAAAGCTGCTCTGTCACTCCCTTCCTCAACTGGGCAGGGAAAAGAACATATAATGAAAGACTAATGGATTTGGGATAAGGACAGAGAGATCATTCACCAATTACTGTCAGGGGCAAACCAGACCCAACTGGGGGAAATTAATTGATTTTATTACCAATCAAAATCAGAGTAGAATAATGAGAAGTAAACAAATCTTAAAAACACATTCCCCCTACTGTCCCTCCTTCCCAGGCTTAACTTTGTTCCTGATTCTCTACCTCGTCCCACACAGTGACATAGGGAGATGGGAAATAGGGGTGTCTTGGGGTGATTCATAATGATACTGTACCCCAAAAATTATCTGAGCCCAAAAATTGTTACTGTATCTTTAAGACCCCACAGCTGGGAACTTTGTGTGTATATGTGAGGGGATGGAGGGGGATTTTGCTTTGGTGTGTGCATTTTTTAAAATCTGACTGCCCAGGCTCTCTCTCACCCAGCTTGAGGCCGTATCAAAAATGGGAATCCTCCCCCATTTCAGGTCTCTCTGTTCCAATGGAGTGGTGAGGTCTAGCAGTTTGATATCTAGCCATTATTTACTTTTTTCTTCCTGCCTGTTGGCATCCTGTTTGTTAATAAACCATTGTTTTTTCACTTTTATCTATTATTAATAATTTCTTATTGGTGGAAAAGGATTATTGGAACCCTAAAGAGATAACTCACAGGGTTCTCCTTTTAATTGTCTTAAACCAAGACAAGGGGTTATGGTCAGTTCATGCAGCTGCTTCTTCAGAGAGAAGAGTCCTTCCCCTGCTCCAGCTCGGGGTGCCTTCCACGGAAGACAGTCCTCCACGAACTTTTGCAATGTGAGTCCTTTCCACAGGCTATAGTTCTTCCCAAACTTCTCTAGCGTGGGTCCTGTTTCACAGGGTCCAGTTCTTCAGGAACAGGCTGCTCCACTATGGGTCCCCCACAAGGTCACAAGTCCTACCAGAAAACCTGCTCTAGCATGGAGTCTTCTCTCTATGGATCCACAGGTCCTGCCAGGAACCTGCTCCAGTATGGGCTTCCCATGGGGTCACAGCCTTCTTTTGGGCATCTACCTGCTCTGGTGTGGGGCTACTCCATGGACTGCAGGTGGATCTCTGATTCTCTGTGGACCTCCATGGGCTGCTGGGGGACAGCTGCTTCACCATGGTCTTCATCATGGCTGTAGGAGAATGTCAGCTCCAGTGCTTGGAGCACCTCCTTCCCCTCCTTCTTCACTGACCTTGGTGTCTGCAGAGTTGTTCCTCTCACATATTTTCACCCCTCTCTTCTCTGGCCACAATTACTTCTGCACAATAATTTATTTCCCCTTCTTAACTATGTTGTCACAGACGTGTTACTGCCATCACTGATTGGCTTGGCCTTGGCCAGCAGTGTGTCTGTCTTGGAGCTGGCTGGCATTGGCTCTGTCAGACATAGGGGAAGCTTCTAGTGGCTTTTCAAAGAAGCCACATCTGTAGCCCTCTCACTACTAAAACCTTTCCACACAAATCCAATACACCCAGCATTTAGGGGAAAGTTCCGGTGGTGCAGGAGGTCAGATGGGTGCAAGCTTCTAGGCAGCAGCTGGATGCTCTCACCTAAACCTGCTCCTTGTAAACAACATTCCTATGACTTCTGGAGACACTCCAAGAATCAGCCAGACTCCATAAAGATGGCACCAGGGCCAAAAAATAACACACCTTGTAATTAAGTCATGTGTCACTATGGTAATTTCAAGATATCCTTCTGGTCTTTGTTGACCTGTCTTTATAACTGGTTTCTCTCTGAATTCACAAGGCAGGGAGTGTGTCTGCTGCCCTGCACTGCAGGGTGTTTACTAAAATGATCACAGCATGATACAAAAACTTAATAGCAAGACACTAAAAAAGCCAATTCTCAAGTTCAATGACAAAAAATTTCCCAACAAACTGCAAGTTTTTAGGAAAGTGACTTGCTGTCAATCTCCCCAGGACTGGAATTATAACCATAAGCAGTTTTAACATGAAGCTCCCAGAGACCCAAGCCTCAGCTTTAGATAATAATTTTCTTTGCAAAGGAGCTAGTAAAACCGAAAATTAATTAAGTCACTGGGAATGATGACTGAGATGCACACTAACAAGAATAACATCAATAGAGAGGTCAGAGGACTGGTAAAACAGATCCTACACACAGTATGGTTTAAATGCACATTTATAATGTCTTTCAGCCCCTGTGAGTACACATCACCTCCATCCACCACTGCCCAACCCCTGTAGCTGAGGAGGGATGGACCACACTACCAACCACATGGACTCTGACTGTTTACCCATGCATGCAACAGCAAATTGCCCACAAAGTCTGAATTTGCATGCATGCAGCAACTTTTCAAAGCCTAGCTCAGCGTCCTCTGCCTCAACATTCATTATTATCATCCTCCAGCAAAGCATTACAAATACAAAAATCATGCTCCTTGTTGCATGACTACAACCTTGTTAGTTCATCTCTGTGCTTGGCAACAAACATAGAAAAATACCAAGTGCTCGGCTCAATCCATGGTATAAATGCAGGAATTATCCTGTGTCATGTGTTACCTCAAGCATTTTTCAGTTCCAAGTTTAAGGAGCTTCACCCATCTTTCCTCCTTCTCAGCTGCTGCGAGAGACTAGAAGGATTGTTGGCTTGAAGCATTTTGGGTACGTGTGTGGGGAAAGGGGAAGGTTGAATCTCGCCCTGGTGAGGCGATGCCCTGCTTTGCACACACGCATACTCTCCCCTACCCAGCTAGAGCCCAGCCCCCGCAGTAGCCACTTATCACTGGCACACCCCAGCCCTAGAGCCCCAATCTAGCCCCAGAGTGGCCAGATGACTGGAAATCTCACCTGGGAGAATGGTCCTGGAAAGCCAAAGTGTGCTTAATCCAGAACATGAGGCAAGTATATCATGACCCTATCTACCTTGGACTTTACATCAGGTGAACACCACTACCAGGAGTGGTAGCTATATTTGTTCTTTTCTATCTCTTTTTTATCTTCCTCTCTTTCTCCTCCTAATTACCTTTACTTGGAGTTTTGAGTAACTCTGAAATAAGATGGGCTTGGTGTTTTCTAAGTTTAATGGGCTAAGCTAATGTTTTGTGAAATGTTTTATGTTGATTGAATGCTGCTCTAAACTTTTGCCAAAGTTCTCTGATTTTCTGAAATTGTCAGTAAAGTTTTTTGTTGTTTTGACCTCTTGAGAATATCTTGTCACCATTTAACTCCATCTATGTGGTGTCCGCTCGATATATCAACTTCTAATTAAGACTTAACAAAAATAATTACAGACATATCCTAATTTCTCAAAATTAAATTATTCCAAGACTTCAAATCAAGAAAAAAAAAAAAAACAAACAATTTCCTTTGCACTAAACCAGCTGACTAGGGACTTTCCCATTATTAAGGCGCTCAGGACATCTCATCAGATTTCTTGAGGTTGAAGGACAGCAATAGCCCTCAGCAGCCAGGTTATGCATTATGGAGCAATTAAGTAGGTCTTTAAGGTTTCCTTCATAATTGACATGTACTCACACCCTATGTGGGACACACACACAAAACAAGTTGTTAGGAGGATACCTCCAGTAAACAGCAAGCAAAGAACACCACTTCAGCAAGTTGGTACCAGGTATACCTTGTTTGATTGCCTGAACTGGCTGCTTCTCTCATGTGAGGCAAAGTGAAAATTTTCCAGGATAGAAATTCATTTTAATTCAGGTGAAATGTACATTTTTGAGTTGTCTGTGGTTAGAAACCATAGTTATTTAGCCTGACTGCAAGGCCTAAGCTCAATGAAGTTACTTCAGTGAAGGACAGAGATAAAGGGGGGGACACAAAAGATGATAGAGAGAGACAGGGACTTCTGTAAGGGCAAGTCAACCTGACCTCGGAATTCTTTCAAATAAAAAGAACTAGTGGCAAATGTCACGCGAAATCCATAAAAATGACTATGTATGAACCTATTGTGAAACTGTATGCATATGTATTTGAAAGGAGGACAAAAAGGGACCTGAAGTTCCCAGAAGTACGCATGCCTTTTTTGAGGAGAGAAATCTCTGCATGCGTCCAGCGCTGTAATAAGCATACCGGCTTTACAACTTTCACAAAGTTGTGGAGTACTTTTTCTTTTCTCCTCAAAACATTATGGCACCCCAGATGGGATTTCTCTGTCCCCACAGGGGCAGGGGGGATAGACGGACCTCCAAGGTGTGCCCTAGGATTTTTTTTCCTGGTGGGGCTCCGCTCATCTCAGCTTGCCTCGTGCGAGGACAGACAAGGACCTGCTGGCATGCGGAGGATACGGTATGTATTGAGGCGCCCCCAGGGGAAAAGAGAGCTAGGACGGCTGAGTAAGTCACTCAGAGACGTCTGGGTGCTCGGCCTGTAGATGCAGCTGATAGAGCAGCTGGATTAGAGACGGGGGTTCATCGTTCTGATAGGGCAGACCACTAGTGACCCTGGGGGTGTGTTGAGTGAACCTCTGTTGTGTGTGTGTAGTTTCCGGACACTGTATCATTGTATGGTTAATGCATTGTGTGGTTAATGTGTCTGTAATCGTGCGAGTGTGTGGTACATGAAAGAGAACGAGAACAAGTGAGTTCACCCATGGCGTGGGGAGGTGAGTACTACCCGTGTTTGAAGCAGCCGAGTGAGGCCTGAGGCGCTGGCTGGAGCAAGCTGTGGGGGCAGAGAGAGAAGTGCCCCACGGAGAAGTGGAACAAGTGGAGAAACATCAGTGACAGTATTTATTGTGTTTAAATGTAGTGATTTGTGTAAAATTAGTACATTTTAACTGTGAGTACGAGCTCAGAGAGCTTCTTTGCCCTGGATGTTTAAACTTGATCTCTAGAATTTTACTGTGTGCTGTTATTTTGATTGTGTCCAAGGAGAGCTGATGTGGGTAAATGCTGAATTATGGTATGCTGTGTTGTGTTAAGAAAAGTGGGCACTTTGAGAGATATGTCCTTTCCCAGTGATTTTGTGTGGTGATTTTCTTCCACAGCATTGTGGTAATTTGATTCTCAGATTGTATAATAGTGTTTGCAGAGATTTTAGGATTTTGTTTCCAACAAGTTTCCATTTTACACAGAAGAACTATGGTATGGTGATTATGGTGATATGTGGTAAAGAGAATTGAAGGAATTATAAGAATTCCCCCCACCCCACAGTAATTGAAGCCCAGGCTCTAGTGAATTTGAGATAAGAGGAGTGTGTGCGTCTGTGTTTGCAGGCATATCAGAGTTTTTGCTGGAACAAGCCTTTTGCAACGCAGTACAGTGAGTGTGAGTAGGGACAATTCTTTAATTACATTGTGCAAGAAGAGAACAAGAGAAGACTGACATTTTGTAAAACAGAGTTTAGATAGAAGAGATGAATGAGTTTATGAGACTTCAGCTGGTACTATAGAAAGTCTGGACTGAGAACAACCTGTAATAAACAGAATATCCTGCCTCTGCAATTCCTGGGAGTTTTTGGTGCATTGAGAGGCTGGCACCTTATGTGCAATGCAGAGTTTGTGGGGGACGCTGGTATTGCTGTTCTAATATGCATCAAGGCACATGTCCTGAGTGTAAATTAAAGTTTTCTGATCAAGCTGATTCAGAACCTAAGATCTTAAAGCTTGTGTGTGGAGAAGCACATCTGATACCTGCCACCTGGAGCTGTGTGTAAGAGGAAGACTAAGAAACTACTCTGAAGCTTTGTAAAGAGAAGTTTGAGTGGAAGCGAGATACAGGAAGGAGAAAGATATAATGAGAACTGACCAGAGCAAAGAGGTTCCTAAACTAGCCCCTTTTAGGAGGGGCTCACTGGGAGAAGGCTGCCAGTAGGGACAGATCAGAAAATAAAAATATTGATAATACTTCATTGCAGTTAATACTGTTGTAAAAGAGGAAGGTAAATGGGATGAGGTTTTGTATGCTGATATGTCTTTTTGTTTTAAGAAATCACCCAGAATGGCAAAGAGACTGTGGGATCAGACCACCCTCAGATCCACTAGTCTTGGCCCTTGAAAAGGAAAACAAGACAAAGAGAAAGCAAATCAAACGTGTTGTTCAGCATGCAGCATAAGATAGCAACATATGAAGTCAAACAAAGGTTATCAGGCTGAAAGGCAAAACTATCACAGTTCGCAAAATGAGTACATATGATTTGTTAAAGGCTCCTCCTAAGGTAAGGGAGGAAGGATAAAGATGACCTCCCCAAAAGGAAAGAAGACTTAGGCCCCAAAAGTATACCCTCTCGAACCCATCCCCCTCCTGGCAGTTCAATTTCATCCAGAACTAGGATGTAACAGACCCCTCTGCGAGAGGCAGTGAGATCAGAAGAAAGAAAAAGGTAGGATTGTAGTCGACACAAGGGCCATATATTCAGTTTTAAATAAAGCTTTAGTACCTGTGAAGAATGTTAATGTTGTAGTGTGGGGAGCAACGAGCCAGTCTGAGAAGGCATACTTTTGCAAACCTTTAAAGTAACATGTATACTATGTGTACTTAGAAGCTTTTGTACAATTTGCTCAGTTCGCTAAACATTCTCAAATGAGAAAAGTTACTCTAGAGGCAAATGATATAAAGATGTTAGGCTTAACATTAACAGCCATTGAAATTAAGAAAGACATTAGTAAAGTGATATTAAAATAAGTAAGTGTTTTCGAGGGTATGGGCCTCTGCTGTACCAGGGAAGGTGAAAAATGCCCCCGCATAGTAATCAAGCTTAAAGAAAGAACACAACCAGTGAGAATTGAGCAGTACCCTCAAAAAGAAGATAGGGAAGGAATCAGCCGAACAAATGATAGTACTAGATTGAGGGTTGTCAATAAGATAACAAAGAATTTATACCCTGTAGTAGCAAATCCATATACTTTACTAACTTGTTTAACACCTGAGCTAACGTGGTTCACTGTTTTAGACCTGAGAGAGATGCCTTCTTTTGCCTCCCTATCCATGAAGCCAGCCAGAAAATTTTTGCATTCAAATGAGAAAGTCCTAGAACACAGCTCACATGATCTATATGCCTGAAGGCTTCAAAGATTCCCTCACTCAGATTAGAGAACAACTTGCAAAGATCCAGAGTCCTGGGAAGCTCCACAAGAAGAAGGGGGGCTGTTGCAGTACGTGTGGCCTAGACGATAAGCCTTTTGAATTTCCTAAGACTCCAAGGATACAGAGTATCAAAGAAAAGGGCATAAGTAGTTATTGGAATATGAATCCCAATATAACCAGTTAGATGGTGCCTGGGCCAGTTCTGACCCTCGCTGCTGGGCCAAAGGCAGCACTGTGGTGTTTTACCCCAGAGATACCTTGGCTGGCGGAGAGTGCAGCGGGGCACAAGACGCAAGTCCAGGCTTGTCAGGACTCCGTTTACCTCAGGAGAGAGCTTCTGGCGATGGTGAAGAGAAGGAAGGAGTGGATTCTGCCGGAGGGTTATATCCAGATGTTTATTCCATGGGTGCAGAGGTCTGCACCGGGACAATTCCTCCAACAGAATAAGGCCGCATGGTCTCATTAACCTTTTAAGCTCAGGGCAGGGGAAGGGGAGGGGACAGGTGAGCCACCAACCAGGTGAAGGGGCAGGGTCTCAAGGGACTAGGGACACCTATACGGGCCAATGTCTCCCAGGCCTGAAGGACCAATCACACGACGCCTTGCTGGTATTTTAGCCTGATTGACAGGGCACACTCAGCGAGGGGCGAGGGGGAAGGGAGAAGGTAAAACAGGACATTGCAACACACCACAACAGCTCCCCCTAGTTTTGTTTAAAAAGAAGAGGACTGTGTTTATGGTGCAGAATGATTGCCAAACTATGGTTGGTAAATCGTATTTTCTTCTACAGGAGGGTCAGTGTTTTCCACTGAGGCCTCTAGGTCATCCACTGGAGCACTGAGGGCTTCCAAATGGTAGACCTCAGGAGGGGGAGATGAGCTTGAGATTAACTTGAGAACCATGCGTCTGATTACTCCAAAAACAATGCTAAAAACTACAATAACTACAACTAAAATAAACAGCACTAAAAATACAGTTTTCAGAATAGATCCCAACCAGCCCGCGAGTCCCCAGCCTTTGAACAGTCTATTCAGCTCGTTGTCAGTTTCTCTGTTGATGTCTGAGAGCCTTTGTCGAGGCAGTCCATATGTGGTTTGGGCTGCAGTACTATGTAGGAGATCGCAGGTGGGATGATCACGAGTAGGACGAGAAGCAGGCTCGGTCTCATGGCATCTCGAGGCTTCACACGAACAGTGGGATCTAAGCTGGTACAAGGAACTTGAGACAGACATATATTACAAGCTATTCCAGATAGGAGGCTTAAATGGAATTTCCTCCAGAGAACGCGTGCGGCGTTTTCTTCTCCAGGCAGCATGAGCAACCTGGGGCGCTTCTGCAGATTTCTCTGAGACTTTGGGAACATAGGGCTTTACCCATTTGGAAGGAACCCACCTTAAACCAGAGGGGGTGGACACACAGGCGTATCCACGTCCCCAAGTAACCAATTTGTAAGGTCCCACCATTTTCTAAGTCTCAGGGTCCTTTACTAAAACCGGAGGTTTTTCTTTTATCAACCTGTGACTGCTCCCCCCAAAGTGGCGTAGGATGGGTGGGTTCAGGCTGTCAAAAGAACAATTCAGAAAATTGATTGTGAATAGTGCCCTGGATAACCGGATGTGGGGAGGTTCTACCTTCAGAACCTGTTGTTGCTGGTCCAGGACCCTTTTAATATCACGGTGAGTTCTTTCTACAATGGCTTGACCTGTAGGGGAGTAGGGGATGCCAGTTTTGTGCTCTACTCCCCATTGCTGCAGGAAGCTCCCGAATTCCTTGGATTTTTAAGCAGGCCCATTATCAGTTTTCAGCTCCTTGGGGATGCCCATGAAAGAAAAAGCCTGTAAGAGGTGCTTAATAGCATCAATAGATGACTCTCCTGTGTGGGCAGAAGCATAGACCGCTCCAGAAAAGGTATCTACACTAACATGAACATATTTCTGCCGTCCAAAAGACTGTATGTGTGTTACATCTGTTTGCCACAGTTCACAACTGTTCAGTCCCCTTGGGTTTGCTCCCGTACTCACTGTAGGGAGTGCATGTTGTTGGCAATTTGGGCACGTGGCCACAATCGCTTTGGCCTGTTCTCGAGTGATGTTAAACTGACGAACCAGGCCAGGTGCATTTTGGTGGAAAAGCTGGTGGCTGATTTTTGCCTGTTCAAAAACATTTGGGAGAGTGGCCATCACTGCAGGCGCAGCAAGAGCATCTGCCCTTCTGTTGCCTTCAGCGATAAACCCTGGCAAGTCAGTGTGTGACCTGACATGCATCACATAAAAGGGTTGCTCTCGGTGAGTGACTAACTTTACCAGTTTGGAAAGCAATTCAAAAAGTGCAATGTTAGATACATTTTGCAGTATTGCTTGATCTGCTCTGGATACTACTCCTGCCATGTATGCAGAGTCTGTAATCAGATTAAATGGTTCTGAGAACCTTTCAAAAGCCCTAACAACCGCAGCCAACTCAGCAACCTGAGGTGAACCTTCCACCTCAGCAATGTCCGTCTCCCACTGCTGGGTTTGAGGATCCTTCCAAGTCATAACGGACTTGTGGGACCTCCCGGACGCATCTGTAAAGACAGTTAGAGCCCTTTTTAAAGGTCTCCTACTTAGAGCAGTTCTTAATTTTAAAGTAAATTGAACATCTTGTTCAAACAATTTGCGAGCGGGCCGCGCTACCGAAAATTGTCCTGAGTAGGAATCCAGAGCAAACTGCAACACTTCATTTTCTTGAAACAATTGTTCCAGTATTTTCATAGTATTTTGACCTGATTTTAACTCAACTGGAATGTGAATGCACTTAAAATCACATCCTGCTAACTCCCTGATCCGGGTCCTTGCTTTCCGGATCAGTTCTGCTACCAGCTCTTGAGGCTTTGTCAGTCTCTTGGACCTTTTGCGACTGAGGAAAACCCATTCTATGATCAAGAGAGAGTCCCTCTGGTCCCGGTCCTTTTTTGGTGTGTCCTTTGCCTTAGGTGTTTGTTTTTCCTCCCACTGGAAAATAATTCCATGGAGGTGTGGCAACTTACCTAGGATGATAAATTTGAATGGCAGATCAGGCCGGCATCGGTGGGCCTGTCTTGTGGACATTGCAATCTGAACCTTTTCTAGAGCTTTCCGTGCCTCTGGGATAATAGACCTAGGAGCACCTGGGTCCTCTCCCCCTTTCAATAAATTGAAAAGAGGGGCAAGGTCTTCATTAGTCAGACCAAGCCATGGTCTTACCCAATTCAAAGACCCACACAACTTGTGGACATCCGCAAGGGTCTTGATCCTTGGATTGATTTCTGGTTTTTGAGGAACAATGGTCCTATTTCCAATTTCTAAGCCCAAATACTTCCAAGGTGGCATCTTTTGAATTTTCTTTTCCTGGAGCTCAAACCCTGCAACAATCAATGCATCGATCGTTAGGTCAAGCGCATGTGTGAGTAAATCATCATTGGGGGCACACACAAGGATATCATCCATATAATGATAGATGATGGCCTTCTCTGCGGCTGCACGCACTGGGGAAAGCAGGGAAGAGACATACCACTGGCAGATAGCTGAAGATACCTTTAATCCCTGAGGAAGAACGGTCCAATGGTACCTTTTCATAGGAGCTTCTGAATTGATAGAAGGGACAGAGAATGCCAAATGCGGTGCATCATCAGGGTGCAATGGGATTTGGAAAAAACCAATCTTTAATATCAATAACAGCTAATTTCCAATCTTGGGGAAGCATTGTTGGGGATGGCATACCAGGTTGGGGAGAACCCATATCTTCAATTACATTATTAATTTGTGGGAGGTCACAGAGGAGTCGCCACCTCTTTTTGTCAGCTTTTTGGATGACAAACACTGGAGAGTTCCATGGGGACATGGTCTCCACAATGTGGCCCTTTTTTAGTTGCTCTTCTACTAGTTCTTCAAGCACCTTTATTTTTTGTTTACTGAGTGGCCACTGTTTAACATCAATTGGTTTGTCTGTTTTCCACTTCAGTTTTTGGGTGGGGCGCTGTTGTTCAATGACTGCTGCACAAAAATGCTGTGGAGAGTCTGGAATATCAATTGTGACACCCCACTGGGCCATTAAATCTCTCCCTAACAAAGGTTCTGAATAATCTAACACAAATGGATGGATATTTGCCAATTGTCCATTTGGACCCTCGAATTGAATAATGCTTTTGGATTGCCTTGCCAATTGCAGACCTCCTACACCTCGAAGGTGACCAGCAACATTTTGTAAAGGCCAGTGTGCTGGCCAGTCTTGTACTGGAATCACTGCGCAGTCTGCACCTGTGTCTACAAGCATCTCAATGCGTTTAGACTCCCCACCCCCACTGACATTGCACCACAATTTGGGTTTATCTGTCCCGATAACTTGGACTCGGGCGACTGTGGGCCCTTGTTTTTCAAAATTTTCAGGTAAAGATGGCACAGGGATAGCTTGAGCAACAATTTGTCCCTTGGGAAGAAACAGGGGTGGGTGGAAACAGTGCAGGCCGAGAACAAATTGCTTGGGATCTGATGTTGTCATTCCCGGAGCAATTTCGATCTCTTTTGGTGTGTTTTTGTCCCCAGTGATGATGTACTTACAACGAATTTGGTTCCAAGTACCCGTCTGTTCAGGATTTACAGAGACAAAATGCCAGTCAGTGTCCTTCAGGTGGAGTGACTCTGTCAGCTGCAACCTGTAAGGCTCATTGACAGAAGATGCGGTTAATACAGAATCACTTACATCATAACAAAGGTTATTTTGTTTCACTTTCAACAGTGGACTAGCAGACTTGGTCTTTGAAGCACCTGCTTCACTTACACAAATGTTAATATTATCGCGCGCTTGATTTGTTTTGCTACCCTTATTCTCTTGGCCTGCTCCTTTTATGTCTGCACGCCTGGCAGGCTGGCGCTTTATTCTTCGTTTTTTTGTTGTTGACCCCCAGGAAGGTCTGGTAGTTCTCCTCCCCTGCCATTTCTAAATTCATCAAATTCCTTTTTCAGGGGGCACTGGTTACTCCAGTGTCCTAGGTTATTACAAAGCAGGCATGGTTTAGTGGGCTCAACCATTGCTGGTCTCCGCTGCTGCCCAGGGTACTGCTGTGCTGAGGGAAAAGGTGAAGGGCTGGCAACAGCGACACGCTGGGGTGGTCTTGGCAGCAGCCTTGGTCTGGAGTCTTCAGCAACACTCATCAGAGGCACTTTCCTGTTACAGGCTAGAAGCATATCTTTTAATGTAGGGGAAGGTTCCATAGGAAGGCTCAGGATTGCTGCTCGACACTGTTCATTTGCATTTGTAAATGCCATTTCTTCTAAAATTGCTTCCCTAGCATTTTCCTTTTTAACCTGTATTTCAATGGCTCTAGTTAGCCTTTCTACAAATTTCAAAAAGGGCTCTGATGGTAGTTGTTTGATTTTACTATAGGGCTCAAAAGGCCCCTCAGGTTGGAGGGAAAAGAATGCTTTTTCAGCTGCTTCTTTTACTTTCTCAAGTGTTTCTGCAGGAATTGCAGCAGCTTGGACTGAGGGAGAAGACCACTGGCCTTCACCACAGCGGTGCTCCATGGTGATAGGGTTACCGCTGTTGTCTTTCGCTGTGTTTGGATCAGCCTGTAAGCCTGGGAGAGCATCTTTTAGCAGTTGTTTCAATGCTGATTCCCATAATTTGAATTCCATGGATGTCATGAGACATGAAAAAAGCTGTTTTAAATCATGTGGAATCACAACAGTCCTACTCAATTCAGAATTTAAAAGGCCACGGAAATATGGACTGTGTGGACCATATTCTTTATGAGATTTACAGATCTCTTTAATCAATTGTCGTCCAAAGGAGCTCCAATTAGCAGTTGGGGCTGCTCCTCCCTGAGCTGCAGGCTGAAACGTAACAGGAGCCAGTGACAACATGGGACTATGCATTGGGTCTGCTGTCCCCTGCTCTGTATCCCTTGAATCAGAAGCATTGGGATCACAGCTACAGGTTTGGGGACAGGCAGTGGGTGTGTCCCCACCGTGGGAACCCGGGGAGGGGGCGGGGACAGGAAGCCGGCAAGGGGCGGGGAAACCGTGGGAACAAGGGGCGAGGTCAAGGGGCTGGCAGGGGGCGGGGTCACCTGGTGACATCACGTCAGCAGACGCCCCCTGGGAGGAGTAGAGGGGCGGAGCTGAGGGTACTGCAGGAAAGGCGGGGAGAGGGGGGAAGGTGTCACGAGGAACAGGAGGAGAGGGGGATGGGGCAGGAATTTTGGGATGCTTAAGAGGATTTTGGGAAGAAGAAGACCAGGTTTGGGAAGATGCCACGTGGCATCCACCATCTTGTGGACCCCCTAGGGACTGGGGGCCATTTTGGACATCACTGCTCTCCGGAAAGCTAACACATGCTCTGGGTTTTAGAGGAGGGGATACAGGGGGTTGGGAAAGCCACGCAGCCTGGCCAGGGCTTTGTGAACAAAACAACTCAGGTATTCTTGCACACTCAGGGAGCCGACTTCCCAATGACTTTGCACTCTTTAAAATACCAAGTTTTGGGGAAAGAGGTTTAGGGGTTTTAGAGGGAGAGGGAGGAACAGGGAGAGCAGAGGTACATGGCTTTACATTTGGCTTTTTCTCCATTTCCTTTTGTTTGAGCAATGCTGTTCGAATTTGTAAACTCCAGAACACAAATTTAGCTGAGGGTGATTTGCCAGATTGTCCTAAGGTTATCAATTCATTCCCAACTTTATCCCAGAATTGAATATTGTGGATTTCTTCAGGGGAAATGTTTGGGAACTGCAGAAAAAGCCATCTTATAAACTGTTTCAATTTTCCTTTAGAGAATTTCACATTACCATTGACTAAAATGCTAACAATATTATAATACACTCCCCTTTGTACAATGCTAAGTTTGGAACCCATGTTAGATGTAAAAAGCAAAGTACTTAATCCCGCCTGACCAAAAACAAAGCTAAAATCAGCTACCAATTTCTAAAAACACCACAGATAGAAAGCGATAACGAGCAGACAAAAGCTTCACAATGCAGCTGTATATACTGCTTTTAAAATTCCCGGGCAGCAGCAGCAGGGCACGCCCTGCCGAGCCGAGGCAGAAACAAAGCCTCCCCCGCGGTGGAATGCAGCCCTCCCGCGGAGTAGAAACAGCAGCCACTCCACGTGGCAGCCGAAACCGGGACGCCCCCCCCCCCGCCGCGTGTGCAAAGAGCACTCCCGACCCCGCAGATCCCCCGGCTACGTGGAAAGAGAGCCCCCCCCTCCCCCGCAAAGAGAAAGAAAGAGAAAGAGAGTCTCTTGACACGTGTCCGAGCACGCTGCCGAGCCGGGGGGGAAGGGCAGCGAGCGATCCCGCTCCGGCGCGAATTCTAAAAGACAGTGAAACACGCGGCAGAAAATAAAGCTAGAACGCTATGAATTCTCGTCTGTGGGGCTGTGCAGCCAAAAATGCAAAGGCAAAAAGGAACAGAACTCGCGGCAGAGTCTGTTTTTGAGCTTCTGCTCTACCGAAAGCAGAGATACTCACGTGAAATGGAAGCTGTAGGCTGGGTCTAGGCAGGCAGGTCTCCACCGGAAAAGGACCTCTCTCTGGGTGTAAGAGAAGCTACCCTTTTCTTCCTCTGGAAAATCTGCTCACCACAATGAAGCTGGGCTTTCTAGAAGGCGCCGAACAGTCCACGAAACTTCTTCTGGGAGTATTCCCAAAGTCTCTAGCTGAGGGCAATGCAACCAAAGCCCTTCCAGCTGGATGCACGGCTGGCAGAAACTTCTCTGAGGTACAGCGAGTCTGTTTTCGGGCTGCAGAGTCGCTTAGCCCACCCCCAGGGGCGCCAATATATTGGAATAAGAATCCCAATATAACCAGTTAGATGGTGCCTGGGCCAGTTCTGACCCTCGCTGCTGGGCCAAAGGCAGCACTGTGGTGTTTTACCCCAGAGATACCTTGGCTGCCGGAGAGTGCTGCGGGGCACAGACGTGAGTCCAGGCTTGTCAGGACTCCGTTTACCTCAGGATAGAGAGCTTCTGTCGATGGTGAAGAGAAGGAAGGAGTGGATTCTGCTGGAGGGTTATATCCAGATGTTTATTCCATGGGTGCAGAGGTCTGCACCAGGACAATTCCTCCAACAGAATAGAGGCCGCATGGTCTCATTAACCTTTTAAGCTCAGGGCAGGGGAAGGGGAGGGGACAGGTGAGCCACCAACCAAGTGAAGGGGCAGGGTCTCAAGGGACTAGGGACACCTATCACACGACGCCTTGCTGGTATGTTAGCCTGATTGACAGGGCACACTCAGCGAGGGGCGAGGGGGAAGGGAGAAGGTAAAACAGGACATTGCAACACACCGCAACAAGTAGTGAAACAGAAAGTAATCGACCTCGGGTAAAAAGTGAGTGCTGAGCAGCAGACTTTAAGATAGACTGCTCGTCACACCCCTCTATGCTCTTATTGCCGATAGAAAAAGACATCTCCAGTGAGCAAGGGAAGCCACACAAGCCTTTCAACAGTTAAAGAGTGCCCTCATGTCAGCTCCAGCTTTGAGACTTCCAGATGTAAGTAAACCATTCCATCTATTTTCCCCTGCAAAGAATTGCACTGAGAATACTAGCTCAAGACTTGGGTACGTACCAGGGGGCAGTTGCTCACTTCTCTAAGCAACTAGATACAACAGCCAACGGATGGCCAGGTTGCCTCAAAAGTGTAGCAGCAGTCGTGCTGAATATTCAAGAAGCACACAAGTTTGCCCTGAGACAAAAATGACTGTGCTAGTGTCCCACACAGTGTCCACAGTACTGGCAGTAAAGCGCAGCCGCTGGTTCTCACCACAGAACTTCCTGAAATACCAGGCCATCATGGTAGAGCAAGATGATGTAGAGATAGTAGTGACTAATATTGTCAACCCAGCTTCTTTTCTCAGTAGAATTAAGGAGAAGCAGTATACCACGATTGCCTGGAGACCATTGAAGCTACTTAATCGAGATACCCAGACTTGAATGACACTCCTCTAGACGATGCAAAGACCTAGTTCATTGACAGGAGCAGCTACATTACTGTTGTAGTGTGTTCTGTTAGTTTGTTTGATTGCTCCCCTATTTTCTGTATTGTTCCCCCCATTTTCTGTAATGGTTCTGCCCTCACCAGTTTTTCCCGCCATTGTATTGTCTATCATTTGGTTACCTTGGCTACTCCCGCCACAGTTTACGTCAATCCTCTCTGTTATATAATTTCCCCTCCCCTGTGTTTCCTTATATGTGAATTTGTTCTCCTCCCTGGGCCCAGTCAATCACTCCCCACTCCTCCTAGTTTGCCAGAATCTTCTGTGCTTAGGGAGACTTGATTGGCTGTGGCTCCGGGGCCCCTCCTTTACATTGTTTCTATTGGGTTTTCTCTCATGCCCATTATCCTAAGTCCACTCCCTTGCCTTCCCCTATTGGTTCCTTTGTAAATCCCTCCCTGAGATCCCTCCTCCCTTTATAACCCTGTTGCACCCTTTGTTCGAGGTCACTCACTGGCAGACACATTAGATTCAACATCTGGGTGTCTGTCACTCCCTGGTTGACAATAAATCTGACAAGTCCCCAGTGAGTGTCTGGACTCTTTACTCTCCTCAGTCAGCAGCAATTCCGTCTGCTGTGAGCACAGCCCGAAGCCTTCTGACGCCGAGGGGTGCTCACACATTTGCAGTTGGGTGTGGGCCGCCCTCCTGCCAGCCGGACACCTTACTTTAAGGCCACACCATGCTGCACATTACCGGTAGAAAGCGACATGCTAAGTACACAGTGACTACCTGCAGAGAAGTAATAGAGTCTAGACCCTTACCAACAGGTACCTCTGTGCAGAAGGCTGAGATAAATGCATTGACCCATTCCTTAGAAACAGCAAAAGGCATTCAGAGTCGTGCATGCACATGGAGCCATCTGGAAGGAGAGGGGACTGCTAACCTCACAAGGGAAGAAGAGACAATCCGGCTGCTGGAAGCAGTTCAGCTACCTGAAAAAGCATATTAAGACACACCAGAGAGTAAGCTTAAAATTGGAGGAAAGAAATGACCTGGCGGATGGAGAGGCAAAGAAAGCAGCAAAAGGTGAGGTAATTATGGACAGATTTTCCTCAAAGGTAAGCCATAATACAATAATACTAATCAAAAGAGACGTACAACTACAAGGGGTGGGCTACCATTGAAAGAGAGCTAGTAATCCCTTCCCATTTTCATGGTTACTAGTGAAGGAAGAGCACTAGAAAACACACTAGGACCTAACTACTTAAAAGCTTTTTATAGAGTTTGGCTCCTTTACCAAAATGACCAAGGCTGCCAGTGATACAGAGTGCATTGAAATGAAGTGTTGACTTTGAAGTAGTAATTTCCACAGGCTTTCTAGAACACACATCTGATTGAAAGAATCGTTGTCAGGAATTTATATGCCACTATCACTCAGGTAAACCGACAATGTGATCCTTGCCTCCAGACTAACCCCAAAATACCCCCCGTCCGAAACTCGGTCAGACTGGGAGAGGCCATGGGCCTGTACAGCAGTGGCAAATTAACTTTTCAGAACTCCCAAGGAAAGGGGAGTATCAGTATTTCCTAGTATTGATTGATACATTTTCAGGGTAGCCAGAAACATTCCCCACCAGAACTGTCAAAGCTTGAGAGGTGACCAGGGTATTATTACAAGAAATAATACCATGCTTCAGAGTTCCAGCCACAATATCCTCAGATAGAGAATCATATTTCATTTCCAAAGCAGTGCAACAGATTAGTATCTACCTGGGCATAGATTGAGAACTTCGCACTCCATACCGCCCCAATCAAGCAGCCAGGCAGAGAAAATGAATCATTTGATTAAGCAGCAGATTGTAAGACTGGGGCAAGAAGTTAATCTACCCTAGCCCCAAGCTCTTCCACTGACCCTATTGCAAATTCGAACTAAACCTTGAGCTAAAGGAATGCGGAATCCTTTTGAAATGCCTTATAAAAGACCATATAGAATACAAAAGGAATGTCCACCCACATTAAGGTGATAACACTGGCCACCCACATGGTGGCTTTAAGCAAACAGCTCAGAGAAATTGAGAAACATGTGGCTGGAACTCGGATCAGGGAGTTAGATAGCCTGGGGACTATGTACATGTTAAGTCTTACAGAGAAGACTTTAGAACCATAGTGGGAAGGACTACTGCAAGTACTTCTCACAACCTTCACCTCAATCAAAATCAAGGAGCAGAATGCCTAGATCCATCACTCTCGAGTGAAGAAAGCCCTAGAAGTCCCTTAGAGAGTGAAACCAGAAGATAATGAACTTAGACTAAAACTTACTCGGGAAAAATGAGTATATTGCAGTCAAGGGTAGTCCATACTTTACTTTACAGAATTGTTTTGTATGTAATTGTAACTGAAGTTTCAGAACTAGAGAGTACCTCTATCCAAAGTGATGGTGAATGGCCTTGGTCCCACGCTTTTAATCAGTAGACCAGATCCTTGAGAGAACTTTCTGAGATAAAAGATTTAAACGTATCTACTGTAGTAATCCACAGGAATCGAGTATATGAGAAGCATGAATGGCAAGAATGAGAACTGTGAGCACTTCAAAGAATCGGAGGAGAAAAAATCAAAGTAGAGTGCCGGGTCACCAATAGGACGGCTTATGAGAGATCAAATGCAGTTAGTGTTGTAACCTCTCCTGGTGTATACGAACACCAGGAAGTTTGTGATAGCCTAAGTGAATCAGACTTTTAGTGTAATTTCACCTTGATACAGCCTGTAGAAGTGACCTGCCTTTGAGCTCGAGTTGCTATCAGACTTTCATTTAAATTCAAAGTAGACACTGCACTTTTTACAATAGCAGGGCCTTATACAACCCATACTAAGACTCAAATAGTTCAAACTCAACCCAAACTTGAACCTGAAGTGTATGAAATAGGCCCCTACATAGTGAGGAATGTGTGTGAACAACAACTATTATTCAGTCCAGAATGGTCTCTCAAACGTGTGGAGTTGCTAATGCAAATTAACATCTCAAAAATCCAACCAGCCTGCTCCTCCTTCCTAAAAACATCCTTTGAAGGCTAGACAATGTAGTTACAAAGAAAAGTATTTCTCAAGAGCAGAATAAGAAAAGATCTAACTGAGATATTAGAGACAAGATTAAGAGTTTTAAATGGAATTGATTCAGAAATACTGATGAATAAACTGGCCACTGCAGCAGGTAGCCTAACAAAATTGAAACAGCCTTTACAGTCATCTCTATTGGCATTAAGAACTGTCATGGTTTAGGCTTGGCACAGAGCTAGTGCCTTCATGAAAACACTCTCTCTCTGGTGTCTGCTGTGAGATGTGACTAGGAATAAGCAAAACAGGCTCTAACTTAAACATAAAGAAAACTTTATTACTTAAACTACAGGAAAATAGGAAAAAACTATAAGGAAAAACAAATTGAAAACTTTACAAAAAACACTTTCTTCTTCTCCACTACTAAAATTTCTCAATCCGATACATTTTCTCAAATCACCAACTGCTCAGCCTGGCACTACTCTTTAGTATACTCAAACTTCAGTTCATGAAGAGGAGAGGAGTCTTTCTCGCATCATAGGCTTCGTCTGGAAACACGCTGAAACTTCGTGTGCTTCTAACGTCACTCGGCACCCCCGGAAAAGTCTTTTTGTCGCTTGTGACATCTTCCCTCCATGCTCAGTGCTCTCACCACTGTGCATGGACCAGAGCTGCTTTTAGGGTTGTCTTTTAAGGATGCTTTGTCTCACTCTGAAAAGGCACAGTCTCTGCTTTGGGACATCTGTCCCCCTCATATTTTTCCAACCCCCTGGGGCCAAGGGGTCTTCACGATGAACCTTCTTGGTTCTGAGGCACTGCTTCCTCCTAAGTGCAGTCTCTGTGTCACAGGAACAAACTGAGTCTATGGCTACACAAGAAAAGTTTAGCTAAAAGGTTACTCTAATCATCTCTCTCTACTCAGTCGTCTCTACATCTTTCAGGCTAGGTCTTTGTTTCATCTCATCTCTTATGTCTCTTCTTATTCAGCTCTGAGGAGGATCAGCATTTTTTTGCAAGGTCTCAGTCATGAAGCAAAAGGGTTAAAAGTTCAGTCTCTGTCTGTCCCGGAATGCCGGTACTCCCACAGGCGCTGCTGCGGCCAGCCGGACTGCACTCTTCCCCCCCCTTTCTCTTCTTGGGCCGGCTGCTATCACATTCAGACCCCGGCTCTCCTCTCTCTCCCTCCTGGGGGGGGGAAATGGCTGCTCGATGTCTCTTGGGGCTGCTCCTCCACCCTTCTATCTTCGAGGGCCTTCTCACCCTCCATCTCTGGCCAGGCCCCAGGCCTACCACATGGCTGCCCCTCCCCCCGCCCAGCAGCAGCGGCTGGACAGCGGAGGGAGATCTGACCTCTTCGCCTCTAAGTCCCAAGAGAGCTTCTTGGGGCCAAAGCTCTGCTTTTTAACTCTTGTGTATTCTCAGAGATGTGTCCAAACTCCACTGGCTACACTAGGTGCTAATATCAAACTCTGAACATCTATTGGTTTGACCACAACATCTCAGAATTCCCACTTCTTCCTGGTCAAACCACCACAAGAACTAGCCAGTGGAAGATTTCAAAGGTGCTGCCAAAGTGAGAAACGGCCAGAGACCAAGACCACAAGTTAATAGTAGAAGCACTTAGTACAGTTCAAGATAATGTGTCTTTAGCTTTCAGTTGTATACAAGCACAGTTATGGATGCAGGCAACAGCAGCTCTGATCATATGGGAAGGGGGTGAAAGTAATTTTCCAGCTGAAATTCGGAAAATTGTTTAAGATAATGCAATTGATTTTGAAAAGAAGTTTCAATCCTGGTAAACTATGGTGAATTTCACCTATGATCCTGTTTCTAATGTGGCCACTGCCTTTGTGCTTACCATACATAATGCCAGTGTTTATGCTATCCATCCCATCATTGCACTAAGGTTAAACCATGAAAAGACAATACTCTACCCTTCAGAACATAGAGTGTGAGCAGAAAAGATGAATGAAAAGTGGCAGACAATAAACTTAGAATCCTGCATTATTAGAGAACAGATGGAATTGATTTGTAAAAGCAATACTATTAATGCCCAGGATGTGTGTTTAGACACTGAACAGAGTATTTGTCACTTCAAAATTCATCCAGTCACTGATCAGAAAACTGTGCTCGTATATACTAGAAAAAAATGTGTGTGTCTGAGAACTGCTTGTGCTGCTGTAAAAATTGATAGCAATGATGTTATTTTGTCTAGTAGAAATCATTCTTTTTTCTGTATTTGTAATTTGTTAAGATTATCGAGTGTGGTTTTTCGTACTTAGTCCGAGTGACATCCCACCAGTTGATTGAAACCAATTACACAATGAATCACAGACTATCACCTACTCCTATTAGTATAGACCTTAGATTAATAAAACAATTAATTAAGCACCAAGACCTACTAAAGATCTTGAAGAAAAACTCAAGGAAGCAGAGAGAACTGTCCAGTGTGATACAAAAAGAAATAACTAGAATCCTGCAAAGAATAGAACAAAATGCAGATCATCACTGGTGAGATGTAGTCTTTAAGTAGTGACCAACTGCAAATAGAATCGTTAATAAGTTGTGTCATCCTACTGTAGTTTTGTTATTATTAGTTAGAATAAGTTTAAGATTATCCATTATCAAACGTACATGGTAAAGCACTAAAGTACAATTGTTGTCATAGGAATTTGTACGAAGTAAAAGAATTTACTTCCACCTTTTAGGAAAGGGGGGAATGAAGCAAAGTGAAAATTTTCCAGGATAGAAATCCAGTTTAATTTAGGTGAAATGTACATTTTTGAGTTGAGTCTGTGGTTAGAAACCATAGTTATTTAGCCTGACTGCAAAGCCTAAGCTCAGTGAAGTTACTTTAGTGAAGGACAGAGATAAAGGGAGAGAGACAGAAGATGATAGAGAGAGACAAGGACTGCTGTAAGGGCAAGTCAACCTGACCTCGGAATTCTTTCTGATAAAAAGAACTAGTGGCAAATGTCACGCAAAATTCATAAAAATTAATATGTATGAACCTATTGTGAAACTGTATGCATATGTATTTGAAAAGAAAATAAAAAGGGACCTGAAGTTCCCAGAGGTACGCATCCCTTTTTTGAGAAGAGCAATCTCCGCATGCGTCCAGTGCTGTAATAAACATACCAGCTTTAGAACTTTCACAAAGTTGTAGAGTACTTTTTTTTTCTCCACAAAACACATGGCTGCCAGACCTGGATCCAGGCCCATTCTTGGAGCCTGATCTCCCGCTGCAACTGTGATCCCATGCAGGAGAAGGGATTACAGGTGACCATGCCCCTGATGAGTCACAGCTATATCCAATAAGGACGAGTGTGATAAAAGGGTGGGTTGCCTAGTCAGGGGAGCATTCTGAGGAGGGGGGAACTGAAGGAATGATTCATAAGGACTGGAGGATGGGCCAAACAGGAGAGAGAGATTTGCTGCTGTGAGGGATCTGCTGTGAGGTCAGTCTGGGTCTGCAAGGGAAGCCTACAGTGGGAGTTTGCTGTAGTCAGTCAGTGAGTAGTTAGTCAGGATGGCTGAGTTGTGAAGAAGAATAAACTGGGACCCTTTTCACACTGATAAATAAGAGTGTGTGTCTTAGCTCATTTGTATCTCAAATGCGAGGTCTGCTGCAACAATCCCACTCTTTCTGGAAACAACTAACGGTTCACTTTAGTCAAGGGCAACAATGTCCACACTAATAAAAACCACCCACCTGGTGAGGCAGAAGAGCTCCAGCTCACAGATCACAAGTGGAAGTACTTACAAAATCACATCCATGCCTAATGCCCTGATTTTGGGATTTTCTCAAGAGTTCTTTAATATGTTCTATTTGTTATGGATGGATAATGAGATTATTGGCTCTTGCCCTTAAGGGATGAATATTGTGTGAATATTAAGAGAAGCTTTAGTGATGTATAGTTATGTTATTGCAGTGTAGATGTCCTCTGTTCTCTCCCTAGTTCCCCTTCCCCCCTGTATTGTTGCCATCAGACAGCCTGGGTTGCTTAGGGCAGGTAGAAAGAAAGAAGGTGTGCACATGTGCCCCTTGCATGGGGCAGTTTGGAACAGAAAAGCTTGTTGCTAGGGTGGCGTGGCATGACAACACCTAATCCTCCAATCAAGTTACAAGAAAGCAGTCTCCACCAATAAGAATAGTTGACTGACAGACTTTGGGAGGGCCAGGGTTGGCTGATGCAACCCCCAAGAGTATAAAAGACTGAGCCATCCATCTTGAAGATGAACTGGCCATGTGGTAGGCGGCCATGAGGGCAGTTCCCAGCACTGCTATTTTTCCTTATGTAGTCCTTTTGTTGTATTTTTGTTAAGGTTTAATAAACCTTTTAAAAATTCTAAAGTGAGCAGTCATTTCTCACATATTTACACTTTTCAAAGGGATGACATTTTATGAGGCTTCAATGAAGATAAGATTTGGCTCTAGTGCTCTAGTTTATGCATGGGGAAAATAATACTTACCTCCTCTGTCTTCATGAGGATTAATTGTGCATATTCAGCAAGCCCACATTCTCTAGAAATTGCTTAAGGGTATTTGCATAACGCCCTTAACAACATACTAACTTTCGATCAGCTCTGAATTGGTCAGGCAGTTGGACTAGATGATCACTATAGGTCCCTTCCAACCAAAACATTCTGTTCTGTTCTAGCCTGTCCTATCTCCTTAATTCCTCTCCCAAGACCAAATCAACTTCTTAGTCAGTTTTTCCTTCTGCTTAGCCCACTGTTGGAGTCCAGCTGTTAACATACCTGAAAACACTTGGAGTTCAGCAGGATTCAGCATTGCACAAATAACTATTTTTGCCTCTTAAGGAGCTGTGTCAAAAGTTCTCCTTTATTCCCCTACACTTTTTATCTGCTGTCAAGCAACCTGCAAGTTTTCTTGTTCAGCTGGCAGCCCTAAGAGCAAGATGAGTCATCTGAAAACCAGAATAACTCAGCAGACCAGACCCATCTACCCAAATATCCCCCAAGGTGCTTGGGTGTGTATTGTCAGGGTAATTGCTTCAAAAGGTTTGCTCAGATGCTTAGTGTCTTGGTTTTGGAGACAAATTTCAGGAAAAAACACTCTGGGAAAGCACTCTAAAAGGGAAAGGACTTCAATAACTCCCTTTTCGTCTGCCCATGAGAGAAATTGATACCAGCAGGTGAAAGTGGAAAAAGCCCTGTTTATTAACAAAAAAACCCACCAAACAAAAAAAAAAAAAAAAAAAAAGGTGCCTGCAAGGCACAGAAAAAGAAAATTGAACATTACACCCCATCTCATCTAGTGGCCAAGAGGCAAAGACAGCGACTGCCCATCTTTGTCCCTGTGAGGGGAGGAGAACAGAGTTCATGACGTGGCTGGGCACCTGTTGGATTTCTGGTATGGGTGTTCTCCTCGCAGCGGGCGAAGTTGGTGGAGTTTAACGTCCTTTCTTTTGCTGACTCAGTCTTTCTGGGGTTTGTACTGGCTAGAGCCACCCCGCAGGCTCCCTGGGTCGGAGAGGAAAAACAAAAAAAAACAAACAAAAAAAAACCCCAAAAATATTTGCCAGTGAAAAGCCTCCAGGCTGCGATAAGGAAAAATAAAAAAAACCCCAGAAGCTTCATGCCTAAATTGGCAAAAATTAATCCCCCCCCCCCCCCAAAAAAAAAAGGCAAAAAAAAAAAAGGCAAAGAAGTAACAATCCGTGTAGCTGCTGACCATCATGCCAGAGAGGGAGAGATTGAACCGAGCAGGCGCAGGAGCCCAAGGCTCCCTGACCCATCCTCCGGGTCCATCTTAAAGCTACAGCACTTGTTTTCTGGGCATAAAGCAGACAGAGATTAAAGCATCATCATAAAATCACCCCAAGACACTTGGGAGAGACACTTGAAGTGACCTAAAAAACTACATGAAATCGAGTGCAGAATATTCAACTGTTTCAAGCACTCTAAAAACCTGGGACATACAAAGGGAAGCATTCATTTTAGGACTGGTGTGAGATCTGACACTTAAAGAGGGCTTCTCTTGTCTCAGACATCCTTGCAGGACTACATGAGGTCCTGCAGCCACTGCCATGGGCTAAGTCAAGGGCACAGCAACCTTGACCTTCAAGAGCCAAAAGGACTCAGTACTCAAACTCCTCTTTGCACACAACAGCCAAGTCCAGGTCACTACTTTGAGGGCACAGACCAGGTCCTAGCTCCACTACTGCCACCTGGGTTGGATAGGTCAGGGAGACAGTTCCACAGCAGACCCTAAACTACCAAATGTCATGCTACCCAGTGGTCCAGAACTGACCTTTGTGCATAAGAAACATGTAAGTGTTTACCCAACATGAGGGACTGGAAGCAAAACACATCAGTGCTGGTTTCTGTATTGCTCCAGCTGCACGTTCTCCATCCTCAAACCGACCAAGTCTCAAGCAAGCTCAAATATATTGTGGTTGCTATAACCTAAAATCAGTACTGACTTGAAAAGAGGAGGTCATCTGGTTTTCAAGTTGTATATAGATGAAATTTGAGAGGTTATGGTTATTCCCACCATGTTACAATAACAGTAGAAAGCACCTTCTTTCCCTCCTCATCACACCCTGATCTCAATCTCCAATGGCTGAGAAATACTGAGTGGGACAAAGTTCAGAGAGCTGTTAAATTGACACAGAGGGAAAACGAACTTGATCGATGCCACTTGTGAGACACAAGCAGGTGGCCACTTTAGGAAGCTTTGGGGAAGATCCAGCCTTGCAGGCATCCTGAGAAGTGAGAAATATCTCATTTGATGTGAGAAAGATGTTCAGTAACTGAAAAGGTGAGTGGGAGAAAAGAACCTTCACCACCTAGATGTTTTAAGGATTAATTACCAGTTTATTGTATCCTACACATTTAACATTTTGTTCATCCATGTATGAAAAATTTCTGTGCCAAATGCTACCATGGGACCACATCAGCATCCACGCCCTTCACTTTAAAACACACCCTGAATATAAACATCACCATTCACTTATAGTCAGTGGACCCAACTTTTGGTTGTGGTTCTCTACAAGCAACCTTCAAATTCCAGAAACATGACTGACCACAATAAAACACTTCTAAGAAATGGGGAGGTTGGTAGCACCACATATCAATGTCCAAACTCACCAAGACAAACCAGCAGGTACAGCACAAACCAGTTAGATAAAAATCACATGTACCTGTTCACTAAATCAGCTTTTCTCCTAGCTCTAACTCATGGCCTGGGGTCTTTTCCCCATTCACATTCCTCATCTTTATCACATCACATATATATATATATATATATATATATATATATATATATATGTATATGTATCTATATATAACCAAAATATTTTTAAAAGAAAAAATGTTAAACTAAAAATTGTTGCAACTTCTGTTGAAGCTGAAATAGTCCATTCAAGTATGGCTTAAATATACTCATGTTCAAACTCACCAGCACAACCAAGCTCAATATTTCCCCAAAACTTCTGACTAATTGACAAAGATGAACAACTTTTTAATGCTACCTTACCAGTGGTGGTTCAAAACTCCAGAACAAAAATATGTCCATCAGAAACTCTCCCAGACATTTCTGATGGCTTTGTCTCCTCTAATAAAGCCTTTTTGTGCTAAAATGAATACTCCTTACAGACCTCCTTTCTGTGGAAGGCACAAAGCTCACACAAACCTCATGGGTGATGCTCCAGGACCAGGCAAGAGTATACAAGTAATGATCAATCCTTAAAAAAACAACCAAACAACAAAAGTCTTCCACCAGCATCATCACAAAACCCATGAGAATCCCATCCCAAACCCATACAGGTAGCTGGACTTTAGCAGAAAACTGAAGCCCCATGGTAGTGAGATGTGGCACTGCTCACCCTCCATTCTGCATCTTCCGCCGCTTGCTCCTACCACCAGCTGGACTCCACCAGTATTGGTGCTGCTGTCTTCCAAGCTGCTGGCTGGGGAAGGGCAGGGAGGGGGTGGAAAAAAACAGTCTCTCCGCATCGACGCAACATGGCCCAGCCTTGGGACCAGTTCAACCTTTGTGCCGCTGACAGGGTTTGCAAAATTCACTCCGAAAGAGTTTCTGATTGCGAAATGCAGTTTTTCTGAGTTGCTGCTGTTGCAAACCCAGAAAAACCCACCTGAGACAACCTTCAACGAAGTAGAGCTTCTGCCCCAAGCAAAAGCCATCAGGCAGAAAAGGACTTGGCTTGGGTGTCCCAACTTTTTTAAAAGACCGGCACCTCCTGATTTTGTGATTTCGTTTCTGGCTGCGTTGCCAGGACTTTAAGAGACAGCAACACATTTTTGGAACAGATAGATATGGAGTACATCAACATCTTGGGATACCAAGGACATTATCCACCCCTTACTTTCACCATTATATTTTCTGAAAAATCCTTTCGCCGGGATTTTTTCTCCGGAGAAGATGAGAAGCCTCAGCTTTTCCATGTTTTGCCTCTCTGGAATGTGGTCTGGAGATTGTTTATCCAAACATGTGAATTGTTTTTAATTAATGGCCAATCACAGCCAGCTGTGTCGGACTCTGAGTTTGTCACGGGTTTTTATTATTATTCTTTGCTAGCCTTCTCTCTGTATCCTTTCTCTTTCTTTAGTATAGTTTTAGTATATAACATAACATAACATAACATAACATAACATAACATAACATAATAATAAATCAGCCTTCTGAGAACTTGCAGTCAAATTCTCATCTCTCACCTCGTCCTGGGGACCCTCACAACACCACAGCACCTTACTCCATATCATTTACCTAATTCCCAAATTAATACCTTTCAGATGTATACATATCTATAGATATACATATAACTGCATACAAATACAATTATTTCAGTGTCCACTGACCATCCCCCAGGACATGGATGGAGTTCATTTGGTCCATGACTGATGTATCTGGAGCAGACCATTCTCATTGTCCATAGTAGTTAAAACATGCAGTGGCAGTGCCATTCAGCAACCAGTGTTACATATGCATTCCAACATTACAGGCTGTTCTCACCCAAAGTCAAATGCCCCTGAGGTACACAACATGTTTCCTTGTCCCTCTGCATTATACACCAAGTGTTGGGGACGATGAAACAGGAAAGCCTTATAAATCTAATTGCCTGGCAAAAAATTTTAAGAATATGAAAACTGTAAGTGAAATTGAAATGAAAGCAAGCCTTGAGATCCCTTAGTTACTGAACAACTGGAAAACAATAGTATGGCCGGCTGAAGGTAATCCCCTTTTGATGAAACAATACTCACTGCTTGCAGACAAATCCAAGGGTCAGAGCAGACCCTAGTAACTTGGCATAAGGGGTCCAAAGAGTAGTTTTTAGGGTTTAAAATGTAACACAGTATGGTAATGTATAATTCTTATAGGCTGTATGTAAATGCTATAAGATTTATATCTTGTATTATGTCGGAATTCAGGACATCCCTCTGGCTGTCCTGGATTGCCTGAACCCCTGCCAGGGGGCTCAGAGACCTTGGCACAGAGCCCAAGATGCCTGTGACTTTGATTATGACCCATGGAAAAAATTATCAGTCTTATATGAGGATCTGCAAGCCATGAAAGTCTAAGTAGAATAATAATTAGTTTGTCACAGGGTGCAAAATGTAGAATTTTGGGGTTTTTAGAATGGAGGTTCAGAAGGCAAGGTGGAGGAATCTGGGCGTGTCCAGTCTTTCTCCTTCTTCTTCTTTGCCTCCATCTTCTGCTGTGATGCTGGCACTTTTGGATTAGTTTAGAGTAGAAGCTCACTGTCTAACATAGGTGATAGGTATTGGGAAGTTATAGTAAATAATGTACACGTAGTTTTTAGTATAAAAAGACACCGCCTCAAGGGCAGCTGGAGTACCTCTGTCTGACCTGCTGAACGGACCTCGGCAGGCCAGAGAAAGAATTTTATAGATAAGAAACAATAAACAACCTTGAGACCAAGAGCTGAAGAGTTCTGACTCCTTCTTCGACCACCAGGCTGGGAAAAGAGACTTTCTAACATATCTCGGGGTCACTCTGACCAGCAGAAGTCCTGAAAGTATTAGATTAGTTAATAAAAATTAGAATATTCAACACAGAAGAAGACTTCTAGTATTATAGCAACAACCTCGCTCTCTCTCATCCTCTTTACCATGCTTTTGCCTTCTTTCTCTTTACCACTCTCTTTACCTCTCTCTCCCTCTTTCGGGCCTGCTCTGGGCTGCAGCTGGCAGCTCCAAGCAGGGCCCCTGCACACACACCCTTTACAATAAACCACAAGTTCCAAGACCTAGCTTCAGAGATCTCTCGTCTCCTTCCATCCCAACCATCCTACCCCCCGTCACTCCTACAGCCAAGTGTAACCAGCTCCTTGAGCAAAAACAATCCCACTGACAGGTTTGCCTTTGCTCAAAATGGGATTAATCCACACCATCCTTCCTAACATACCTCTCATATGCACGACAGGGACTTTATCTCCATCAGCTGTACACAGGGGTTTGGATTGAGCAGGGCCAGTTAAGTTAGTGGAACTTCTGAAGTTAACCAACTATATAGCCTTTGCTAAATGCAGATCCCACTGCTTGAAGGTTCCACTGCACATTCACTTCAGCGTGGTTTTTAACAGTCCATTGCATCATTCAACTTTCCTAGGAACTTGTGCATGATAGGGAATACAATACACTCAATAGCATTTTCTCTAGGCCAGGTGTCTATGAGGCTACTTTTGAAATGAGTCCCACTGTTCAACTCAATTCTTTCAGGGGTGCCATGTCACCAAAGGACTTGCTTTTCAAGGCCCAGGATGGTGTTCCGGGCAGTGGTGTGAGACACTGGGTACATCTCCAGCCATCCAGTGGTTGCTTCTACCATTGTAAGCATGTAATGCTTGCCTTGCCAGGTTTGCAGTGGTGTGATGTAATTGATCTGCCAGGAATCCCCATACTTAGATCACTTACCCCCATACCACAGGGTCGTTACCCACTTGGCCTGCTTGATTGCAGCACACTTTTAACACTTATGGATAACCTGGGATATAGTGCCCATGTTGAAGTCCGCTCCTCAGTCATGAGCCCATCAGTATGTTGCATCTCTTCCCTGATAACCTGAGGTGTCATGGGCCCACTGAGCCAGAAATAACTCTCCCTTATGTTGCTAGTCTAGATCTACCTATGACACTTGGATCTTGGCTGCCCAATCCACTTGTCTGTTGTTGTGGTGCTCTTCATTAGCCCAACTCTCAGGCACATGTGCATCTACATGGCAGACTTTCACTATCAGCTTGTCTACCTAGGTAACGATGTCTTGCCACTCTTCGGCAGCCCATATGCGTTTTCCTAACTCCAGAACCTGAGAGGTCATTCTCGAGTCTCTCAAGGTACCTTCTGGCTGAGGCTCCAAGAAGGACCATTATCCCTGGCTGTGGTGTAGAGCATGTTCTTCACATCCTCTCCTGTCCTGATTGGGCCAAGGCCTACCACATGGCAAATTTCCTGCTTGATCTGTTCAAAGGCTTGCTGTTTCTCAGGGCCCCACTTGAAGTCATTTTTCTATCATGCCACAAGGTAGAGAAGACTTGCAATCTGGATGTATTTGGGGATGTGCATCTTCCAAAAACCCATGGTGCCTAGTAAAGCTTGTGTTTCTTTCTTGATGATCAGAGGGACATAGCATCTATTCTACTGATAACCTTGGTTGGAATCTGGGCATCTGTCTTGCCACTTAACTCCTAGGAACTTAATTTCCTGATCAGGTCCCTTTACTTTGTTTGATGGCAAATCTACCTTTCAGGAAAATCTGGACTATTTTATCCCCTTTCTCAAAAACTTCCTCTCCTGTCCTTCCCCACACGATGATGTCATCGATGTACTGCAAGTATTCTGGAGCCTCGCCCTTTTCCAGTGCAGTCTGGGAGAAAGTTGGGAAAAAGTTATATATCTTGCAGTCTGAGGGGAATTTTCAAGTTGGGAAATTTTATCCATTTTTTTTCTCTATTTATGAAGTGATTGCGAGTTTGGGGGGGAATTCAAGGAATGTTGAGTTCAGTACTCCAATTATTACCCCAGCTGTTGTGTCCCTCCCCCCATGTCCCTGTTCCTTAGCCCCTCAGGACAGATCTGGAGATGGAAACCGCCTAAAGGCACAGGAGAGCTACCTGCCTTCTGCTATCTCTGGTTCTCTCCTGTCCCCTTCTCAGGATGACACTGGCCATGCCACCCAGGGCTCCAACCTAACCCTCTTTCCTATGCCCATGTACCCAATTCCCCCATTCAGTTCTATGGCTCAAAATGGCACCAGCCTCATGGGTGGACCCTCCATTTTGAATGATCTGGTGCAAAATTTCCTGCCGTAGTCACACAAAATGGCACCTGTGATCCTCCTCCTCCTCCCTTCCCCTCTCCTGCCCCCGTGTCGGGCTTCACCCCCACATTGGGCTTTGCCCTCACATCAGGACCCTACCGCTTCCATTGGGAAGCCCTGCCCTTGTGCAGCCCCTGCCCCCTCCAACCTGTCCGCTCCTGGTTCCCACGCTTCCACTTTGGGAACCGGAAGTGAAGCTGACCGGAAGGTAGCCTTCTTGGATACCAAAGACCCCAAGCCCCGGGGCTTGCCAGTCAGCAGGGGCTCTCGTGGCCATGCCAGCACATCTCCCTCCTCAGAGAAGGGCAGTGATTCCTCAGATTCGGATACTGATTCTGGAAATCACTGGGCAGAGGTATGAAAGCAAGCAGCTCGGGAGGGTGATTAGGATATAGCTAGAAAGCTGCAAATCCCAGCAGCCCCAGTTATATTTAAAAGAGGGAGGAACACTAAGTGAGAGTCAATTCCATATGGGGAACTTAAGGAATTATGTAAAGATTATGGGAGGAAATCACCCTAATTTAAAAACCTTTTACAAGTGACTTTCTCAGGCCATGCCCTTGTGCCACACGACCTTCAGCACATTATGTCCCTCCTCCTCTCACCCAAAGAGATTCTTCTGTGGGTATATATTTGGAAAAAACAACTATATCATTATTAAATAATTACAAAGGTGAGGATAGACAGGCCCATTTGACTTTAGTGAAATTAAATGGAGATGACAATTTCAAAAACACACATGAGCAGGCACAATTTATCCCCAGAACTGTTTTAAAGGACATTAAAAAATCTGCCCAGAATGCTTTATTCCAAACACCAGATGGCACCACCCCACAACAAATTTTATCTGACATTCGCCAGAGCATGGATGAGACATTTATTAAATTCATAGATAGATTAAAAGACACTATTGATAAGTAAATAGATTGCCCAAGGGCTGGAGAGGAGCTGCTCAGCAAGCTAGCAGTGTCCAACGCGAATGCAGAATGCAAGAAAATTATAAGAGCACTCCCTTCAGACCCTGAACCCACCATTCAGCAAATGGAGGAAGCCTGTACCTGTCTGTCCTGGGTTAGGGAAAATTTGGGAGAAAACCTCCAAAAGGAGGGCCCCTTCAGAAAGCAAACCCACACGGCCCCTCCCGCCAACCGGTTTGGGAAGGATTCCTCCGAGAGAAGTGGAAAGAATCTGTGTATTTAACAGGCACAGCATCCCCCAGCACACAAAATGAACAATACTGGATGATACCACTCTTTCACTGCTCTGAAAAAGGTGACAATATCAGAAAGTCTCTCTCGGGAACGGTCGCTCGGTGTGCTGGTTTCACCGGGAAATGGGAATTCTGGGATGCTGTAGTCAAACCAATGGGTGCTCAGATTTTAATATTGGCACCTGATGTAGCCACTGAGGTTCGGACACACCTCCGAGAACACACAGGGGGTAAAAACCAGAGCTGCGGCCCTGGGAAGCTCTCTTGGGACTTCGAGGGTAAGAGGTCGGATCTCCCTCCCCCATTCAGCTGCTGCTGCTGGGCGGGGGAGGGGCAGCCATGTGGTAGGCCTGGGCCTGGACAGAGATGGGGGTGAAGAGGCCCTTGAGGATGGCAGGGTGGAGGAGCACCAAGAGACATCAGACAGCCACCCCCCAGGGAAGAGGAGAGAGAGAGAGGGAGAGCCGGTGTCTGAATTTGATAGCGGTCGGCCCAGGAGGAAAAGGGGGGGTGTGGCGAGAAGGTGACCGGCAGGGCAGCATGGGAGTTCCAGAGCTCTGGGACAGGCAGAGACTGAGATATTTAATACTTTTCTTGCATGATTGAAACCTTGCAAATGCTGATCCTCCTGGAGCTGAATGAGAAGAGAGATAAGAGATGAGATAAGAAGGGATGGGCCACGAGGGAAGTGCAGAGGACTCTTGAGTGGGGGAGAGATGACAGAGTGGCCTTTTGGCTGGACTTTTCTTGTGTAGCCATAGACTGAATAATTTTTTTCCTGTGACACCGAGACTGCATTTAGGGGGAGGCAGTGCCTCAGAACCAGGAGGGTTCAGTGTGGGGACTCCTCAGTCCCAGGGGGTGAAAAATTTGGGGGAGACAGATGTCCCAAAGGAGAGACTGTGCCTTTTTTGGAGTGAGACAAGGCATCCTTGAAAGACAACCCTAGAAGCAGCTATGGTCCATGCACAGTGGTGAGAGCACTGGGCATGGAAGGAAAGGTGTCGCCATGGCAAAGGACTTTCCAGGCAATGCTGAGTGACATGGAAACACAAGAGATTGCAATGGTGTGTCCAGGTGAAGTCTATGGTGCAAGAAGGACTCCTTTTCTCTTCATGAACTGAAGATTGAGTATTCTAAAGGGTGGTGCCAGACTGAGAGTTGGTGATTTGGGGGAATGTATTGCATTGGGAAATTTGGTGGGTGGGAGGAGGAAAATGCTTTTGTAAGGTTTTCATTTTCCTTGTGTTTTTTTTTCTTCTTTTCTTGTAGTTTAGTTAATAAAGTTTTCTTTATTTCTAAGCAGGAGCCTGCTTTGCTTATTCCTGGTCACATCTCACAGCAGACACCAGGGAGAGGGTATTCTCATGGGGGCACTGGCATTGTGCCAGGGTCGAACCATGACACTGTTATCCGTCCCTCCGGCGCTGGGGTAGCTGCTGCAGCCACAAGGTGCAAACTCTCGGTGTTTCCCAGGGCCCAGTCCAGAGCAGGTTCAAGTAGGTCCAAAAAAGGGAAAGGAAAAATAGTCCAGGAAAAATTTGGACTGCTTAGCTAAACTACCTAATGAGCAGAAGCAATAAGCAATAGCAAAGCAGGAGTAAAGCAGAAGCAAGAGCAAGAGCAAAGCAAAAAGCCAAGCAAAAAGAAAAAGCAGCACTATGTACTGCCCCGTCTGTGTGTCCCGCCAGCCGTGGGGGAGTGGCTGATAGCAAAACCAAAACAAAACATTCACTCTTCAGAGCCAGTCTTGAAGGCACAGAACATACCATCCAGCATAAACAGAATACACGAATGGCGATACAAGCATCATAATGTCACCCTAGGACACTGTCTCAGAACTACAGAACATATGGTAGCCCTGGCAGACAGCAAAGGAGTGTATGAAGACTTTGTGGCACAGAATAAACAAAATGTGAGATGCTTTAAGTATAGTGAACTGGGCTACCTCAAGGTGGAATATGATAAAGACTTTTTGCAGAAACACCCCTCCGCTGGTTGTCTCTCCACTGCGTGCCAAGACTATAAGGAACATTTTAAACACTGTCCCCAGTTTCAATATCACCAGCAGATCCAGCATCATCTGCCTTACCAGCAGCACCAGGGAAACTTCCAGCCAATCACAGGGTGGCCCTGCATTACAACACCAAATGCCAAGACGTTCCATCCTTCTTTCCCCACCATCTCAGAGAGTCAAGGCACCGAGAGATCATCTATGGCGACACCTACTATGAGAAAGAGCGCCGAGTCTCCGAGGCGTACCAACAGGTTCAGGCAAGGACATGACGACTACTGGTAAGCGCCACTTCCATCCAGTTTGAGGATGAAGCGAGCTACCAAATTCCCACTGGGGAATTTGGACCTTCTGATGGACCAAAGGACATTTTAATCTTAGGGGACTCTATTAACAGAACGGACAGTCTTCAAGTACTACTGGAAGTCCAAACTGTGGGACATGGGGATGAGATTACTGTGACTGTCTCATGTGTAGACCCACCTTGGTTTTTGTCTAAGGGCACACCCATCGCCCAAGGTTTTCTCATACCCACCTGGACTGATATTTTGATGGAAAACCGTATGGATTTTTGGGCAGAGATTGTAGGCCAAGACAGATCTATTATAGAGTGTGGCTCGTTTAACAAAGGGGACAAAGTTTATCTTCAAGGTGTGGCAGATACCGGAGCAGATGTGACCATCATTGGCCGCTCTGAGTGGCCACAGGGCTGGGAACTAGTGCCAGCCAATGGAATATTATCTGGGATTGGAGGAGCTGCCACCTCTATGTGAAGCAAATGAACCATCCTTATTGAAGGGCCTGAAGGTCAGGTAGCCACAGTAAGACCTTTTGAGGTAAGGGCATCTATCACCTTACTGGGCAGGGACCTATTGTCTCAATGGGAAGCAAAGCTAGAAATCCCCTCACCACCATGGGATTTCTAGCCAGGTCCGCTGTGGAGTGCCCTACCATACCGCTCACATGGAAAACTGATGAACCAATATGGATTGATCAGTGGCCCCTCTCAGAACAAAAGGCGCTCAAATCCCGAGTGCGGGAGCAGTTGTCCAAGGGCCACATAGTACCATCCACTAGCCCTTGTAACACCCCTGTCTTTGTCATTCGTAAACCAGGCAAAGACAAGTGGAGGATTCTGTAAGACCTCAGGAAGATCAATGAGGTCACTGAGGACATAGGCCTCACCCTCAATGCTCCTGAGAGATTTGAAACTGGCAGTCATTGATATCAGAGACTGCTTTGTTAACATCCCACTCCATCCCAGAGATGCCCCAAGATTTGCATTTTCCGTCCCATCAGTTAATAGACAAACCCCTCTAAAAAGGTATCAACAGGAAGTTCTTCCCCAAGAGCATGAAAAATTCCTCATCTATCTACCAAATGTTTGTTGTCTGCATTCTCTTGCTGATCCGAAAATCTTGCCTGATGCTACAATTTTTCACTATATGGATGATATTTTAATTTGCACCAAGACTGACATATTTGGGGATAGTTCTCAAAAAGACTATTCAAGCCATTGGAGGAGCAGGATTTGAAATTGCTACAGAAAAGATTCAGCGCACCTGCCCGTGGATGTAGCTTGGACTCTGGATAAGCAAAAAGACCATCATACCCCAACAGCTCACCATCAAGGACAACCCGACAACTCTAAGGGACCTACATCAGCTATATGGGAGCATCAGCTGGGTTCATTCACTGCTAGGGATCACGACTGAGGACCTCGCACCCCTCTTCAACCTCCTGCGAGGCTGCGATGACCTCGATTCACCATGGACAATCACGCCAGAAGCCCGGGTAGCAATCCAAAAGGTATCAGAGGCACTGTCTATGAGACAAGCCCATTGCACTGATCCCACCCTGCCCTTCCAATTTGTCATTTTGGGTGAGGCACCAAAGTTTCATGGTGTCATTTTCCAGTGGGACCTCACTCTGAAAGATCAGCTGTTACTTATAGAGTCGGTGTTCTGATCATGATAGTGGAACCCTGGAAAAAGTTAAAGATAGAATCTAAAATGTTAGGCTTTGTGCTTTCCCAGATCAACTGCACCTGCGTAAGCAGTATGATAAATTATATAATTGTTAGATGTGATGATTGTTTAGTAATTAAATGTAATTATTATATAACCATAAGAAGAATAATGAGAAACTGTTGGAAATTCAGAGAGGGGCTAAATTTATGTATACAATAGAACAATATAAGTTTAATAATTAACATGAAAGTTATATAACGATAGAGTATAAAAACATGATCATTTCAGATGTATGGTCGGAGTCAGATTTGGGTTCAATATACCCCTGACACCCAGAGCTCTTAATAAAAAGCACCGCATATAATCCCCCGTGATTATGTGTTTTTGAATGCTAACAGGGTGAAAATGTAGATTTTAGGATTTTTGGCATGGGGGTTATGGGGACAAGATGGAGGAATCTGGGCATGTCTAGCCTTTCTTCTTCTTGTTCTCCATTTTCTGCAGTGATGTTGGCACTTTGGGATTGGTCTAGAGTAGAAGTGCACTGTCTAACATAGGTGATAGGTATTGGGAATGAAGTGTAAATATGATATATGTAGTTTTTAGTATAAAAGGACAACACCACCTCGGGGGCGGTCAGAGTGCTCGTGGCTGCCTTGCTGAGCAGATCTTGGCTGGGCAAAAAGAAAATTTTATAGATAAGAATTAATAAACAACCTCAAGACCAAAAAGTGAAGAGTCCAGACTCATTCTTCAGTTGCCCAGGCCGAAGCAGAGACATCCTACACATCTCAGGGCAGCAATTATCAACAGCAACCCGAGAAGAATCCATCCACACAAGCATCCAGAAGCTGATGGAGCAAATAAAGGACCTAAAGATGGAAAAATACCCAGATTGGATCAATGATCTTTTCAGACAGTGGGGTTTCAAAGGATGGGTTGCATCTTTTGTCAAAGGAATTTTGTGGATTGTAATAATTGTTTTTATTGTCTTAGTCATGTGTGGTGGTTTGACCAGGAAGAAGTGGGAGTTCTGGGATGCTGTGGTCAAACCAAAGGGTGCTCGGATTTTGATAATGGCACCTGGTGTGGCCAGTGGGGTTTGGTCACACCTCCGAGAATACACAGAAGTTAAAAACCAGAGCTTCGGCCCTGGGAGCTCTCTTGGGACTTCAAGGGAAAGAGGTCAGATCTCCCTCCCCCGTCCAACCGCTGCTGCTGGGCGGGGGAGGGGCAGCCATGTGGTAGGCCTGGGCCTGGACAGAGATGGGGGGTGAGGAGGCCCTTGAGGATGGAAGGGTGGAGGAGCCCCAGGAGGCATCGGGCAGCCACCCCCCCCCAGCCCTCCCAGGAGAGAGAGAGAGGGAGAGCTGGTGACGACGGAATGTGATAGCAGCCGGCCAAGGAGGAGAAGGGGGGGAGTGCAGCGAGAAGGTGCCCGGCTGGAGCAGCAGGGAGTGAGGGAGTGCCGGAACTCTGGGACAGGCAGAGACTGAAATTTTTAACCCCTTTCTTTCATGATGGGGACCTCACAAAAATGCTGATCCTCCTCGGAGCTGAATAAGAAGGGAGATAAGAGATGAGATAACAAGGACCTGGCCTGAAGGACGTGGAGAAGACTGGCTGATGGACAGAGAGATGATTGGAGTGGCCTTTTGGCTGGACTTTTCTTGTGTAGCCATAGACGGAACTGTCCGGTTTATCTCGGCTGTTTGAGGGGCCTGAAAAGGCCCGGGGTGGCCTTGGGGCAGCCCGCGTATCGAAGGACGAGAAGAGGCTTCAGTTCTTCTTTCTGGTTTTATGTTTATTAATTGTTTATCTAAAAGATGTTCTTTCAGCCACCAGAGATCTGCTCAGCAGTCAGCCATGGGCACACTGTCTCTGCCCTCCCGGGCAGCCACGTATCTTTATACCCATTGTGACGTATACAATATTTATCATTTTTCCCCAATACCATCTATTGTTATAACTCGGTGTACTCTTAGTAATAACCAATCCAAAGGTGCCACCGTGGCCAAAGAAGATGGAGGAGAGGAGGAAGAAGAAGGAGGGCAGGACACACCCCAATTCCTCCATCTTACTCCTCTAAACCCCCCTGTACATAAATCCTAAACCCTGTTTCTCACTCTCTAATTAACTAATCCCTTCACCATTCACCCTGTGAAGCCCTCATCCTTGTCGTCTCCTGTGTAGGGTTAAAGTCCAGCTACCAGACACTTCTGGCAACATTCCAAGACTCCCGAGACCCCTAAGCTGGTCTCGGAGGCTCAGCATCTCAGGACTGAGATCTTGAGATCCGACACGGAACCAGTGTTATTCCCGTGACACAGAGACTGCATTTGGGGGGAGGCAGTGCTTCAGAACCAGGAGGGTTCATTGTGGGGACCCCTCGGCCCCAGGGAGTGGGAAAAAATGGGGGGGACAGATGTCCCAAAGCAGAGACAGTGCCTTTTTTGGAGTGAGACAAGGCATCCTTAAAAGACAACCCTAAAAGCAGCTCTGGTCCATGCACAGTGGTGAGAGCACTGGGCATGGAAGGAAGATGTCACAAGCGGCAAAAGGACTTTCCGGGCAGTGCTGAGTGACATGGAAGCACACGAGGTTTCAGCGTGTTTCCAGGGGAAGCCTATGGTGCAAGAAGGACTCTTCTCCTCTTCATGGACTGAAGTTTGAGTATTCTACAGGGTGGTGCCAGACTGGCCAGTTGGTGATTCGGGGGAATATATCGGATTGGGAAATTTTGGTGGTGGTGTTTTGCGGAGAAAAGAAGAAACCTCACAACTTTATAAAAGTTGTAAAGCTCGGTATGTTTATTTACGGCGCCGGACGCACACGGAGAAAATTCTCTTCAAAAGGCATGCGTACCCCTGAAAATTTCAGACCTCCTTTTATCCCCCTTCCAAATGCATATGCATACAGTTTCACAATAAGTTCATACATATTCATCCCACATGACATTTAGCACTAGTTCTTCTTTATCAAAGAATTTCTAGGTCGGGGCAAATTGACCTCGTGGTCTTTTCTGTTTTTCTTTCTCTGTCTCCTTGCTGTCTCGGCATATGAGTTTTTCCTTCAGCTTTGGCCTCACAGACTTTTCACCATTGTTAGACATTTCACCTAATTCAGGATGGATCCCTACTCTGTCTCATTGGGGAAGAGGAAAGTGCTTTTTGCAAGGTTTTCAATTTTTTCCCTTATAGTTTTTTTTTCCTATTTTCTTGTAGTTTAGGTAATAAAGTTTTCTTTATTTCTAAGCTGGAGTCTGCTTTGCTTATTCCTGGTCACATCTCACAGCAGACACCAGGGAGAGGGTATTCTCATGGGGGCACTGGCTCTATGCCAGGTCCAAATCATGACATCATGTTTACCTGTCTAGTTCAGTGTATGCAGAAGTCCATTGGGGAGGTCTTCTCAGATAAAAAAAAAAAGGGAGTTGTAGCATCCCATGAGCTCACTCCTCTCAGTCAATTCCCAAGTCCTCTGCCCTGGCAACGGCAGTGACTACCTACCATTGAGTAGTCCTCCTGGGGGGAGAAGACAGACTCCCACATGGACTTCCCCTGGTTTCCCCTTTCCCTGTCCCCTCAGTGGCTTGGTACCACTGATAGCTGCCTCGCCTCCGCTAGAGACCAATCCCCTTTGCCCTGCCCTTAGCTCCACCCCCCACCCCTTCCCCTTCTTAAGCTGCCTGCACCACGTGGTTGCCCTCTTTCTCGTTGGGTTGCCTTCAGCCACATGTGATATACTTCGCTGGAATAAAAACTTGCAAAAAGGAACCTTTCTTGCCTCTCTCGCTGAGCCAGCTGTGGTGAGTGTTGTGTGGGGATCTGACTGCACTGCCTGAATGTTAACTCAACCTGCTTTTCTACAGAGAGGTTTGTTGGGAACAAATAATAGGCAGCAGCACCCGCCATTCAACACCCGCATTTTTAGGTTACCCAGGATAGCCTACAAGACCCTTCTGGACTCTCCAGAAATGGCCAAACCTGTGTGGTTGTGTTCCTTCCAGACAACATTGAGAGACATTAGCCAAGGATTTGCTAGATAGCTCATTTATGCACAAGAATGAAGATGAGGAGCATTTAGTGCATTCAGAATGGCACTGAGAACTTCAGACGTGCTATGGAAACACAGCAGCAAGCCCCTGCCCGAGCCTCAGAAGAAATGGCTCATGTCATCCCTTCCCTTCCAAAAGCTTTAACATTTGTTGACATAGTCAACCAACTCTGGAAGAAGAATGGAGACCTCAAAGGGAACTCAACTACTGCAATTTTCACAAAAAATAGTGTCAGAAACTCTCCCTTAATCGGGAAGACCAGCATTACCTTGTCCACTCTACACAAATGAAAAGTGAGGGTGACAAGATGTCATCTCATGTGAGTCACTAGTGATAGCAGGCCTAAAAGATACCTTCTTCCATCCTTGGTAAGCAGCAACAATTTTCCTAAATCAGACAGAAAAGCAGTGAAGCATTTCACTCCCAGATCTTCAGACACTCATGCAGGTAGCTGCTTCATGAGGCGAGGTGCTGCTTCATGAGATGTATCCCAAACAGAAGTCTCAAAGTTAAATCTATACATTAGCTAAAGGACTTCATTTCTTTTTCAGCAGTTCTCTCCAACTGTAACAGAACAGGACTGCATTCACTACATGGAGGAAGTGTCACCCAGCAATTACAGGCAGAAAACCATTAAGTGACTGGTTTTCTTAGAGCTGCTCTTTGATCATGGGGAGGTCACCCCACCTAAAGATTTCATTTCTTCCTCTGTCAGGCAGGGCTGCACCAACCTATATTGACTGGCAAAGCCTCAGAGTAACTCCCCATCTTTTGCTTTCTCTTTTTCTTTTGGAAACAACAGTGATTGCAGCATCTGCCAGCACCCACTTGTCCCAACAGGTCTTCAGCATGGTGGCCAATCTCAATGAAATTCAGTGTACAAACTGGACTTGGACTATAACACAAGCAGGTCAGTGAGATGGAGAACCTCAAACTGCCCCCAGGATCATTCCTCACATTTTGCTTCAGATCTGAACCCAAGGATGGGCAACTAAAGCCAGACACAGGCTGTCTACCAGCATGGGGAAATGAATTATATCTTTTGTCAAGAGATCCTGCCAGCCTCTTCACAAGCAGTACTCCCTCGCTCTGCAGAGTTGATCTGGTTAGTCAAGGATTTGGGGCATTACATGCTTCCTGCTATTGTCAGCAGATTTAAGACAGCAAGAAGACACCTTCACTGCTGACTTGAGAAGTTTATATGACAGCAGTGCTGGTTGCAGGAGCCTCAGTCCAACTCTGGACCTAGTGATGTGGCCCCTATCCAAGACCATGATCACTTGCCACCTACTTCTGCAGCATCCATAGAGGAGGATCTCCTGGTGTTGGATCCTGAGAAGTACAGATGCCTGCAAAAAAATTTTCTGGAATTTCAAGAAAAATCTGCACTGATACTTTGGCTTTTCTACTTTCTATAAAATTAAGTTCTACTCTGCATTGAAATCTGCTGTTTCCCAAGAGACCGCGTTCACATATCACCCCATCTGTCCTACTGCCTTTGCTTTGGCAATGTAGCAGCTTTTCTAGCCATGACTACATGCCAAGGACACGTACTTATAGGACAAGGGGGAATAGCTTCTCACTGAAAGAGGGCAGGTTTAGATTAGATATTAGGAAGAAGTTCTTCATTGTGAGGATGGTGAGGCACTGGAACAGGTTGTCCGGAGAGGTCATAGATGCCCTATCCTTGGAAGTGTTTAAGGCCATGTTGGATGGGGCTTTAAGCAACCTGGTCTAGTTGAAGGTGTCCCTGCCCATGACAGGGGGGTTGTAATGAGATTGTCTTAAGGTCCCTTTCAACCAAAGCCATTCTAAGGTTCTATTAAAAACTTCATGAAAGGAAGTTGTTTGACCCTGAGGTTAGAGCATGGTGCTAATAACATACAAGGTCATGTATTCAATCCCTGCATGTGCCATTAACTTAAGAGTTGGACTCGATGATCCTTGTGGGACCCTTCCAACTCAGAATATGCTGTGATTCTGTGATATAGTTGGAAGCCAAGTGCCCATCATCAAAGGGGGTTTTGAGGTTCAGGCAAGACACATGGAAAAGAGACCAAAAGATTTAAGTGGATCTGCTCTGCTCTCACCCCACACACAGCAGTCAAAGATACCTCCTCAGATGCAGGCAGGTCAGATGTCCTCATGATATAAAGCATGTTCTGCCTTTAAATGTTTTGGTACTTGTTGCCTTCTGATACAAGGCAGGCGGCCTGGTTTCAGGAAACAGCACGGCGATCCCCTTCCCCGGGGTCGCTCGGGCCTAAGAAACACGCGGACACCAATATGGTGGAGGATCAAAGGCCTTTATTCTCTCTTCCCGTGGGGTTTTAGAGTCTAGGGGGCTTCTACGTCAGGTGAGGGTCTGTCCTTACCATCTATGGTTAGTAGGGGATGGAAAGTTACCTGGGCAAGTGGAAAGTTACCGGAATCCGGTTTAGGGGGCTACATTCCTATGTTAATTTTCTTATCTAAGGGGACAGGGGCCCTGTCTTCCCGTAACATCACGAGATCTTCCGAACGCCAGGCCCTATCTGCTACATCTCCCTCCCCTTTTTCACAAATGAATGAGGTAGTCATACACTGAAATGAGGTATAAGGTTGTAGTTCGATAAGGAAAAGGAGGTTTGGTACATCTGAGTAAGTTTTCGCCAGTCAAGGTTAGGACTTGTGGCTGGCAGTGTTCCCTGGTTGGATTCGCCGCCCAATGAACAGGATGTTGGCCCGTTCCAGGCGGGCCTGAACGAATGAGACCAGCTTGTTCAGCAGGCAAGGTCCGAAGGTAACCGCTAGAAGCAGCAATGCCAGTGGACCTATTAGGGTAGAAATCAGAGTGGTTAGCCATGGTGATTGATTGAACCAGGACTCGAACCAGCCCTGTTGGGCTTCCCTGTCCTTCTGCCTCTGAGCCAGTCTGTTTCGGAGCTCTGCCATGGAGTCTCTCACGACTCCTGTGTGGTCTGCATAGAAACAGCACTCCTCTCTCAAGGCGGCACACAGGCCCCCTTGCTGCATGAACAGGAGATCCAGACCTCGCCTGTTCTGCAAGACCACTTCCGAGAGAGAGGAGACTGACTTCTCCAGGAAGGAGATGGATTTCTCGATCCTTTGCAGATCCTCATCGATGGTCATTTGCAGCTGGGACAGTCCTTGGTGCTGTGTCACTAGGGCTGAGACACCCGTTGCCGTTCCTGCCGCTCCTAGCCCGAGCAGCATTGCAATAGTTACACCTGTTAGTATTTCTCTTTTGTGGAGCCGGCTGGGTTCCTCAAAAAGGTGGTACACTTCTTCGTCTGAGTGGTACAGGACCCTAGGAACAATCAGAACTTGGACACAAAAGTCGTTAGAGTCATCAAATTTGGCAAGAGACACACAGGGACTCACTCCAGATCGCTGGCAAACCCACATCCCAGGTGCGGATGGGACTACCCACTTATTGTTTTTCCTGTTAGGCTTGACAACTTTGGTGCAGACGTTGCCTTTCCGCCTAGCTAGGGTTTCATTGCCAAAGCATCTGCCCTGGCCTGTGACCTGACTCAGGGTGATTTCTTTCCAAGGGGTTTCCCATCTGCACTGGTGAGGGGCATCGGCTGTGGAGTAACTGAAGGGAGTGTTTAAAGCAATTTCTTCATAAAAGGGAGGTTTGACATCGTAGCAAAGCCAGCAGGATTCGGTTAGGTTAGGGTTGGATTCATTCAGGGATATAAAGGTAGCTTCTAACATACGAAGGATTGGGTCCGAGTCCGATCTGCCATGCACAGTCTGTCTGAAAGACTTCCGCATGCCCGGTTGGGACTTTGCTAACTCTAGTGGGTAGGGTTTTAGGGTAGGTTGCGTTTTTCCCTTTCGGCACGCTTTTAATCACTTTGTTTGGTCCGACCGCTCTGCCATTGCACCGTAAGCGGGGATGCAAAATTGACTGCTCCCTGTGAGGGCACAGGGCACGAGAGTCTCCTGCCCCCCTGGGGGTCGCCGTGGCTGGGCCGCTGCATCGGGGTGTCTTCCCGCAGCTCCTACAGATCTCTCTCGGGCGTGATCGGAGCAAGGATGCTGCCGGGGAAAGCTGTGCCGGCTGGGGACAGCTCGCTGAGTTGCTGCCTTTCTCCAGAAGCCTGGGCTAACGTGGTCGTCCCGCCACCCCTGTTTAAATAGAATCCGCCCTGCCCCATCAAAAAGCATGCGGCTTATTTGCGTAATATCAAAAGTGAACAGATCATTATTGTTAGAAAGGTCGTTCACAAACGTGGGTACTACAGCTGAATTGACTCCTCTTTCTGAAATCGCTTTGGCTTCCCTTAGGTTAACTGGGGTATATGCCCCCCGTTGGTTTCCCTGCGCTCCGGCAACCCCCACCGGGAAAGCGTTCATGGGGGCTGCCGGCGCTCGGTCCCTACAAGCTGTCTTTGTTTTTCCCCAATCGGTGAGTTTGTGTTGCGACCGTTTCTCGATATTGTTTAAAGGTTTATTCGGTTTTGCTCGAAACCGTATTAATTCTGCTCTCTCGGTTTCCGAATCCCAGCCGGGCTCGGTCCGACCCCGCTCCTCCCTTCGGGGGTGGTGCCGTTCCTTCTCCCTGCGCTCCCCCCGCCTCCTGGTGGGGGAGGTCCTTGCCCTATAAGGACCTAATTTGAATAGAGCGCTCTGATTGGTCTCACGCTCCACCGCGGGGGCCGCCCCTTCTCCCTCCTCTCCCGCACATGCGTTCTGGGGCCCGCTGACTGCATTTCCGCCCCCCGTCTCCTTACTTCCGCCCTCACCATGTGTTTCGGCGCCATCTTCAAACCCATACGGCGGCGGGGTTTCGGCGCCGCTCCCGGCGGGGTCGGCCGCGTTCCGCGCCTCCTCTGCCTGTCCCCGGCAGAAGAGCTGCGCGTGCCGCTCTGCCTCCCGCGCTGGGCTGGTGGCCGGCGGGGAAGGGACGGATAGAGAAACCGCGGATTTTTCGGAAGGTTCCGCGGGGGGGCTGGGACCCGGCGGGCTCCGCGAGAGGGTCGGGGGGTCCCATGGGGGCTCCGGGGGGTCCCCTGGGGGGTCCCCTGGGGGGTCTGGGCTCGGGCTCGGGAAGGGGTGGAACGCTCCCGGGCCGGCATATTCCCGCATTCAATCCGATCGCTCTCAGACACTGTGTGCGTCGCGGCCCCCGCCCCCCGCTTTACTGCAAGAAATAAACGTATATGCGCGAGTTTCCACGTCTCTTGTTCTTCTAATGCCTTGCGTAGGGCCTCTTCTCCTTTCTCCCACGCTTTGAGGCTTTTACCACTGCCTGAGGACTTAGTATCCTCTGCTAAGGCGGCAGTGAGCTTCTCCCGCACTTCCGAATATAATATATTTACCGGACGTTCGATCGTCCCGAGCTCTAGGAGCCTTGCAATAGCAAGATTAGAATTCCTGAGCTCACACTTAATTTTACATTCTATCCTAAACTGTGCATGCATATCTGATACGACCTTTGCATAGGATTCCATGTTCCTTGCCGGTCCGGGGACGTCTCCCCCGCTGTAGTCGGACCTGCCGCTGCAGCCGCTGTCTCCCGTCCAGGCGAATTCCCGTTCCCCGGGCGCTGATCGGCTTCCCGGGTTTTCGGCACCAGAATGTTGCCTTCTGATACAAGGCAGGCGGCCTGGTTTCAGGAAACGGCACGGCGATCCCCTTCCCCGGGGTCGCTCGGGCCTAAGAAACACGCGGACACCAATATGGTGGAGGATCAAAGGCCTTTATTCTCTCTTCCCGTGGGGTTTTATAGTCTCGGGGGCTTCTACGTCAGGTGAGAGTCTGTCCTTACCATCTATGGTTAGTAGGGGATGGAAAGTTACCTGGGCAAGTGGAAAGTTACCGGAATCCGGTTTAGGGGGCTACATTCCTATGTTAATTTTCTTATCTAAGGGGACAGGGGCCCTGTCTTCCCGTAACATCACGAGATCTTCCGAACGCCAGGCCCTATCTGCTACAGTACTAGCACAGCATTGCACTTCTTTGAGTCACTGAGATATTTGTGATAGTTTCTTGTGATACATTTGATTTTGTGTGAATTTCTTATGCTTTCCTTATCAGTAAGGCTTGGGCTTCAGTTCAGACAACCTTTGGCAGAACGTGCCAGATTCAGTAACAGTGGTACACAATACCTGCAAAGCCCTCTACATCTCCACACTACCAAACAGCATGGGACACTCAACAACTTATAATCACAGAATAGTTAGGGTTGGAAGGGACCTTAAAGATCATCTAGTTCCAACCCCCTGCCATGATCAAGGACACCTTCCAGTAGACCAGGTTGCTCAGAGCCCCATCTAACCTGGCTTTGAACACTGCTAGGTATGGGGCAGCCACAGCTTCTCTGGGCAACCTATGCCAATGCCTTATCACCCTCCCAGGAAAGAGTGGATTCAGAATACGTAATCTAAACTTGCTCTCTGTCAGTTTGAAGCCATTCTCCCTTGTCCTGTCACTACATATCCTAATAAAAAGTTTTATGCTGTTAAGTTGATAGCCCACCACCTCTGCCTGCCATAGGCGTACTGCTGTTTCTACTGGCTTAATGGGAAGGCAAGCCATCTCCTCCACCACCAGCTCCTCAGGGAGGAGAGAAGGATGCTACAAGCAGGATTTAGGATAAACCAGATGTGATACACACACCCTCCTTCACTGCTCAGTAGATAGTCAACATGACCATCAACTGGAGAAACCTCTGATGTCCCTCATCATGCACCAAGTCCCTGCTGCACCTGGTGGGACATGGACACACATGTAAATAAGCAGTAAAATAAAGGCAGTCCTATTTACTGCCAACAACACAAGCTTTCGTTTGGTGATGATAGGTGAAAGCTAGCCACCACGGGGAAAGTGATGGACTTGGCCAGGAAGGAGGATTTTTAGCTCTCCCTCTCCCATCACCTGGAGAAATGTGACAAACCCACAGAGTTGCTGGTTTTTGTTCATGCCCTTTACATAAGGGGAGCCTGTGATGGTGGTCACATAGGGTTTTGAGGGTGAGAGAGAGACGAGAATGTTGACCTCATGTTCAGAAGGCTTGATTTATTATTTTATGATATATATATACTACATTATAACTATACTAAAAGGAATAGAAGGAAAAGTTCTCAGAAGGCTAGCTAAGCTAAGAATAGAGAAGAATGAATAACAAAGATATGCGTCTCAACAGAGAGCGAGAGCCAGCTCTGCCGTGAGTGGTCAGTAAATCCAAACATCCACAGGAGACCAATCACGGATCCACCTGTTGCATTCCACAGTAGCAGATAACCATTGTTTACATTTGTTGCTCAAACTTCTCAGCTTCAGCAGGAAAAATCCTAAAGAAAGGATTTTAATGAAAAGATGTCTGTGACGTCACCTTTTTAAATTTAGATTAATTAAAAAGAAAAGTGATTGTAATTTTCTCTGCTGAGCACATGCAGAGGGAAGAGCAAACACCTGAAAGGTTATCTGTTGCCAATCAAACTTGGGTCACGTGCTCCTGTGGAATGAACAGGGAATTTCTTCACCTGTAGAACATACAATTCTATAAAATCACTAAAACAATCTCGCAATATAAGAAAATGCAAAAACAATGCAAAGAAAGTCCAAGTCCAAACAGATGAGTTTCAGGAAAAGTCCATGGACTGAAGATGTTCCTCTTTTCCATCTCTCAAAGTCCTTTTTGGTCCTGAAACAGGCTTGCTGCAGAAAAGTCCATCAATAGTTATCAAAAGTCCATTGACAGTCACAAAAAAATTTCAAAAATTTTGAGACAACTTCTACAATGTCCTGGCCACAGCCCTTTATTGAACAACCTTGGCTGAAACTAATTTTTGGCCCTTCAATGCTTCTGAGCTGCTGCCAGCTATTTCAACTCTTTTTATTTAATTTAATTTTTTTTTTTTTTTTGTCGGAAAGACCAGCAGCGGAGCAGCCAAAGAGAGGCCCTGGGGGGCCCTGGCAAATCAGAACGGTGGCCCAGGACCAGAAGGGGGAAGCAAAACCCCCAAACCCAGCAGGAGACCGGGAGGTGGCCCTGGCCCAGGGACCCGAGCCCAACAGCCCAGGCCCAATCCCCAAGGCAGGCTCTGCCTTGCCACAGGCCTGCACCCTGCTGCCAGTACAATGGCAGAACGGGTGGTCAAATGCTTCTTTTTCCCAAAATCACCGAGGCATGCCAGCAGTGAGGGAATAGAAGCCATCCCCAGATATCCCATCTCGGGTCTGGGGATGTTTTTTCCCCACAGCAAGCAAGCCATGATCACTTCCCGCTGTGCCCTCTGCTTCTGAAATGCAAATGCAGAAGATGTTGCTCCCATCTGCCTCCCGGCACCACGCCAACCTTCTCCGGCCTGGGAACCGGGGGCAGAACTTTCGGGACCCACCTGCTCCTCTCCGCTGGGATGCGCGATGGGCGGCAGAGAGATTCGCACCCTCCAAGGGGACGCAACTGACCAAACACCCCCCAACCCGCCGAGAATGCTGATTTTGAATGCAGACAGACGGGCTGCACCCACGGCCAGCTGGTGAGCCACGCCTCCTCCCCGGAAGGAGAGGCCAGCCGCCGGGGCTGCTGCTGCAAGGGCAAACGGCTCGGGACGGTCCGAGCTTGAACCTGCCGCCGGTTCCAGGGCAGCCTCTGACGCAGACACGGAGGACAAAGTCCCCGACAGTGGCAGAACTGCCGCGGCGGCCGGTGGGCGGGGCGGGGGTGCGCAGGAACACGCCACTGTCGTGTCGCTTGGCTCCAGGAGCGGCAGCGCAGGCGCGCGCTCTGCCTCTGCGGGAGGCGCTGGCGGGCACGGCACGGGGTTGCCAGCGTCTTCTGCCCCTGGCTCTGGGGTCTGCTGCGGAGGCGCAGTCGCAGTCTCCGGCGGGGCCGACACGGGCAGTGGCGGAACAGCCTAGCAACATCAGCGCAGCCGCGGGACGCGGCAGAAACGACGCCGGATCGCCGTTGCCCAGCAACACAGGCGCAGGCGCAGGAAGCGGTGTTTCTGAGCTCGCAGACCCAGGCGTGGAAGCCGGCGGAGCTGCGGGCAGGGCCGCCCGGGGAGGCGGCTGCGGGACGGGTCCGGGAGGTCGCCCCACCGGCCCGGCAGGGGGGGGCCTCGGAGACCGGCGCCCCCCCCATCTCTGAGCGGGGCCCAAGAGGCCGGCCGTGGCGGGGCCTGCAGGCCTGCCAGGGGCAGCGCAGCCCACTCATCACCCCCCACAGAGAGACAAGGGGGGGGGAAAGACGGCTCCATCTGAGCATGCTCTGAAAATGCAGTAAAAAAACCTTCAGCTTCAGGTGAAACTTCGCCCCCCCGGTGCGATTCAGGGGGGCTGGGAAGCAGCAGATTGTCCCCCTCCAAAGGGTCTTCTCCTGCGAGAGTCGGGGGAAATGGGGCGAGCCCGTTGCAGTTAGCAACCCAGGGAAAAACAGCTGCTCTCCGTTCCAAGACCGGAAAGAGTGCTTTAAATGTTAGGTAAATTCGGAGGTGTCCGAATCCACGGTCCAAAAGGACTTGGAAAATGGATTCCATGCACTCCCATACAAACACATTCAGGGCATACAGCACATTCGTAAAAAACCCAAAAAGCTTTGCCCATCGGAAAAACTCATAGAAATGTCTGACAGGAAAATTCCAAGAATTCCATCCTCTTCACCCCATTTTTCCCAGAGGGCAATAAGTTTCTCCTCTGAAGGGGAGAAAGGAACCTCGGCCCTGGTGGGAAGGCCCCACCACCTTTGCAGCCATAATCTGCGAAGGCCAGGATCATCAGGAAGGGAAAAGCCAACAGTACCTTGTGTCAGAGTCCAGCATGCTCTGGCCAGCTGCATGGTGCTGCTAGGCTCTCCGAACATCTTCCTGGAGGCTTTTCAGAAGGTTCTCTTTGTGGTCAGCTTTGCTGTGAACTCTGTCCAAATCAGGATCTTCAGTTCTTCAGCTCCTGGCTAGAATCCACTTCTGTGGTCACTTGTGAAGCAACCATCAATGCCACACATTCAGGGTTTACCCAGTGCAGCAAATGCTCCTCTGGGGGTCTCACCAAGTGATGATTGTCCTCCTCAGTCAAGGGGTCACCAATTGTGATGGTGGTCACAAGGGTTTTGAGGGTGAGAGAGAGACGAGAATGTTGATTCCATGATCAGAAGTCTTGATTTATTATTTTATTATATATATACTACATTATAACTATACTAAAAGGAAATAGAAAGAAAGGTTCTCAGAAGGCTAGCTAAGCTAAGAATAGAAAAGAATGAATAACAAAGATCTGTGTCTCGGCAGAGAGTGAGAGCAGCTCCGCTGTGAGTGGTCAATAAATCCAGACATCCACAAGAGACCAATCATGGATCCACCTGTTGAATTCCACAGCAGCTGATAACCATTGTTTACATTTGTTGCTGAAACTTCTCAGCTTCAGCAGGAAAAATCCTAATGAAAAGATGTCTGTGACAGGAGCCTGGGATAGAGCTGTCATGTACCAAGAGCTCTGCTGGCTGTCTAAACATGTACCATTCCAGAAGTCTTTTACTTAATGAATTGGTCTCCAAATTATATCAAAGAGCTTCCTAATTGCAACAGCCTCACAAGGGGAATGCAAATAAAGTATTATATAAAATCTTCCCATTGGGTCTTTTTGGGAAAAAAAAATTCAAACATAAAAAGATTCTAAATAATTCCATTATGTAAACTTTCCTCCTTTATAGAGGTAATGTGCTGCTCAGATATATCTTGCGTACCTCAATGGAGTAGTCTTCACCCCAGAGTCTCACACGGTGCTAGCACACCTGGTGAGTATCACTCAAACACAGCAGAGCTTAGCAGAGCACAGCCAAGCCATGCCCTGCCATGCAGCAAACAAATGTTCACAGGAGGAAACAAGAATTATAGATGAGCTGAATGTAGTTGTGAGGCCGGGATTTTCTCAGCATGCCAGGAGTTCACAAAATGCATCTCATGAGATCCCCCATCAGCAGACCATCCTCTTGCAGTGACCTGCCCAGAGAACTGGAAAGACCAGATTAAAAGGCTTCTAGAAGGAATTTTCTCCATTTGTAAGCCACTACTTTGTATGGGATGCACAAGTGCCGATCTCCCACAGCTGCTAATAGCAGATGTTTCACCAAACAGTGAAAAATCAACAGCCAGAAATTATAATAAACTGCACCTAGCCCTCACCAGCAGCATTTCACTCATATATCAGCAACAGCAAGAGAAATGCTTGCCTGAACAGAAGAATGATAGCTTGCAGCTCCTCTTTGGTGCCAAGGAAAATTTGTTACTCACTGTTAAAGGAAACCAAACAGGGAGAGAGATAATTACTAGCTCTGTTGCAGGCTGGGAGAGAGCCCAAACACAGGGAAAACAGCTTGGGCATTGAAAAATGGTATTTGTATGCAGAAAGCAAGTTTCCTGTTTGAGGAGATCAAATAGGTTTAATTCAAAGGAAAAAAACCACAAAACACCACCCCTTCCCATATGTTGGAACAAAAGAGTGCACAGCATAAGGCAGATGGAAGATGTCGGGGCTGTGTTGATTTGAGTCAGGTAAGCATCACTCATGTATGACTCCTTGTGCTGGTTTGACCAGGAAGTGGGAATTCTGGGATGCTGTGGTCAAACCAATGGGTGCTCAGATTTTGATATTGGCACCTGATGTGGCCAGTGGGGTTTGGACACACCTCTGAGAACACACAGGGGTTAAAAACCAGAGCTTCAGCCCTGGGAGTTTCTCTTGGGACTTCCATCGGGAAAGGCTTCGGATCTCTCCCTCTGTTCCAGCTGCTGGCTGGGCGGGGGGAGGGGAAAAGCCACTCAGCCATGAGGTAGGCCCAGCCCAAGGATGGAAGGGTGGAAGAGACCAAGAGACATTGGGCACTCCCCCCAGGGAAGAGAGAGAGGGGAGAGCCAGCGTCTGAATTTGATAGCGGCGCCGGCCCAGGAGGAGAAGGGGGGGGGAGTGCCCAGCCAGGGCAGCGTGGGAGTTCCGGAGCTCTGGGACAGGCAGAGACTGAAATTTTAAACCCTCTTCTTGCATGATTGAGACCTTGCAAAATGCTGATCCTCCTGGAGCTGAATGAGAAGAGAGATAAGAGATTAGAGGGAATGGGCCACGAGGGAAGTGCAGAAGACTCTTGAGTGGGGGAGAGATGACGGAGTGGCCTTTTGGCTGGACTTTTCTTATGCGGCCATAGACTGAACCATTTTTTTCCTGTGATACAGTCTGCATTTAGGGGGAGGCAGTGCCTCAGAACCAGGAGGGTTCAGTGTGGGGACTCTTCGGCCCCAGGGGGCTGGAAAAAAATGGGGGGGGACAGATGTCCCAAAGCAGAGACTGTGCCTTTTTTGGAGTGAGACAAAGCATCCTTAAAAGACAACCCTAAAAGCAGCTCTGGTCCATGCACAGTGGTGAGAGCACTGGGCATGGAAGGAAGATGTCACAAGCGGCAAAAGGATTTTCCGGGCGGTGCTGAGTGACATGGAAGCACATGAGGTTTCAGCGTGTTTCCAGGGGAAGCCTATGGTGCAAGAAGGACTCCTCTCCTCTTCATGGACTGAAGTTTGAATATTTTAAAGGGTGGTGCCAGACTGGCCAGTTGGTGATTTGGGGGAATGTATCGGATTGGGAAATTTTTGGTGGTGGGGAGGAGGAAAGTGTTTTTTGTAAGGTTTTTAATTTTTTTTTCTCTTATAGCTTTTGTTCCCCTTCTTTTCTTGTAGTTTAGGTAATAAAGTTTTCTTTATGTTTAAGCTGGAGCCTGCTTTGCTCATTCCTGGTCACATCTCACAGCAGACACCAGGGAGAGGGTATTCTCATGGGGGCGCTGGCTCTGTGCCAGGCCCAAAACCATGACACCCAGTAAGATGTCCATCAGAGCAGGAAGGGCAGTTCACAAGTATTACACTCTATCTGGCTACAAGCCTTATTCTCTGACTTTACTCAGCCTGAGCGAACGAATAATATTATTAAAAGACAGATGAGAGATCAAAACAGCAGCTTGGAGAAAGCTGGGAAGCCTCATGACAGCCAAGGAAACCTGTACTATCTAAGGAAGAATGAGATTATAATAATTAGATCTGTTGGCAATAAGCCCTCTCAGTGCACACATGCATGTGTGCGCTGCTGCCTTGCTCGAAAGTGGCAACATTCCTGAGGAGCTGAGAAACCCAACAGTGATATCCCAGGGGCTTCTAAATCTCTTCTCATAGAATGTAACATCAAATGGGTTTAAAGGTTGCTAAACTGAGTGGGCTAAGTCTATGCTGTGATAAGTGTTTTATGTTGTACTAAAACTTTTGCCAAAGTTCCTTGATTGTCTATATTTTGCCAGTAAAATTTTTGTGTAATTTTTACCTCTTGAGAATATCTGATCAGTATCTCTCCCTTGCACCTACCCAGAGCAAAGGAACTTTGGTTTACTCCCTTACATTTATGTGTCTGGGGTGTTGCACCACTCCACGAGTTTCCAGCCGCTGCCAGCAGCTCACCGCTGGCCCCAGTCCAGCCACGCAGTGCCAGGAGGGAGATGGCCCACTCCATGAGTTCCAGCCACTGAGGGGGTCAGCTCTGCAACTGCCAGGAAGTTTCTTCCAGTGTTCTGGGAGCATTGACTCCTTCCAAACAAAAAAAAAAAAGTTTTTCCAGGTTTTGTTTTTGTTTTTTGAGGGGAAGGGAGTTCTGGAACCACAGAGACTTGGCTGCCATGTTGTTTTTCCTTTGTTCTCTCTCTCTGCCAGGTGGTCCAGAGAAGGGGCTTCTCCCCCATCTTTTCTTTGTCTTCTGGGCTACATGGACTGCCCCAGCGGCTGCCATCTTGTTTTCTTTGTCTCTGGGGGGCCACATGACTCAGCACCTTTTTATCTAGTGGTTATTTCTGTTTCTTTTTTAGTAAACTGTTATTTTTTCACTAATGTCTTCTTGCATTTGTGTCTTGAAAACTAAGGGGAGGTAACTTATTTAGGAATCTACGCCCTGTAAATTGTCTTAAACCCAATCTTCACACAAGAACATCCTACAGACTCAACTGTACCTCCACATGCTTCATGGAATCATGAAGTTCCTGCAGTCACTACAGTTCACTAGCAAAAAAATGGCAGTGCCCCTTAGATACACATAAGCATTTTTGCATACTCCTAGGTCTTGCAGAAGACCTCATGCATGATGTTCATATTCAGCCTGCAAACTCCTCTCATTAGCTTCCCAACCAATGCTCTCATTTGGTTATGTGCTTCAACCTCCCTCCAGCACATTAAAAAACCAATGGCTACAGTTTCTTATGTACTTTTAATCAAAGTCACTGCTTTTTTGTTAAAATAATTGGCTGATCAAACCCATTGCTTCCAAGATGACATTCCTCCTAATGCTTTAATCAATAGACAGAGATGCTCATAAGAGAGCTAACATGGCCTCAGCCGAGTGTAGGTGCTGCGAGAACAAGGCTACAGCTTTTCATGTCACTGGATGATGTGGAAGAGACATGAGAAGAGAGAAGTTGGAAGCACATGATGGATGTGTCTACTGTAATCAAGTGGATAAACAGAATTACTGAAATAAGTGGAAAATTATATTCTTATACTTATTAGCCTATGAAGAGCAGATGAAGGCTTTACTGGCTTACACTTCCCGTGAAGCTCAGTGTAGCACTTGTAGATGTGTAGAAAAGGTCAGAAGCATTAAGGGATAGGGACAACTCACCAACAGATCTACCTCTTGACATCCAGTTAGAAGGATCCAAGAGTTACATCACTGGATGCTCTACAACCACCACACTGGTTAACTAATGGCCTCTGAGAGGTTCATGATTTGACTGGATTTCTTAAAAGAAAAAAAAAAAAGATGAACACAAAAAAGCCAAACCCAAGTTGGTTTACTGAAGCTTTTCTTGGTGAACTTCAGACTTCTCAGCACACCTTATTTCTTTATGCAAATATTCACCTTGGCTGCTAAATTTCTACAACTCCTCAATTACAAGCTTTCACAACATCAGCCATCACCTTATCATGATGCAAGTTTAAAGCACTTCCAATAAAACTTGACTGTAAGGCCTGTATTGTCTCACAACAGCCAGAACTGGACAGAAAACACATTATATCCCCAGGCACTCATGCTCCACCTTCTGCAAGGGGCTAGCCCAGGTCAAGGACCAAGGGACTCAAGGAAGGAGAAGAAATGTGATCTGACATGACTATTACAAGAAACAGTAGGCTTAGTTTTCTGGGGTGAAACCTACCTCCTGCAAGGCTACCAAGCCTTCTCCAGAAACATCCGGCTGAACTGGATGGATCAGATTCAACAGATTCAACCCTCAAAGTTTCATTTGACTAGACTCACTTGTCTCTCTACAGATGTCTGTATGCATGGATGAGGAGCAGAGCATGAGACCTGTAGCTGCCACAGGTCTGGCAGAGTGTCCTCCTTGCTGCATTGCTATCCTCCTGGCACAGGGAAAACTCATGCTGATGGCTCATCCTCCCCCACCATGCCCTTCCCTACTGAAATGTGCAGTGGAGGAGGAAGACACGTTTCTGCTGAAAGAAACAAGTGTAATGGGAGGTGCTCAAGGAAAACCTTAGCTAAGCTAGCAAGGGATAACTATGAAAACCAGATGTCCTGGGTTGACTATATGATGCTTTTATCCCCAATCATCTCATTCTGTTTATGTTGAATAATAAGTTTTGCACCTTTAAGAATGTTCCAGAGAGTGAAGGGGGGGAGAGAAGAAGCGCGCAGTTTGTTTTCAGACACTGTACTCCACTCCTCCACATTCCTGCTCCTGGACGGTTGTTGTCTGCGGACAGACAGCGGGACAGAGCTCTTCTTTTGCTTATTAGTTAGTGTTAGCTAGCTGAGGCAAAGAAGTTCCCTGGACTGTGTTTTTTTCCTTTTCTTTGGACCTCTTGAAACCTGATCTGGACTGAACACCCAGGGGAGCACCAGCAGCTGCAGCTGTGGCCCACCGGCCGGGCCTGGCCTGTGACAATTCCAGCACCGGAGGGACTGATAAGAGACTGAGTGAGCTGCAACCCAGGGACGGGGTTTTTCTCAGTTTGTCATCTCTTTTGGAGTGGCAAGGGGTCTCATTGTTTGATATTGTTTTGGTTTTATTGTTTAATAAACAGTTTTTTTCCACCTTTCTCCAAGGAGGTATTTTTTCCTCCCGGACCAGTTGGGGGGAGGGGCCGATTGGATCTGTTTTTCCCACCGGAGCTCCTTTGGGGGATTCTTCCCCAAAGTTGCTCTAAACCTGGACACCAGAGCATGGGAAAGGCTGTCACTTTCTCCCCCACAGCCCTAAATAGAGAAGAACATAAGGAAAATCACTCTCCAAGCTGACAAAAAAGGAAGAAAATCCACAGTTAAAAAAAAAAAAGAAAAATGAAAGTGCATATAGTGACAGTAGAAGGGGAAAGGATAGAAAAGGAAGCCTCTTGCTGCAGCTGTAATGGGAAAGGCTGTCAGGAGCAGAGAGGGGCAGAGCATCATCCCCAGATCCTTTGGGAACTGGAGGTTCACCAAACACAGCAGCTCCAGTTTCAAGGAAAGTTCATGGACCATGGATGATGCTGAAAAGCCACTGCACTACTGCCTCATCTCCTCCAGGTGATGCAGTCAGTCAAGACCTTGGTCTCAACAGGAAACTGCAGCAAGTGTGGGCACAGCCTAGCCAAGCTTTTGAGGACAGATTTTATCCAGTCTTCAGCGTGCAAATGCTCTATGTGAGCTAGGTGGTAGAACTTGAAATGTCATTATTAAGAGCAGTAACAATATAATACCTGATTATCCATCCCAGCAGGTATGCAGTGAGGCTAAGCTCAAGGCTGGAAAAGCGTTTTGAACTGCAGAATACCAGTACAGGCAGGAGATTGGGGAGAAATCGACCACTAGCTTTTCACTGCAAGCTTGGTGGTCATGCACAAGCACAAAGTCCTGGGACAACAGCATGGCAGCATGGAATAGTTTGGGTTGGAAAGGACCTTTAAAAATAATCTAGCATTATCTCATCACACCCTCCCTGGCAGCATCCCTGGGGCCAGCTTCTCTTCCCCATGTTCAAGACAATTTAGGTTATTTCCTTAAAGAAAATGTAGTGATTTACTAAAGGTACTTCTAAGTTAACTGATCTGCTTGCACACAGACAGATATTTAAGCTTACAGTTGCTGCAGACTCTCCTTGGAGGCAAGAAGAAACCTGCATTTCACTTTTCCACCCTCTTTCTTACAGCCTGTAATTTCTTAACTTTGAGACATGCACTCCTCTGTCAAATTTGGCTGAAATTAGTCCCTGAGTTAAAAAGAGCTTCCAGAGGAATAGCAAGTGGCAGCCACTCTGAGTTAGATAAGCTTCATTTCTATTAATTAAAAAAAAAGCAAGCACAGAAACAGTAAATAAATTTTTCACACAATGTAATGAAAATATATATTAAAGAAATAATGTGTAAATATCCTTTTTCAGAGCCACTTCTGAGAAAGATGATGTGTACTTCACAGATGCTCTGAAACTCAGGAGGGAAGGAGAGAGACCAGCACCCTGGGGTGAATCTTTGCATTAAAAAGCATCCTGGCAGGGAGGAATGTTGCAATTCTGCTGACAACTAAGCGCTCCACAGGGTTACAGTGTCCTGCCCACCAGTGATGCTGCTCTGAGCACCTGCAAAGGCAAGTAAAAACACTCCTCTACCTGCACCAGGCCGGCATGGGGATGAACAGAGCAGGGATGCAGAAAGGGATGGAAAACCCACTGTTCACCAGAAGAGCTTTCCAGAAGCGTGCATTTCATTGCAGAGCTGCCATAAGGACGCAAGAATCTGCTGGTCTCAAAAGAAGGGGAAAAAACTGTTGGATAAAGCTATTCATCACTTCGTCACAGCTAGTGCCTGGAAGCTCTTCATCCCCATCCATGGCCTCCTCTTCCTTTACAGGCATCTGTAGCCATCGTGGTGAGACCCCATGGACACTGAAAACTCCAAGTAATTTTTCAATAATGAAATCTGCACATGGCAAGAAAAATAAATAATTTTCAAAAGCACTCCTCACCTTCATGTCCTGCTGTAAAACCTCCAGCTCTAAAAATTATTGCTGCAAGTTTTAGAATCACCAGCCTGGCTTCCTGAGCTAGAGAAAAATGTAATCAAAGATGTCTCCAAGGCATTTACCCAGCTGGAAATATACCCTGATTTAAGGGAATACAGCTCCTGTGGGTACAGGCATCTTCCCCTGTCTCCTCTCACCATGTAAAGCAGACCACTTTAAACATAAAACATTTATCTATTATTAAACTACAGTTGACAACCACAGCACAACCACAATCCTTCCTGCTTTCTTTTCCTCTCTTGCCCAGGAATCCAATATGGTATTTTTGACAACACATTATGAAAATCCCCTCTGGCTTCATTGCAGTTGAACATGGCACCCAGGAGCCCTCCAACCCAGGGGGTTTGCTTCTGGTTGGGTGGGTGGTAGAGGGAGATGCCAGAACCCAAAAGCAAATCAGCATTTGCAGACTACTGCTTTGGGCTGGCTTGGTAGGACCTAGATCATACCATAGCCCTACTTGGAGTGCACGCTTCTCTGCAGAACAAAAAAGTCCGTTAAAATATACTCCAGGATAATTCATGCAAGATCCCCCATTAGCAAACACTAAGATGTGTTTTCACAGACATGAACACCCTTCAAAGTCCTCTGAAGAAGATGGTGCCCCTAAAACAGTGCCTCCATGGACCAAGTAGCAGAAGAAGCAGCTTGCAATCACAGACACAGACAAACCCAGCTGTGCAAAGCAGCTGCCCCAGCCCCGATCTCACCCAAGGTTATGTCATCTGTGACCAGCTCCAGGCCAGTTGGCAAAGCTTTGGCTTCACAAAGGAGGTGCTCAATGCTTGGAATGGCCAAGACCCCTGAATTATCTACAATGCAATTCTGTTCTAGCTCGAAAGATTGTGCTTGCAGACAGACTCCTGACAATCAAACAATGCAAAACACTTGAGATTGTATATACTTATTTGCAGAAGACCTCAGTGCTAGCTTGGGGATGGACTGGGTGCCCTCCCTGCCACGTGGCAAAGCACACCTGATGGCAGAGACCTGGACTGTTGCAGCATGCTACACCGCTATGTTGCAGTCTCTCAAGCCACCATTCCCACACCAACCCAAGTGCCCATCTCCCAGGCCAGCGATCACCCAACACAACCAGCAGCAGAGGGATGGCAACAGCTTGGTTGTGAACACCAACTTCTCCCAAGCTTCTCCCAAGGTCCCAGTGAACACAAGCCAAGCAACACAGCTCCTCCAGGATTTTGTAAGTTCAAAAGCATTTTTCAGAATTAATTACGAACCCCATTAATGGTTCCCCATGACAGGTGGCTGAGAAAGCTGGTGGCAGCTGTGTGTCTCCCTGTAGTTTCTGCTCCAGCATGGGGCAGGCTCCAGTGGTGGTGAACCCTTCCCAGGTCAGCACAGGCTGTACAAACCAGTCCCAGTGAGCCAGGACAGCTCCAGGGGGAGAGGGAAGGTTGGTTGGGTTGTTTTCTTTTGCATTAAGACAAATTAAAATTGCTGGTGAGAAATTAGAAGCTTGTGGAAGCCCACATGCATCCTCAGATCACCTAGGCATGACGTGACACCAAGGGATGAAGAACACCACACAGCCACCCAGCTCCACTCCCCATCTCAGGGACATCCCCATCATGGACATGTCATCCCATCCATAATCCTTTCTATCTTGCCATTTGAGAGATGCAGATGACTTCCATCACCACTCAACAGCATGGTGAACACAACCATGCTAAGGAAGAAGATGAAGCTGAGCCAGTGCTGGTGGCCACAGAGGAGATGCCCTCAATAAATGGTTGCACATTATAAAATACTCTTGTGACAGGCTCCTAGCCAACAGGTGTGGTAGAATTTGGTCCTACAGAGATAGCAGAGGCAGAAGTGTAAGTTGCATCACCACAGTTTCTCCTACCACCTAAGAAACAAGGTTTTTCTTCTCCTGTACCACAACTGTTACATGCCTGGAGGACAGAGGATGCCAAGGATTGTCTCTATAGGAGATGGGAGTAGTGACTTTTCTGAAGTAAGCATAAGACCACATCTAGTCAAGCTGTGGTCCCTAAAGCCTCAGAGGTCCATGGACTGCCTCAAAGGAGTCTCCAAAGCTAACTCAAAACAGTAAAGATTTAAAATCCATTACTTTCCATAACAAATTTTTCACTATCCACCCACAATAGAGACACCATCCCCATTCCTGGCCACTGTTGAAGTACATCTACATTGCAGAAGCCTGACCATGGCACAGCGCAAAGTAGATGTGGAAGAAACAAAACTTCTCTTTTTAGCAGGAAAGTTGATGGCTAAATGAACAAAAGTTTTGAGAGTATCCCATGTTATTCCCATTTCAGTCTGAATGAAACAGGAAATGTATTTTTCTTAGGATCACTAGCAAGGCATCTAAGCTATAAATGAATATATATACATATATATATATATATATATATATGCACACACACACACATACATAAAAAAATATAATAAAATAGCCAGGGTCTCAAACAGAAAATTATTGGTTAGCTGCAGTAGTGCTTTATTTTGGATGACTCAGTAATGTGCTAATTATACTCAGGTAGCAGAACTGTACCTTCTCCAAGAAGTTTCAGAACATCCCAAGGCTCATCCAGAAGCCTGAATGCTTCCAGATTTTCAAGACAGGAAGAGCTGTCCTTTTCCCAACCTGATGAAGACTATGAGTTACCCCAAAGAGAACACCACACTGGTAAATTTGAAACTAAACAATGGCATAAGTAATGTAAATGTCTCAATACTTCTGCAAAACATAAAAACAGTGAAATAATTAACAATATTTAATTGTTCCATTGAAATAGTAAGGCAATATACTAAATGTGCCCCAAAGAGCTCCTGAAATAGCTCTTGTCTTGGGGTGATTTAATGATGATACTCTAGTCGCTGATCATCTGCTCTACGCCCAGAAATGGTTGCTGTAGCTTTAAGGTGGGTTCAGGGGGAGCCCCGGGGCTTTTTGGCAGGCTTTCTTCAAAGCTTCACTCCCCAGGCATCCGTGGTGCCTTGTGGACTGCGGTGTGGTTTTTTTTTTTTGCTTAGCTAGTTTGGGGTTTTGTTAGCTTAGGTAACAAGTTTTGTTTTCTTTCCCTGGCCTTGGAGACTGTGACAGCATTCCTTTGGCAGTTTTTTTCTTGAATTGGACAGTTTGGTTTTGGTCCAAGGTCAGAGAGAACAATTGACAGGAGAGGAATCAGCCGGGGACCAGCGGGAAGGCATGGGGCTGCTCACTTTCAGCCCCAGAGCTCAGAAAAGCCAAACTGATGAGAGTAAAGGACACCAAATCCACCTGCTTTGTCCGCTGTAAAGAGGGGACCAACACCAGAGATTCACCAGGTTCTCATATGCTTGCCTGAGCTCCTGCATGAACCTTTTGTTTGGTTTTTTCCTTGAGACAGGAGCCGACGTCTTTTTTTTTTTTTTTTTTTGTGCCACGTGGACACTCTGTCAATAAATGGTTGAGGTTTTTTTCACTTTCATCCACTAGTATTCATCTCTTATTGGCAGAAAATTATTGTTGGAACACTTTTTTTTAGAGGAAACACTCATTCCAGAGTGTTTTTCTTCTAAACTTGTCTCTAAAATGAGACACTCATCTGCTGCCCCCAGCTTCCTTAGATACCATAGGGTCTTGCTATATTTTTAGCTACAGCTCCTTAAAAATACACAAGACCCCAAAGACTCACTTGAGCAGCAAGAACATGAAATTAAATAAGACCCAGGAGGGTTTTCTTGCTGTTCTGCAGAGATCAGCAGACAAAAAACTCAACCAGTGATAACTACCACAATTTCATCCCAATCCTGCTGGGAAAAGACCAAGCAGCAGCAAGGATGAAAAGAGGAAACAGGAGAGAAACCCAAAATGAAATGGGAGAAGCAGTGAGCAAAATTTGTCCTCACCAGGAGACCCTGGTAGAGTGAACACCAGGGAATGCTTCATCCCAAAGTGAGGATGCTGAGAGAGCAAAAAAAAATATTTTTCTCATTCGAGATCAATTGCTGAAGGAGAGACATCTAAAGATAAAGCTCAGCATCTTGTCAGCTCCCACAGTTTAGATCAAGGGCTAACAAGTATCAAGTATGTTTTCATGCTTTGCACATTATTTTCCATACCTCTCAGGAACCCTGCATAGACCACTCCCATCCCATTTGTGGATGAGGTTGACTCAGCTATGGAAATGAAGGTGTCAAACCCAGCCAAGCCCCTCAGAAAGCTCACTCCTCTCCCAAATTCCATTGCAAGTGGCAGAGGTGATGTTTAATTTATCTCCACAGTTTCTCCAGTCTCCCATCAGCAGGGGAGCTCCTGGGTGCTAGACTTAACCCTCCAGGTCACCTGAGACAAGTCACTTCCACATATCACTTTCACCTTCAGCATCCAACCACTGCTCCTCTGCTTTCCTTTAAAAGCATTCAGAGATCTTCTAAATTGTTTTAAAAAATGCTTCCTAAGAGCTGGACAAGTTCAACAAGACACTAACCACAACACCTCAAATTCACAGAGCCCTCTGGTACAGTATCCACATTGCAAGAAGGGCTCAGATAGAGCTCAGAAGGAAGAAGCATCACATACAAGCACAGCCTGAACTTCCTCAGACACCACTCATCTTGTTACCAGATGATAAATTGTCTGGTGAGCTAACACAATTCTTGTTCTACCAAAACCACTGGCCTGTGGAATTACACAGTGCCCATTGTGTAAGAAGGAGAACTGTAAGTTCACTAGCACCAGTGCCTTGCCAACTCAACCAGGTCGACTGGAATATTGGGGTCCTCGACCACTAAGGACCACCAGAGAGACCCCAAGGACAGAAGAAGGCATGCGTAAAGGGGAGGGGAAATATGTTAATGATTTTGGGGAAATTATTATCATATGTATGTTTAGTCTGGGACAATCAATGAATATGTATGTAGAATACAGTATATAAACAGAAACTTTCCTGTACCCAGTATTCACAGATTTGGGAGGAGCTATGCTTCCCCCCCCTATCATGCATCCGGCCAAATAAAGAATGTCTGCTTCTTAATGCTAGGTTGGTGTTAAGGAGTTTCTTTATTTTACTGAATTTTGGTAACAATCTTTCTGCCAAAGATAACACAAATCAGAGAAACCACAACCTACACATTTTACCCAAGGCTTGAGAATAAAGTCCAGTGCAAGGTTTTGCTCTTGGACCTCAGGATCATCAATGGCACAGCAAAGTCTTTATGGTACAGTCCTTATGGGGAAACATAATGTATATCAACACAATAAAATGTTTTTTACACTCACTGGAGACAGAGTGTGGATATTTGCTTTTCAGGGTGACATAAACTGCAAGGGGAGTGGGATGCTTCCCTCTCCATCCCATGTGTCACTCCCCTGCCATCATCTGGATGCTCAGAGGATGGTCCACCATCAAAAAGCCTTTCTAGATTTTGGAGGGGAGTGACTATTACATCTCCTGGCTTGATTTTGGTATCTTTGGGTTGAGAGAAACAACCTGGAAGCTCAGTATATCTTCTGCTCCTTCACACCTTTTTTATTTCTGTTAACAAGGCCATGACTTCAAGCTTCATCCCATACCTACTTGAGTGGTGGAGGAAGAATAATGGATTACTGAAGCAGGAGTGAAAGCGACACAAATGGACATGTGGAAACAGCCTATTTCAGAGGAGTCATCAGGTCTCCAGAGAGGTCCCGGGCACTCCAGCCCTCCACATTATACTGCACCTGCCCCTTTCCAATCTAATGGTATTGCTACCTTATCCAGTGTGGGGTCTTACTGGTGGGGGTTGAGACAGAGTAGGGATCCATCCTGAATTAGGTGAAGTGTCTAAAATGGTGAAAAGTCTGTGAGGCCAAAGCTGAAAGAAAAACTCGTATGCCGAGACAGCAAAGAGACAGAGAAAGAAAAACAGAAAAGACCACGAGGTCAATTTGCCCCAACCTAGAAATTCCTTTGATAAAGAAGAACCGGTGCTAAGTGTCATGCGAGATGAATATGTATGAACTTATTGTGAAAATGTATGCATATGCATTTAGAAAGGGGATAAAAGGAAGTCTGAAATTTTCAGGGGTATGCATGCCCTTTTGAAGAGAATTTTCTCCGTGTGCGTCCAGTGCCGTAAATAAACAACCAGCTTTACAACTTTTATAAAGTTGTGAGGTTTCTTCTTTTCTCCGCAAAACATTATGGCAAGCCAGCCAGGAGTTCTCTGACCCCGTGGGGGCAGGGGGGATAGACGGACCTCCAAGGCACGCCCTAAGATTTTTTTCCTGGTGGGGCTACGCTTGTCTCAACTTGCCACCTGTGAAGACAGACAACGACCCGCTGGCCTGCGGAGGAAGATATGGTATGCACTAAAGGGCCCCAGGGGAGGAAGAAAGAGAGCAAAGGAGTAAACCACCCAGAGAGGTCTGGGTTCATGGGTTCAGCAGACAGAGCAGCTGTATTAGAGACGGGGTTCGTTGTTCTGATAGAGCAGACCGCTAGCAGCTTTGGGAGTAAGGCAAGTGAACCCATGTATGTGTGTATTGAAGATTCGTAGTTCTGATAGAGCAGAACTGGTGAGCCCGTGTGTGTTTTGTTTGTGTGTGTGATGTCCGGACACTGTGTTGCTCTATGGTTAATGTGTGTAGTCAGTGCACTGTGTTTGTGATCGTGCAGGTGATAAGTGTATGGTGTATAAAAGAGAGTAAATCTACAGTGCCCTACAGTGCGGGGGGTCAGTACTTCCCGTGTTTGAAGCAGCCGAGTGAGGCCAGAGGCGCCGGCTGCAGCAGGCTGCGGGGGCAGGGAGAGAAGTGCCCCGCGGAGAAGCGAGTGGAGGAATGTCAGTGATGGTATTTATCGTGTTTAAATGTAGTGATTTGTGTAGATTTAGTACATTTTAACCGTGAGTATGAGCGCAGAGAGTTCCTTTGCCTTGGATGTTTGGACTTGATCTCTAGACTGTGTGCTGTTATTTTGATTGTGTCCAGGAAAATTGATGTGAGTAAATGCCGAATTATGGTATGCTGTGTTGTGTTGAGAAAGTGAGAACTTTGAGAAATATGCCCTTTCCCAGTGATTTTGTGTGGTGATTTTCTTCCGCTGCATTGTGGTAATTTGATTCTCAGATTGTATAGTGGTGTTTGTGGAGATTTTAAGATTTTGTTGCAACAGGAGTAGCATTTTACATAGGAGAACTATAGTAGTGTCCGGTTATCTCGGCTGTTTGAGGGGCCTGTGAAGGCCCGAGGTGGCCTTGGGGCAGCCCGCGCATCGAAGGACGAGAAGAGGCTTCAGTTCTTCTTTCGGTTTTTATGTTTATTAATTGCTTATCTAAAAGATGTTCTTTCAGCCGAACAGAGATCTGCTCAGCAGTCAGCCATGAGCACACTGTCCCGTCCCCCGGACCGCCACGTATCTTTATACCCATTGTTACGTGTACAATATTTATCATTTTTCCCCAATACCATTTATTCTTATAACTCGGTGCACTCTCAGTAATAACCAATCCAAAGGTGCCACCGTGGCCAAAGAAGATGGAGGAGAAGAGGAAGAAGAAGGAGGGCAGGACACACCCCAATTCCTCCATCTTACTCCTCTAAACCCCCCTGTACATAAATCCTAAACCCTGTGTCTCACCCTCTAATTAGCTAATCTTTTCGCCATTCACCCCGGTGAAGTCCTCTTATCTTCATAAAGGTGTCGTCTCCCGTGTAGGGTCAAAGTCCTGCCACCAGACACTTCTGGCAACATTCCAGGACTCCCGAGCCCCCCAAGGGTGGTCTCGGAGGCCCGGCATCTCAGGACTCAGATCTTGAGATCCCACATCTCCCCCTTCTGTTTGCACCAAGAAAACCTCTTTTATCACCCGATTCATGGCGCGCTTCAGACATACAAAAATGCACGGGACGACAATCATGAGGACTAGTAGGACTATTAAAACGTAAAACCCTACCCTTAAAATTCTTCTCCAAATAGGAGAAATGTCAAAGAAATCTGCCAGCTGATCAATCCATGATCCCGTGATCTCGCCAAGCTTATTTACGCTGTCTTTTATGTTTCTAATACTTTCATGAATTGATTTTGACTGATCTGAGAGATTCATGCAGTACATCCCTTCAAACTCTTCACACCCATGTCCATGGGCGAGCAATAGATAATCGATTGCAGCTCTGTTTTGAAGAGTCGCCTGTCTTATACTACTAACGTCTTTTAACGTCATCCAATGCGACAGACACAGACCGTGCATGTTTGCTCAACCAGCAACCCATGTGGTCGATCTGAGTCAAAGCCACCCCTGATGCTGTTTGAGGTGAGAAAATTGCTGTAGCAATGCTTGTTTTCTTATCCCAAGAAAATACTTCGTCATTGCAATCTGTCGCATAATTTTGGATTGATCTTTTTCCTCTGCGCCTTTTCTCTCTTAACATGTTCAAATCAGGCGACAGCATTGAAATTTCCCCAATGCTGCATGGACCTCCCGTGGCATTAGCAGGAATGCCGTGCCAAATTCTGTCCCCGCAAATTAAAAACAAACCCCGTGGCAATTGCACTGGGACTTGGATTGATCCTTTGGCAGTTCTCTTTGTATATTTGCACCAAGCCGATGCATTCTTATAAAACTCATGATTGGGAGTTAAATCGATAGTTTTTGCCTTCGTGGCCTCCGGAACTTCAAACTGCATGCAGAATTCCATTGTCATGGACCCAAAAATCTCCAATTCCTGAGGTTCTGTAGAAGCCACAGGAAGTAGATGTGTCCAAGCACACCACTCTTTCACAGGATTTTCAATGACCTGTGAAATGTTAACTGCGGAATGCCCTGGAACTGGCCATTCGTCCACTGGCAATCCAACCATGCATGCAGAAAATGGTTTTCCTGGCCTCGAATGTGTCAGGCAAATACTATCTAGATTTGCTGCTTGAGCCAAAGTCTCCCATAGATTTTGCCTTGGCTGATTTACAGGTAAATCTTCTCCCTTACTTGCTGCAATGAATGAAAGAATGATGCACATAAGCATCATGATACTCATTATTACGCTTTTATACAGAAATCCCCAAAGTCCTTAGTTTCTTTTTATTTTTCTTCGGGATCGCTCTTTCCGGCTTGAGTCTCGACTTCTGTCTGAGTACTCGTCTCTTTGTTTCTCGGATCAGCGTTCTCGGGTTCTCGCGTCCAGAATGGCTTCACGTGCCGCGCCGACACCCACTTTAGACCTCGATCTGTGGAGATACAAGCGAAACCCTTGCCCCAAGTGATTAGTCTGAAAGGACCCTCTATTTGTCCTGTCTCTGGGTTCCTGATCAAAACCAAAGGGTTTTCCCTTAGCTTTGCCTGTGTGCTGTTTAGATAGTGTCTCACGATTGGTGGATTAGGTTCCGAGGATGAGCTATTTAGGAAATTCAACACATACAGTGCCTTATTTAATTTCATGTGAGGTGTTGCCTCTGGTTCACCCCTTCTCTGTCTGTCCAGAAGGGATTTCAGGGTGTGATGTGTTCTTTCAATGATTGCTTGACCTGTGGGTGAATGTGGAATACCGAACGTGTGTCTGACACCCCATTTTTTCAGGAATTTGTCAAGCACCCTGCCTGTGTACGTTGGACCGTTATCTGTTTTTATCTCCTGAGGCACACCTAATGCTGCAAATGCTTGCAGAAAATGTCGGCAAGCATGGTCTGCTGTTTCCCCTGCATGTGCTGAAGCAAAGACTGCACCTGAGAATGTATCTACAGAAACATGAACATTTTTGAGCCTCCCAAAAGATGGATATTTCGTGACATCAGCTTGCCACAACTGAAGACTTTGCAGCCCCCGTGGATTGATGGCTCCGGTGGAAGAAGGTGGCTGCACAAACTGACAGTCTGGGCAAGCACTAATGATCTCCCTCGCCTGACTCTTTGTGAGACGAAAGGACTCCATCAGCGCTTGTGCATTCTGATGAAAGAACGCATGACTTAACCTTGCTTGCTCAAAAATGTCCGGCAGTGTTTGCGAAATGGGCATTGTCAACCTGTCCGCTCGAGCATTTCCCTCCGCTAAAAATCCTGGAAGTGTCGTGTGCGCTCTAATGTGTGTGATAAAATACTCTCTTTCCCTGCCCTCTAGCAATGCCTTCAAGCTCGTCAGATAGGAGTATAAAACCCCATTACTGACTTCTTTCAAGAGCGAACCTTCCAATCTCTTGACCACACCCGCAACATATGCGGAGTCTGTCACCAGATTGAGAGGTTGTTTGAACAACTGAAATGCTCGGACAACAGCTGCCAACTCCACAATTTGTGGAGAGCCCTGAACCTTCCTCACGTCAGATTCCCAATCCCCTGTCGTTGAGTCTCTCCACGTGATCACTGACTTGTGTGTCTTCCCTGAGCCATCCGTGAACACTGTGATCCCGTCCAAAGGTTCTTCACTTATCCTTGGTTTTGTTTTATAACATATTTGCGATTGCAGTATCTTGTGTTGCGGAAAGTGGATTGTGCAAGTTCCCGGGAACGCTAACAATGCGATTAACAGGTCTTTCGATTGTTGCATCGCCCACTCGAGATAGTCTTGTTTCAAGGGTAACCTGATGGTTGAGAATTCTCTTCCTGCCATCGTCAGCAACCTTGTTCTCGCTTTTATGATGATCTGTGCTGCCATCTCCAAATCTGTAAGAATTGTTTTTGCGGGCCTGTGTGGTAGGAAAATCCACTCTATGATTATCAAAGAGTCCTTTTGCGACTCGTCCCATTGGAAGATCAAACCATGGAACTGTGTTTTCTTCCCCAGCACTGCCAGTTGAAAAGGCAACGTTGGAACAAATCGATGTGCCTGCCTTTTCTGTATCGCGTCTGCAACTTTCTCCAATTCCTTCTTTGCTTCTTGCGTGAGTGTCCTGGGAGACCGAATGTCTGTGTCTCCTCTCAAAAGATCGAGCAACGCTGGGATGTCGCTGTTTGTGATTCCCAAAACCGGCCTCATCCAGTTGATTTCTCCCACAAGCTGTTGCAAATCGTGCAGATTGGTGATCTTGGTGCTGATCTCCACTTTTTGAGGCTTTATTGTTCTTTCTGAAATTTTCCACCCTAGATATTTCCAAGGTGCAACCTCTTGAATCTTTGAAATGCTGATTTCTAGACCTGCCTTTTGCACCTCTGCGATCACACAGTCACGAGCTTCTTGCAGCTCCCGTTGTGTTGATGCTGCAATGAGCAAATCATCCATGTAATGAATGATCTTTACCTTTGGAAATTTCTTCCGCGCTGGTGCCAAAGCTCCTGCCACGTACCATTGACAGATCGTCGGAGAGTTTTTCAGACCCTGTGGAAGAACGACCCAATGGTATCGCTGCAGAGTCGTTTCCTTGTTGATACTCGGAACTGAAAAGGCGAATCTCGGAGCGTCATCTGGATGGAGCGGGATACTGAAAAAACAATCCTTGAGGTCAATGACCACAAGCTGCCAATCTCTGGGAATCATTGAGACAGATGGAAGTCCCAAGTGAAGCGGTCCCATGTCTTCTATGACGTCGTTGATCTTCCTGAGATCGTGTAACAATCTCCATTTGCCCGATAGTTTTTTCTTGATGACAAACACTGGAGAATTCCAAGGGCTGTCTGTTGGCTTGATGTGTCCCGCCTGCAATTGTTCTCGGACCAGGTTTCTCAAAGCACTCAACTTTTTCCGCTCAAGGGGCCACTGATCCACCCAAACTGGATCATCGGTTTTCCATGTCAGTTTCAGTGTGGGGAGTGCTGCAGTGACCCCTACTAAAAATCCACTTCGATCTTCGCACCCCATTGTGCCAAAAGGTCTCGACCCCAGACTGTGATCGGCTTTTGGACAATAAAAGGACGAATGACCGCCGTCTTGTCTCCTGGTCCCGTGACAACGACAGAATTCTCACTTTGCAGACACAGAGATGCTCCCCCTATGCCTGAGAGAGAACCCAGTGGCGCAACCAAGCTCCAGCTGCGTGGCCAAAAAATATATGATATCACTGTTACATCCGCCCCTGTATCGAGCATGCCTGTGATCGCTATTGTTCCGTTCCCGCATGTCAATTGGCATGTGAGCGTGGGTCGGTCTCGACCTATGTGCTTCACCCATGTTGTATGTACTTCAACATGTTCCTTCATAGGGAAACCTTCTTCGTCGAAGATTGACATGACCTCTCCAACTGCGTGTGGCGGCAGTGCAAAGGCTCTCGCAACCACAGTGTTTTCCGGTACAGTCAATGGTGGACGAAGTGCTCTTGCCAACACTGTCAATTCTGTATTTTTATCCGCTGAGATAACTGTTGGATAGACAATGAGTCCAAGAATACTGCACTTATCTTGTCCAATTATCAGGAAATCTTGCTTCTTATATGAGCCCCGCGGACACCTGTTGGTATTTCCGCATGACTTTCGTCTAGAAAGCATACTAATTTTGAAGCTGCCAATGTGCACTGTGCCCCTGGTGGGAGGAGGTCTGGGTCACTGTGGAATCGGCTGAGGGTTTTGCTGAGGGCGTCTGCTTGTCGCTCACTGATGATTGCCCCGTCTGCTCTTGCGACACCGCCAGTACTTGTGTCTGAGCGCGCTGGTCCGCGCTGCACCTTGCGTTTCCCGGATACGGTAACGGATTTCCATCCACGTCTGTCTGGGAATAACATTCTTTCGCAGGGTGTCTTCCTCTCCCGCACCGTGCGCAAACTGGCCTTTCCGCCTTCTGTACCGGCGCTGGCGTATGTGTTTGTGCACAGTTCCTTTTCATGTGCCCAAGCTCCCCACATCTATAGCACTGTCCTCTTGGGGGATTGTTCTTTTTCTGCATCGTCGCAAGAACTTTGTTGATGTTCTCATTCTGTTGATGCAGTATTTTTTCCAGCATCTTCTCCAGGGTCTTGTCCTCTGCTTGCTTTTCTGAATGTCCCTTTAATTGATTCTCCCATTCCTCTCTCAATTCGTTCTTCACAATCGCTGCGACATGCTGAGGTGTTCCCACCTTGCTGCATGCCTCCACCATCTCTGCCAAGGATGGCCGTCCTGGCATGGCGCTAATCACCCGTTGACAATCCGGGTTGGCATTGCCGAAAGCTAAGCTTTCCAAGAGAGGCCTCTTCGCTTCTTCTATCGTCACCTGTCGATCCACGGCTTGCGTGAGTCAATCGATGAACGACATGAATGGCTCTGTGGGACCTTGCTTGATGCAAGAGAACGGGACTTCTGGAGCTCCTGCTGGTGCGATTTGCATAATTACCATCCTCGCTGCCTCCTTGATGTCACTTAATACTCTTCGTGGCAGCCTAGCTGCTTGTTCCCCTGGGTTGTCATCTGGAGGATCTCCTGCTAACTGCCCCTCTGTGAGGTTTGCATTTGGTCCACCTCGGTATCTGTTCCGTAATTCAGCGAGATATTTTCTCCACCTTTTTTCCCAGACAAGGCTTTGAGTGTCAGTGAGAATCATTGCCACAATACTTCAAATGTCATATGGTGTGAGATCATATGTAGCGAATGTCCCTCTTAGTAGCTGTTTGAAGTATTGTGAATTCAACCCAAAAGTTTGAGCCGCCTTCCCTAAATCCTTGAGTATTTCATGACCCATCCTTTCCCACCTCGGGTTCTGTCCCTGGGCATCATATGTCACTGGCATTGTCAGATCCCCTGATCCCGGGAATAAATGCTTTTCTTTTGCCAACGCTTTTCTGATTCGCTTCCAATCCATCGTCTTCACCGGCTCCTGAAATTCTTCTTCTTCTTCAGGTTCCGTTGGAATTTGCATAAATAATGGTACTGTGGATGTTGTTGGTTTATCACGTCTCATTCTTCGCCTTAAGGTTTTTGGCCTCGCTCCCAAATCCGAAAAGGAAGCTCGAGGATCCTGTTGATGTTTCTTTTTTGTGGTGTCCACTGAATGCAAGAAGCTCTTTGTTGCTTCTGCTGCTGACAGCATCCATATAGGAACCCCTTCTGATGCTGTGATCCTTATAACATTTCCTTCTTGTAGCTGTTCTTCATCTGAGCTTTCATCATCTTCATGAAACCTTGAAGTCGATGGATAATCCCTTTGTCGTGTTGACATTGTTTTCTTTAAAATGCTTTTCTTTTTATATAATGTTGGGAAAAATTGTTGCATTGTTGCAGCCTCGCCACCAGATGGCGCTGTGGCTCCGCCGATCCAATCCGGCATGGCGTGCACTTCTGTCTTCCAGCCACCAGATGGCGATGTCACCGGCCTCCCTGTCTCTGGTGACGTAGCGTACTCTACTGCTTCACTTCCTGCCGGTGGCCATGTTGGTCGCCCTGTTCCGGACCGTGTGTTTTCGGCTTTTAATTCAGCTGAAATTGGGGTTTGAACACCAGAACGTCTCTCCTGAGGGGGTGAGTCTTGGACTCCAAGGGTTTTGATCAAGGGCACCAAGTCTGGAGAAGGCGGGGGGCCCCGGGATATGAACTCCCTGGCGCGGCCCCTCCTCGCCCGGGATGTTACAGGGGGTGTGTTCCGCTCCCGCCCGCGCTGTGCCTGCCTGCTCTCCGAGCCGCTCCCTGTGTCTCCCGAACTACTTTCACTGTCTCCATCTTGTTCCACCCCTGAGATATCTCCCCTTTGGTCTGCCCCTGACTCTGTCTCCTCCTCCTCCGTCCCCGTGTCTATTTCCCCTTTTGCCGGTGCAAGTAGCCTCCCCCCCGCCGGCAGCCGCGTGCGTTCCGCAATCCTGGCGGATCTGCGCATGGGCTCTGATGTCACAACCGCGCGCCTCCTATGTCCCCGCATGGCAGCTTTCTGGGGCTGCGCAAATCCCCCTTTTTCGCTGCTTGGGTCAGACGCCCCGGCTTTGGTTTGTGGCTTCCCCGAGCCTTCGCGAATTCCGCCCGCCGCACACGCTTCCGCACCCCTGCCGGTCGGGGCCGCCGCTGCCCCCGGCCCTGAGTCAAGCAAAGCCGCGCGAAAACACGTATCCTCTGTTTTTTCTTCACCTGCGCTCCCCGCCTGCTCCGCTGCAGCTTGGCTTCCCTGCTCCGTTGCCGCGGCATGGCGAGAAAGCGCGCCCCCCGGTCCCCTCTCCCCCCCCTGCTCCCCCCCTTCTGTTCCTGAATCCTCCATGCTCTCTGGGGTTTTTGGACGTTTTGGGGGTTTCCCGGGGTTTCTGGGTTTTGGGACCGGGTATTTTAATAATATTTCTTGCTCTTTTTCTCCAAGAGCATTTTCCTCTCGGCCTTTTAAGGCCAGAGCTAATTTTTTTTTTCCTGGAGCCTTGCTCCCCCCCTCTTTCAGAGAGTCCCCCCCCCAGATGTCTGCTGCGTCTGGAGGTTTTCTTCCTGGAATTTCGTTTGCATAGAAATCCCTTCCAGCATTATTCTTGCAGGAGACAGCAGCTTCAACGCTGTCTCATCTTTTTTAGTAGCTAAGAAATATAAGTGTCTATTTATCTCCTGCCAAAACCCCACTTCAAATAGCAGGCACGTTTCTGCCAGTGGGTAGTTTAGCCTTGCCCATAGCAATAATTGTTTTAAATCTTTCTTTGGAATTCCCTCTGTATATGTTTGAGTCACACCCTGTAGGGCGGACAAAATTTCCCGTTGTTCTTGAAAAAGTGTGCCCCCCATGTTCTTATTTTCAGGCTTTCTTACCAAATCTATCGTCAGGGCAGTCCGGAGGTCTCGGTCTCTGTCCAGCAGATCACGAGAGGTAGTCCCAGGGCGCCTTCTGGTTCCAGTCCGGGCTGTTCTGCTACGAATTGTCTTCGGCAGAAACTGAGAGATGGATTCCTCAGTGACTGCTGTTTTTTGCAGACTCTGTTGGCTTTTTGTTTTCTTCTTCTCTCTGGTCTTCAGGGCTTTGAGGGTGCCCTCCCCGAAAGGTTGTGGTGGTGGTGCCCACCCAGGGACGCCAAGTGTCCGGTTATCTCGGCTGTTTGAGGGGCCTGTGAAGGCCCGAGGTGGCCTTGGGGCAGCCCGCGCATCGAAGGACGAGAAGAGGCTTCAGTTCTTCTTTCAGTTTTTATGTTTATTAATTGCTTATCTAAAAGATGTTCTTTCAGCCGAACAGAGATCTGCTCAGCAGTCAGCCATGAGCACACTGTCCCGTCCCCCGGACCGCCACGTATCTTTATACCCATTGTTACGTGTACAATATTTATCATTTTTCCCCAATACCATTTATTCTTATAACTCGGTGCACTCTCAGTAATAACCAATCCAAAGGTGCCACCGTGGCCAAAGAAGATGGAGGAGAAGAGGAAGAAGAAGGAGGGCAGGACACACCCCAATTCCTCCATCTTACTCCTCTAAACCCCCCTGTACATAAATCCTAAACCCTGTGTCTCACCCTCTAATTAGCTAATCTTTTCGCCATTCACCCCGGTGAAGTCCTCTTATCTTCATAAAGGTGTCGTCTCCAGTGTAGGGTCAAAGTCCTGCCACCAGACACTTCTGGCAACATTCCAGGACTCCCGGGCCCCCCAAGGGTGGTCTCGGAGGCCCGGCATCTCAGGACTCAGATCTTGAGATCCCACATAGTACAGTGCTTTATGCTTAACTATGATAAAGCGAGTTAAAGGAATTCCAAGAATTCTCCCCCTCACAGCAATTCAAGCCTTGGCTCTAGTGAATTTGAGATAAAAGGGGGGGGGGCATGTGTCTGTGTCTGTGGGCATATCAGAGCTTCGGCTGTGACTAGCACAGCCTTTTTGCAAAGCAGCAAAACAAGTGTAAGTAGACACAGTGCTTAATTAGATTGTGCAAGAAGAGAACTAGAAAAGACTGATATTTTGTAAAACAGAGTTTATATAGAAGAGATGAATGAGATGAATTAGTTAATGAGACGTATGAGATTTATGAGACTTCACTTGGAACTGCAATAAGTCTTTACTGGAAACAATCTGCTGAAAGGATTTAAAGTTCTCTGTAACAAACACAATAGCCTGCCTTTGTGGGAAATTTCGGGGAGCCTTTGGTACATCAAGAGGCTAGCATGCTATGTGAGGTGACAGTAGCTGTCCACTGAGCACAGGGACAGCTCTGGCTACCCTGTCTCCCCAGGGAACACGGGAATGGCCTGTGAGCAAAAGCTGGATGTGCAAGTATTATTGCAGTGCGGTGTTTATAAAGAACACTGGTACTGCTGTTATGCTGTTCTAAAAGGAAGATAAAAGAGACAGAGTTTTTGTATGCTGAAATGTCTTTTGTTTTAAGAAATCACCCAGAATGACAAAGAGACTGTGAGATCAGACTGCCCTCTGGTCTTGGCCCTTGAAAAAGAAAACAAGGCAAAGAGAAAGCAAATCAAACATGTTGTTCAGCATGCAGCATAAGATAGCAACGTATGAAATCAGGCAACGATTATCACGCTGAAATGCAAAGCAATCACAGTTCGCAAAATGAGTACATATGATTTGCTAAAGGCTTCTTCCCAAGTTAAGGGAGGAGGGGTAAAGATGACCTCCCCAAAAGAGAAAAATTTTTGTCGGCACAAGGGTCATATATTCAGTTTTAAATAAAGCTTTAGTACCTGTGGAGAATGTTTATGTTGTAGTGTGGGGAATGAACAACTGGCCAGTCTGAGAAGGCATACTTTTGCAAACCTTTAAAGTAACATGTGTACTATGTGTACCTAAAAGCTTTTGTACAATTCACTCAATTTGCTAAGCATTCTCAAATGAGAAAGGTTACTCTGGAGGCAAATAATATAAAGATGTTAGGCTTAATATTAACAGACACTGAAATTAAGAAAGACATTACTAAGGAGATATTAGAATAAGTAAATAAGTGTTTTTAGGAGTATGGGCCTCTGCTGTACCAGAGAGAGTGAATGATGCTCCCCCATGAGATGCTCCCCCATCAAGCTTAATGAAAGAACACAACCAGTGAGAACTGAGTAGTACCCTCAAAAAGAAGGTAAAGAAAGAATCAGTCCAATAACTGATAGTACTAGATTAAAGGCTGTCAATAAGATAACACAGAATTTGTACTCTGTGGTAGCAAATCCATAGACCTTACTAACTTGTTTAACACCTGAGCTAACCTGGTTCACTGTTTTAGGCCTAAGAGATGCCTTCTTTTGCCTCCCTATCCACAAAGCCAGCCAGAAAATTTTTGCATTCAAACACAAGCTCACATAGTCCATGTGCCTGAAAGCTTCAAAATTCCCCACTCCGATTGGAAGACAGCTTGCAAAGACCCAGAGTCCTGGGAAGCTCCACAAGAGGAAAGGAGGCTGTTGCAGTACGTAGATGATCTTCTAGCAGCCACAAAGACAAGGGAAGCGAGAGAAGCCGGGACAGTAAGCCTTTTGAATTTCCTAAGACTCCAAGGATGAAGAGTCTCAAAGAAAAAGGCACAAGTAGTGAAACAGAAGGTAATCTCCCTGGAGTAAGAAGTGAGTGCTGAGAAGCAGACTTTAAGGCAGAGAAGCCCTATGCCAAACCCTGAACCCCAGACAACGAAAGAACTCCTAACCTTCTTAGGTATGGCAGAGTAGTGCCAGCTGTGAGTTTATAATTATAGACTGTTCGCCAGACCACTCTATGGTCTTATTGCCAATGGGAACTGAGATCTCCAGTGGACAAGAGACGCCACACGGGCCTTTCACCAACTAGAGAGTCCCCTCATGTCGGCTCCAGCTTTGAAACTTCCAGATGTAAATAAAGCATTCTTTCTATTTTTCCACGCAAAGAATTGCCCTGGGAATATTAGCTCAAGACTTGGGTCCATACCGGAGGGCAGTTGCTTACTTCTCTAAGCAACTAGACGCAACAGCCGAAGGATGGCCAAGTTGCCTCAGAGCTGTAGCAGCAGTTGTGCTGAACATTCAAGAGGCACTCAAGTTTACCCTGAGACAAAAATGACTGTGCTAGTGTCCCACAAAGTGTCCGCAGTACTAGAAGTAAAGGGTGGCCACTGGCTTTTCACCAGAGAAGTTTCTGAAATACCAGGCCATCATGGTAGAACAAGATGATGTAGAGATAGTGGTGACTAATATTGTCAACCCAGCTTCTTTTCTCAGTGGAATCAAAGAGAAGCAGTACACCATGATTGCCTGGAGACCACTGAAGCTACCTACTCCAGCCGCCCAGACTTAAAGGACACTCCTCCGGACGATGCAGAGACCTGGTTTACTGACAAGAAAGAGACATTGCAAAGTTCACAGTGACTACCTGCAGAGAGGTAATAGAGTCTGGACCCTTACCAACAGGTACCTCTGCACAGGATGCTGAGATAAATGCATGGACCCATGCCTTAGAAACAGCAAAAGGCATTCAGAGTTGTGCATGCACATGGAGCCATCTAGAAAGAGAGGAGACTGCTGACCTCACAGCGAAAGAAGAGACAATCCAGCTGCTGGAAGCAGTTCAGCTACCTGAAAAGGCATATTAAGGCACACCAGAGTGTGAGCTTAAAACTGGAGGAAAGAAATGAGCTGGCGGATAGAGAGGCAAAGAAAGAAGCAAAGGGTGAGGTACAGATTTTCCTCGAAAGTAAGCCATAATACAATAATACTAATCAAAAGAGACGTACAACTACAAGGGGTGGGCTACCATTGAAAGAGAGCTAGTAATCCCTTCCCATTTTCGTGGTTACTAGTGAAGGAAGGGCACTAGAAAATGGACTAGGGCCTAACTACTTAAAAGCCTTTTATAGAGTTTGGCTTCTTTCTCGAAATGACCAAGGCTGCGAGTGATACAGAGTGCATTAAAATGAAGTGTTGACTTTAAAGTAGTAATTCCCACAGGCTTTCTAGAACACATATCTGATTGAAAGAATTGTTGTATCGTTGTCAGGAATTTATATGCCACTATCACTCAAGTGAGTTGATAATGTGATCCTTGCCTCCAGACTAACCTCAAAATACCCCCCCGGGCCAAAACTCTGTCAGACTGGGAGAGGCCATACGCCTGTACAGCAGTGGCAAATCAACTTCTCAGAACTCCCAAGGAAAGGGGGGTATCAGTACTTACTGGTATTAATAAATACATTTTCAGATTGGCCAGAAACATTCCCCACCAGAACTGTCAAAGCTCAAGAGGTGACCAGATAATTTTTACAAAAGATAATACCACGCTTCAGAGTTCCAGCCACAATATCCTTAGATAAAAATCACCTTTCATTTCCAAAATACTTCAACAGATTAGTAGCCATCTGAGCATAGATTAGAAACTTCACACCCCATACCGCCCCCAATCAAGCGGCCAAGGAGAGAGAATGAATCATTTGATTAAGCAGCAAATCATAAGACTGGAGCAAGAAGTTAATCTACCCTAGCCTAAGCTCTTCCGCTAGCACTATTGCAAATTCAAACTAAACCTTTTGAGCTAAAGGAATGCTGAATCCTTTTAGAATGCCTTATAGAAGACCATATAGAATACAAGGGGAATGTCCACCTACCTAGTAGCATTAAGCAAACAGCTCAGAGTAATTGAGAAACATGCGGCTAGAACTCGGAGCAAAGAGTTAGATAGCCTGGAGATGACGTATATGTTAAGTCTCTTACAAAGAAGACTTCGGAACCATAGTGGGAGAGACCACTGCAAGTACCTCTCACCACCTTCACTGCAATCAAAATCAAAGAGCAGAACACCTAGATCCATCACTCTCGAGTAAAGAAGGCCCAGAAGCCCCTTCAAGAGTGACACCAGAAGACAATGAACTGAAACTAAAACTTACTCGGGCAAAATGAGTATATTGCGGTCGGGAGTAGCTCATACTTTAGTGTACAGAATTGTTTTGTATAGAATTATAACTGAAGTTTTAGAACTAGAGAGTACCTCTACCCAAAGCAATGCTGAATGGCCTTGGTCCCTGGCATTTAATCAGTATACTAGATCCATGAGAAAACCTTCTGAGATAAAAAATTTAAACATATCTACTGTAGTAATCCACGAGAATCAGGTATGTGAGGAGTAAGAATAGCAAGAACAGGAACTGTGAACACTTCAAGAAATCTGAAGAGAAGAAATCAAAGTAAAGTGCTTAGTCATCAATAAGATGGCTTATGAGAGACCAGATGTAATTAGTGTCTGAACCTCCCCTAGTGTATATGAACACCAAGAAGTCTGTGATAACTTAAGTGAATCAGACTGTTGGTGTAATTTCACCCTGATACAGCCTGTAGAAGTGACCTGCTTTTGAGCTCGAGTTACTGTCAGACTTTCATTTGAATTCAAAGTGGACACTGCACTTTTTACCACAGCGGGGCCTTATACACCCCATACTAGTTCAGACTCTACCCAAACTCCAAACTTGAACCTAACGTAGTAAAGAATGTGACTGAACAACAGCTATTATTCAATTCAGAATGGTCTCTCAAACGTGTGGAGTTGATAATGCAAATTAGCATCTCAAAAATCCAACCAGCCTGCTCCTCCTTCCTAAAAACTTCCTTTGAGAGCTAGACAACATGGTCACAAAAACATGCATATCTTAAGAGCAGAACAAGAAAGGAAGGAGCCATCTCTCCTGGTGCCTAAAACCAAAAACACCAAGAAATCAGTTTCCTTAAGTCATTTTCCAAGCTGGTTGGCTGAACCCCCAAGCAATGGCTGGTAAAGGGTGCTGAACTGCAGGTGGTAAATTAACCCAAGCAAGGAAGGTGATTTTCCTTATTTATAGCTATCCCTTTTCCTACTGAGATTTAGATCAGTGTTTGTCCCAGTCTGAAGCAGTTAGATTCTGCTTAAAAGAGGTAGAGAGAGAGACCCCCTCAGAGCTCAGCAGCAAGCTGTAAGATTTTGAGCATCACTTTTGTGCTGAGTGTTTCAAGTAGCAGAAACCTGATCCCAGTTTCTTCTGAGGCACTGCAATGAATTTAAGCTCTTCTCTCAAGATTTCCCCTCCATTATCTTCTGCCCTGAACACAGTCCACAGCTTGATCTTAGCTAAGGGCAAAGTAGGTGAAGTTTTGTAGACCAAGAGAGACATTCCTGCTTGTCACACATCTGAGAAATCAGGTGCTTTAGAGAAAAAGAGAGAAGTTAGATTCCCTGAAGTCTCTACATTTCAGAACAAACATCTACCTCAAGTATGACCTAAACCTCTGTCAGATACACTTGTGAAGTGTGTCTGAATTTGCAGTGTGAGCCCAGCACATCCCCCTGGCAGGGAGGGATGGTCATGGACAGAAAGCAGTTCCTGTTCCCCATAACAAACATCTAACTGGCATATTAGAGACAAGATTAGGAGTTTTAAATGGAATTGATTCAGAAATACTGATGAATAAACTGGCTGCTGCAGCAGGTAGCCTAACAAAATTGAAGCAGCCTTTATAGTAATCTCTATTGGCATTAGGAACTAGCCAGTGACAGATTTCAAAAGTACTGCCAAAGTAAAGAAGTATGAAGAGGCCGGGGACCAAGACCACAAATTGATAGTAGAAGCACTTAGTATAGTTCAAGGTAATGTGTCTTTAGCTTTCAGATGTATACAAGCACAGTTATAGATACAAGCAACAGCAGCTCTGATCATATAGGAAAGTGGTGAAGGTAATTTTCCAGCTGAAATTCAGAAAATTGAGTGGGATAATGCAATTGATTTTGAAAGGAAGTTTCAATCCCGGTGGACTATGGTGAATTTCACCTATGATCCTGTTTCTAATGTGGCCACTGCCTTTGTGCTTACCATATGTAATGCCACTGTTTATGTTATCCATTCCATCGTTGCCCTAAGATTAAACCATAAAAAAACAACACTCTATCCTTCAGAACATAGAGTGTGGGCACGAAAAGATGAATGAAAAGTGGCAGACAGTAAACTTAGAAGCCTGCATTACTAGAGAACAAATGAGATTCATTTGTGAAAGCAATACTGTTAATGCCCAAGATGTGTTTGGACACTGAACAGAGTATTTGCCACTTTGAAATTCATCCAGTCACTGACCAGAAAACTGTGCTCGTATATACTAGAAAAGGGCGTATGTTTGAGAACTGCTTGTGCTGCTGTACAAATTGATAGCAATGATGTTATTCTGTCTAGTAGAAGCCATTCTAATCTCTGTGTTTGTAATTTTGTTAAGATTATTGGGTGTGATTTTTCGTATTTGGTACCAGTAACATCCCACCAGCTGATTACAGCCAATTACACAATGTATCACAGACTACTACCTACCCCTATTGAGATGAACCTTACATTAGTAAAACAATTAATTAAGCACCAAGACCTATTAAAAGTCTTGAAAGAAATCCAAGAGAGTAGAAAAAAAACCTTAATTACTGTCCAACATGGTACAAAAGAGATAACCAGAATTCTACAAAGAATAAAACAAAATATAGATTATCACTGGTGAGATGTGATCTTTGAGTGGTCACCAACTGCAAATGGAATCGTTAATGAGTTGTGCCACCCTATTGTAATTTTACTAATATTAGTTGAGATAAGCTTAAGATTATCTATTACATTGTTAATTTAGAACTGGAGAATACTACAACGAACGGCTGTACTAACCTCTTTATCAAACGTACATAGTGAAGCATTAAAAGACACCTATTGCCATGAAAGCTTTCATTAAGTAGAAGAATTTACTTATTTCCTAGGAAAGGGGGGAATGAGACAGAGTAGAGATCCATCCTGAATTAGGTGAAGTGTCTAACAATGGTAAAAAGTCTGTGAGGCCAAAGCTGAAAGAAAAACTCGTATGCCGAGACAGCAAGGAGACAGAGAAAGAAAAACAGAAAAGACCACAAAGTCAATTTGCCCTGACCTAGAAATTCCTTTGATAAAGAAGAACTAGTGCTAAATGTCATGCGAGATGAATATGTATGAACTTATTGTGAAGCTGTATGCATATGCATTTAGAAAGGAGATAAAAGGAAGTCTGAAATTTTCAGAGGTACGCATGCCCTTTTGAAGAGAATTTTCTCCGTGTGCGTCCGGTGCCGTAAATAAACATACTGAGCTTTACAGCTTTTATAAAGTTGTGAGGTTTCTTCTTTTCTCTGCAAAACAGGGTCTCATCCCTTCCAGAAGAGCCTAACACATGTAACAGCCCCAGGAGATGAATCTTAGTCTCATTTTATGGAAAAACACCTCCAAGGACTGAGTTTTGAGGCATTGGAATGCTAGGGATAACCAGCAAATGTGCCTCCAGCTGTTCAGCATTGCTGGGGGCAGCTGTGGCAAAAGTCTCACAAGTGCCGACTGCTCCGCTGCCACATCTGTTTTCCCCTACTGTCACCCACAGCCCCTGAGACCACATGCAGCCAGAATGACTCTGCAGGAAAATGATAACCGTAAAATTACAACAAAATTGAGTCCCCGCTCTGTCCTCACTTGCTACACCCAAACTCAATCCTGCACCAAAGACAAGGAAAGCACCTCCCAGGAGGTGGGAGATTCTCCCACCTCGGTACCTCACAGCAGCATTCCCACTGGGAACGTCCCCCCTGTGAAGATGCTCAAGCCTAAACCAGGTGGCACCATTGTGTCTGCAGATGCTGCTGTACAGGAACCTCCGCCACCTTTGCTGTGACAGGGACCACGATGAACAGTAGTTATTGCAATGGTGACTCAATGGGTCTCCCTCTCCTTTTTGTCCGTAGGAGGCTCGCCGGAGGACCCGGAGAGAGAGGTCAGCCCTGCCCTTTGGCAGGGCTAATGAAGCTGCCAGGTAGCTTCCAGAGGCCGGGAGCGTATCCAAATCTGGCCCTGGACCTTGCCGCTGCAGTTACCGCCCTGCCCGCCGCTCACCTTCTCCAGGAGAGGGAATATCATGGGGGGAGGGAGGGCTCCAAGTCCACGCACAGAATGTCAGCGAAGGGGGGAAACCCACCCTGGACGAGGCCACTCGGGTAGCACCGTCGCTGGTACCAGATGAGAAACCGGGTCCCTGTGCAAAACAACACCCCAGACCCACGGCAGCCGGGCGCGTGGGGTGTTGATTCTTTCCTAGGGAGACAAAGGCCGGACGTGCTTTACCACCCGCTTCGCCGCTGCTTTGTCATGACCCCTCCCCTCCGCCCCGGCCTTACCCTACGGGGCACCGGGTGCAATCAGACCCCCGCCGGGAGGTTCATGGGCGCAGCGCTGTGGTGCGGGGAAAATGCGGAGGGACACTAGGAATATCACCCACCGGGGAAGAAAATCCGACTCTGCAGAGACAATCCAGGGCGGCCAGGGAGTGACGCACCGTTCACTCGGACCGGACCCGCCCCGCCCCGCCACCAGCCTTCCCGTCGGGCCTGTCGGGAGAAGTAGTTCGGGCCTGGACCTGGGTCCAGCCTGCCCGCCACGGCCCGATCACCCGGGCCCCGAGGCTCTGCCGGTGCCCCCGCAAGTACCAAGAGGCCAGCCCGGCGGGGCGACTGAGACCGACCAGGTCGCAGAGCAGCCTTTGTGGTGCTACTTACTTCCCCCTGTGATAAACGAATTGACCAAATTTAAGAACTGTACAATTATCTTTATTATTATGCAAGCAAGAATAAGCAAGGTTCAGCGCTGGGCGGCCAGGAGTCCCTGCTCCTCTTAGGCGCGCACCATTCCCCCTTTAAAGTTCGCTTTTTATTGTCCCTTTCTTCCGGATTCCTGGATGACGTGGTCTGTCTTCTGCGCTTGCTCCTCCGGTTGCTAGGGGGTCTTTTTCTGCCTTCTGGTGGTCGTGGGATGAAGGCCCCAAGTCTTCCTCTTTGGCCACTTTCCTTATAAGGCATATCTATAAGTCTAAATTCTACGAACTAAGCAATTCATGCAAGGTTAATAATTGTTACCATATGTGACGGTATCTAGTTACAGAGGGTCTCCTATATCTATGGGGTGGAATTTGCAAACCAAGCAATTCTAGCGAAGTTAGTAATTGTTACCAGATGTAGCTGTACCTAGTTACAGGGGGGGTTTGTAAACAAAGCAATTCCTATGAAGTTAAAGGTTTTACCATATGTGACTGCACATAGGTAACACTATATCCTGCTAAACAAGAGCTATTTAGCTATTGTTTTATAATTTAAATTATCTAGCTATTAATGAACAAACATATTGTTACTTATTATACCCCTACACACACACCTTTCCCTGTCCGGACTGAACACTGTCTCATATTCCTATCCTCATCCTTTGGCATTCAGACCTAGAACCACATCGTCTCCGGTCCATCCCTCCTCCTCATGGCCATCGAGCTTACAGGAGAGTGATTTCAACTGAGCTTAAAAGAAGGAAACAGCAAGTGTTTCAGAATCCTTGAAAGGTTTGGATTGGAAGGGAACATAAAGATTATCTAGTTCCAACCCCCTGCCATGGGCAGGGACATCTTCCACTAGACCAGGTTGCTCAGAGCTCCATCCAACCCGGCCTTGAACACTTTGGGGAATGGGGAACCACAGCTTCTCTGGGCAACGTATGCCAGTGCCTCACCACACTCATAGTCAAAAATTTCTTCCCACTGCCTAATCTAAACATGCCCTTTGTCAGTTTGAAGACATTGCCCCTTGTCCTATCACTCCATGCCCTTGTCCAAAGTCCCTCTCCAGCTCTCTTGTAGCCTCTTTAGGTATTAGGAGGTGTGAAAAATGCCAATCACTAATTTTTAAAATTTAAAAAGTTTAATAGTAATAAAATGGTTATAAAAATAGTAATATAATTAGAGTAATAAAAATTTGAGCAATTGGGATTAGGACAATACGAGACAATAAAAACAAAGAGTTACGGACAGTCCGGGTACCTCTTTCTGGGCAAAATAAGCTTGAAAAAGGACTCATGTTAACAGAGGATTAACCCTTAAAAGCAATAGCCTGTTGCATATTCATACATCTCATACATGATGAATAAATTCAATTCAAACAAAGGATTCAGTCTGGTCAGTGTCAGCTTCTTCCTCTTAATCCTGACAGCATCTTCAGGGTTGAGCAAGGCAGGAAGAAGTTGGTTTCTTCTGATAAGAGAGCGATAAATTCTTTTTCTCTGAAAGATTTAGGTGTCCTGTGGCTGCTATCTCGGTGTGAGTCCTCTCTTTTAAAAAAGTATCTTACATAGCATAGTTTATATTTTAACATTATGCTATAACCTAAAACTATATTTAACACACTACTTAAGAAAATTAATACAGCATAACTTTCTAACGTAACATATATAATATTCATTTTAATATTTGCAAAAAGCCAATCATAAAATATGCATTTTTCACAGAAGGTGCTCTAAGGTCTCCTTGGCACCTTCTCCAGGCTGAACAATCCCAACTCTCTCAGCCTGTCTCCATAGCAGAGGTGCTCCAGCCCTCTGAGCATCTCTGTGGCTGCCTCTAGATTCGCTCCAGCAGGTCTACATCCTTCTTATGTTGTGGGCTCCAGAGTTGAATGAAGTACCACAGGTGGGGTCTCACGAGAGCAGAATAGAGGGGCTGAATCCCCCTCCCTTGACCTGCCTTTGATGCAGCTCAGGACACAGTTAGCTTTCTGGCCTGAGTGCACAGTGCCAGGTTATGTTTAGCTTCTCATCCACCAATACCCCTAAGTCATTCTCCTCAGGGCTGCTCTCCATCCATTTTCTGCCCAGCCTTTACTTGCACTTGGGATTGCCTCAACCCAGATGCAGGACCTTGTACTTGGCCTTGTTGAACTTCATGTGGTTCACATGGGCCCACCTCTCAAGCCTGTCTAGGTCCTTCTGGATAGCAAATAATCAAAGCGCTTCCATATAAATGCACACAACTCTGAGTTGAGAAATGTAAAGAAAAATAATTCAAACACCTTTTAAACACCCTTCTAGCTAACTGGATCCATTTAACCCCTTCAAACCTGCTCAAATATTCCTACAAGGGACTTAAACCACTTTTTCTTTACCCCACCAGGCTCTCAAAAACACTGACCCAACAATCATTCCCTTTTTCTTATTTCTTGGGCAATATTCAAGAGGTTAACTTTATTTCTCACCATGGATTCTTTGTTGCTTTCTGTCTGGTTCTGCTGTAACATTAATCCGGATAAATGGATCATGGTAATGAACATCAACAGAAGAACCACAGCCATAAATTCACCAGATCTGGCCTCTGAATAAACCTTAATTTTACTCTGACAGCAAAATCAGATTCAAAAGATCTCTCTCTGTAGCAGGTAGGGCCTGGCGTTCGGAAGATCTCGTGATGTTACGGGAAGACAGGGCCCCTGCCCCCTTAGATAAGAAAATTAACATAGGAATGTAGCCCCCTGAACCAGATGCCAGTAACTTTCCACTTGCCCAGCAACTTTCCATTCCCTACTAACCATAGATGGTAAGGACAGACCCTCACCTGACGTAGAAGCCCCCTAGACTATAAAACCCCATGAGAAGAGAGAATAAAGGCCTTTGATCCTCCACCATATTGGTGTCCGCATGTTTCTTAGGCCCGAGCGACCCTGGGGAAGGGGGTCGCCGTGCTGTTTCCTGAAACCAGGCCGCCTGCCTTGTATCAGAAGGCAACATCTCTCCCTGCTGTGCCCAGGGCCATATCAGTTTGCTGGGCAAGTTTCCATGACAACCCAATATTCACAGGAGCATGGCTATAATTAGGAGAGTACATTGTTAATTTAGCTCCAGATTTTTTTATTTTGTTGTATTTTAAGCAAAGAGAAACTGCCTGTATTTTCATATCTTTATCTATTATCATATTATGGTTTAATTATTATTCCAAGCACAAATAGCAATGCTTCAGTGAAAGTTGAGCTGCCATGAAGGGCTCACTGGGGCAGAAAACACCTCTGCCTGCATCTCTTTTTTGTGGCACATCTCATGCAGCTCCCTCCCATTCCCTCCAGCCCCCAAGCCTCTCAGTTGAGACCCCCCAGGCCCAGGATTTCCCAGGGATGTTCTTGGTATATAATAGGAGCAAGGTTAGGGAAAAAAAAGGCAGGATCTGCCCTTGCATTAATGATAATTTTTTGAAATGCCAGTGCAAGTGGAATTGTCAACTTTAACCTGATAACAATTCATCTCATCTATCTATTTAAAGCAAATAGCCCTCTTTGGAGAATACTGGCCCATAATATTAATGGTGTCAACACACTGAAGTGTGTAAATCCAGCTTCTGGGTGGGCACAACAGGTCCTGGCCCCACATAGTGGGACCTCTCTGTGCATCCTGGTCCTGCCCCAACCTGCTCAAGGCATCCTTGGCCTGGTGACATCAAAAAAATGCCACTATGAGCTTCCCTCCATCCTTGCTGGAAGCAGGAAGGTGGCAAGGCTGGGAGCTGGAGGCTCTGGTTTAGGAGCCAAAATAAGTGCTGGATCAGGGCACACAGCTTCTAGCCTGAGCTTTTTGGGTAATGAACCATCTAGCAAAGCATGGTGTCTGTGAGAGTGTGTGAGGAAGTTGGATTCATTCCTCTAGTAGGTGGAGGTGGAATTTGGACAGGAATAACAGTAGGGTGACTAAAGATAAACCCAGGGATGGGTACTGGGCAGCATCCGCCTGGGATTTGGGAAAAGGGGCCATCACTGCCATCTCACCCCTGCACTCCCTCCCTCACATGGGTTCCAAGCTCCATGGCCACACTGGTCACAGCATTCCATTCATTATTAATGTGTCAAATAACAAAGAAAGTGCGGCTTTATGGTAATCGGGAATTTTTCTCAAGGATCTGGCACAACTCCAGGTTCAAAGAGCACAGCAGAGCTGCTGGTCCTGTCCCCATGCAAGTGCAACCTTGCTCCCCTCAGCCTGGTGCTTCAACCCCTCCAAGCTGCATGTCTTGACCTGATCCTTTTATCCCTGCTTTTGGCTTAATCCTATTGTAGGAGAGAACACAAATGTCCTTCTTTCAGGGAAAAGATGCTATGGCTACTGTTCTGGGTACCATATGCCAGGTAATAACACAAGATGATTCAGTGTTTCGGAAATTAAAATTACTCTTTATTAAAAGTGTGTATTCAGGGAGATATTGAGTTGCCAGGGGAGTTCCTACATCACCTTAGCAGTGAGAATTGAGGCAAGCTTGCCTGGCTCCTTATGCTGCCAAGCACAGAGTCCACAAGGTGCTTGAACCTGTGTAGGAAGGACTGTATCCTGTCTCAGAATCCTCCCAGGGCTGCTTCTGGGGAAGCACTGAGCATCTCTGGAAAGATGTTAAGAGCCTCCCTAAGTTCTTTCCTAATTCAGTGGGAACTGGTGGATCTCTGCCAATGGGAAATGCTCCAGCTGTGAAAAATGTTTATTATATGATTGGCTTTTCGCAAATTTTAAAATGAATATTATATCTGTTATGTTAGAAAGTTATGCTGTATTAATTCTCTTAAGTAGTGTGTTATAGTTTTAGGTTATAACATAATGTTAAAACAGAAACTATGCTATGTAAGATACTCTTTAACTAGCTCAATAAAGAAATGAGATAATCAAGAAATTCTTTGCACAGAGATAACAGCAACAAGCTCCAAGAAAAGAAAAATTGCCTCATTATCAGAAAAAAAAACTTTCTTCTACTGCTTTTAAGAGTTAATCCTTTGTTAGAGAGCCATGCTTTTTTTTTTAAAGCATCCGAACATTCATATTCTTTGCATTTATTGTCCTTTATTGTCCTAAGTCTGATTGTCCAAATTCTTATTGCTCTAATTTGTATTACTATTTTTATAACCATTTTATTACTATTAAACTTTTAAAATTTTAAAACAAGTCATTGAGGTATTTCGAACAACCTCAAATGTTTTGTCTCAGGAAAATAGCAAGAAGCCTAGCAATGATGAGAACCTGCTGCTTCAGAGGGGCTATTTGCTGAAGGCAAAATTTGACATACTTTATTCTACTCAAAATTTTACATCCCATGCATGGAAAGCTCAGTTGTACATACAGATAGGTACTGAAAAAATAAACTAAAGCAGAAGAGAGTTCCTTTCTTCTTCCTCAAATCCTTCTGGCATAGGTGGGATGATGGGAATATCATCCAGGATGAAGACACAGTGGTGCCCTCAACAGGTGACCTACAAAATGCTGCTGTGGTCATCAGGTGCTTAAATGCTTCATCAGAGACTCCTGCAGGAAAAGAAACCCTTAAAATAGTTGAGTCAACAATCATCCTGCCAGAATCAGAGACATTAGTCTGTCTGGGCTGCAGTTGACTTGAAAGCTGATAAACCTCCTTTAAAAACCCAAATAATAGACCTACTGTAAAAGCAAGAACTGGAGACAGACAAGGTGTTTATTCTCATCCTGAAAGAGCCTGAGTGAGCAGCTCTGTCTACTTCCTGAGCCCAGAGACTTCTGTCTATGCCTGAGGGGCTGGCCTCATTGGTTGTGGGGCTCCAGCAGTTTCTCTTCCATCCAAATCTTATGGAGTAAGATATCCCAGCGGCAAAGCAAGAGACAAACTGAGGTGATGGGGTGTGAATGTGGCCAGCCAGGGCATTTGTGGCAAAAGAAACAGCACAAAGCTGTCAAAACTCTCTCATATTTATGTGTATATATATATATATATATATATACATAAAATAAATCAAATAATCAAATTTCAGACCAGGGTATCCGCAGCTGAAGCAATGCTTGTTTATGCCAAGAAGAGAAGCTGGTTTTGAAATACCAAACGTGGGGACCGACTGTCGTGATCCGTCCCAGTGAAAGGGTAACGCCATGATTTTTAGGTGCAAAAATAACCAACAAGGCACAGGGGATTTGCAGTAACAAATCAACAAAAATGCAATTTTATTGAAATAACCACAACTGAAACGCGTTGGTGAGGGGAACTGGGGAAGAAAGGGAGAAGATAAGGAAAGAGGGAGGAAAGGAGGGCAGAGGGGTTATAGCTACCAAGACGTGGTGCCGCTTTTGTCTTTCGGGGTCCAGCCGTCAAAGCTCACTGGGTCATGTCCGGGGAGATCTCAAAAAGCAGGCCTAACCAGGGCTCCAATTATACGATTTTTTCGTTGGGGGGAAGGGGAGCCGAAACAAAGGTCTCCAGGGAGGGGTAAAGAACAGAAAAAGGGGGGTACACAGAGTCCAAGCCAAGCAACAGGCAAAATCATTGTTTTCATGGCCCAATGCTCGCAGGTGCGTTTATTCTGGGCAGCTTTTCCCCCCTTCGTGCACACCTCCCCCGAGCTGGAGGGGAGTTTTCAGTCCCAGTCTCTGGAAGAAGGTGCGAGGGGGGTTTTTCTTGCACGGGGATTTCTTGTCTTGGTTCTTTGATGAAGAGGCTCACATCTCTGCTTGTCTGTCACGGTGGTTGAAGGCAGACGAGAGGGGTCTTCTCTTGGAGGGGGGAGACCGCCCCAGAGCTCAGACCAGCCAGGAGGTAGGGAGAAAGTCCAGATCCATTGTTCAGAAAGGGCAGAATGCCCCCTTCAAGTTCAGCGTGGTGTGTTCTGCAAACAACACCTGTGGAAACAGTGAGCTGAGAAGCACATGACTTCCCCCTCCCCACTGGCTGAACAGTTTTTAACTTTTCGGTGGTCTTTTCTGCATGACAATTGTGAGGCAAAAATGAAGGATATTTCAGACAGACTCTCACACAGACTCCCCCCATGTCCTGGTGACAGAGAAAGAGGGTGGAGTTTTTAGCACTGTGTGGGTGTGACCACATGGTTTATTTCATACCTATCGCTCCTAACATAATCTTCAACAGTCCATTATACCTTTCAATCTTCCCAGAGGCTTGTGGATGATAAGGGATGTGATATATCCACTCAATGTCATGTTTCTTTGCCTAAGAGTTTATGAGATTGTTCTGAAAATGAGTCCCATTGTCTGATTCAATTCTCTCTGGGGTAAGATGTTCATGCGCGGACAGACAACTCTTCAACTAATTAAGTTGAAAAGAAGGATATTTATTGCAGCACGCTGGACACATTGAGACAGAGTAGGGATCCATCCTGAATTAGGCGAAGTGTCTGGAAGAGGTGAGGGGTCTGTTGAGCCAAAGCTGAAGGAGAGGCCGCATTCCAGAGACAACAAGGAGACAGAGAAAGAAAAACAGAAAAGACCACAAGGTCAATTTGCCCCTGACCTAGAAATTCCTTTGATAAAGAAGAACTGGTGCTAAATGTCACGCAGAATGAATATGTATGAACTTATTGTGAAACTGTATGCATATGCATTTGGAAGGGGGATAAAAAGAAGACTCGAAGTCTTCGGAGGCACGCATGCCTTTTGGGGAGGCTTGCGTCCGGCGCGCGTCGTAATAAAAGCATACCGGGCTTTACAACTTTTACAAAGTTGTGAGGTTTCTTCCTTTCTCCGCAAATCAACATATGGAATCATTTCTAAATACACGTGCAAGGAGTTGCAGACTCCTGCCCTATATTTATACAGAATAGGTTTGACATATCTAAGCGGTTTCTGAGGACACATAGCACATAATCATTACCTGCCCGCTTTGTATTATGATCAGGTGAATATCCATTACCGCTACTCAATTGTACTCCCTTAATTGGGTTGGTGGGATTTTGAAATAAGGGAGTGGGCATAGGGGAGGAAGAAAGCCGTCTTCCTCGTGGTGAACTCTTCACCCATGACCAGTTGGCAGGACTTTTTGATCTGCTGGTCAGGGTTCAAGCCTCTCCTAACTGTTTGATTATTCTTAAGGCAAGGTATTTCTATGGTCTCTGCTCCTTCGCAATTGCTACATTTATCCCTGTCACTCCTAGCTTCTCTTTCCTAATGTATTTGTTACTCTTTAACTAAGGTACTTAATTCTTGCCATCTATATTACTAACTTAGCTTCTTAACTAATTTTAAAATCTTAACTGAAATATTCAATCTTCTGCTATCCTAATTATATTCCCAGCTGGCCCCTTGACTCAATGTGGCCACAAAATGTGCCTCTCATGGCCTGAGATGGTGTTTCAAGCAGTAGCATGTTTTACTGGGTATATATCCAGCCAGACAGTTGTTGCCTCTACCATGGTGAGGATGTAGTATTTGCCTTGGCGTGTTCATGGCAGTGGTCCAATATAGTCAGTTTTCCAGGCCTCACCATATCAGAAACCCAGCCACTGCCCTCTCTTCCAAGGAGATTTCACTTGTGTGGCTCAATTGATGGCAGCACGTTTCACATTCATGAATGATCTGTGTGATGGCCTCCATGGTCAGGTCTACCCATCATACACAAGCCCATCTGTATGTTGCATCCCTTCCCAGATGCCTAGATAGCAGCTTTCCACCTCTGATGTCTTCCTATGACATTTCTGGATCTATCAGTAAATAAAGCATAGCCTCTTTTGTTTTCTGGTAAGTTGTTATATGGTGATGCTTTTTGGGTATAAATCACCTTCTCAGAAAATGCTGTCATCAAATCTTCCAAAATATCAGAATAAGACTCCTTAGCACTAATGTGGTGTTAAAGAGGGCATCATTTATTCAGGTCTGAGGTCACACGGGGCATAACTCCTAACCTTATGCAGACACATGATTCTACAAGTGTGTTGCTTATATACAATTGCTACATGCTGTCCTGGTTTGAAAAGGAAGTGAGTTTTTTGGGATACTGAGGTCAAACCAATAGGTGCTCAGATCTGAATATTGGTACCTGGTGTGGCCACTGAGGACATGGATACACCTCTGAGAACATGAGGGGTTAAAAGCAGAGAGCTCCCAGGAAAACTTTATCTTGGGTTCCATCTGTGAAAGAGGTCAGACCTCCCCTGCCCAGCTGCTGGCTGGGTGGGGGAGGGGAAGCCATGCGGTGGGTGAGGTAGGCCAGGCCTTGGACAGAGAAGGGAGGTGAAGGCCCCTGCAGGATGGAAGGGTGGAGGAGCAATGAGAGGCATCAGGAATACCCTCTCCAGGAGAGAAAGAGAGAGAGATGGTGCCTGTGCCACCTTGAAATTTGATAGCACGTCCAGCTGAGAAGGAGGGGGGGGGGGGGTATGTGGCAAGAAGGTGGACCGGCAGAGCCTGAGATTTTTAACCCTTTTCTTGGATGATGGAAACCTCACAAATGATGATCCTCCTGGAGTTGAATGAGAAGAGAGACAGAGATGAGACAAGAGGAAATGGGCCACGAGAGAAGTTGAGAAGAATCTTAGGTGGGAGGAGATGGTGGAGTGGCCTTTGACTGGAGTTTTCTTGTATAGCCATGGGCAGAACCATTTTTCCTGTGACACAGAGACTGCATTTAGGGGGAGGCAATGGCTTGGAGTCAAGAGAGTGCAGTGATATGTGAAGGAGTGCATGAACAGAGACGATGGGTGAGGAGGGTGGTTGGTGCCCTCAGTCTTCAGTGGAGGAGAAGATCTCTGTTCTTGAGACCCCTCGGCCCCAGGGGGTGAATTTGGGGGGGACAGGTGTCCCAAAAGTGAGAGACTGTGCTTTTTTTGGAACTGGGCAAAGCATCCTAAAAGGGGAACCCTAGAAGCATCTCTGGTCCATGCGCAGTGGTGAGAGCACTGTACATGGAAGGAAGATGTCACGATGGCAAATGATCTCCGGGTAGTGCCACACGTGACATGGAAACACTAGAGGTCTAAACTGTGTTTCCAGGGGAAGCCTATGGTACAAGAGGGACTCCTCTCTTCTTGATGAACTGAGAATTGATTACCTAATGAGTGGTGATGGACTGAGAGTTGGTGATCTGAGGGGTGGTAACTGAATTGAGAATCCAAGGTTTTGTACTACTGGGAATATTGGAAATTTGGTGGGGAGAGGAGGAATGTTTTTGCAAGGTTTTCATTCTGAGTTCTGTGTGTGTTTCTTTTTATATACAGTTGTAGGTTAACAAAGTTTTTCTTCTTTATTCCTAAGTTGGAACCTGCTTTGCTCTATTCCTGGTCACATCTCACAGCAGACACCAGGGAGCATATATTTTCATGGGGGCACTGGCATTGCGCCAGCGTCAAACCATGACACATGCATATTACAATTTACCCATTACCATAACTCCCACCCCAAGTTCCCAGATTCAGCCCTTGTTTTGTCTATTACTGCATTTTTGAGCCAGGTGTCTTCTTATCTTCCAACTGTCCTTTCTGGAAAAGCAGTGTTTGCATGCATTGTTTCTCTGCTAAAAGTTCACAGACACAGTAAAAATTTAATTAACCCATTTAGTATCAATGCTCAAAAATCTCTGGCTTCTTGGTGAGTCAGCAATCTCTTGTAGGATTCCTGGGAAATTGAGTTTTCCCATTTGGACTTGTTGTGTAATCAGTGCTACCCACTTCCTCTATGTACTGGTTGCATGATGCATTGAGAGGATGTTTCCTTTGAACATCCAGTGTAGCACAGGCAATCACGGTGCTAAGAGGAGACACACTTCTGTCCCAACAACTTCTGAGGCAGCTCAAACCCCCTTGTAGGCTGCTAATATCTCTCTTTCAGTTGGAGTACAGTGGGCTTCTGATCCTTGAGAACTCCAGCTCCAAAACCCTAATGGTCGACCTCGGGTTTCTCCTGAGGTCCTTTGCCAGAGGCTCCAGGACAGACCCAATTGTAGCAGCGGTCCTGCTGGGGAATAATGAGCATCGACTCCATGATTGCAGAAGGCTGATCAATTCCTTTATTGTACTATATTATACTATATTATTCAGAAAACCCCATCACCCTTGCCAGTGAGATAGACTGGAAATTTTCCAGAGTAGAAATCCATTTTGATTTAGGTGAAATGTACATCTTTGAGTTAAGTCTGTAGTTTGAAAACATAGCTGTTTAGTCTGACTGCCTGTTCTCATAAAAAGCCTGTGCTCAGAGAAACTGCTTCAGCCAAAGGACAGAGATAAGGGGGGGAGACAGAGAGAGACAGAGACTGCTGTGAGAGCAGGTCAGCTTGACCTAGGAATTCTTTCTGATAAAGAAGAATTAGGGGCAAATGTAATGTGAAATTTGTAAAAATGAATATCTATGAACTTATTGTGAAATTGCATGCATATGTATTTGAGAGGGAGATAAAAAAGGATCTGGAGTTCCCAGAGGTGTGCATGTCTTTTAAGGAGAGTAATCTCCACATGCATCCAGCGCTGTAGTAAACATACCGGCTTTACTACTTCCACAAAGTTGTGGAGTTTTGTTTGCCTCCGCAAAACACCAGACAGTCACAACACACACGTGGATCCAAAATGTTCAATGAATCCAAAACATCATCACCAGAGTCCAATTAAAAAATCACCCTTTGGTAAACAAATCTCCATAACACATTCCACATTTGCACAACAACAGGTGCAGCAAGTGGAGATAAGAATTGTTTCTCATTCTTTTCTCTGAGCTTTCTCACAGCTTCCCAGGAAAATCCTGGGACAGGTATGCCTCTCTCTCTGTTCAGAGGATATATGATTACTACAAGACCCTGTTCCCCAGATGTAGTGTAGAGTATATTTTGCACAGCTGATCCTGTCCTAACAGGCCCAAGAGCTCCTGCATAAGATATTTCCTGTTTGATCTGCTCAAAGGCCCGTTGTTGCTCGAGGCCCCACTTGAAATGGTTCTTTTTCTGGGTCACTTGATAAAGGGGGCCCACAAGCTGGCTATAATCTGGAATATGCATTCTCCAGAACCCCACAAGGCCTAGAAGAGCTCACATTTCCTTCTTGGCAGCTGGTGGAGACATATTTGCAATTTTTTTAACCACTTCTGTAGGCATATGATGACATCCACCCTGCAATTTTATTCCCAAGAATTGGATCTCTTGTCCAGGTCCCTTTACCTTACTTTGTTTTACGGCAAGACCAGCTTTCAGAAGAATTTGGATTATTTTCTTTCCTTTCTCAAAAACTTCTTCTGCTGTATCACCCCACACAATGATATCATCAATACATTCTAAGTGTTCTGGACCTCCACCCTGTTCCAGGGCAGTCTGGATCAGGCCATGGCAGATGGTGGGGCTATGTTTCCATCCCTGGGCCAGTTGGACACCCCTCCAGGTGAAAGCAAATTGTGGCCTGCACTCTGCCACCAGAGGGACTGAGAAAAATGCATTAGCGATACCAATTGTGGCAAACCATTTGGCTGGTTTTGACTCCACCTCATATTGGAGTTCCAACATGTCTGGTATGGCAGCACTCAGAGGCTGTGTGACTTCATTCAGGTCCCGAGTCTACTGTCAGCCTCCATTCCCTGTTAGACTTTCACACTGGCCATATGGGACTGTTAAAGGGTGAGATGGTTCTGCTGATTACTCCTTGGCTCTCTAGTTGACAAATTAGTTCATGGATGGGAGTTACAGAGTCTCAGTTGGTGTGATAATTCTGACAATGCACTGTCCTGGTAGCAATTGGTACTTACTGGTCTTCAACCTGCAGCAATCCTACAATGAAAGGATCTTCTGAGAGACCTGGCAGGGTGGATAACTGTTTGATCTTCTCTATATTCACTGTAGCTACACCAGAAGCCCATCAATACCCTTTTGGATCCTTAAAGTACCCTCTCCTGAGGTAGTCCATGCCAAGGAGACAAGGGGCCTCTGGGCCAGTCACAATGCTTTTGCCATCTGTCCCCTGTTAAGTTCACCTCAGTCTCTATTACAGATAACTCCTGGCATCCCCCTGTCACTCCAGAGATCCAGATGGGTTCTGCACTCCTGTGCCTTGATGGCATCAGTGTACGCTGTGCACCGGTATCTATTAAAGCTTTATAGTTTTGTGGATCTGATGTGCCAGGCTATCAAATCCAAATGGTCCAGTATGCTCGGTCATAATTTTCTTCCTCCTGGCCGAAGGCAGGGACCCTCTATTCCTGTTCCTGGACAGAATATTCACTATCTGAACTTTGCAATGCCAGATCAGAAGTGATTGTAGTTCTTTTATATCTGGGAGATCACTGATTGCCTTCTGGTCTCTCTGCAGCAACTACACTGACAGTCTTCTTGGGTGATCCCTTCTTAACAGCTCTCTTCCCCCTCAGTTCAGAGACATGGGCCTCCAGCATAAAGGTGGGTTCACCGTCCCACTTCCTCATGTCCTGTTGTAGACATCTTTTTCACTAAAAATCCTTTCTTTAGGATTTTCCCTTCTGGGAAGCTGAGGCCCCAGAAAAAGAATGTAAATAATGGTTATCTGCTGCTGTGGAATGCAACAGGTGGATTTTTGATTGGGCCATCTTGAATGTTTATAATTAATGGCCAATCAAGACAGAGCTATCTCGGACAGAGTCGGAGACAGCTGCCTTTGTTATCATTCTTTTCTATTCTATTCTTAGCTAGCCTTCTGAGAACTTTTCCTGCTATTTCTTTTTAGTATAGTTACTATGTAATATATATATCATAAAATAATAAATCAAGCCTTCTGATCATGAAGTCAACATTCTCGTCTCTCCTTTCACCTGAAAACCCTTGTGACCACGGTCACAATTGGTGACCCTCTACTCATGCAGAAAGAACCAGAGTTCATTATATGGCCTGCACTTGGGGCTTCCTTTTCCTCTGACCAGGGCAGGACAGGAACGATCTCTTGGGCTGCCCCTAAAAGCTGGGTTGCTGGCTCATAGGGATGAGGAAGTACCCAGAGTTTCTTCTACATTTTGGAGCTAGGGCGACACCATCTCTACAGTTAGTATATCCTTTTGTAGGTGACAGAATACCAAGCTTCTAGAATGTAAAGCAAGGGTGCTTTGAACCACCTTCCTCCACATGGCCAGTGTGCAAGGGACCTCCTCTGGATCTTTAGAGACACTGTAACCTTTTAGATTGCTAATTCTTTCAAGTACTGGATACCTTTGTCTGCAGTGTTGCACTTCCTGGTGGAGTTCAGAAGCTCTTTCTTAAATGGATATCTTGCTCTCACACTTGAGAGAAGCCATCTCCAGAGAGCGCAAATTGCTCCTTCCTTTCCAATTCCTCTTTAAATTTCTTCATCTTTAGCGAGGAATCCCAGCTGTTGCGCTTCATGACCTTCTATCTGCTGACTGTTGGCCCCATTATCCCAGCATCAAAGCAGCCAGGCAGAATCTGCTCACCTGGCTGGCAGCTGTAATATTTTTGCAAGCCTTGAAGTTCTGATGAGGTCAGGGACCTAATAACTTTGGTTTACTGCTTGATTGACCTCATTCCTTTCAATGCCTTTGTTGAAGGACCTGCCTCTTGATCTCACACCTCCTTTTCTACTAGTACTTCCTTTTCTTCTTCTTCTTCCTCTCTGTCTTGGGATGGTGGCTCATGCTGATGGGGTTATCCCATAGTAATTTTGTGCCCAGAATTGTTACTGTGTCGTCCCATCCCGTCCCCTCTCCCCCATGGCTTGGGGAATATCATTATGGGTGAAGGTTCAGCCCAGGATCCAGAGGACGTTGGGGCGGGGGCTGGCCCTTTTTTCCAGTGGGGGGGGATCAATGCTGGCGCTGTATGGTTGGCATGGTGACTGGATCTGACCTGAGATCCTATTGCCCTGGAGGGATTTTTTGGGGTGTTTTTTTCCTTTTGGCACTGCAACCAGGGCCTGCCTGCTTGCTTCCCTGCTTCCCTGCCACTCTGGAGCTCAGAGCCAGCATGTGAGATGGTGAAACCTGGGACCACCTTCTGCCAAGCCCCTGCCCCTATGGCTGCTCCTGTGTGTTAGGCTCCGAGACTATGATCTGCCACTGTTTCTACACTGCAAGCCTGCAAGCCTTCTCCCTGTTTCCCAGTTGTTTGGAGGTCCAGAGTCAATGTGTGAGGTGCTGCTGGGACTGAGGCTGCCCCCACCAGGCCACTTCTCTGCATGGTAGTCCGACATCACAACCAGCCACTGCCTGTGAGCTGTGCAAAGGAGCAATCTCCTGTCCTCCCCTTCGCCTGAGCTCCCAGGCCCCCCTCAGAAGGTTTTGGAGCCTGCATTGGAGCACCACTGAGGCCACAGGAACCATCACAGCCCCTCTGCCAACAGTGCCCCCTGAAGCTGCAAGGAAATCACTGCAGCCTCCGTGCCTCAACACCAGCCGATAGTGCCCCCTGCTGGTTGTGGTCATGACTACACCAAAGGGGAAATTGCTTGATGGGTGGGAAAAGACTGTTATTGGGTTGTCCGGTTTTTTTGTTGTTGTTGCTGTTGTTGTTGTTTGTTTGCCTTGTTTTATATATAAATACATATATTCTAGCAAAGAACTTATTCCTTTTGCCACATCTTTGCCTGAAAGCCCTGTTATTTTAAACTTATACTAATAAGGAGGTAAGGGGTCGTATTTTCCATTCCAGGAAGGTTACTGCCTTCCTTGGCAGACATCTGTCTTTCAAAGCAGGGCACTCCTTTACGAATTGATGGTGCAGGCCTGATAACTTGCCTTGTCCTTTTTTTTTGTTTTTACTACTGGGGCAATAACTGTAGTTGCTGTGGTTTGAGTTCCTGTCTCAGGCATAGTGTCCTCAAACACCGTTTGTCTTCCTGCCTCAACTACAGTCCTCAGAGAGTACTGAACAGTGGCTCCGTAGGCACAGACCAGGCCCCAGTACAGGGTGAGAAGCTTCTGGTTTTTTGTTAGGGTAGGCAAGGCACCCTTCTATCAGTTGACAGGTCCGTTTCTTAAAGATTTTTACCTGTTCAGGTCTAAAATCCCAGGTAATGGGAGGTCATAGCTACCTTGAAACCCTTCCCAAATCCTTCCACGCACCCTGCCACCCAGGAACTGGATGCCTCAGGCCAGATTTCAAAAGCTCCTCTGTAGTAAACTGTCGCAGACATTTTTTCATAGAAATCCTTTCTTTCACATTTGTCCATCTTCTGGGAAGCAGAGCCCCAGAAGAAGAATGTAAACAATTGTTATCAGCTGCTGTGAAATGTAGCAGGTGCCCCTGTGATTGGCTCATCTTCCATGTGTACCATTAAAGGCCAATCACAGGAGCAGCTCAGGGACAGATTCCCTGGACACAGAACTTTGTTATTCATTCCTTCTATTCTATTCTTAGCTTAGCAGCTCTCTGCAACTTCTCTTCTTATTCTTTTTAGTATAGTTATAATGTATTATATATCATATATGAATAAATCAAGCCTTCTGATCAAGAAACAAGATTCTTGTCCTTCTCTCACCCCAGTGACCGTCTAAGGCTCTTGCAATAGTAAACCCCTCAGGTTTAGCCAGGGCCCCTTGGAGAATAGAATGCTGACACAGTGGCAAAGAAGTTTCCTGTCTCCAGGGACATCCGCCTTGTACCTTATCCCTATAGCCATGTAAGGCAATATTGTGTTAACCCTACTATTGGTCACTTATGGTCACTCTAACACCTTTGCCATTGGTCAGGATTGGATCCGGGCCAAGGGTATAAAAATGGCATACTGTACCCCTACTAACTCGGAAGAAGAAGAGCTAAGACCCTTCACGGAACCTCCAATAAAGCCATACTCGTGGAACAGCCAGCGTCTTCTGCTTCTCCTCTCTTTACCGTCTGCTGGAGCCTTAGGCCAAGGGAAAAGCTACCTAGCAAGCAAAGCTGAAATCACAAGAGCTGCCTAATCACTAAGAGCTGAACTTTCCCTGCTTGCTAGGGCTGTCCCGCGTCCTTGGTCTGAGAGCGAGCTGGCTTCTAGCACCCAGTCCCCTTGGGGACTGAGCTCTGGAGCTGTAACAGCTTGCATAGGATAAGACCAAGCAAGGCTCATTTATACACCTATGAGGATCTCCAAGTGATCTTAAGATCGCTCTTTAACAACGAGGAGAGAGACAAGATCTTGGCAAGCCGTGATCAAGGACTGGGAAAAACAGAACCCAAATGGGGGGGCCGGGGAGGAATGGTGGCCAAACCAGAAGCCATCTTGGGAAGCCCAGATGGACGAGGCGAGGCAAAAGATGATTAATTTAAGAAATATGGTTATTCAAAGCTTTCAGGAGGCTGTACCGAAGGGGCAGAACATGAGCAGGGTACTCAGAGAATGTCAGGGGAAAGATGAAACCCCCACGGAGTGGTTTGAACGGCTCCAGAAGGGTCTGAGAATGTACTCAGGAATAGATCCTGATTCCCCGGTGGGAATGGTGTTGTTAAAAAGGCAGTTTGTGACGAAATCTTGGGAAGATATTCAGAAAAAGCTAGAGAAAATAGACGGGTGGCAAGAGCAGGGGTTGCAGGAACTGTTGCAGGAAGCCAAAAAAAGGCTACATGCCAAGGTTTGGGTGACAGCAGTAAGGGAAGCACAGAAGCAGGAGCAAGGGAAAAATCTCGGCTCAAGGTGAGACTTTACAGCCCCACTGTTCAAGACGAGGGAAAGATAGACTTGAGGGTGTGGTATGTTCGGGGGAAGCCGGGAGGCTGGACATAGAACCAATTTGGATTGGAATTGAAAGACCAGAAGACCCGATATTGGTCAAACAATATCCCCTCTCCATGGAAGGGAGGAGGGGTTTGAAACCAGTGATTGATGGATTAATAAAGAAAGGTACACTGTCAGCTTTTGGGGTTGTTGGAGTATTGCCAGCAGTGGATTGAAGGGTACAGTGAGAAGGTGAAGTTTCTATAAGAGAAACTCCCCACGTGTCAAAGTGAGGGAGCGACCACCATTGTTGATTTTTCGCATCTGACTCCGGTTTATTCATCAATCCATCAATTTTTTTAACTGTGTTAATTAAGTTCATGCATATTGCAAAATCTGAGCTCCTGACAGGCTGTAGAGAAAACTTCAGCTCCTCCTTTTGTTTACAATACCTGAAGTTAGTTTACTGAGACCAAGATCAATGTTCCCACCATGATATGAAGAGTTCTCAAAACTTTCATCTCTGTTCTCAGACTGACTGTCTGCTCCCAGTAGCAGCCAAGGACAGAATGGCCTGAGAAACTTGTTGTTTATATAGAAGGTAGCTGAGAACCTAATTATTTACAGGATCAAGCCTGGGAAAGGCTGCTTTTACAGCAGGCTTCTATATTTCTTTAAGGCATACTTGAACCAGGCTCTCCACACCCACGGACCGGATCAAATGGACACAAAAAGACGACGAAGAATTCAGGCGAGTCAAGGAGGAACTCATGGCAGCACCAGTGCTGAGTGTCCCTGACGTGAGAAAACCCTTTCAGTTGTTTGTGGACGCTAGCAATCACACAGCACACAGGGTGTTGACCGCAAGACTGGGCGGGGGTCAGGAAACCTGTGGGTTACTTGTCTTGGCTTTTGGACCCGGTCAGCAGGAGTTGGCCCACGTGCTTGCAGGCAGTTGTGGCTGTGGCTTTGCTAGTGGAGGAGGCAAAGAAGGTGACCTTCAGGGCACCTTTGGTAGTATTCACACTACACAACTTGCGGGGCATACTACAGCAGAAAGTGAAGAAATGGCTCACTGATGCAAGGTTGCTAAAATATGAAGCCATTCTGATTCACTGGCAGGACTTGGAATTGAGAACTACCACTGCGCAGAATCCTGTGTAGTTTCTGTTTGGGGAAGCTGCAGAGAAAATTGGTTCATGACTACATGGAGGTGGTCAAGTTGCAGACCCAGATCAGGGAGGATTTGGAGGAAGAAGAACTGGACGAGGGCGAGAAGTGGTTTGTGGATGGGTCAAGCAGAGTGATCGAAGGGAAAAGGAAGTGAGGATATGCAGTTGTGGATGGGAGAACAGGAAAGGTGATTGAAGCAGGTCCCCTGAATGCGAGCTGGTCAGCGCAAGCATGCGAACTGTACACAGTTCTGAGGGCATTGAAGGGACTGAAAGGGAAAAGGGAACGATTTTCACAGATTCAAGGTATGCCTTTGGGGCGGTTCACACATTTGGGAAAATTTGGGAAGAAAGGGGACTGATGCACACAAGAGGGAAAGGAACTGATGCACGGGGAATTAATTCGACAAATTTTAGAAGCTCTAAGGGGGCCGGAGGAAATTGCTGTGGTCCATGTAAAGGGGCACCAGACAGGAATTCAGTTCCGGATCAGGGGGAACAACTTGGCAGACCAGGAGGCCAAAACTGCGATGTTGATGATGGTAAGTGCCCCGGAGATCGAAAGAGAAGAAATCCCTGACGATCCTCCTCAGCTCTCCCAAAAGGAGTTCGAATGCTGTGAAAAGATCGGAGGAAAATTGAAGGAGGTAAGTGGAGGTTACCTGATGGGAGGGAACTAGTTTCCAGAGGCTTTACCAGAAGAATTCTGCGGAAATTGCACCAGAAAACGCATTGGGAGGGCACAAGCCCTGGCAGAGCAATTTCTGAATTTTTTCAGGTGCAAGGGAATTTATAAATTGGCGACAGAAGAGGTACAAGGGTGTTTGATTTTTCAAAAGGTAAAAAAATCAAGGGCCAAAAAGGCTGCCCTGGGGAGTTCCCCCATTGCGTACTGACCATTTGAAAGAATCCAAGTTGATTTCACTGAGCTGCCGAAAGTGGGAAGGTTCAAATTTGTACTGGTAATTGTGGACAAATTGACTCATTGGGTAGAAGCCTTCCCCAGCTCTCATGCAACGGCCCAAACCGTGGCCAGAAAATTGTTAGAAGAAATTGTACCCCGTTATGGGGTGGTGAATTGTATTGATTCAGATCAAGAAACACATTTCACATCGAAGGTTATTAAGCAGATGGCTGATGCACTGGACATCCGATGGGAGTACCACACTCCATGGCACCCCCAGCGTTCAGGACAAGTGGAAAGAATGAATCAAACTTTGAAGGCACAGTTACCTAAATTAATTTTAGAAACTAAGATGTCCTGGCTGAAGTGCCTGCCTTTGGCACTGCTTAATATCCAAACCATGCCTCACTCAGAGACGGGGCTCTCACCGTTCGAAATGCTATATGGGATGCCATATAGACATGGAATGCTGGTGGGACACTCCAGGTTTGAGGATGGTCAGATTCAACCATATCTGGTTGCAATCAACAGGAATTTACAGGAACTCCGAACTCAGGGAATAGTGGCCCAGAGTGTTCCTCTGGGGTTCGCTATTCACAAAATCCAACCGGGTGACAAAGTGTTTGTGAACGTATGGAAAGAGATGCTGCTCTCTCCTCACTGGGAAGGTCTTTTCTTGTGCTCCTGACAACAGACATGGCCATTTGGACAGCGGAGAAAGGCTGGACACACCCGTCTAGAGTGAAGAAAGTCGAACCGCAGGAAGAAGGACCTGAGTGGAGGGTTACTTCTTCCCCTGGAGATTTGAAGATCAGACTCCAATGTCCTTGTAAATGACCGACGGCAAGTGGATAAGTTGTATACTGTCACATTGTGTATGCTATCCGTTTGTACACTTAAAGTGTGAATATTGTCAAGGGGTTTTTGTCATTCATTGTAGAAGGGGACAGAGGCCAAAGGGACTGTGTACCCAGTGTTTAGAGGAGGACCTTGAATTAACTGACCGTATCCTGACCTTAGCTACCAATTTGGGGATCATTGAATTGGACTCTCAGGATTGGTTCCGCATTTTTCAAAACGGGGTGCATGGGAAGCTTAGATCTCAAGCAGAAATCTTGGATGTGGAGTGCCGGAAATTCATCAGGGTGCCGTGCAGTTCTGATGCAATCAGAGTGTTGTGGTGGGGCGCCTTTAAGAGGAGGCATGCGGCTAGGTCCGAGGGCACCTTCCCTGAAGAATACTCCTGCTGCCGTGAAGATGGTCTTCCTCGCCACTGGTGGCACCCCAGGGGGCAGAGGCAAAGGCAGAGGACTACGCCTGGTGGGAATCTTGATTGGCCTGAGCCTAGTCGTGTGCGGGATGCAGAGTCTGCGCACTGAGGTCCTGAGGAAAGGCAGAAGCAACAGCTCCGCGGATGAGTGTGGAAAGTGCACTCAGGTGGTCCCAGTTGCAGGGGACGGTGGACAATCAGCATACCAAGCCCCAAAAGAATGTCTTAGGAGAACTGGCAGGTACTGTTGGAGGAATGGCACTGGAGTAAAATTATGTAAATTGGAGATCGGGACTTGGTGTATCTGTCCCGAGGCTGGGCTGAGGAACGGGCAGTCAAGTGAATATAAGCATCAAATGAAGAAACGAAGTGTGGAACCGATGTCAATCCCCATGTGTAACCAATGTAACCGAACCATGTGGGTCGAGAGGAAGACAGAATCTATCTTTATTGCATATCAACAGGTGAACCCATTGTGCTATGACAATGCAAGGTTGGGAATATGCATGATGAATGGGAAAATGTATTGGATGGCAAGAAATGCTAAATATGTCAGCAAATTTACCTTGAACAAAGACCCACTCATATTGGACCTGGCACCGGCAAACCATGACAGGGTGTGCCTGCAATATGATCGGGTTGTTTCACAAAAAAATAAAAATGACAAGGATCCTGAGGGGAGAATGAGGGAGATAACTCAGGAACTGAGGAGAAGGGAGTCAGAAATGAGGAAGAAAAGAGTTGAACAGGAGGGATTGAAAACATTTTGCAAACAGTATGAAATGCTGGAAAAACAATATGCTGATGGCGAATTACCTTCCCCAGACAGCAACCTGTTCATTGATTTGATGCAAGAGATTGCAACTGAATTGAGATTGTCTGTCAAATTGCTGGATTTGTGGGGGGCTGAAGTCTGCAGAGAAATGGCCTTGGAAAGGGGAAGGTTTGGCTCCGGAACAGCTTCTAAAGTGGGACAATCCGAGGGTCTCAAAATTGGCACCGAGACCTGAGGGATGGATTTTGGATCAAAGGGTAATTGGCACAATCTGTGTCAGTCGGGAGGGAAGAGAGTACAACGAGCTGGTGGATTACACTCTGTGTGCATCTACGCTGACAGTGAACTCAGACACAAAGAGCAGGGTCTGGCACCCAGCCCCTCCCTTGGGGTACTGGAGCCAGAAGAAGGAAACAAATTGTGAATTGGACAAAAGAATAGGATTGTGCTGGGTCAAGAGTTCAGGAGCCAACCCTTTTCAATCCTTGGAAGGTATGAGGGAATACTGGGGAAATCCAGGGAGAATAAACTTCAAATGGAAAGCCCCTGATGGAATTTACTGGATATGTGGGAAAAAGGCATACAGCGAGTTACCCTCCAGGTGGAAGGGATCATGCACTTTAGGTATGATCCAACCAGTTTTCTTTACTGTCCCGAGGACAAAAAGTAATCTGCTGGGGGCTCCGTTATACGAGAACCTGAGGAGGGAGAGGAGGAGTCTGAAAAAGATAGTACCGGTGATAAGCGGTAAACAAACCTGGGGGGAGGAAGAGTGGCCAGTGGCACAAATAATTATTATGGGCTGGCCACGTGGGCTCAGGATGGAAGCTACGGGTATAGGACTCCGATTTATCTACTGAACAGATTGATTAGGCTGCAAGCGGTTATGGAAATTGTTTCAAATCGCACCTCTTAAGCCCTGGATTTACTGAGCCGGCAGTACACCCAGGTAAGGGCCTTTGTGTACCAGAATCGAATAGCTCTAGACTATTTGGTGGCAGAGGAAGGGGAAGTGTGTGGAAAATTCAATGAGTCAGAATGTTATATCGAGATCGATGATTATGGGGAAACCATAAGAGGTTTGGCGGCCGAAATCAAAAAGGTGGCCCATGTCCCTGTCCAAAAATGGAATTCAATCTTACAGTCTTCATGGTGGGACAAATTATTTGATGGGGGATGGTGGAACAAAGTACTGTTTCTTGTTCACTGTTCAGTAGCCGGAATCCTATTCCTCCCTTGTCTGATTCCATGCTTTATCAGACTGATCCACTCTGTGGTCCAGGGAATGCAGATTGAAATAGTTCCTGTGGATTCGGAAGGAGCTTCCGGAAGCAACGCATCTAAGATCATGCAGTTGGGAGAAAGAAAGTATTCCAGCAATGATGCAGAGGCATTGGCTAAATTCTAAAATCAGAAAACTGTCAAAATGAATAATGTGGTGTATCAGGGCATCCCACAAGGGGAGTACCAAATAGTGTAAAGGAGTACTCTGTTTGTGGGGAACCCTTATCAGTGATGGGTAGATATAGATAATTAAAAATGTAATAATTGTGAGCATGAATTAAATTGGTGAAATAAATGGGGAGGGATTGTAGTATACGGTAGAGATAATTCATGCTATATATGTGTATAAAATATTGTAGAATCTAAGGTATGTCTGTGATCACCCTGGCTGGGAGCAGAGTCTCATGGTTATTCAGTTAGTTCCCAGACAACGTTAAGATAATATCAAGTCTGTTAATGTATGAAAGAAACCTTCCTGGCCCATGATTGATAGTTTCCGTGGAATGTCTAAATCACTCACGGGACTTGCACCTGGGAAGATTACATCTACCGTACTCAAGAACCATCCTCACTCTACTACATACGAATGCAGACTCCGCTGAGGTGTTCAAACATTCGTCTGGACCCCTGGACCTACCTTTGTCTATTCCTGCACATGTATGGATCCAGTTCTACACAAAGAAACGTTCAGTAATCCCTGCCTCAGGCAGAATAAACTGTATATAAGTTAGTTGCTTGAAGCATTCGGGGTGAGCCACTGGGGAAATGCTGTCACTTTGTCAGTCGGATCCTGGTTCACCCAGGGCCTGCACCCGGGGCTGACGCTGTCTTGGCTGTGGTGGTTTTTCGAAATTCTATTTTTCTTAATGATCTAATAAATCTTTGTTACATGTTTATTATAAAATTGGCTGCTGATTTGATCATTTATAACAATGTATGAAATGTATGAATATGCAACAGGCTATTGTTTTTAAGGGTTAATCCTTTGTTAATGGGTGTCCTTTTTCGGGCTTATGCTGCCCAGAAAATGTACCTGGATGTCTGTAATTCTTTGTTTCTATTGTCTCATATTGTCCTAATTCAAATTGTCCAAATTATTATTACTCTAATTGTATTACTATTTTTATAACCATTTTATTGCTATTAAACTTTTAAAATTTTAAAAACAAGTGATTGGCGTTTTTCACAGTGAAGTATGTGTTAATAAGGTCCCAATTCAGTGGCTGGTCTCACAAGCAGAGGCTCACCCAACAGCAGAAGCATCATCTCTGGGCTGGACTAGGGCCGCAGAAGTGAATTTCCTTCCCCCAGCAGCAGCTGCAACCGTTCTCCAACGAAGCTGAGAGAGAGGAAAAAGGAGAAAGAGAGAGAGAGCGAGAGCGAGAGAGAGCGAGAGAGAGAGAGCTGGCAGCTGCCCCAGCCCTGTCTTTTACCAGTCCAATTCTCAAGGTATCTCTGCCCCTTGGAGAGAAACTCCCAGATAGGAGAAGTGCAACCAGATGCCCTCCTCCCCTGAGCTTGGCCACTTGTGTTTTTCTTAAGTACCCAGCCGTTACTGTTTCCTAGCAACTTATGGGAAAAAATTCCCTAAATAAAAAGGAGCAAAAGGAAAGAAATCTCACCCCCAACACAGAGCAACCACCACATGTGCTAAAGCCCTGCTTCCAAGGAAGTGTCTGAACATTGCTCGCTGATGGTAAGTAGAGATTTTTTTCCCCTTTGCTTATGTGTGCACAAGCTTTCACTTGTTTTTTTCACTTTGATTTAGTAAACTGCCTTAACTCAACCTACGAGTTATTTTCCATCTAATTTTCTCTCCTGTCCTGCTGAGAAGGGGAGTGATAGAGTGACTATGTGTAGGAAGCAATGCCACAGAGTCCCCAGGCAGGTGCAAAGGAGAGCCCCTTTATTGCAAAAAACATGCCTTTTTAAGCAGTTAGGCCTTTATTAGTTACATTCCATTTAAGTATAACAAATATAATTCAACCAACCACCATAAACCACAATATGAGCATGTAATGTTTATATAACTTGATTTTCTACCTCCAATTCAGCTGAGTCACATTCCCATGGTCGTTTTCTGCTTAGCCGAAGTAGCAAGCCTGAGCCATGATTTTACAAAGGTAACAAGGCCCTTATTTTATAAGGTTTACACAACAGCTTGGTGGGCACCTGGCACTCAGGCAAGGTCAACCTGCTACAGTCCTTTTTGGTGCCCAAATGTGGGGCAAAATAGAGGCAATTATATAGATATAAACATTGCACGCTGTAGTAAATGATAAATAGTACTTATCAAGCAGCAGGTTTGTGTGCAGCAGCACATGGTGTTTCTCAGCTGCACTGCTTATCTTTCTATTGCGCTGCCTTTGGGAACATGTTAACACAAACGATGGTTAGGGAATCACTTCCTTCTCCCTGATCGAGGTAGATGTGAATGCATTTATAATGCAGGCTCCCACCGTCTTTGCTCATCCTTACGTAAGCTGTTTAATACTGTTAATAATATTGGCTAATATTGTTGGCACACTATGGAGTTCATGGAATCTGTTGTCATCCTGGTGTAAGAAAAAACAAACTTTAGGTGAGGAGTAAATGAGCCTTGCTTGGTCTTATCCTATGCAAGCTGTTACAGCTCCAGAGCTCAGTCCCCAAGGGGACTGGGTACTAGAAGCCAGCTCGCTCTCAGACCAAGGACGCGGGACAGCCCTAGCAAGCAGGGAAAGTTCAGCTCTTAGTGATTAGGCAGCTCTTGTGATTTCAGCTTTGCTTGCTAGGTAGCTTTTCCCTTGGCCTAAGGCTCCAGCAGACGGTAGAGAGAGGAGAAGCAGAAGACGCTGGCTGTTCCACTAGTATGGCTTTATTGGAGGTTCCGTGAAGGGTCTCAGCTCTTCTTCTTCCGAGTTAGTAGGGGTACAGTATGCCACTTTTATACCCTTGGCCCGGATCCAATCCTGACCAATGGCAAAGGTGTTAGAGTGACCATAAGTGACCAATAGTAGGGTTAACACAATATTGCCTTACATGGCTATAGGGATAAGGTACAAGGCGGATGTCCCTGGAGACAGGAAACTTCTTTGCCGCTGTGTCAGCATTCTATTCTCCAAGGGGCCCTGGCTAAACCTGAGGGGTTTGCTACAGGTGTATATGCTGGTTCCCAAAACTAATCCAACCTCTCCGCCACCCCCAAAGGATCATCCATCAGTTTTCCCATTTACTTTTTGAACGCCCTCACATCACTGGTGTCAATCGGGGTGTGTACGTATCCAGTCACCCCTGGAGCTCTAAGCACCTCCCGTAAGGGATAGATGCCAGGTGTTTCCTCCTCCTCCCCACTTTCCCATGGTCACCCTCCTTGTTCGCCACCTCATTCGGCGTGCCGGGGCAGAGACATCCCTAGAGATGTCTACCTTTCTTTCCTTGATTTTTGAAGACGCCTGCTGCAGTGGCTGCGCCGCCGCCACGTGGCCATGAGGGAAAGCGGATGCTGCCACCTGCTCCAGTGGCGGCGGCAGTGCGGTCGCCTGGGCTTGCTGAGCTCCCGCCTCGGGAGGCATCCCTGGGGCCTCTTGTGCCTGCGCGGGATGGGGCTGCTGAGGGGACACAAGGTAAGGGGGTGGAAGATTTTCCAATGGTTCCCATTCCCATTTCATATAAGGAAAATGCTTAAATAACAACTGTATGAAATACTTCAACTCCTCCTCTGAAAAGCAAAAATTTTCTTGAAGGAAAGATTCTTTAAGGTAGAGGTAAACTTCTTGTTGTGCATGGATGAGTGTTGTCTCCATCTTAGCCAAGTCTCTTCCCAACACCTGAGAGTACAAGGAGGAAGGAACTAAAATTTCAAACTCACCACACTGGGTTAAGAAAATTCTCGGGGTGGTCTAGTGCAGATGTTTTCCAGGAGAAGATGTCTCAGACTAATCCCAAGGCCCCATGTTCAGGGCACCATTTGTTGCAGCCTGAATTGCTGCTAGTACAGTAAAGTTCAAGGTAAAGAAGCAAAAAAAGCTTTTGCATAATATCCATAGATGTTTAATTCAGCTGCTTGGTGGGATGTTCTCCCCTCAGACACCCCCCCCCCCCCCAAGGTGCAGCTCTCTCCCCCAGGGGCCTCCCAGATGACCTTGGTCCTCCAGGCAGTATCAAGGTGATGTCCAATCAGGGAAAAGGGAGGGAGAGCCTCAGGAACACCTATGTTCAGGCATAGGAACAGGGGAAGGAGCCAATGGGGTGTAACTTAGGAGAAGGCCCTCCAGGGCCTCCAAAAGGAAGAGCTGGGAAGGTGTTTTTAAGGGCTTATTTTACTTCTCATTATCCTGCTTTCATTTTGTTAGTAAGAAATTCATTTCATATCTCTAATTCAAGCCTATTTTGCCCATGATGGTATTTGATAAATGATCTTTCCTGGTCTTTATCTCAAAACATGAAACTTTTGTTAAATTTTCTCTCCTCTGTCCAACTGCAGAGATGTGAGTGCTGAGAACTGGTCAGAGAAGAAAGTCATGTAAACTTTCTCAGACATTTCTCTGGGAAGTTTTGAGAAAGTTCAGAGGAAGTGTGGGATCTCAGCACCTCAGGACTGAGGTGCCGAGTCACCGAGACCACCCTTGGGGGGCTCGGGAGACCTGGAATGTTGCCAGAAGTGTCTGGTGGCTGGACTTTGATCCTACACAGGAGACGACACCTGTATGAGGATAGGAGGATTTCACCGGGGTGAATGGTGAAGGGATTAGTTAATTAGAGGGTGAGACACAGGGTTTAGGATTTATGTACAGGGGGGTTTAGAGAAGTAAGATGGAGGAATTGGGGCGTGTCCTGTCCTTCTTCTTCTTCTTCTTCTCCTCCATCTTCTGTGGTGATGGTGGCACTTTGGGATTGGTCATTACTAAAAGTGCACCGGACAATAAGAATAAAAGGTATTGGGGAAAAATGATAAATATTGTACACGTAACTATGGGTATAAAGATAGGTGACTGTCCGGAGGGCAGGACAGTGTGCTCATGGCTGGCTGCTGAGCAGACCTCTGTCGGGCCGAAAGAAAATCTTTTAGATAAACAATTAATAAACATAGAGATCGAAAGAAGAACTGAAGCCTCTTCTCGTCCTTTGATACGCGGGCTGCCCCAAGGCCACTCCGGGCCCTTCCAGGCCCTCCAAACAGCCGAAAACCGGACAAGGAAGAATTAAAATAATCCTGCAGCTGGTGTTTTGAACTTGTTACTTGTAAAATGTTTGCAAACAGAGATGGGCTGGTGGGAGATGTGGTGGTTGGAGGTCACTTGGGGCAGAGTGATCACAAAATAATAGAGTTCTCAATATTTGGTGAGGTCAGGAAGAGCACCAGTAAAACTCTTGCATTGGACTTCCGGAGGGCAGACTTTGGCCTGTTTAGGAGACTTATTCAGGGCGTCCCTTGGGAAGCAGTCCTAAAAAACAAAGGAGTTCAGGAAGGGTGGGCATACCTCAAAACAGAGATCTTGAGGGCACAGGAACAGACCATCCCTGTGTGCCGAAAGATCAGTCAACGGGGTAAACGTCCAGCCTGGCTGGGCAAGGAGGTTTTGGAGGAACTTAAGAATAAAAAGAGGATGTATCAGCATTGGAAGAAGGGTCAGGTCTCTAAGGAAGTATTCAAGAAGGCTGCTAGAGCATGCAGGAAAAAAATTAGGGAGGCCAAAGCTCAGTTTGAACTTAGAATGGCAACTTCTGTAAAGGATAATAAAAAATGTTTTTACAAATACATTAATGGTAGAAGGAAAGGTAAGACCAGCCTTTGTTCTTTATTGGACAAAGGAGGGAACTTAGTATCTGAAGATGAGGAAAAGGCAGAAGTGCTTAATGCCTATTTTGCCTCAGTTTTTAGTGGGAAGATGACTTGCCCTCAAGACATCTGCCCGCCTAGGCTGGTTGATGGTGACAGGGAGCAGAATGGTCCCCCCATTACCCAAGAGGAGGCAGTCATAGAACTACTGAAATGCTTGGATATTCATAAATCTATGGGACCAGACGGGATCCACCCCAGGGTAATGAGAGAGCTGGCAAACGAGCTTGCAAAGCCACTCTCCATCATTTACCAACAGTCTTGGCTCACTGGTGAGGTTCCGGATGACTGGAAGCTGGCCAATGTGATACCCATTCACAAAAAAGGTGCAAAGGAAGATCCTGGTAATTATAGACCGGTCAGCCTGACCTCAGTACCTGGCAAAATATTGGAACAGTTTATATTAAGCGCCATCACGCCAAATTTACAAGATGGCCAGGGTATCAGACCCGGCCAGCATGGATTTAGGAGGGGTAGGTCATGTTTGACCTGCCTGGTCACCTTTTATGACCAGGTAACCCGCCTAGTGGATGCAGGGAAGGCTGTAGATGTTGTTTACTTGGATTTCAGCAAGGCCTTTGACACTGTCTCCCACAGCATACTCCTAGACAAGCTGGCAGCCCGTGGCTTGGACAGGAGCACTCTTTGCTGGGTTCAGAACTGGCTGCATGGCCGGGCCCAGAGAGTGGTGGTGAATGGTGCTGCATCCAGCTGGTGACTCAGGGATCTGTGCTGGGGCCAGTTCTGTTTAATATTTTTATTGATGACATGGATGAGGGCTTAGAGTCCTTTATTAGCAAATTTGCAGATGACACTAAGCTGGGAACGTGTGTCGATCTGTTAGAGGGACAGAGGACTTTGCAGAGGGACTTGGAACGGTTGGATGGATGGGCAGAATCTAATGGGATGAAGTTCAATAAGTCCAAGTGCCAAGTCCTGCACTTTGGCCACAATAACCCCCTGCAACGATATAAGCTAGGAACGGTGTGGCTGGACAGTGCTCAGGTGGAAAGGGACCTGGGGGTGCTGGTTGACAGTCAGCTGAACATGAGCCAGCAGTGTGCCCAGGTGGCCAAGAAGGCCAATGGCATCCTGGCCAGTATCAGGAATGGTGTGGCCAGCAGGAGCAGGGAGGTCATTCTTCCCCTGTACTCAGCACTGGTGAGGCCTCACCTTGAGTACTGCATCCAGTTCTGGGCCCCTCAGTTTAGGAGGGATGTTGAGATGCTTGAGCATGTCCAAAGGAGAGCAACGAGGCTGGTGAGGGGCTTGGAACACAAGCCGTATGAAGAACGACTGAGGGAGATGGGGTTGTTCAGCCTGGAGAAAAGGAGACTCAAGGGTGACCTTATCACTTTCTTCAGCTTCCTGAAGGGTGGCTGTGGTGAGCTGGGGGTCGGTCTCTTTCTCCGGGCAACAACAGACAGAACAAGAGGACACAGTCTCAAGCTGTGCCAAGGGAGATACAGGCTAGAATTAAGGAGGAAGTATTTTACAGAAAGAGTGGTCAAATACTGGAATCATCTACCCAGGGAGGTGGTAGAGTCACCATCCCTCGAAGAGTTTAAAAAAAGACTAGATGTGGCACTTGGTGCCATATCTAGTTGAGGTGTTAGAACATGGGGTGGACTCGATGATCTTAAAGGTCTCTTCCAACCTAGAATTTCTGTGATTCTGTTTACAAGAGGGGGGTTGTTCCCAGTTAGCCAGTGTGAAGGATGTTCATTAAGGGCCAATCAGGTCCGCCTTTATCGTAACTGTCTATAAAAAGCATATGTGGTTTCGAATAAACTTTGCATTGTGCCTTCTGAGACCTTAGAGTCTATGTGTTGCTTTATTCACCCGTCCTCAATACAACAGCAACACGGAGAGGAGTGAGAAAGCTGCTTTGGTGGATGCCTGGCATCTAGCCTGGGTCAGCCCACTACACACATATCGAGTAATTCCCTAATGATTCAGACAGTGTCCAGTATACAGGAAGCATGTGGCAGAAATTTGTACAGCATGCACTGGCACCATATGCCGACTCCTTGGAAGTGATGTCATTGAAGGAGGGAGAACAAAAATTGTACATTATGGTTGGCAAACTTCATAAATATGAAGAAACTATCTCTGCCCCTTTATAGGTATATGTTTTGTCCATGGAAAGACTAACCAAGGATTGCCTGAATTTAAGAGGAAATTCAAAAGGGTCACCAGAAACTTAAAGAGGAGATGAAATAGGAAATTTTCCATGCCCTGCCAGTACAGAGCAGAGTCTCTGCTATTAGGAGCAGGTGCCTGTCAGAGATTTGATGAGAATGCTGTCACGAAACATTTTGGGCACATGTGTGGATGAAGGGGCGGTTTGGGTCTTACCCATGTGAGGTAATGTCCTGCTCTGCACACCCCACCCCTCCTAGACCCCAGTCCCCACAGTGGCCACCAATCACTGGCACACTGGAGGCCATGCTCCACACACCATCCCTGGAGCTCCAATCTAGCCCCAGAGTAGCCAGATGACCACAAGTCCCACCTGGGGGAAGGGCCAAGGAAAGCCAAATGGTACTTAAGTCAAAGCATGAGGAGATCACATGTCTTGACCCTATCTCCTCTTGGAATTTCTATGAACTGAAGACCTCTGGAACTAGGAATGGAAGGCACATTTGTTCTTTTCTATATTTCTTATATCTTTCTCCCTTTCTTTACCTTCTTCTAATTCCCTCTTCTCTAAGTTTAAGTAACTTGTATACAGATGGGCTTGGAGATTGTTAAGTTTAATAGGCTAAGTTAATGCTCTTTGGAAAGTTTCATGTTGATTGAATGTTGCTGTAAGCTTTTGCCTAAGTTCTCTGATTTTCTGAATTTTGCCAGTAAATTTTTGTTGTTTTGACCTCTTGAGAATATCTTGTCGGTATTTCTCCTGTGTGTCTAACTCAGGGTATATAAATAAAAATATAAGCACTTTTAGGGTGCTCGTTGAGTGAGTTCTGGGGCCTTACAATGCCCCCCAGCTTGAGAGAGAGAATATGCTCCACAAGGTAATCTGTGGTTTTATTTGCATGAACATGGAGAAGACATGATGAAGTGGGATGGAAAACCCACCCCTGCCCTAGAAGCACAGGTGCATGAGTTGAGAGAAAGAGCGACTACCGCAGGAAACTCTTCAAGGATAAATGCCACACCAGTTTTCAGCAGGAAAGCCCTCAGGCAGAATAGGTCTGATGTTGCCTCTGATCCTCTTGAAGGGACCTCCAGCTCATATTTACAAGGAGTGAGCAATGAGTAACGTGACCAGAACTAGAGGGGCCTTGCATCTGGCCAGGTGGAGGAAAGGAATAATCAAATGTATTGGACTGTGTCAATGCCTTAAGTTTTAGCTTTCATATTTTCCAGATTCGGTACTGCATTATTATATAACTCTGAACTTCATATAGAGTGTTAGCAAGTTCTCTTCACAGTTAAGTTAGACAAAACAGTCCTTTTCCAGCCCGAGAACCAAGGACACCGGACACTGTTGCAGCTTCAGGCCCAAAAAGTATAAACAAAAGCAAATTGGGGGGAGCAACTGGGAAAATGTGACTTCATAACCTGAAGCTGTAGTTGGACAATTAACCTCAATATGCAAATGGACCAAAACTTATAAAAGTGTGAAAAGGTATATCCCATCGTCCACCTTAGGTATAGCCTCATCCAGGCTCTTGTACTGCCCAAGGTGTATCTTTTGAAGGCCTTTTAATAAATGCCTTCTTTATTCCTTTAACAATGTCTAGCCTCTGTTCTAGGTAGCTTCTCAAGGCATCAGAGTGGATCTGATGCCCTGGAATATTAGATCCACAAGAGTATAAGACTTTAGTTGACAGCAGCGCACAATGTACTGAGACAGAGTAGGGATCCATCCTGAATTAGGTGAAGTGTCTAACAACAGTGAAAAGTCAAACGGCCAAAGCTGAAGGAAAAACTCATATGCCGAGACAGCAAGGAGACAGAGAAAGAAAAACAGAAAGACCACGAGGTCAATTTGCCCTGACCTAGAAATTCCTTTGATAAAGAAGAACTGGTGCTAAATGTCATGCAGGATGAATATGTATGAACTTGTTGTGAAACTGTATGCATATGCATTTGGAAGGGGGATAAAAGGAGGTCTGAAATCTTCAGGGGTACACATGCCTTTTAAGGAGAATTTTCTCCGTGTGCGTCCGGCGCCGTAAATAAACATACCGAGCTTTACAACTTATATAAAGTTTTGAGGTTTCTTCTTTTCTCCGCAAAACATTATGGCGAGCCAGCCAGGAGTTCTCTGTCCCCGGGGGGCAGCGGGGATAGACGGACCTCCAAGGTGCGCCCTAGGATTTTTTTTCCTGGTGGGGCTCCGCTTGTCTCAACTTGCCACCTGCAAGGACAGACAACGACCCGCTGGCCTGCGGAGGAAGATACGGTATGTACTGAGGGGCCCCCGGGGGGAGGAAGGAGAGCAAGGGAGTAAACCACCCAGAGACGTCTGGGTTCAGCTGATAGAGCAGCTGTATTAGAGATGGGGTTCGTCGTTCTGATAGGGCAGACCGCTAGCGGCTCTGGGGGTGAGCCAGGTGAACCCGTGTATGTGTGTATTGGGGGTTTGTTGTTCTGATAGAGCAGAAGTGGTGAGCCTGTGTGTGTTTTGTTTGTGTGTGTGTGTGATGTCCGGACACTGTGTTGCTGTATGGTTAATGTGTGTGGTCAGTGCACTGTGTTTGTGATCGTGCAGGTGATAAGTGTATGGTGTATAAAAGAGAGTAAATCTGCAGTGCCCTACAGTGCGGGGGGGGGGGGGGGGGTCAGTACTCCCCGTGTTTGAAGCAGCCGAGTGAGGCCAGAGGCGCCGGCTGCAGCAGGCTGCGGGGGCAGGGAGAGAAGTGCCCCGCGGAGAAGCGAGTGGAGGAATGTCAGTGATTGTATTTATCGTGTTTGAATGTAGTGATTTGTGTAGATTTGGCACATTTTAACCGTGAGTATGAGCGCAGAGAGTTCCTTTGCCTTGGATGTTTGGACTTGATCTCTAGACTGTGTGCTGTTATTTTGATTGTGACCAGGAAAAATTGATGTGAGTAAATGCCGAATTATGGTATGCTGTGTTGTGTTGAGAAAAGTGAGCACTTTGAGAAATATGCCCTTTCCCAGTGATTTTGTGTGGTGATTTTCTTCTGCTGCATTGTGGTAATTTGATTCTCAGATTGTACAGTGGTGTTTGTGGAGATTTTCAGATTTAGTTGCAACAAGAGTAGCATTTTACATAGGAGAACTATAGTACGGTGATTTATGCTTAACTATGATAAAGCGAGTTAAAGGAATTCCAAGAACTCTCCCCCTCACAGCAATTCAAGCCTTGGCTCTAGTGAATTTGAGATTAAGGGGGGGGGTGCGTGTGTCTGTGTCAGTGGGCATATCAGAGTTTCGGCTGTGACTAACACAGACTTTTTGCAAAGCAGCAAAACAAGTGTAAGTAGACACAGTGCTTAATTAGATTGTGCAAGAAGAGAACTAGAAAAGACTGATATTTTGTAAAACAGAGTTTATACAGAAGAGATGAATGAGATGAATTAGTTAATGAGACTTATGAGATTTATGAGACTTCGGTTGGTACTGCAGTAAGTCTTTACTGGAAACAATCTGCTGAAAGGATTTAAAGTTCTCTGTAACAAACAGAATAGCCTGCCTTTGTGAGCAATTTCGGGGAGCCTTTGGTACATCAAGAGGCTAGCAGTCTGTGTGAGGTGACAGTGGCTGTGCCCTGGGCACAGGGACAGCTCTGGCTGCCCCGTCTCCCCAGGGAACACGGGAATGGCCTGTGGGCAAGAGCTGGATGTGCAAGTATTATTGCAGTGCGGTGTTTATGAGAAACACTGGTATTGCTGTTTTGCTGTTCTAATAGGAAGATAAAAGGGATAGAGTTTTTGTATGCTGAAATGTCTTTTGTTTTAAGAAATCACCCAGAATGACAAAGAGACTGTGAGATCAGACCGCCCCCTGGTCTTGGCCCTTGAAAAAGAAAACAAGGCAAAGAGAAAGCAAATCAAACATGTTGTTCAGCATGCAGCATAAGATAGCAACGTATGAAATCAGGCAGGGATTATCACGCTGAAATGAAAAGCAATCACAGTTTGCAAAATGAGTACATATGATTTGCTAAAGGCTTCCTCCCAAGGTAAGGGAGGAGGGGTAAAGATGACCTCCCCAAAAGAGAAAAATTTTTGTCGGCACAAGGGTCATATATTCAGTTTTAAATAAAGCTTTAGTACCTGTGGAGAATGTTTATGTTGTAGTGTGGGGAATGAACAACTGGCCAGTCTGAGAAGGCATACTTTTGCAAACCTTTAAAGTAACATGTGTACTATGTGTACCTAATAGCTTTTGTACAATTCGCTCAATTTGCTAAACATTCTCAAATGAGAAAGGTTACTCTGGAGGCAAATAATATAAAGATGTTAGGCTTAATATTAACAGACACTGAAATTAAGAAAGACATTAGTAAGGAGATATTAGAATAAGTAAATAAGTGTTTTCAAGGGTATGGGCCTCTGCTGTCCCAGGGAAAGTGAATGATGCTCCCCCATGAGATGCTCCCCCATCAAGCTTAATGAAAGAACACAACCAGTGAGAACTGAGTAGTACCCTCAAAAGGAAGGTAAGGAAGGAATCAGCCCAATAACTGATAGTACTGGATTAAGGGCTGTCAATAAGATAACACAGAATTTGTACCCTGTGGTAGCAAATCCATAGACCTTACTAACTTGTTTAACACCTGAGCTAACCTGGTTCACTGTTTTAGGCCTAAGAGATGCCTTCTTTTGCCTCCCTATCCACGAAGCCAGCCAGAACATTTTTGCATTCAAACACAAGGTCACATAGTCCATGTGCCTGAAGGCTTCAAAATTCTCGACTCCGATTGGAGAACAGCTTGCAAAGACCCAGAGTCCCGGGAAGCTCCACAAAAGGGAAGGAGGCTGTTGCAGTACATTGACGACCTTCTAGTAGCCACTCGGACGAGGGAAGCAAGAGAAGCCTGGATGGTAAGCCTTTTGAATTTCCTAGGACTACAAGGATGCAAAGTCTCAAAGAAAAAGACACAGGTAGTGAAACAGAAGGTAATCTCCCTGGGGTAAGAAGTGAATGCTGAGCAGCAGACTTTAGGGCAGGGAAGCCTTATGCCAAACCCTGAACCCCAGACAACGAAAGAACTCCAAACCTTCTTAGGCATGGCAGAGTAGTGCCAGCTGTGGGTTTATAATTATGGACTGTTCGCCAGACCCCTCTATGCTCTTATTGCCAATGGGAACTGAGATCTCCAGTGGACAAGAGACGCCACACGGGCCTTTCACCAGCTAGAGAGTGCCCTCATGTCGGCTCCAGCTTTGAAACTTCCAGATGTAAGTAAAGCATTCTTTCTATTTTTCCATGCAAGGAATTGCCCTGGGAATATTGGCTCAGGACTTGGGTCCATACCGGAGGGCAGTTGCTTACTTCTCTAAGCAACTAGATGCAACAGCCGAAGGATGGCCAGGTTGCCTCAGAGCTGTAGCAGCAGTTGTGCTGAACATTCAAGAGGCACACAAGTTTACCCTGAGACAAAAATGACTGTGCTAGTGTCCCACACAGTGTCTGCAGTACTGGAAGTAAAGGGTGGCCGCTGGCTTTTCACCAGAGCGGTTTCTGAAATACCAGGCCATCATGGTAGAGCAAGATGATGTAGAGATAGTGGTGACTAATATTGTCAACCCAGCTTCTTTTCTCAGTGGAATCAAGGAGAAGCAGTGCACCATAGTTGCCTAGAGACCACTGAAGCTACGTATTCCAGCCGCCCACACTTAAAGGACACTACTCCGGACGATGCAGAGACCTGGTTCACTGACAAGAAAGCGACATTGCAAAATTCACAGTGACTACCTGCAGAGAGGTAATAGAGTCTGGACCCTTACCAACAGGTACCTCTGCACAGGATGCTGAGATAAATGCATGGACCCATGCCTTAGAAACAGCAAAAGGCATTCAGAGTTGTGCATGCACATGGAACCATCTGGAAGGAGAGGGGACTGCTGACCTCACAGGGAAAGAAGAGACAATCCGGCTGCTGGAAGCAGTTCAGCTACCTGAAAAGGCATATTAAGGCACACCAGAGAGCGAGCTTAAAATTGGAGGAAAGAAATGAGCTGGCGGATAGAGAGGCAAAGAAAGCAGCAAAGGGTGAGGTACAGATTATCCTCGAAGGTAAGCCATAATACAATAATACTAATCAAAAGAGACGTACAACTGCAAGGGGTGGGCTACCATTGAAAGAGAGCTAGTAATCCCTTCCCATTTTCGTGGTTACTAGTGAAGGAAGGGCACTAGAAAACACACTAGGGCCTAACTACTTAAAGCCTTTTATAGAGTGTGGCTCCTTTCTCAAAATGACCAAGGCTGCGAGTGATATAGAGTGCATTGAAATGAAGTGTTGACTTTGAAGTAGTAATTCCCACAGGCTTTCTAGAACACACATCTGATTGAAAGAATTGTTGTATCGTTGTCAGGAATTTATATGCCACTATCACTCAGGTGAGCTGATAATGTGATCCTTGCCTCCAGACTAACCTCAAAATATCCCCCCCCGGGCCAAAACTCGATCAGACTGGGAGAGGCCATGGGCCTGTACAGCAGCGGCAAATCAACTTTTCAGAACTCCCAAGGAAAGGGGGGTATCAGTTCTTACTGGTATTAATAGATACATTTTCAGGGTGGCCAGAAACATTCCCCACCAGAGCTGTCAAACCTCAAGAGGTGACCAGATCATTTTTACAAGAGATAATACCACGCTTCAGAGTTCCAGCCACAATATCCTCAGATAAAGAATCATATTCCATTTCCAGAGCAGTGCAACAGATCAGTAGCCACCTGGGCATAGATTAGGAACTTCACACCCCATACCGCCCCCAATCAAGTGGCCAGGTGGAGAGAATGAATCATTTGATTAAGCAGCAAATCATAAGACTGGGGCAAGAAGTTCTTCCACTAGCACTATTGCAAATTCAAACTAAACCTTTTGAGCTAAAGGAATGCTGAATCCTTTTGGAATGCCTTATAGAATACCATATAGAATACAAGGGGAATGTCCAGAATGTCCCCTTACATGGTGGCATTAAGCAAAAAGCTCAGAGTAATTGAGAAACATGCGGCTAGAACTCGGAGCAGGGAGTTAGATAGCCTGGGGATGATGTATATGTTAAGTCTCTTACAGAGAAGACTTCGGAACCATAGTGGGAGAGACCACTGCAAGTACCTCTCACCACCTTCACTGCAATCAAAATCAAGGAGCAGAATGCCTGGATCCATCAATCTCGGGTGAAGAAGGCCCAGAAGCCCCTTCAGGAGTGACACCAGGAGACAATGAACTGAGACTAAAACTTACTCGGGCAAAATGAGTATATTGTGGTCGGGAGTAGCGCATACTTTAGTGTACAGAATTGTTTTGTATAGAATTATAACTGAAGTTTTAGAACTAGAGAGTACCTCTACCCAAAGCAATGCTGAATGTCCTTGGTCCCTGGCATTTAATTAGTATACTGGATCCATGGGAAAACCTTCTGAGATAAAAGATTTAAACATATCTACTGTAGTAATCCACGAGAATCAGGTATGTGAGGAGCAAGAATAGCAGGAACAGGAACTGTGAACACTTCAAGGAATCTGAGAAGAAATCAAAGTAAAGTGCTTAGTCATCAATAAGATGGCTTATGAGAGACCAGATGTAATTAGTGTCTGAACCTCCCCTGGTGTATATGAACACCAGGAAGTCTGTGATGACCTAAGTGAATCAGACTGTTGGTGTAATTTCACCCTGATACAGCCTGTAGAAGTGACCTGCCTTTGAGCTCGAGTTACTGTCAGACTTTCATTTGAATTCAAAGTACACACTGCACTTTTTACCACAGCGGGGCCTTATACACCCCATACTAGTTCAGACTCTACCCAAACTCCAAACTTAGACCTAACGTAGTAAAGAATATGACTGAACAACAGCTATTATTCAATCCAGAATGGTCTCTCAAACGTGTGGAGCTGATAATGCAAATTAACATCTCAAAAATCCAACCAGCCTGCTCCTCCTTCCTAAAAACTTCTTTTGAGGGCTGGACAACATGGTTACAAAAACAGGCATATCTCAGGAGCGGAACAAGAAAGGAAGGAGCAAGCTCTCCTGGTGCCTAAAACCAGGAACACCAAGAAATCAGTTTCCTTAGGTCATTTTCCAAGCTGGTTGGCTGAACCCCCAAGCAATGGCTGGTAAAGGGTATTGAAGTCGGAGGGAGAGACCCATCTTTCTTGATCAGCATCAACTCTGGTTTATTCATCAATCAATCACTTTTTATAACCGTGTTAATCAAGTTCATGCATATTGCAAAATCTGAGCTCACAATAGGTCAGAGATAACATACCAACCCCTCCTTATATTTTCAATACCAAGATTTGGGTTCTCAAAATTATTCTTGCTTTCCCAAAACAGCCAAAGATAGAACATCCACTTGTTATGAGAAAGCTGCCTGAGAACTCTGATATGCAAGGTTCTCAAGGCCTTCATGTTTGTCACTTTTACCTGTAATTAAAAATAGCCTGAGAACCTCTGCTGTTTACAGAAACAGATCGTGAGAAAAGGGTGCTGAACTGCAGGTGGTAAATTAACCCAAGCAAGGAAGGTGATTTTCCTTATTTATAGCTTTCCTTTTCCTCCTGAGATTTGGATCAGTGATTGTCCCAGTCTGAGGCAGTTGGATTCTGCTTAAAAGAGGTAGAGAGAGAGACCCCCTCAGAGCTCAGCAGCAGGCTGTAGGATTTTGAGCATCACTTTTGTGCTGAGTGTTTCAAGTAGCAGAAATCTGATCCCAGTTTCTTCTGAGGCACTGCAATCAATTTAGGCTCTTCTCTCAAGATTTCCCCTCCATTATCTTCTGCCCTGAACACAGTCCACAGCTTGATCTTAGCTATGGGCAAGGTGGGTGTGGTTTTGTAGAGCAGGAGAGACATTCCTGCTTGCCACACATCTGGGAAATCAGGTGCTTTGGAGGGAAAGGGAGAGGTTAGATTCCCTGAGGTCTCTACATTTCAGAACAAACATCTACCTCAAGTATGACCTAAACCTCTGTCAGATACACTTGTGAAGTGTGTCTGAATTTGCAGTATGAGTCCAGCACATCCCTCTGGCAGGGAGGGATGATCATGGACAGAAAGCAGTTCCTATTCCCCATAACAAACATCTAACTGGCATATTAGGGACAAGATTAGGAGTTTTAAATGGAATTGATTCAGAAATACTGATGAATAAACTGGCTGCTGCAGCAGGTAGCCTAACAAAATTGAAGCAGCCTTTATAGTAATCTCTATTGGCATAATGAACTAGCCAGTGACAGATTTCAAAAGTACTGCCAAAGTAAGGAAGTATGAAGAGGCCGGGGACCAAGACCACAAATTGATAGTAGAAGCACTTAGTATAGTTCCAGATAATGTGTCTTTAGCTTTCAGATGTATACAAGCACAGTTATGGATACAAGCAACAGCAGCTCTGATCATATAGGAAAGGGGTGAAGGTAATTTTCCAGCTGAAATTCGGAAAATTGAGGGGGATAATGCAATTGATTTTGAAAGGAAGTTTCAATCCTGGTGGACTATGGTGAATTTCACCTATGATCCTGTTTCTAATGTGGCCACTGCCTTTGTGCTTACCATACGTAATGCCACTGTTTATGTTATCCATCCCATCATTGCCTTCGGATTAAACCATGAAAAAACAATACTCTATCCTTCAGAACATAGAGTGTGGGCACGAAAAGATGAATGAAAAGTGGCAGACAGTAAACTTAGAATCCTGCATCACTAGAGAACAAATGAGATTCATTTGTGAAAGCAATACTATTAATGCCCAAGATGTGTTTGGACACTGAACAGAGTATTTGCCACTTTGAAATTCATCCAGTCACTGACCAGAAAACTGTGCTCGTATATACTGGAAAAGGGTGTATGCTTGAGAACTGCTTGTGCTGCTGTACAAATTGATAGCAATGATGTTATTCTGTCTAGTAGAAGCCATTCTAATCTCTGTGTTTGTAATTTTGTTAAGATTATTGGGTGTGATTTTTCGTATTTGGTACCAGTAACATCCCACCAGCTGATTACAGCCAATTACACAATGTATCACAGACTACCACCTACCCCTATTGGGATGAACCTTACATTGGTAAAACAATTAATTAAGCACCAAAACCTATTAGAAGTCTTGAAAGAAATCCAAGAAAGTGGAAAGAAAACCTTAATTACTGTCCAACATGGTTCAAAGGAGAGAACCAGAGTTCTACAAAGAATAAAATAAAATATGGATCATCACTGGTGAGATGTGATCTTTGGGTGGTCATCAACTGCAAATGGAATCTTTAATAAGTTGTGCCACCCTATTTTAGTTTTACTAATATTAGTTGGGATAAGCTTCGGATTATCTATTACATTGTTAATTTGGAACTGGAGAATACTACAACGAATGGCTGTACTAACCTCTTTATCAAACGTACATAGTGAAGCATTAAAAGACACTTATTGTCATGAAAGTTTTCATTAAGTAAAAGAATTTACTTATTTCCTAGGAAAGGGGGGAATGAGACTGAGTAGAGATCCATCCTGAATTAGGTGAAGTGTCTAACAATGGTAAAAAGTCTGTGAGGCCAAAGCTGAAAGAAAAACTCGTATGCCGAGACAGCAAGGACACAGAGAAAGAAAAACAGAAAGACCACGAGGTCAATTTGCCCCGACCTAGAAATTCCTTTGATAAAGAAGAACTGGTGCTAAATGTCATGTGGGATGAATATGTATGAACTTATTGTGAAACTGTATGCATATGCATTTGGAAGGGGGATAAAAGGAGGTCTGAAATTTTCAGGGGTACGCATGCCTTTTGAGGAGAATTTTCTCCCTGCGCGTCCTGCGCCGTAAATAAACATACCGAGCTTTACAACTTTTATAACGTTTTGAGGTTTCTTCTTTTCTCCGCAAAACAGTACCCTGATGTCATCAAGATATGTAGGGGAAGAACCCATCTCTATTTCTGGGGCGATGGGGATCCCACCAGGTGGCTGTACTGGAAGCTGAAGTGAACCTGACTGGGAATGAGTGGCAGAAACACCCCATTGTGACTGGCCCAGAGGCCCTGTGGATCCTTGACATAGATTACCTCAGGAGATGGTGTTCCAAAGACTCAAAAGGACATTATTGGGCTTTTGGAATAGCTGCTGTGGAGACGGAGGAAATTAGATAACTGAATATCTTTCTGGTCTCTTAGAGGACCCTTCTGCTGTGGGACTGCTGAGGATTGAAGAAAAACAGGTACCAACTGCTACCACAACAGTGCACCATCGACAATATCGCACCAACCAGGACTTGGTGATCCCCATCCATGAGATGATTCCTGAATGGGAGAGCCAGGGAGTGGTCAGCAAGACTCGCTCACCCTTCAATAGTCCTGTATGGACTGTGTGTAGGCCCAATGGAGAATGGTGACTGACAGTGGACCATCACAGCCTGAATGAAGTTTCACTACCACTGAGTGCTGCTGTACTGGACATGCTGGAGCTTCAGTATGAACTGAAGTCCAAGGCAGCAAAGTGGTGCCACCACTGACAATGGTAAGGCATTTTTCTCCGTTTTTTTAACAGCAGAGTGCAGGCCACAGTTTGTTTTCACCTGGAGAGGTGTGCAGTACATGTGGAACCAACTGCCCCAGGGTGGGAAACACAACCTCACTATTTGCCCAGAACTGATCTAGATTGCACTGGAAAATGGTGAAGCTCTAGAACACTTGCAATACATTGATGACATCATCATGTGGGGAACACAGCAGAGGAAGTTTTTGAGAAAGTGGAGAAGATAGTCCAGATCCTAAGGCCAGTTCTACCATAAAATAAAGTGTTGTTAAGGGACTTGAACAGGAAATTCCATTTTTTAGGAGTAAAATGGCAAGATGGATGTTGTCAGATTTCAATGCATGAGGTTTACAAAATAGCAGCTATGTTGCCAGTGAGAGGAATGACGGATTTGTCTTTACAAATAAGCTGTGGGTCTGCTGGTAGATAAAACTCGCACTGAGAGAGAAAAAACACAATGGGAAGGATTCCACTGATGGATGAATGGAAAACAATATTTGCTTTTACAAATAAACTGTAGGTTTGCTGATAGATGAAATTGGACTTTGAAAGATTAAAGAAACAATGGGGAAAACCCCTGAATTCCATAAGAACTAAAAAGTAAAAGGGAGAGTTATACATTAGAGGGAAATCTTCGGTATCAGGCATATCTGGAAGTCTGTACCTCTCAAGTACCTCAACCAATGGGGAAAGAGAGCAGGGAAATGCATCAGGGAAATTAGGATAAAAAGGAGGCTGCGTCCTCCAAAAATTTGAGACACCCCAGGGGAATGCCCCATGGCCTCTCCCTTTATTTGAATAAAGTAAAAGGACTCCTCTGTCACCTTTTTGGACATAAACTGTGATAATCACATATCGTCTGAACAGAGAGAGACATAGCTCTCCCAGGATTTTCCTGGGAAGCTGTGAGAAAGCTCAGGGAAAAGAATGAGAAACAATTCTAATCTTCACTTGCTGCACCTGTTGTTATGCACATGTGGAATGTGTTATGGAGATTTGTTTACCAAAGGGTGATTTCTTAATTGGCCACTGGTGATGGTGTTTGGATTTGATTGACCAATCGGGTCAAAGCTGTATCAGACTGTCTGCAAGGGTGATGGGTTTTTTCTTATTAGTATAATACAGTATAGTACAAAAAGCAATTGATCAGCCTTCTGGAATCATGGAGTCAATGCTAATTATTCCCTGTTTGGGGGCTCACTGGTACGATAAGTGGTGAACCCAGACGCTGAATGCAGCCTAGGCTGAAGAAACAGGACCCCAATGGATCTGGCCGAGTTTGCAGCCGAGGCTGAACACAGGAGGGTCAGCTGAACCCTCACAGAAATCGCGTCCGGCAACTCTTTGTGGAGTCGCGGGATGGGAGACACCATCAGACTCTTGCTGGGACCCGTGGAACCCTGCGCAGCCCACTCATAACTGGACACCTTTTGCTTCCTCGGAAAGGTAACACTGACTTTTCCCTGCGTCTTCCTGGAGAAGATTTCTCTCTTGGGACTGCGTTTTGGCCCCGTAGCCTAGAGGCTGGGGCAGGGAACATATCTCCCAACAATAGCACTGCCTGTGACCTGGGGTGGGTTTGCAGTTGGGAAGTGATGCCTGCAGAATTAGGTGTCCAATTTTAGATGTTAGAAGAGGACACCCTTGAGGTGTGGAAATTTCTGATTCATCATCACAGACTCCCTGTGTCAGAAGAGGCTCTCTACAGGATTTTCAGTTGGGAAAAAGTTCATGATTTCCCCTTGAATGTGGAATCCACCCTGGATCCGCGGGCCTGGGACTCACTGGGTCTCTATCTTTTGGGGAAACTCAGGCGAGGTACGAGAATATCTCTGTTATGAACTGCCAATTTTTTTTAAAGAAAAAAGTTACAAAAACTAGGCAGACCACTGTTGGTGCTGAAGTGTTACCTGTTTGTTATGATAATTACAAGTCGTTGTCGTTAAATGGATCTTTTTTTGTATTGGTGAGGGCCCTGGCCGGGGCTGGGTTGATGGCTCTTCTCCCGAGACAGTGAAGGGCATGGACCTCCCCAGACAGTGAGGAGAAAAGACAAAACGTGGGAGGGAGACATGCAAAATAACTTCAGGACCACCATGCCATGAGAGGCTACTACTCCAAACTTACTGAAAAGACCCCCAAAACAACGAGCCAGTATAGAGTTAGGAAATTAGAATGATGTCTAGACGTGAGGAGTGGAGTGCTGAGCCTGCAGAGATGCTGAAAACCTTCACTGCCCCTCACCCTGACTGGGAGAGTCCTCTCAGACCGGGACCCGGAGAGGACAGAAGCTGAGAATTCAACATCTGGGTCACCACGCCCAAACCAGCTCCCACAAGGACTGGACCCCAGCTCTGCCCCTAGTGGACAAAGCTGCGCATATCCTCCTCCTGCAAGTCACCCTGGGAGAGACGACGGAGACTGCAGACCCGTCGAGCTGCCCAATCTTGAGCTGATCACTTTTAAATAAAGGCATTAAAAGGAGAAAAAAATCTCCTGCCCTATTTCACCTCGACTACTACCGATCTGGTCAGTGCTCTCCAGAGTAGTACAGGGCCGGACCCCTTTGGAAAGTGATTCCACCTTGGTGGGCATGTCCGACTTGGACATGGAGGAGAGCCTGGCCCCTAGTGGGTTACCATCAGCCTCTCCACCACGGCCAGCTGGGGACCGATCCTTTCACAGACAGCCGACACTGGCTCCTTTCTGGCATTGCCCACAGAGCACTCAGAGCAGCTCTCTCCTGTCTTCCCGGGGCATGCGCAGGAAGGACTGAAGCCTTCAGCGGCTCCACTTTCTTGGTCAGCAATTCTCCAACCGGAGCCGTGATCACTCCTGCCTCTTTGCCTTCGCCAGTGCAAGGGGGACCATCGCCTCCTCCTCCTCCCCCCCGTGCAGCTTTGGATCAGCTTTGCTTCCGGGTTCCCCCCCCCCCGCCGCAGGAGGGGGAGGAGTCGTCCCTGCTGCCGACAAGGGAAGCAGCCGGTTCCGCGACAGCAGCCGGCAGCCCCACGCTGGAGAGCACATCCAGCCCTCCTGCACCGCAGCCTGAAGCTGATTCATCAGTAGCGGCGCCGGCAGCACTGGCCAGGGATGCCCCCCCGCCGGCTTCGCCACCTCCAGCCAGCCCAGCTCCCATCCGGGATGCGAGCTATGGCACTGAAGATCTTCAGCCTGCCTGACCGCCCCCCTGCCCCGCCCCCTGCTGTTTCTCTTGGGTTTCCCGGGAACACGGACAGCACTGAGCATCAACAGCCTGTCCCTCAGCAGGGGGCATGCCCTCGCAGCAGGGCGCTGGCCCGACTGTGCTGTGAAATCTGAAGATCAACATTCCTCTGGGGGAAAAGCCTTCCCTGACGTGCCTTGGGGTACTCTGTGCATCCCGCTCTCGTTCGCAGGGCGGTAGAAGCGGGGTCCCAAGAGGCTATGGCTTGGTCCATGCCTGGGAGGGGCGGGGGAAGGACGGAATGTCAGAGTAATGCCGAAACATTGGCAGCGTGGTGGGGGCGGGCAGTGAGGGAGAAGGCGGAAGTGAATCGCCCATCTGGGGATGGGCACGGGCTGTCCCAGTGTCGTGGTTTGAGACATTGACAGGAAGTAGGTTTTTTTTTTTGGATGTGATGTGGCCACCAATAGGCGTTCAGATTTTAATATTGGCACCTGGTTAGCCACTGAATTTCGGACACGCCTCTGAGAACACACAGGGCTTAAAAGCAGAGCTGCTCGCCCGGGAAGCTCTCTTGGGACTTCAGCGGGAAAGAGGTCGGATCTCCCTCCCCCGTCCAGCTGCTGCTCCTGGGCGGGGGAGGGGCAGCCATGCAGTAGGCCTGGGCCTGGACAGAGATGGGAGGTGAAGAGGCCCTTGAGGATGAAAGGGTGGAGGAGCACCAAGAGACATCGGGCAGCCAGCCCCCCATCCCCCCAGGGGAAAGAGAGAGGGAGAGCCGGCGTCTAAATTTGATAGCGGCTGGCCCAGGAGGAGAAGGGGGGGGTGCGGCGAGAAGGTGCCCGGCAGGGCAGCGTGGGAGTTCCGGAGCTCCGGAGAGGCAGAGACTGAGATATTTAACCCTTTTCGTGCATGATAGAAACCTTGCAAATGCTGATCCTCCTGGAGCTGAATGAGAAGAGAGATAAGAGATGAGATGAGATGAGATGAGATGAGATGAGATGAGATGAGATGAGATAAGAAGGGATGGGCCACGAGGGAAGTGCAGAAGACACTTGAGTGGGGGGAGAGATGATGGAGTGGCCTTTTGGCTGGACTTTTCTTGTGTGGCCATAGACTGAGCCATTTTTTTTTCCTGTCACACAGAGACTGCATTTAGGGGGAGGCAGTGCCTCAGAACCAGGAGGGTTCAGTGTGGGTACCCCTCAGTCCCAGGGGGTGCAAAAAATTTGGGGGAGACAGACGTCCCGAAGGAGAGACTGTGCGTTTTTGGAGTGAGACAAGGCATCCTTGAAAGACAACCCTAGAAACAGCTCTGGTCCATGCACAGTGGTGAGAGCACTGGGCATGGAAGGAAGGTGTCACGATGGCAAAGGACTTTCCGGGCGGTGCTGAGTGACATGGAAACACACGAGGTTACAACAGTGTTTCCAGGGGAAGTCTATGGTGCAAGAAGGACTCCTCTCCTCTTGATGAACTGAAGATTGAGTATTCTAAAGGGTGGTGCTGGACTGAGAGTTGGTGATTTGGGGGAATGTATTGCATTGGGAAATTTGGTGGGGGGGGAGGAGGAAAATGCTTTTGTAAGGTTTTCTTTTGTTTTTTTTTTCTTTTTCTTGTAGTTTAGTTAATAAAGTTTTCTTTATTTGTAAGCTGGAGTCTGCTTTGCTTATTCCTGGTCACATCTCACAGCAGACACCAGGGAGAGGGTATTCTCATGGGGGCACTGGCATTGTGCCAGTGTCAAACTGTGACACCCAGGCATCCCAGATCCAGGGGCCCCAAATGATACCAGTGAAAAGCTGGGGGAAGGGTATGAGCCAAATTAATCTGGCCTCGGCAGCAGGGGTGTGGCCGTCCCAAAGGCCAGGTCTGGGTTCCTTGGACCGCCCACCGGGGCCGGGTCCTATGGCCCGCCTCCGCTTCTGGCCTTCTGAAGAAGAAAAAAAGAAGGTGGAAAGAACTACCGTCTTCACTGACAGCTCAATGTGCTGGAAGGCCACGAGTCAGCCTCGGCCCAAGTGGTTGAATTAAAGGCTGTGGTCACGGCATTCCAGAGATTTTCTCAGTACCTCTGAATTTGATAGCAGTGTTACACAGAAAAGGTAATCCTGCAAACCATCCAATTAGAGCTTGGGCTGTGGCCAGGTCCTAACTCTACCTGGATGGGGATGATTGACAATCAACCCAGATGTTTTCTGCATCCAAAGGATTCAAGTAATTTTGGCTTGGCAATTTGACCACACATATATGACAGCTAAGCCTACTTTCAAAGGGAGTTTGGAACATCATGATCCGGACATGATTTCCAACTCTGCTGAGTTGAGGTTTATCAGCTGTTGCAGACTCTGGGATGGCAGTCAGTGCTATAGTGACTGATAGTTGTGTAATATCACATGTGTTCTTGATTATGTGCATTATCTGATTGATTTCTAGTAGTTGTTAGTAACCGTCTTCAGCTGTTCTCTGTTTCAGGACCAAGAAGGACATTCAGGGATGTCAAAGATCAACATCTCCAACTAATGGACCTTCTCCTGAAACTCAGCTGTTTGGACTTTGAAACAATGATCATTCTTTGCATTGTTGTTTGGTTTTCTTATATAGCAAACCTTGTTTTAATGATATGATCGAAATAGATATTCTACAGGTAAAGAATCTCCCTGATCATTCTAAGTCAGCATCTGATTGAGATTTTGATTGACAACTAGTAAATTGCTAAGGGAACCTCTTGAGCTGTGTTTGTTCCCCTTTCTATAAAGGGCCCTACAGAGGACTACAAACACGGCCTTTTTTCTTTAAACACAAAAGGGTGAATTGTGGCCGCAGCTTTCTCCACAGAGAGCAGCAGGCACAACTTTCCCAGGCATTGTGCTGGGAAAGGCTGTGAGAAAGCTCAGAGAAAAGAATGAGAAACAATTCTTATTTTCACTTGCTGCACCTGTTGTTGTGAACATGTGGAATGTGTTATGTAGATTTCTTTACTAAAGGGTAATTTCTTAATTGGCCACTGGTGATGGAGTTTGGATTTCAATTGACCAATCTGGTCAAAGCTGTATCGAACTGTCTGCAATGGCGATGGGTTTTTCTATGGTATGGTATGGTATGGTATGGTATGGTATGGTATGGTATGGTATGGTATAATAAAGAGATTGATCAGCCTTCTGGAATCATGGAGCGAGGTGTGGCCTTAAAGTCAGGTGTCCGGCTGGCAGAAGGGTGGCCAACACCCAACTGCAAATGTGTGAGCACCCCTTGGCGTCAGAAGGCTTCGGGCTGTGCTCACAGCGGACGGAATCACTGCTGGCCGACGAGAGTAAAGAGTCCGGACACTCACTGGGGACTTGTCAGATTTATTGTAGAAACCAACGTGCCAACCAGGGAGTGACAACCTGGCTGGTATCTAACAGGGGTCAGCCAGTGAGTGACCTCGAACAAAGGGTGCAACAGGGTTATAAAGGGGAGGAGGGATCTCAGGGAGGGGTTTAAAAAGGACCAATAGGGGAAGGTAAGGGAGTGGACTTAACATAATAGGCACTGGAGAGAAACCAATAGTTACATTATAAGGGAGGGGCCCCGGAGCCACAGCCAATCATAACTCCCAGGTAGAAGAAGATTCTGGAGGCTTGGGAGGGGTGGGGAGTGATTGACTGGGCCCAGGGAGGAGAACAAATTCACATATAAGGAAACACAGGGGAGGGGAAATCATATAACAGAGAGGATTGACATAAACTGTGGCGGGAGTAACCAAGGTAACCAAATGATAGACAATATAATGGCGGGAAGAACTGGTGAGGGCAGAACCATTACAGAAAATGGGGGAGTGATACAGAAAATGGGGGAGTAATTAAATAAACTAACAAAACACACTACAACAGGAGTCAATGCCAATTATTACCTATTCAGGAGCTTGCTGCTACAATACTTTTTATTCTCTAAAATGTTTCATATGCATCAAGTTTTGGAATAGATCTGAGCATATTCATTTCCCTGCTCCACCGAGCCCCGCTTTGCCTTATAATTAGCTTAGCAGTCATTCTGTGCTTGCGCAGTGCTCTCTGGTGGTCTTTCGGTGGTCACAAGAGGAAGGGCAAATGAGTGTTCATCAATGTGAACTCTTCACCTTTCCTTGGCTGTACATGCCCTCTAGTCTCTTGGTTGCAGTTCAAACCACAAGGCTGGTTGAAGCCAGTTTAGGGTCCAATGAGCTTCTCTTATCTTCAACAGCTCTGCAGGCCTTGTATTCCTTCCACCTTGTTTAGGGTAAGAAGCTCTCCTTATCAGGATATCCTTGCATTCCTTTTGTGAGAAACAACTGCTCACTTTTTAAAATTTTATTAAACTTTAGCAAAAAACAACAACAAAGGACTGAATAAGGAAAAATTACAGCACTGGGAGCCCCCCCCCCCCCCTTCCCCCGTGTTGCCTTCTGATACAAGGCAGGTGGCCTGGTTTCAGGAAACAGCACGGCGACCCCCTTCCCCGGGGTCGCTCGGGCCTAAGAAACACGCGGACACCAATATGGTGGAGGCTCAAAGGCCTTTATTCTCTCTTCTCGTGGGGTTTTATAGTCTAGGGGGCTTCTACGTCAGGTGGGGGTCTGTCTTTACCATCTATGGTTAGTAGGGATGGAAAGTTACCTGGGCAAGTGGAAAGTTACCGGAATCCGGTTCAGGGGGCTGCATTCCTATGTTAATTTTCTTATCTAAGGGGGCAGGGGCCCTGTCTTCCCGTAACATCACGAGATCTTCCGAACGCCAGGCCCTATCTGCTACATCTCCCCCCACTTTTTCACAAATGAATGAGGTAGTCATACACTGAAATGAGGTATAAGGTTGTAGTTCGATGAGGAAAAGGGTGTTTGGTAAATCTGAATAAGTTTTCGCCAGTCAAGGTTAGGACTTGTGGCTGGCAGTGTTCCCTGGCTGGATTCGCCGCCCGATGAACAGGATGTTGGCCCGTTCCAGGCGGGCCTGAACGAATGAGACCAGCTTGTTCAGCAGGCAAGGTCCGAAGGTAACCGCTAGAAGCAGCAATGCCAATGGACCTATTAGGGTAGAAATCAGAGTGGTTAGCCATGGTGATTGATTGAACCAGGACTCGAACCAGCCCTGTTGGGCTTCCCTGTCCTTCTGCCTCTGAGCCAGTCTGTTTCTGAGTTCTGCCATGGAGTCTCTCACGACTCCTGTGTGGTCTGCATAGAAGCAGCACTCCTCTCTCAAGGCGGCACACAGGCCCCCTTGCTGCATGAACAGGAGGTCCAGACCTCGCCTGTTCTGCAAGACCACTTCCGAGAGAGAGGAGACTGACTTCTCCAGGAAGGAGATGGATTTCTTGATCCTTTGCAGATCCTCATCGATGGTCATTTGCAGCTGGGACAGTCCTTGGTGCTGTGTCGCTAGGGCTGAGACACCCGTTGCCGTTCCTGCCGCTCCTAGCCCGAGCAGCATTGCGATAGTTACACCTGTTAGTATTTCTCTTTTGTGGAGCCGGCTGGGTTCCTCAAAAAGGTGGTACACCTCTTCGTCTGGGTGGTACAGGACCCTAGGAACAATCAGAACTTGGACACAAAAGTTGTTAGAGTCATCAAATTTGGCAAGAGACACGCAGGGACTCACTCCAGATCGCTGGCAAACCCACATCCCAGGTGCGGATGGGACTACCCACTTATTGTTTTTCCTGTTAGGCTTGACAACTTTGGTGCAGACGTTGCCTCTCCGCCTAGCTAGTGTTGCATTGCCAAATCATCTGCCCTGGCCTGTGACTTGACTCAGGGTGATCCCTTTGCGAGGGGTTTCACATCTGCACTGGTGAGGGGCATCGTTTGTGGAGTAACTGAAGGGAGTGTTTAAAGCGATTCCTTCATAAAAGGGGGGTTTGACATCGTAGCAAAGCCAGCAGGATTCGGTTAGGTTAGGGTTGGATTCATTCAGGGATATAAAGGTAGCTTCTAACATACGAAGGATCGGGTCTGAGTCCGACCTGGCTGCGCTGTCTGACTGAAAGACTTCCGCATGGTCGGTTGGGACTTTGCTAACTCTAGTGGGTAGGGTTTTAGGGTAGGTTGCGTTTTTTCCTTTCGGCACGCTTTTAATCACTTTGGTCCGACCGCTCGGGGCACCGACGGTTGGAGCCTGATAATTCGCACATTTACTCTTTCTTTTGACCCTTGAAGGACAACTGTCCACGTTTGGCCTGTGGCCCAACTGGGGTGATGTAGCTGCAAGACTGTTAAAAGCTTCCCTGGAGGAAGACGGGTGTTTTGCAGCCACTGGGTGCCCAGGTGAACTGTAAGAATTTGTCGGGCTCTTGTGGACCCCACCCAGGCCCCGACGGTCTGGCATCTGTAACAATGGTTTCGCAGCCCCAGTGCCCACAATATTCCCCTTGGTGGGGTGGAGCTGTTGCTGATAGGTGCCTTGGCTGGGGACAGTTTGCTGCCAGGTGGCCTGCCTGGCCACACTTAAGGCATGCCATCACACTGGTTATTGCAGTGTGAACTGCTGCTTGGATGGGAGCCAGATGCTCTTCCTTTGCAACGTGCCTAATCATGGTTGCTGCATTAGCCTCAGGTGGCAGTGACCTTAAGATGTCCTTGGTGGCTGAGTTACACTGCTGGCGCAGGCAGTCTGCCAGCACAGGACCCTTAGCCTCCGACGGCAACGAGGAGGAGTCCAGTGCTGCCTGAAGCCTGTCCACAAACTGAGTGAAGCTCTCGCTCTCACTCTGTTTGATGGTCGACCATGGGGATGGACTGGCTACTACTTTAGCCGCAGCACGGATAGCTTCCCGGGCAGCACGGGTGGTTGTCAAAACCTCATGAGCCCGCAAGCCCTCAGCCTGCGCCTGGGGGGTGATCATAGTGGGGTCTCTGCCCATGAGTCTCTGTATGCTGGAGCCATGCAGTGGATGGTCAGGTCCTGTCACTTGGGCCAGCTCCTTTGTGCATTGATCTTCCCACTCCTGTTTAAAAACTATCATCCCCGCGCCATCACAAATCATTCTACATGTCTGTTTAATATCAAAAGGCAACATATCATCCCCTCTGAAAACGCCATCAATAAGTGTGGTAACCATGGCAGAATTAATTCCCTTGTCTGCAATCGCTTTGATTATTGCCTGTATTTCCTTTGGGTTTACAGGGGAGTAAGTCCTCTGTTGGTTATCGCCTGTTCCCCTCACGCGGACCGGGAGCACCAGGTTAGCAGACGGGCTCCACTCCGTGCAAAACATCTTTATTTTCCGCCAATCCGTAAGCGGAGTCTGGTCTTTCTCTATTGACCCCTTCACCCATGCGGGAGCCCTGCGACTAGAAACCTTGTATGCCGCTGATCTCCCTCTGTTAAAGCTGGAATCCGAATCCGAGCTCTCTGAATCCGAACTCCCTGACTCCCCCTCGTCCCAGACCGAGTCAGAGTCAGAGCCGGAAACAGAGTGAGTCCGCACTTCCGGGCTGCTCTGCCTTTTTCCCGGGCTCCGACCCCGCCCCCTCCTGCGGGGGTCGGGCCGTTCCCTCCCCCTGGGGTCCCCCCGCCCCCTGCTGGGGGAGGTTCTTGCCCTATAAGGACTTAATTTGAATAGAGCGCTTTGATTGGTCTTACGCCGTACCGCGGGGGCCGCCCCTTCTCCCCGCTCTCCCGCACATGCGTTCTGGGGCACGCTGACTGCATTTCCGCCCCCATCTCCTTATTTCCGCCCTCGCCATGTGCTTCGGCGCTATTTTCAAACCCACATGGCGGCGGGGAGTCCCTTCCACTCCCGGCGCCGCTCCCGGCACCGCTCCCGGCGGGGTCGGCCGCGTTCCGCGCCTCCTCCGCCAACCCCCACCAGAACGCCCGTGCGTGTCCTTCCCCCCCCCATGGCGAGCCCGCTCTCTGGGGGGTTTCCGCTGGCTGCGCCCCCTCCGCGAGACCGCCCGGGTCAAGAATCTCCGCAGTCTGTGTCGCCGCACCTACCCCGGGCTGTGGGGGGGCTAGCAAGCAGGTTTGTGCGGCTTTCCAGGCTTCCTGCTCTTGTCGAGCTTTCTGTAAAGCCTGGAGAACTTTGCCCTAGGATTTTAGGGCTTTCCCTGAGCCAGACAACATAGTGTCTTCGGCCAGGACCTTTGTGCAATCATCCCAAACCTCCGGATGGAGGATATCCGTGGGGCTTTCTATAGCCCCAAGCTTAACCAATCTCGGCAATGCGAGAGATAAATCCTTAATTTTACATTCTAACCCAAACTGTGCATGCATATCTGATATGACCTTTGCATAGGATTCCATGTTCCTTGCTGGTCCCGGGACGTCTCCGCCGCTGCAGCCGCTGCTTCCTGTCCAGGCGAATCCCCGTTCCCCGGGCGCTGATCGGCTTCCCGGGTGTCGGCACCAGAATGTTGCCTTCTGATACAAGGCAGGTGGCCTGGTTTCAGGAAACAGCACGGCGACCCCCTTCCCCGGGGTCGCTCGGGCCTAAGAAACACGCGGACACCAATATGGTGGAGGATCAAAGGCCTTTATTCTCTCTTCCCGTGGGGTTTTATAGTCTAGGGGGCTTCTACGTCAGGTGGGGTCTGTCTTTACCATCTATGGTTAGTAGGGATGGAAAGTTACCTGGGCAAGTGGAAAGTTACCGGAATCCGGTTCAGGGGGCTGCATTCCTATGTTAATTTTCTTATCTAAGGGGACAGGGGCCCTGTCTTCCCGTAACATCACGAGATCTTCCGAACGCCAGGCCCTATTTGCTACACCCCTGTGACTACGAGTCCTGTGTCTCCTCTACAAAATGGATGCTCTGCCTTTTATATCCTTAGCCCCTCCAAAAGTTTTGTCAGTCAACTCTTTCTCTGCCGTTCATTGGTGGAGATTACTTTTTACGTCTTGATTGGAGGTCAGGTGTTGACTGTTGCTGTGCCTCCTGGTAACAAGCCAGTCTCCTCTAAATGTCTTGACTACTAAGGCTATTGCAAGGCAGAGAGGGAAAGAGGACTATGGAATGACATATTACAATAACATTATTATACATCTACATAATAGCCATCTCCCAATTGTGAGAGCCAACTATTACATTACTTATCTATAGAAAACCCCCCTTTTCTATAAGTCATATGGCTCCAATAATTAACTCATTTTTTATTCAGATACTTTACCCTTACTTCTCAAAAAAATAAATAATAACATCTGTGAGTGAGGACAGTGGGAACAGGAAAAATTTAACAATATGGGATTACAGAAGCCTATTTAGTCTTACCCTTTAGTGTCCGTTGGCTTAAGAGACAACTGAGGAATGATAGAGGTCTGGTATGTCTTTCTTCTTCCCACCTCACCATGCCTACGGGGTTGCTACCCACAGCAGGGCTATAATCTTGGTGGCAAACATAGGGGCCAACCCAGTCTTCCCTCTATATTTTTTTTGTTTTACCTTACTTGTTGGTTCTTAAGGAAACTGTCTCAATACTCCTTATGGTTCCTTGTGTACCTTCCCTCAACAGATGCTTGTAATTCTTATCTATTAAAATAGGATAATTACATCAATAAACTATACAGTTCAAACTCCTCACCCAAAGTGTTAGTTAAAACAATCTTTAAGCTGGCTGATGAAAGCTAGATTCTACTTGTGGACATCTTCAAGCTTCTTCAGTTATCTCTAGTCCATTCTTTGGGTTCTTTCACAGGGTTTTGAATTCTATTTACATGAGTCCACTTCCACTCTGCAGTTCACACAGACAATTCACGGGTTAGCAGTGCCTGAAAGGGACTTCCCCACTGAGGGGTTAAACTAAAGACAATGCACATAGCACTGCTTCGTATGTTTCATTATTTGAACTTACTACTGCTGACACAAGGGAACTGTGCGGTCTAAGAAGTATTATAATCACAGAGAGGTTTCATACTTGGCCTAGTATCTTGTTTTGATGGAAGCAGTTCCTAGGGAACGTTTGTTAGAACAGTAGTGAATTACAGCAATTACAGGTACCTCTGTTTATAGGGATTTAACGGAAACTTAAACATTATTAAATTTGATGGAAAACACTGTACATAACCTTATATAAACTTTTTGGCAAGCTTCTATGAACAGGCATATTTTTTCTCTTTACAAGAATAGAGTGTACACAGAGAGCTAGGGGCTACCTCAGTTAGCAGAGCTAGGTAGTGACATACACACAAACACATATTTACACACCCATCTGCTTTTCCAGGTGGGACAGCAGTCGGGTGTACGGAACTGTGTATCTAGAGCTATGTCTCTGGGCCTGCCTAACTCGTGTATGTACACAGGAACACGTGCAGAGCTAGTATACATACACACAGGTACTTGCTCACTTGCACAGAGTTCTTGTGCACTACAGTACCTGCTAGCAGCACACACTTGTGTACTCTGGTTACACCAGCATACATGTGTTAGGCAGACACTCACTTATGTAGTCTCTACTGATGCACACGTGTCTACAAGTATGACTTGTTTGCACATAGTGTTTTGAGCACACCAATGTGTGCAGTGTTATACATATTAATACATGCATGTCTCACACAGAGCTATGTTCACACTAGCAGAACCTGTGCTTACTCAGGCACAGAGCTGTGCACAGACCCACTCACACCTGAGAGTATGTGATTTAACACACATGTAAACAGCAGTGCACACATCATGGGCATACTTCAGTGCATCTATGTGAATAGTGCTGTGCACACTAGTATACATTCACACTGTGCAAAGCAGGACATGCACACCTATATCTGGCACACTAGAAAAACACATGTGCACACAGAGTTGTACACACTGGTACACACGTGTTCAGCACCCTGTCAGAGCTCTCTTGGCTCTGACACCCCTGTGGGTCTCCCATGTCACGGCAAGGATGGGGACACAAGAGGGGAGCATGTGTGTGACATTGTGGTTTAGTTCAAAGAGCACTTTTTGTGCCCTTGGGGTGGGAGCAGACAGGCCCGTCATCTCGGACTGAAGGAGAGAAAGGCATCTGTGTCCAAACCTCCTGATGTTGCCCGATTGCTAAAGGACACAAAACTCGGATAAGTTTTGTGCGGCGCTTTATTGAAGGGCCCGGGGGCCTGCGGACTAGCGTGCCCAAAAACAGAGCCCCGAAATTCACACGTGGGTGTCTTCCTTTTATATACATGGCAATTCATAACAAAGTCTCCAAGAAACAGTGGCCCTTTGCCAAACTACGGACCCTTGTAACACATTCCCTAGTTCACGAGCAAAATCATAAATCTTCTACCTGTCCTATTGTAATGCTATCCCCAAACCGGTTAGTCTTCTTTACTCTCCTACCCTGGCTTAATGTTTATTGAGTTCCTAAGGCTACTTGCCAGGGTTACACAGAACTCAACACATAATGTCAACGGCTACAAAATTATTTTTACAAACCAATTCACACAAAACTCATAACTAAACTATAATAAAACATTTTGCTAAATTTCATTTCTTTTCCAACACTGACACTTAACCCTCTTCTCCTCGGCAACTACAAGATGAAAAGCTTGACAAAGAAAAGCCCAGAGGTTTAGCAACCCGGAGGAGGGCAAGAGAAGAGGGGAGAGTGTTGCAGCATGGCAGGGTGGTAGAAATGCTGCAACCTTGTTTGAAGTGTCTCCTTCAGAAGCCACTCAGAGCAAGGCCACCAGAACAGTCATTTCAAGTCCATGCACACACACACACCCCACAGATAGCTCAGCAGAGGAAAGACAAGAAGGGTTTTTGTATGATGTATTCCAGTGAAGGTTTATTCCAAAGCACGCCGAAGGGATCAGGGACAAAGACGAAACCATGTGATCTGCACAGACTTAAGTGTGGGGTCAGGGACCAATGACCTGAGGGCACAGGGCGGTGCAAAGGGCAGGGCAAAGGACAACAACCTGTAGGGGGGATGAGGGATGAATAATTGGGGTGGATAGTGTCAACTGGCCAATGGGGGAAGCAATCTAATGTAGATTGACAGTAGTGCTGCAGAGCACCATGGGCTAGGTCCTCTTTTTAGCCTAGGTGGGGAAAACTCTATGGTATATTCTTCCAAGGCAAGGCCCTGGGGATTTCCCTGAGGGGGAAGGATTCAGAGGTTTCCACAGGAGAGGATCTTCCCTTTCCCCCTGGAGATCCCTCCAATAGCAAACTACAGGTCCCCTCAGTAAGGCCTACCCTCTTAACTGGATAGAAGGAGAAAGAATGAAGACAAGTGAAGAAAGGAAGAGCTTACTCAGTTCTGCTCCTCTACCCTCCCTACAGCAGGGTGAGGGCATTGCTTAGAGACACTCAGGCATGTCTGTGCTCTCTGGTTATTCTGAAAAATGAGGAAGACAAGGTGGAGCAGCAGGGCAGAGCTTGGGTGTTCTAGCCAGCTCCCTGATTGTCCAGGAGAGACTAGCTGTTACTTGTTAATCTCAGTTACTAAAGAGGAAGTAACAGCTAAATATTGTAGTGTTCAAATATTCTGCTAGCTAAGCCTGTGTGCTCCTGTGTGGCTCTTAGCTGTCAGCCCACAACAGGACCAGTGCTCCCAGTACAGATGGGGTCTAGTCAGAGCTCAGGAGCTTGTGTGCTGCACTGAGGCAGATCATTGTGGCAGCCCTCAGGGGAGGGTCCCCCCTGCCTCAGCAAACAAAGAGACTTCTAGAAAAACAACTAGTAGATGTTGACCAGGGAGGTTGTGGCTGCCTCATCCTTGTAATTGTTAAAGGTCAGGTTGGACAGGGCCTGGAGCACCCTGGGATAGAGGAAGGCATCCCTGCCCATGGCAGAGTGCCCTCAGTTGTGAGATATGATAATCACTTTCAAAAAATTTAAAAGGTTTATTAAAACCTTACAAAAAATACAACAGAAGACTGAAAAGAGAAAATATTATGGTGCCAGGAGCAAAGCATGTTTCCCACCAAGTGCTCATCCACACAATGGATGTTCCACATTTTAACCCTTTGGCCCTTCCCAAAGTTCTGTCCATCGACTCCTTTGCTGTCCAGTGGTGGAGATTATCATAAAGCCTCTATTCTGGCCTTATTATCGAGCAGCGCAAGATGGCCCAGAAGCCCAGTCCTCAGGGAGACAAGATGCCCGAAAGCTAGGCTAGCTCGAGGCCGACGCCACAGGCTACCCCCTTTAGCAAGCTTGGTGATTGTCAGCTCTATAGTGGTATCAGCTCTCTTAGGATCTCAGCTCTTAGCTTGCTAGGTAGGCAGCCCTTGGCTTGAGGCTGCAGAAGACAGTGAGAGAGGAGAAGGAGAGCCTTGGGGTTCCACAGTGATGGTTTATTGCAGGGAGGCCGTGAAGGTTCCAAGGACAGCTCTTCTGTCGAATGGGCTAAAACAGGCCCCTTTTATAGGGTTAAGGGGGATCCAAACTTGACCAATAGTAAGGGTTAGGTATACTGGCCTATAGGGTTACAGAGATAAGCTTTGAGGCGGGGGTCAGAGAGCCAGGAACTTATTTTGCTGTCTCAGCAGTTCCTATTGTTCAATTCTCCATAGAGCCTTACCCAGCTCCATGGGGTTTGTAACAACTCCACTTTCTGTTTTTAGAAAAAAGGCGTTTGCTATAGTTCTTTTGAAACAGTGAACAAGGCACGAGAACATAGCTAACACAATAACAACTACAAGGAGAATCCACAACATTCCCTTAACCAAAGATGCAACCCATCCTGTTAATCCCCATTGCCCGAAAAGTTCATTGACCCAATCTGGGATTCTTTCTACTTTCAAGTCCTTCACGAGATCTTTCCGTTTCTGGATGTTCGCATGGATGGATTCCGAGCATGAAGATAGGTTGAAGCAGCGCATGCCTTCGAAGTCTTCACAGTTGTGTCCATGGGCAAGCAGCAGGAAGTTGACTGCTCGATTTTGGAGCGAAGCCTGTCTTGTAGTTTCTTCTTCCTTTAAGAGATCACTCAAGGCTGCAGATGTAGCGTTAGCTTGTTTACTGAGCCAGCACCCAAGGTGATTGATTTCACCGAGGGCTTTAGCTGCAGCTACCCAGGGTAAGAACAAGGAGACAGTAATCTTTTCAGGTTTGTTCCAATCGTATAATTTAGGATCCCAATTTTCATCAAATTCAGTGTAGGATCTTTTTTGGCATTTTGATTCGCTTTCTTTTTTCCAGTTATGTAACAGGGTGATGTTTGGAGTGTGGGTAGAAAGTTTTCCAAGAGTACAGGGACCTCCCTGGAGTCGGGAGGGGATCCCTGCCCATACTCTGTCACGACAGATGAGAAACATTCCCTTGGGTAATACTTTGGGGTGGAGAGAGGACAAAGAAATCACACCAGCTGTGTAATTGCACCAATCGTGAGAGTTATAGGCTTTGTTAATTGGTGATATATCTTTTCAATATGTGTTTTTGTTCTGGTCAGTTTCCGGCCAATTGTTTTTTGGACGTCTAAAGTAAAATTTGACACAATATGTGGCCTTGGAGGACCCCAACAGATCTAATTCTTGGGGTTCCTCTTGAGCATCGGGCAGAATTTTTGTCCACTCGTCCCAAGCATCAGCCACGTTGGGTCTCTTACCTGTGGTGTGGAGGAGCTCTGAGTTATAGATGGGCCAGTCATCTGCTACAAAAGGAATTCCTACTAGATATGTGGAAAGTGGGTTATCAATGCTTCCCATTGACAAGATCATGTTGTCCTGTTTTAATGTTTTTGCTAAGGTTACCCAAACATTATGGCTGGGCTGAGGGCTAATCCAGCCGAAGGCATGCGGTATGGTGAAGAACATCCAGGCGGCAGAGAGGACAGCACCAACGGAGATATTTTTCATCTTTGGGCAGGAATAGGACTTCTGATAGGGTATATAAGCAGAATTTTTTATCTTTATGATGAGAGGGTTTTGTCCCTTGTTATTTTCTCTGTTCCCCTCCTCCCCCCCTTTTTTCTTTTACTTTCCAAGCTACACTAAGGGAGGAGGAGTGGGTAGATGGTTAAGGGGTTTTAAAAGGTTAGGAAGAGGGAATAATTGGGTTTTTTGAGATACAAAAAAAAGGGTAACAACACATATTTCAGAGAACACTTTTGTGTTAAGGCTATCTATGGCTTGATGCAGCAGAATGTTAGTTAGCTTTCAATTTTGTCAGCTGTCTTGTGATGGGGCAGTCTGTTCTTGTGTTTGTGGCTATTCGGCTACGTCTTCGTCTTCAGGCCAAACTGCTTTGGTTTTGAGGTGGTCTTGTGTTTGCCTCAGGAGAGTTCTTGTCCCCGTTTGCCGGAGTAGTGTTTCCAGTGCCTAGGTATGGTTTTATGCTTTTTCCTGGGTACCACCTTGGACCAGATGGTAGTAGCACGTACACATATCCTCTATCCCAGGTAATCAACTGGTAAGGCCCAGAAATTTGGTGTGTTTCAGGGTCCTTCACGAGCACTGGTGATTTCTCAGTGAGCTTTGCTTGGGTGGTATTTGCAAAGTGGCGGAGTATTGGTGGGTCAGGCTCTGATGCTGTGCAGTTCAGGAAGTTGATGACGTAGAGAGCCTTGCAAAGTCTTTCCACTGGAGATATGATTTTCATGTCTCTGTTCTGTTGATCGAGGACTCTTTTGAGGATTTGATGTGTCCTTTCCACGATGGATTGTCCTGTGGGGTTTACAGGTATGCTGGTCTTGTGTGCTATGCCCCATTCATTGAAGAACTTCTTTAACGTGCGGGAAGTGTAGGCAGGTCCATTATCTGTTTTAATCTGCTTTGGTACTCCCAGGGCGACAAAGACAAGAAGAAAGTGTTTTATTGTGTGCAGTGTATTTTCTCCTGCATTTGATGATGCAAATACTGCTCCCGAAAACGTGTTGACTGATACATGCACATATTTTGACCTTCCAAAGGGTGCGAAGTGAGTTACATCTGTCTGCCATAGCTGGCAGCCATTCAGACCTTGGGGATTGACTCCCATCCCCATAGATGGTATCTGATAGTTTTGACAGTTTGGACATGTAGCCACAATAGCCTTTGCCTGATCCTTTGAGAGCTTAAACATTCTCATAAGGGCAGATACATTTTGATGAAAAAATGCATGTGACAACTTTGCGTGGGCAAAGGTGTTAGGAACATTAGCAGTTTCTGCTGCCATTGCTAATGCATCTGCTTTCCTGTTGCCTTGTGCAACAAAACCTTGGAGATCCGTGTGTGACCTCACATGCATTGTATGGTAAGGTTGCTTTCTGTGGGAGATCAGGCGTATTAATTTAGAGAGCAATTGGTACAACTTTGGACTGGAAACATCTTTGAGAAGAGCATGTTCTGCTCTCATAGCTATACTAGCTACATAAGCTGAATCTGTGACCAGATTGAAAGGTTAGTTTTTGAATTTTTCAAAGGCTCTGACAACAGCTGCTCACTCTGCAATCTGTGGAGATCCCTCCACTATTTGTATGTCTGATTCCCAATTTTGTGTTTGGGGGTCTTTCCATGTAATCACCGACTTGTGGGAAGACCCTGAGCCATCTGTAAAGAAGGTTAGAGCCTTGAGAGGTTTTCTACTTTGGATTCATTTTGGAATCAAATGGAAGGTTACATCAGGGTTAAAAAGTTTGTGTTGTGGGATATTAACTGAAGTTTGGCCCGTATAGCTATCTAGGGCAAACTGGAGGCTCTCATTGGTCTGGATCAAATCCTCAAAGTCTGTAAGGGTTATTGGCAAGTATATGCATGCGAACTCACAACCTGAAAGAGAGCGAAGGCGAGTCCTAGCCTTTTTTTATTAAATGTGCCATGACCTCCTGGTAGGTGGCAAGTGTCTTTGTAGGCTGGTTGTTTGTAAAAATCCATTCCAGTATGAACAAAGGGTTTAGAAGCTGGGAGTCCCATTGGAAAATCAGTCCATGGAATTGAGGTGCTTTTCCCAGGATGATGAACTGGAAAGGCAGGCTGGGCTCGAAGCGATGGGCTTTGCGTGAAGACAGGGCTTCCTGGACTTTGGTGATGGCACCTCTGGCTTCTTCTGTGAGAGTGCAGGGAGAGTCCAGGTCTTTAGGCCCACGAAGAAGATTGTACTGTTGCGGCGTGTTTTAAACTTCTGGGTCCCTTACCCAGGTGTGCCAAAACCCTCCCTTCCCCCCTTGCCCCCTTGCTGAGTGAGTCCTGTCAATCAGGCTTAACATTCCAGCAAAGGCGTCGTGTGGTTGGTCAAATTCAAAGGATGCCCCTCAGGCCCAGAGGTCATTGGCCTGTCTAGGTGTCCCTCGTCCCCTGAGACCCTGCCCCCCCCACCTGGTGGGTGGCTCACCTGTCCCCTCCCCTCCCCCTGAGCTTAAAAGGTGAAGCACGCCATGTGCTCTCCATTCTGTTGGAGTTCTTCCCAAGATTCAGACATCTGTAACCATGGAATAATCCTCTGGATATTAAACCCTCCAGCAGAATCCCTCCTTTGTCCTCACCTTCGCCTGAAGCCTTCTTCCTATGGTAAATGGAGTCCCTAACAAGCCTGGACTTGTTTAGTGCCCAGCTGAAACCATCAGCAAGCTAAAGGTGTCTCTGGAGTGATGCACCACAGAAGCCGCCCTCAGCCTAGCAGCGAGGGTCAGACTGGCCCAGGCACAATCTAACTGGTAATATTGGGATTCATATTCCAATATTGAACAGGGGAGCAAGGTCCTCTGTTGTAATTCCTAGCAGTGGATGTACCCAGTTGATGGATCCGCACAGGCTGTGTAAGTCCCTCAGGGTTTTTGGGTGATCATTTATGGTGAGCTGATGGGGTACGATGGTCCTTTCCCGGATCTGGACTCCAAGGTAAGTCCATGGTTTGGTGTACTGTATTTTATCCTCACGAATCTCCATTCCTGCCTTTTCTATGGTTTCAATCGTCTTTTTAACTGTTTTGTCCAAGTAAGCTTTATCTGAAGCACACACCAGGATATCGTCCATATAATGGTGGATGATAGCATCTGGAAATAATTTCCGAACGCGACACAGGATGTGAGCCACATACCACTGGCAGATAGTGGGACTGTTTTTGAGATGTTGGGGAAAATAACACCAATGATAAATTTTAAGCAGAGCCTCTTGGTTAAGAGAGGGAATGGAGAAAGCAAACCCTGAAGCATCGTCAGGGTGCAGAGGGTGCTGAAGAAACAGTCCTTTATATCTATGATAGCAAGTGTCCAATCTCTAGGCAGCATTGATGGGGAGGGCAGGCCAGGCTGGAGGGGGCCCATGTCCTCGATTACCTCCTTGATTCTGCAATGGTTGTGGATGAGCCTCCACCTGTTTGTCCCAGGCTTTGGGAGAACGAAGACTGGAGAGTTCCAAGGGCTGTCGAACTCTACTATGCGGCCTTTTGTGAGCTGTTCTTCCATGAGGGTTTTTAGGGTGCGCAGCTTGGCTTTAGAAAGGGGCCACTGTTCCATCCAGATCGACTTGTGGCATTTCCAGGTGAGACAAGGTGCATCTGGCAGTGCGCATGCTTCAGTGGCCCCAATTAGAAATCCTGGATGGGAATATGTAGGGAAGCACCCCACTGGGATAGAACGTCTCTGCCCCAAAAGGTGATGGGGGCCCTTACCACAAATGGGCAGATGGTTGCCAGCTTGCCTTCAGGCCCTTCTGCCAGGATGTTGTTCTTGCTTCTCATGGATACTGTAGCTCCAGCAATCCCGGATATCATGCCTGCAACAGGTTGTAGATCCCATTGTGCTGGCCATTCTGAGCGGGCGATGATGGTCACATCAGCACCGGTGTCCAGCATCCCTGGTAGGTGGGTCTTCTCCCCTCTGCAGGTAAGGCCGCACTCGATGGTAGGCTTGGTTGGTGCCACGACTTTTGCCTACATTGCTGTAGGGTTGAGAGGAATCTGTTCCCTGTGATTCTTTGAGAGTAAGAAGGCTTGTGCTATCAGAGTTCTCTTTGAAAGAAAAAATGGTAAGTCCATGCAGTATACCTGGACAAGAATCTCTTGTCCCAGCTGCACTGTCAGCACTTCTGGAACAACGAAGATTTCCTTTGGGCTATTAAGAGAGTCACCTATAATTAAAATGTCTGAAGGACCACCTTTTGGCCCTTATTTTCCTGTGGGAACACGATGAACATTCTCATTATTAAAGTCAATGGACAAAGTAGTTACCAATTGGCGGCGAGTTCCCATCTGTATCGCCCCATGTGTTGGATCCTCTTCTTGTGGTCCGGAACCTCCTGGGATGGTCCGTGGTTGGGTCTGGATGGCCTTTGATTTGTTGTCATAGCCTGGGGCTCCACCGGATGCTGCTGGTAAAGCTGCTGATTCTGGGGTGTTTGATAGGTGTTACGGTGGTATTGGGGAGGTGACCTCTCTGGGCAGTCCTTTATGTAATGTCCAAGATCCCCACAGTGATAGCATTTAGCTTGGTCTTTAGAAGCTATTACTGCATATGCACCAGAAACTCCTTCAGCAATACCCTTAGCAACTGCTTGGGCCACTGTATTTTCAGTGGACATGTGACGTGTACAGCATTCCAGCGTTTGCTCTATGGTAGGGTCTGTATCCATGGGTAGACACCTCGAAATGGCTTTGCATCATTCATTTGAGTTACTCAAGGCAAGTTTACATAGGACTTCCTTCCTTGCCTCTATGCTCTCTATCTGTTTCTCTAGAGCATCTCTAACTCTGTCCACAAATTTGGTAAAGGCTTCATCTATCCCTTCTTTAATAGTAGAAAAATGCATTGTTGGCATTGACTCATCACGCATGAGAAGTAAAGAGGTTTTTGCTGCAAGTGCCACATCTTGCAGTGCTTCTTTATTCAAGGTTTCCAATTGGTACCCCGGTTTCTGTAAATCACCTTCCCCAGCCAGTTGTTCTACTGCAAAATTTGTCTTATCGACATCTGCAAAATATGAATCTGATAATGTTTTTAATTGTTTCTTCCAATGCCTGTCCCATAACATATATTCTGCTGGGGACAGGAGGCAGTGTGAAATATTTTTTATGTCATGGGGAAGTAAGATATGTGCTGAGAACATGGCTTCTAAGAAATTTCTAAAAATATGTGAGCCTATGCCATGTTCTTTGGCTATATTTCTTAATTGCACTAGTTCCTTATTCGAGTTTGGTTTCCATGTCTTTATAGCAGATTCCCCACCATTTCTTCCCTGTCTATACTCTACAGGGAAAGCATTAATTTTCTGTGCCAATTCCCAATCACCAGCCTTAGTTGCCTCTATCTTGATGAGAGCCCATGGATCAATATGCATTGTATCAGAGTCAGAGTCACTGCAAGTGCTCTGGTCCTCTGAGGAGGACTGAGGGGGAGGGTGCAATCCGTGTCCTATGCTTTTTGCGGCGTTTAGAGGCGGCATTTTTCAAGGGTTTTGGGGGCTGTGGGGGGACACATGGCATAACCTGGCCAGGGGGAGGTGCCCTTGGAGCTGGGATGGCAGCACAGCATGCACAGGACTGGGTGGGGGGGTAGCACCGTGGAGGTTATCTCGGATTCCGTTCGGGTGGCATTGAGGGTGGGTGGGGGGCTGGGGGGACTGGGGGTGTGGGCATGGGGAGGGTGAAGGTGAGGAGGCGGTGGGACCTGTCTGGGGTGCCGCGGGTATGGGGTGGTGCGCTGGGACTGGGATATGATTGCATGTGTGGGGAACCCCTGCTGTGGCAGGCAGGGTGCAGGGGGAGGGAGCGGGGGTACACGCGGGCACGGCAGCGGCGGCAGCGGTGGTCAGGGAACCGTCGGCGGAGGTCTGGACGTTCGGAGCAGGGGCGGGTGGAGAGGAGGTGGGGGACATTGCGGCGCGGGGAGTCAGTCACCGTGGGGGTGGGGGGAGTGGGAGGGGGGGTGGGAGGGTCCGCTGCAGGGGTGGACCGAGCCAGCGCGGGGGTGGGGGGGATGGGAGGGGGACGGGAGGGTCAACGGTTGGGGGGAGGGGGGGAGGGGCAGGAAGAGGGGGGCCCAGGACCGGATGCGTGGGGAAAGCCGAGCCGGTAGGAGAGGGGGTGGCTGCAGTTGTAGATAAGTCAGGATGTGGGGGGTTGGGCAGCGCATATCTCGCAGGTGAGGGGGAGGTGGGGGCGGGGGCTGGGATGGGCGGCGTAGCCTCTGCCTTGGGAGAGGCAGAGGCGAAAGGGATTTTAGGACCCGGCATTGCGAGACATGTGAGCTACATTCCTGAGAATCCTCATCAGTGTGATTAGCATTTGAAAAGGAAGTGTCTGTTGCTAGAGATAGGGTTTTTTCTCTGTTAGATTTTTCAATGGTTTTAGTTATTATATGAAATAAAGGTAAACACTGAGTTACAGAAAAGTCCTGGTGTCATGGTTTGAGCCTGGCACAGAGCCAGTGCCCCCCATGAAAATGCCCTCACCCTGGTGTCTGCTGTGAGATGTGACCAGGAATAAGCAAAACAGGCTCCAACTTAAACATAAAGAACACTTTATTACCTAAACTACAGGAAAATAGGGAAAGACCATAAGGAAAAAGAAAAAAAGAATTGAAAACCTTACAAAAAAACCACTTTCCTCCTCCCCACTACCTGACTTTCCCAATCCGATACATTCTCCCAAAACACCAACTGCCCAGCCCGGCACGACACTTTAGTATACTCAAACTTCAGTTCATGAAGAGGAAAGGAGTCCTTCTTGTTCCATAGGCTTCTCCTGGAAACACACTGAAACCTCGTGTGCTTCTCTGTCACTTCGGCACCGCCCGGAAAAAAAGTCCTTTTGCCGCTTGTGACATCTTCCTTCCATGCCCAGTGCTCTCACCACTGACGCATGGACCAGAGCTGCTTTTAGGGTTGTCTTTCAAGGATGCCTTGTCTCACTCCAAAAAGGCACAGTCTCTGCTTTGGGACATCTGTCCCCCCCATATTTTTCCAACCCCCTGGGGCCGGGGGGTCCTCACAAATGAACCCTCCTGGTTTTGAGCCACTGCTTCCCCCTAAATGCAGTCTCTGTGTCACAGGAACAACTGAGTCCATGGCCACAAGAAAAGTCCAGCCAAAAGGCCACTCCAAATCATCTCTCCCCATTCAATCATCTCCACGTTCTTCGGGCCAGGTCCTTGTCTCATCTCATCTCTCATCTCCCTTCTTATTCAGCTTCGAGGAGGATTAGCATTTTTTTGCAAGGCCCCAATCATGAAAGAAAGGGGTTAAAACTTTCAGTCTCTGTCTGTCCCGGGACGATGATACTCCCACACGTGCTGCTGCTGCGGCCGGCCGGGCTGCACCCTTCCCCCCCCCTTTCTCCTCCTGGGCTGGCTGCTATCACATTCCGTCTCGCCGACTCTCCCTCTCTCTCCCTCCTGGGGGGGGGAATGGCTGCCCGATGTCTCTTGGGGCTCCTCCACCCTTCCATCCTTGAGAGCTTTCTCACCCCCATCTCTGTCCAGGCCCCCGGGCCTACCGCATTGCTGCCCCTCCCCCGCCCAGCAGCAGCGACTGGACAGGGGAGGGTGATCTGACCTCTTCGCCGCGACGTCCCAAGAGAGCCTGCCAAGGGCAGTGCCCTGCTTTTTAACCCCTGTGTATTCTCGGAGGTGTGTCCAAACTTCACTGGCTACACCAGGTGTCAGTATGAAACTCAGAACATCCATTGGTTTGACCACAGCATCCCAGAATTCCCACTCCTTCCTGGTCAAACCACCACACCTGGTTAGTTTGTGAGTTATATATTTTGTTTCAAATTTTTCCCCAAAACGAATTTTCAGTGATAGTTTCTTTATCAGTTTCAGGGTATTTCAAAAGAATCCATCTTATAAATTTTTTAAGGTTATTTTTAGAGAGCTTGCCATTGGAAAAGGAAAAGTTGTTAACAGATAAGTTTTCTATGATGATTGAGTATATTTCTTGTAATGGGTTAAAACTTTAAGTTTGTTCATCAAAACTGACAAAGTTATTCCAGTAAGACTGTTGCATCACCTCTAGTTTGTTTAAGTAAATTTCCAGACTTTAAAGGATAAGGAAGGTGAAACCAAAAGACAATAGGTTCCACAAACATTTGTTTATCTGTTTAGTAAACTGTTAATATGGGTGGGGGGTTTGCTATGATTGATAACACAGTATCAGCTTATCCGCTCAGTAAACCTAGGATTCCAGGAACTCAGCAGATTGAGCCTAAAAATTCCAGGAATCAGACAAAGGAAAATTACCAACCTTCATCTTCAGACCCCAGGAGGGGGACTATGACCACCTAAACACAAAAGAAGAATACGCAGAGTACTACACATCAACCCGGAAGAAGGACTGTATAAGAACTCCACGGAAAATCAGGAGACTGCGGCAGTGTTAGAGCGGAGACTCTCCTGTCGCCCAGCGCGCCCGGGGCGCTGACTTTGCCTATTATCGCTTGCTCTATCAATTAATAAATTTCATTTTATTTGGACTTATTAGTCGGTGATTCATTCCCCACCGCAACTAACCTATAACATTTCTCTCTCAATTCAGGTCGGTTTTAAAGTACTAAAATTCGAACCCCTATTAATTTAGCCCTTCCAGCAGAAAAAAATGAGAAAAAAAAAAAACAAAAAAAAAAATGAAAAAGGAGTTTGGGACCCAGAAAGAATGCGCGCAATAGTAGCTGATTTAATACTTACACTTCTTCAGCTGAGTTGGGGTCCAGAATTCTGCTGGAAGGCGTCTGCTTCTGTCAGTTCTCCTCGGAACTTTTGTCGTTCAGATGTAAATTTTGAGTGTCGGACTGACACTTCCAGAGGAGAGGTTCTTCTAAAATGGAGAGGCCTCTTCGCAGGAGGAGCGGCGACTGGATGGCAGTACAGTATCCCCGGGGTGGGGTCAGTGTCTCCAGGGAGCTACGCTGCTTGAAATAAACAGGGCCAGGAGACTTCTTCTCCTTTTTAATGCCTTTATTAAAAGTGATCAGCTCAGGATTGGGCGGCTCAGCAGGGCTGCAGTCCCCGTCGCGTCTCCCAGGGCGACTCAGAGGAGGAGGATATGCGCAGCTCCGTCCACTAGGGGCAGAGCCGGGGATCCAGTCCTCATGGGAGCCTTAGGGCGTGATGTCCCCGTCAGGTGTTGTTCTCTCTGCCCCGGCGGCTGTCTGGTCCCGGCATTGGGACCACTCCCTGCTCAGGGCGAGAGGGCCTCCGAAGGTGTTCAGCATCTCTGCAGGCTCAGCACTCGGCTCCTCAAGTCCAGACATCACTTTAGTCTCTCAATTCTTATTTGGCTCGTTGTTTTTGGGGTTTTCTCGTTGCCTTTCGAGTCGGGGTCCCACAAAGCATTCTGGACTTTGGAGTCACTTTGCATAACCCCCCCCACCCTCTCAGGTGTCTTCCCTATGCTGTAAGAGAGCACAGCCTCGGGGGGGGGGGGGGGCAATCTACCGCCCCCAGCCAGGCTTTTTACTAATACAAAAGAAGAGATAAGCCTTAACGACCCGGTATTACAATAACAAAGCACTAAGAATCCTGGCAGAGCCTGAGACCTGGCTTCGTCCCTGCAACTCTTTCTCACAAAAAATATTAACCAAATTTTTGTTCATAACACTGCTCAATCGATGAGTTTCGCCTCCAATGGGGGGTGGGGGGGGTCTGTGTCGTCGAGTCAGATTGCCACATATAATAAAGCCTCTATTCTGGCCTTATTATCGAGCAGCGCAAGATGGCCCAGAAGCCCAGTCCTCAGGGAGACAAGATGCCCGAAAGCTAGGCTAGCTCGAGGCCGACGCCACAGGCTACCCCCTTTAGCAAGCTTGGTGATTGTCAGCTCTATAGTGGTATCAGCTCTCTTAGGATCTCAGCTCTTAGCTTACTAGGTAGGCAGCCCTTGGCTTGAGGCTGCAGCAGACAGTGAGAGAGGAGAAGGAGGGCCTTGGGGTTCCACAGTGATGGTTTATTGCAGGGAGGCCGTGAAGGTTCCAAGGACAGCTCTTCCTCTGTCGAATGGTCCAAAAAAGGCCCCTTTTATAGGGTTAAGGGGGATCCAAACTTGACCAATAGTAAGAGTTAAGTATAGTGGCCTATAGGGTTACAGAGATAAGCTTTGAGGCGGGTGTCAGAGAGTCAGGAACTTATTTTGCTGTCTCAGCAGTTCCTATTGTTCAATTCTCCATGGAGCCTTACCCAGCTCCATGGGGTTTGCTACAGGAGACCACTTCCTGACATCTTGATTGGAGGTCAGATGTTGCCATAGGAATGAGCAGACCCTCCCAAATGCCCCAGCTTCCCTGGCCATCCCATGAGAACAATGCAAAAAGGGGAAACATTAGTATAACTCTATAAAACTTCTCTTAGCATATGCATAATATTTGCACTTTAATTGTGAGAGTCAACTATTTCATTACTCATTTATCAGAACTCTCCCTTTTCCTTTACTAAAAGTCATTTGGCTTGAACAAAAAATGTAATTTTTTTTTTTATCTCTCTTGAATGAATCATACTAGCATCTGTTGATGTGGGCAAGGACAGTGGGAGCTGGAGAAAGAGAGAAAAAAGCCCAAATTTTCCCTAGACAAACTCATTTGGAATGAACAAAAGGACATCACAGAGGTCTGGTATGGCTTTTACGCCATCTACCTTGCCTATGGGGTTGCTACCCATAGTAGGTGTATCTTAGTGGTGAGTACAAAGGCCAACTTGCTCTTGCACTCCAGGCTCTTTTGTATTAAAAGGCAGTTGAGGAACAATAGCAGTCCAGTATGGCCTTTTTGCCCCTACCTTCCCATACCTATGGGGTTGCTACCCGCAGCAGGGCTGTGGAATCTTCTTGGTAGCAAACAAAGTGTCAATTCGGTCTTACTGTCCTTCCTTTGTCTTATTTTACTTGTGGTTCTTAATGAGGCTGTCCCATTACCTTTTACGGTCCCTTGTGTACTTTCCCTCAACAGATGCTTGTACTTCTCGCCTATAAAAAATAGGAAAAGAGTTCTCGAGCAGACTGATGGAAGCTTGACTACTTTTTGGGTGTCTTGGTGTTTTTCTGGTTGTCTCTCAGTCTCTGCTTGAGAGTCAATCTTGTTTCACCCAATCTACATGTTTTAGTCCACTCTTTGGGTTCTTCTACTGGGCCTTTAACTCTGTTGGCATGAGTCCATCCCCACTCTGCAGTTCACGCGGCTGATTCGGTGGTGAGCAGTACCTGGAAGGGACCTTCCCACTGAGGAGGTAGAGACTGATCTCTCCGTGACTTAACCATCACCCAATTCCTGGGATTAATATTATGGATTCTGAAATCCAGGGTGGTAGTTTGAGGAATTGCCCCTTTATGTCTTAGCCCTTCTAAGGTTCATGCTATAGACATAGCATATTTCTTGGCATTGGTTTCCTCTTCTTCATAGGTGGCAACCTTCTGGGGTGAGGTCAAGAAGGGTAACACAAACATCATTTCATAGGGTGAGACCCCCAGATCTGACTGGGGTTGGGGTCTTAATTCTTAACAAGGCTAAAGGGAGACATTTTATCCATGACCTTTGGGTTTCAATCATTAGCTTTACTAAAGTTCTTTCAAGAGTTTGATTCATTCTCTCAATCCAACCAGAACTCCAAGGATGCCATGGACTGTGTAATTCCCATTTTACTCCCAAGGCTTGAACAACGTTCTGCAATATCTTCAATGTGAAATGAGTTGCCTCATCTGAATCAATTGTGTTTACCATTCCATATCGGGGAATGATTGATTCTAGGAGTGTTTTACTCACTACATTTGCATTGGCTTTAACAGTGGGTACTGTCTCTACCCAGTGAGTCAAGTGATCTACTATCACTAGCAAAAACTTCCGCTGTTGTTCATGGGGAAGCTCGGTAAAGTCTACTTGGATGTTTTTAAAGGGCCATAAGGCTAGTTCTCAGCCTCCGCTGGGTGTTTTCCTCATGACCTTCTTATTTACTTGTTGACATATCACACACTGTTCAGTCATCTGCTTAGCTATCCCGAAAATTCCTATGCAGCCCCAGTCCCTGAGAAATAGATCACTTAGGGCTTGTGTACCACAAGTTGTTGTCCCATGTATGCCTTCTAGCATTTTCTTGGCAAAAGGCTTATTCAACACTTGCCTCCCATCTGCTAATCTTCACTTCCCTTCATTATCTTTCTTGGCTCCTATTTTAAGGAGTTCTTTCTCTTCTGTCTAACTGAATATGGGGGATTCTTGCATTTCTCTCATGGGGGTTAATACCATTAATAATTTTACTATCCCTCATTCAGCTGCATTTTTAGCTTCTAAATCAGCTAAATTGTTCCCTTGTGCCTCTTAAGTCACCTGTTTTTGATGTCGTTTAACATATACTACTGCCACTTCCTGTGGTTATTGTAAGGTTTCTAACACTCTTAAAACAAGTTTCAAGTTTTTTGTGAATCGGTCTCTGTCTAGGTTTGGAAAGACAGGTGTCTGTTAAGGAAGGCAGGAGCCTCCCCTGAAATGGAAAATGTAAACCCCCTCCCTCTGAATTGTTATAAATTTGAAATGAAGGGGGCTCTCAGACAAAAATATGGGAGCAGGAATAGCAGTTCTTTATTAGGGAAGAAAATAAAAAGATGAAATAAACAATGCAGTAAACTAAAACAACACTGACAGAGCCAGAACACAACCTGACACCCTGTTTGTCAGGGTGTTGGTAGCAGTCCAATTGGAATTGTGACTGCAGTCCTCCTGGAGTGTCAGATGTGGTTCTGTTGGAGCAGTGATCCTGCAGAAAGGGTGTAGTCTTCCTCTGAAGATACAGTGGAAGAGGCAGCTGTTCCTCTGGGAAATCCAGTGGAGAAGCCATGCTGGTGTTCCAGAATCTCAAGATTATATCTGGGTAGGAATGCTTGGCTCCGCCCTCTGGGCGGAGCATCTCACAATGGGATGCTATAGTTCCTATTAGTCATTCAGTGACATTCAATAGCCTATTATCAGCAGATGTCTCCCTGGAGGGAGGATTGGTTGTGGAAAGATAAGGAAAACTGCCCACTTAACAGAAGACAACTGCCATTCAGAGGGCAAATAGAATGCAATTTGCTTGGCATTCCAGGACAGTCCCTTTCACTTTGAATTTAATAACCCCCTCTCTTCCCAAATTTTTCAAAAATGTATGCACTACCCCAAAAGCGTATTTTGAGTCTGTATATATTGTTCCCCTTTCTGTTCTAGTATTTCCATAGCTCGCTTTAGGGCATACAACTCACATGCCTGGTGATTTGCGGAAGCAAACAAACTCCGCAACTTTTGTGAAAGTTGTAAAGCCGGTATATTTATTACAGCGCTGGACACATGTGGGAATCATTCCCCTAAAATGACATGTGTACCTCTGGGAACTCCAGATCCTATTTTATCTCCCTTTCAAATACATACACATGCAATTTCACAATAGGTTGATACATATTCATTCTATTGACTTTGTGTGACATTTGCTGCTAATTATTCTTTATCAGAAAGAATTCTTGAGTAATTTTGACCCTGCTTTCTGTAGCAATCTCTGTCTGTTTCAGAGTTCAAGGGTCTCGTCTCCCCCCCCCCCCCCCCCCACTCCCCCCATCTCTGTCCTTTGGCTGAAGCAGTTTGTTAGAGCACAGGTTTTTTGTGAGAACAGGCAGTCAGACCAAAGAGCTATGTTTGCAAGCTACAGACTTAATTCAAAGATGTACATTTCACCAAAGTCAAAATGGATTTCTACTCTGGAAAATTTCTACTCTGTCTCATTCCCCCCTTTCCTAAAAGGAATAAGTAGATTCTTTTACTTAATGCAAATTTCTATGACAATAAATGTGCGTTAATACTTTACCCAGTATATTTAATAAGGATGTTTCTCAAGCATACACAACCTTTACCAGTATGTACAAGCACAGTTTTCTGATAAGTGCTTGGATGAATCTCGAAGTCGCAAATACATTGTTCAGTTTCAAGACACACATCTTGAACATTAATAGTATTGCTTCCTAGTTGTTTCTTAGTAACACAAGATTTTAAGCTTACCGTTTCCCAATTTCATTCATTTTTCGTGCTTACACCGTATGTTCTGAAGGGTAGAGCACTGTTTTTCCATTATTTAATCCTAGTGCAATGATGGGGTGGATAATGTAAACAGTGGCATTACGTATGGTAAGCACAAAGGCAGTGGCCACATTAGAAGCAGGATCATAGGTGAAAGTTATCATAGTCCTCCAGGATTGAAACTTCCGTTCAAAATCAATCGCATTATCCCACACAATTTTCTGAATTTCAGCTGGAAAATCAATTTCACCCCCTTCTTGTATGATTAAAGCTGTTGCTACCTGCATCTACAACTGTGCTTGTATACAACTGAAAGCTAAAGACACATTATCTTGAACCATACTAAGCACTTCTACTATTAACTTGTGGTCTTGGTCCCTGGCCTTTTCCCACTGTGGCAGTACCTTTGAAATCTGCCACTGGCTAGGTCCTAATGCCAATAGAGATGACTGTAAAGGCTGCTTCAATTTTGCTAGGCCACCTGCTGTAGTGGCCAGCTTATTCATCAGTATTTCTGAATCAATTCCATTTAAAACTCCCAATCCTGTCTCTAATACCCCAGTTAGATCCTTTCTTATTCTGCTCCTGAGGTATACTTGTCTTTGTAACCACGTTGTCCAGCCCTCAAAGGATGTTCTTAGGAAAGAGGAGCAGGCTGGTTGGATTTTTGAGATGTTGCACAGTTCCTGTTCCTGCCACTCCTGCTCCTCATATACCTGATTCCCATGGATTGCTACAATGGATAGGTTTAAATCTTTTATCTCAGAAGGTTCTCCCATGGATCCAGTATACTGATTAAAAGCCTCGGACCAAGGCCATTCAGCATCACTTCGGATAGAGGTACTCTCTAATTCTAAGACTCCAGTTATAATTATATAAAAAACAATTCTGTAAATGAAATAACAAACTACTCCCGGCAACAATATACTCATTTTGCCCAAGTAAGTTTTAGTCTCAGTTCACTGTCTCCTGGTGTCACTCTCCAAGGGACTTCTGGGGCCTTCTTCACTCGGGAGTGGTGGATCCAGGCATTCTGCTCCTTGATCTTGATTGCGGTGAAGGTTGTGAGAAGCGCCTGGAATGGTCCCTCCCACTGTGATTCCAAAGTCTTTTCTGTAAGAGACTTAACATATACATAATCCCCAGGCTGTATGTTATGTACTGGTCCAACTAGCTCCCTGCTCTGAGTTCCAGTCATATGGTTTTCATTTTCTCCGGGCTGTCTACTTAAAGCCACCATATAGGTATTGTGGCTGGAACTCTGAAAGCAGTACTGTTTACTCTGGTCACCTCTCAAGCCTTGACAGTTCTGGTGGGGAAGGCTTCTGGCCACCCTGAAAATATATTTGTCAATACTCATAAATACTGACACCCCCCTTTCCATGGGAATTCTGAAAAGTCAATTTGTCACTGCTGCCCAGATCTACAACCCTTCCCAATCTGACCTAGTTTTGGCCTGGGGGTATTCTTGGGGTTAGTCTGGAGGCAAGGATCTCACTGTCAGTTTACCTGAATAATAGCAGCATATAAATTCCTGGCAATGATTCTTTCAATCAGATATGTGTTCTAGAAAGCCTGTGGAAGCTAGTACTTAAAAGTCAACACTTCATTTCGATGCACTCTATAATACTGGCAGCCTTGGTCATTCTGGGAAAGGAGCCACACTTTATAAAAGCTTTGAAGTAGTTAGGGCCCAGTGTGTTTTCTGGTGGGTGCTCCTCCCTTACTAGTGACCACACAAATGGGAAGGGATTACCAGCTCCCTTTCAGTGGTAGCCCACCCTCGTGGTTGTATGTCCCTTTTGCTTAGTATTATTATTATATTCTGGCTTACCTTCAAAGGAAATCTGTCCATAATTACCTCACCTTTTGCTGCTTTCTTTGCCTCTCCATCTGCCAGCTCATTTCCTTCTTCCAATTCTGAGCTCACTCTCTGGTGTGCTTAATATGCATAATTGCTACCTTTTCAGGCAGCTGAACCACTTCCAGCAGCTGGATTCTCTCTTGTGCATGTTTGATGTTCTTTCCTTGTGAGGTCAGCAGTCCCTTCTCTCTCCAGATGGCTCCATGTGCATGCATGACTTCGAATGCATACCTCGAGTCTGTATAGATGTTTATTCTCTTTCCTTTTGCCATTTCCAAGGCACAGGTCAGTGCAATTTTCTCAGCCTTCTGCGCAGAGGTGCCTGTTGGTAAGAGTCTGGATTCTATTACCTCTCTGCATTTACAGCCCTTAATTATAAACCCACAGCCAGCACCACCCTGCCATGTCTAAGAAGGTTTGGAGTTCCTTTACTGTCTGGGATTTTGGGGTTTGGCATATGGCTTCCTTGTGAGCCTGCCTCAAAGTCCATTGCCCAACACTGACCTCGTACCCCAGGTAGATTACTTTCTTTTTCACTACCTGTGCCTTTTTCTTTGATATTCTTCATCCTTGGAGTCCTAGGAAATTGGAAAGGCTTACCGTCCAGGCCACACATGCTTCCCTCATCCGAGTGGTTACTAGAAGATCATCCACGTACTGCAATAGCCTTCCTTCTTCCTGTGGAGCTTCCCAGGACTCTGGATTTTTGCAAGCTGTTCTCCAAATAGAGTGGGGGAATTTTTGAAGCCTTCAGGCACATGGACCATGTGAGCTGTGCTTTGAGACTACTTTTAGGGCTTTCTCATTTGAATGAAAAAATTTTCTGGCTGACTTCATGGATAGGGAGGCAAAAGAAAGCATCTTTCTGGTCTAAAATGGTAAACCAGGTAAGCTCAGGTGTTAAACAAGTTAATAAAATATATGGATTTGCTACCACCGGATATAAATTCTTTGTTATCCTGTTGACAGCCCTCAGTCTTGTACTATCAATTATTGGGCTGATTACTTCCGTATCTTCTTTTTCAGGGGGTACTGCTTAATTCTTAGTGGTTGTGTCCCTTCCTTACGCTTGATTACTATGAGGGGGCATTCTTCATCCTCCCTGGTACATCAGAGGCCCATAACTCCGAAAATACTTGTCTTAATATCTCTTTACTAATTTCCTTCCTAATTTCAATGGCAGTTAATGTTAAGCCTAACACTTTTATATACTTTTGATCATTTACCTCCAGAGTAACCTCCCCATTTTAGAATGTTTAGCGAATTGGGCACATACAAAAAATTGTAAATGCACATGTTACTTTAAAGGTTTGCAAAAGTATGCCTTCTCAGACTGGCCAGTTGTTCCCCACACTACAACATAATAATTCTCCACAGGTACTAAAGCTTTCTTTAAAACTGAATATATAGCTCCTGTATCAACCAAATGCCACCCTTTCCCTTTTTCTGGTCTCCCTGCCTCTCACAGAAGGGTCTGTTACCTCCTAGTTCAGAATGAAATTGGACTGTCAGGAGGGGGATGGGTGCAAATGGGTATACCTTTGGAGCCTGAGTCCTTTTCCCTTTTTGGGAGGTCTTCCTTATTCTCCCTTACCTTAGGAGGACCCTTTAACAAATCATATGTACTTCTTTTTGCAAGTTGTAATCGTTTTGCATTTCGGCATGATAAACTTTGTCTGATTTCATACATTGCTATCTTACACCGCATGCTGAACAACACGTTCAATTTGCCTTCTCTTAGCTTTGTTTTCTTTTTCAAGAGATAACACCAGTGGGTAAGAGGGAGCTCTGAACCCACAGGTACTCTGCCATTCTGAGTGATTCTTTAAGGCGAAAAACATATCAGCATATGAGACCTCATCTTATTTATTTTCCAGTCTTGAAACAGCATTAACTGCAATAAGGTATTATAAATCTTTTTATTTTCCGAGCTGCCCCTACTGGCGGTTTTCTCCCAGTGAGCCTCTCCCAAAGGAGCTACTTGGGAAACCTCTTTCCTCTGGTTAGTTCCCATCTCCTTCTTCTTATACTATCTTGTTTCTACCTAAGCCTCACAGTGTCTGTAATAAGTAGCAATACGTTTGTTCATTAATAGCTAGCATTAATGTGCATTTAGGTCTTATTGATTCTGATTATGTGGAATAAATTCATGCTAGGGTGTTTGTTAGTGAACCTCCTGTTGTTATTCAAAAAGGCACTTGTATTGCTCAACTTGTTCCTTTTATGAGTTGTGTTCCAACTGTAGTGGACCGGAGTCATGGCACTGGAGGTTTTGGATCTACAGGATCACCTCAGGTTTTTTGGACTCAAAAGTTGACAGATGAGCCTCCGGAAAAAAAATGTTTGGTCACCGCTTGTTGAAGTGAAGGGAGCGACCCACCTTTGTTGATTCAGCATCTGACTCCGATTTATTGATCAACCAGGCGCTTTTTATAACAGTGTTAATTCACTTCATGCATATTGCAAAATCTGAGCTCCCAATAGGCTGTAGAGAAAACTTCAAGCTCCTCCTTTTGTTTACAATACCTGAAGTTTGTTTATTGAAACCAAGATCAGTGTTCTCACCATGATATGCAAAGTTCTCAAAACCTTTATGTCTGTTCTCAGAGCAGCCAAGGACAGAACGGTCTGAGAATCTTGTTGTTTATATAAAAGGTGGCTGAGAACCTTAATTATTTACAGAATCAAGCCTGGGAAAGGCTGCTTTTTCCCTTAGCTGAATCCCTTCATGGCCTCTTTCTTTAAGCCATGCCTGAACCAGGCTCTCCACAACCGCTAAGGGATGTCATCCAGAAACTACAAAAATATCAGGTTTACTTTACAGAAGAGCAGATGTAACTATAATTTCACAGTTTGTTTGGCCTCCAGCATGGCCCCTCACTCAATCAAGCTTTGCAGTTGTTGGGTTAGGTGAATCAACTGTTGGTGCTTTATCTGCTATTGTGATCACTGTAACACATCAAGAAGGCCAACAAGCTAACATCAGACTTTACGTTCTAAATGCTCAATCTAACTTATGGGGATGTGATTGCTTAACCCAATGGGATGTTAAAATTACCATTGATTTTTAGTGGGGGCCACTGGGATGCACCCAGTTGTATCCTTGACATGGCTGACAGATAAGCCTGTCTGGATTGATCAGTGGCCCCTGTCTACTGAAAAGCTGCTTGCCCTGCAAGGCTTAGTGACAGAACAATTGCAAGCTGGTCATATTGAAAAATAATTTAGCCCATGTGTCTTGATTTGGAAAGACAGGAGTCTGCTAAGGAAGGCAGGAGCCTCCCCTGAAATGAAGAATGTAAACCTTCCCCACCCCTCCGAATTGCTATAAATTTTAAATTAAGGGGGCTCTCAGGCAAAAATATGGGAGCAGGAAATAACAGTTCTTTAATAGGAAAAGGAAAAAAAAAAGGATAAAATCAACAATGCGGTACACTAGAACAATACTGACAGAGTCAGAACCCAACCTGACACCCTGTGGGTCAGAGTGTTGGTGGCAGTCCAATTGGAAATGTGGCTGCAGTCTTCTTGAAGTATCAGATGTGGTTCTGTTGGAGCAAGGGGGGTCCTGTAGAGAAGGATGGATTCTTCTTCTGAAGATCCAGTGGAAGAAGAGACAGCTGCTGTTCCTCTGGAGAATCCCGTGGAGAAAGCCATGCTGGTATCTCAAAAACCTCTGGATTATATCCGGGTAGCAATGCTTGGCTCCTCCCTCTGGGCAGAGCATCACACAATGCGATGTTATATTTCTTATCAGTCATGCAGTGACATTCAATAGTCTGTTATCGGCAGATGTCTCCTCCCGAGGGAGGTGTGAATGTGGTCACTCAAAGAGGGAGATAAGGCAAACTGCCTACTTGACAAAGGTAATCTGCCATACAGATGGTAACTGAAAACATCTTGCATTGCAATCTTCAACACCATGGAATACATCAGTGTTTGTAATAAAAAAGAAATCAGGTAAATAGAGACTTCTGCATGATATGCGGCGGGTAAATGTTGTGATGGCTGCAATGGGTGCTTTACAATCAGGTCTTGCAACACTCACAATGATTCCACAATGATGGGAAATAATTATCATGGATTTGGAAGACTGCTTTTTTTACAATACCATTGGCTGATCAGGATAAGGAAAAATTCGCCTTTACTGTGCCTTTAAATCATGATGAACCAGGCCAAAATATTAGTGGACGGTTTTACCTCAAAGAATGAGAAATACTCCAAGTATTTGTCAGTGGTTTGTGGCACAGGCCTTATCTAAGGTCTTGAAAGCAATTTAGCAATTGTAATGTGTTTTGCGGAGAAAAGAAGAAACCTCACAACTTTGTACAAGTTGTAAAGCTTGGTATGTTTATTACAGCACTGGACACATGCAGAGATTGCTCTCCTCAAAAAAGGCATGTGTACCTCTGAGAACTTCAGATCTCCTTTTATCTCTCTCTCAAATACATATGCATACAGTTTCACAATAGGTTCATACATATTCATTTTTATGGGTTTCGTGTGACTTTTACCACTAGTTTCTTTTTATCAGAAAGAATTCTGAGGTAAGGCTGACTTGCCCTTAGAGCAGTCCCTGTCTCTCTCTATCATCTTCTGTCTCCTCCCCTTTATCTCTGTCCTTCGCTGAAGTAACTTCACTGAGCTTAGGCTTTGCAGTGTGGCTAAATAACTACGATTTCTAACCACAGACTCAACTCAAAAATGTACATTTCACCTAAATTAAACTAGATTTCTATCCTGGAAAATTTTCACTTCGCTTCAAATGGCTGTCATAATATGGATGATATTTTGTTGGCCTCTGAAAATAAACAACAATTATTGCCTCTTGAAGAAACAAACTGTGACAAATTTTGAAGCCTTTGGTTTGGTTATAGCCCTGGACAAAGTTCAGAGACAAATGCCTTGCAAATATTTGGGGTTGATAATCACTAATACACAAATTGTGCCTCAACCTGTAAAATTGGACATTGAAGTTAAAACTGCTGCTGATGTACAGAAATTGGTTGGTGCAATAGGTTGGCTTAGGCCATACTTGGGGATAACTAATCATCAACTGCAACCTTTGTTTGACTTATTGTTAGGGATTACTTCCTCTATCAATGAGAGACGTTTGACCACTGCAGCAAAAAAGACTGTAGAAGTTGAATTGGCCTTGACATCTAAATTTGTTACCAGGATAGATGTTTCTGTTAATGTGCAATTATTTATTCTGAGAGAGGATGAAATACCATGTGGATTGTTGTGTCAATGGAATGATAAATGGAAAGACAAATTACATATTTTGGAATGGATATTTTTATCATTCACATCCCGAAAATTAGCTCCAGGTCTGTATGAGCTTTTTGCAGACATCATTATCAAAGGTCGCAGACACTGCAATGAAATTTTAAGCTGTGTTCCTGTAACTACTGTCATACTGGTACAACAATGTTATTTTGAGTGGTGTTTTCAAAACAATCATGAGTTCCAATCTGCCTTATCCTCTTTTACAGGTCAAATAGCATATCATTTACCTTCTCATCCCATTTTGAATTTCACAAAGAGGATTCCTTTTCAGGGGAAACAGCTTTGTTCTTCTGTTCCAGTGGAAGGTGCAACAGTTTTTACAGATAAATCAGGAAAACTGGGAAGAGCTGCTGTAGCCTGGAAGAAAGATGACTGCTAGGAATATGAAGTAATGGTTCAACAAGGGTCTCCTCAATTAGTTGAACTTTGCACTGTACTTTTGGCCTTTACTTTGTTTCCTTGTTCTGTAAATATAGTTACTGATTCTGTTGATGTTGCTAATTTAGTGAAACAGTTGGATCAAGATGCATTGTATAATGTAAAGGAGAAACCATTATTTGTTATGTTGTTGAAATTGTGAACTCTGATTCATAATCAAAAGCATTCTTATTTAATTATGCATATTCATAGCCATACATCGCTACCTGGATTCTTTGTTGAAGGTAACGTCTACGTGGATTCCCTTGTGGCTGCCTCAGCAGCAAAAACGGTGCCTAATGTGTTATAGCAAGCTGTTTTATCTCATCAATTTTTTCATCAAGGTGCTCAGACACTATGGCAGGAATTTAAATTATCATGCAATGAAGCAAAGTCAATTATTTCTACTTGTCCTGATTGTCATATGTCTCATGTTTTGTAATATTATGGTACTAATCCTAGAGGCTTACTCCCTTTGCAAGAATGGCAAACAGATGTTACAAAAATTCCTGAATTTGGCCATCTAAAGTATGTTCATGTTATGATTGACACCTTTTCTCATGCCATGGTTGTCTCAGTGTTGGCAGGTGAAACAGCTCAGGATGTTTTTCGTCACTTTTGCCATGCCTTTTCCATCTTAGGCATTCCATCACATGTAAAGATGGGTAACAGCCTGGCCTATGTTTCAAAGAAATTGCAGGTGTTTTTTCGTGCCTGGAGTGTTGATCATTCCACTGGTATTCCTCATGCCTCAACAGGTTAAGCAATTATTGAACGTGCGGTGTGTTGAAGCGTCAGGTACAAAAACAAAAAGGGGGAATGCAGAAGGAGTTGCCTCAAGTGAGATTAGATAAAGCCATTTATGTGTTAAACTTTCTGTGTCCTTTACCTGACATACAAGTGTCCCCTATATTCTATCATTTTTCATCTTGGAATTCAAAACAGCCAAACTTTCAGAAAGGTATTAATGTATGGGTAACAGATTTCATCATGGAAAAGTGGACTGGCCCAGTGGAATTAGTAACATGGGGAAGAGGTTATGTATGTGTTTTAACAGAAAATGGCCCTCGTTGGGTGTAGTGAAACCATCAGGTTTAGCCACAGCCCCGTGGAGAATCTGAATAATAGAATGCTGACACAGCAGCAAAGAAGCTTCCTGACTCCAGGGACATCCGCCCTATAACCTATCCCTATACCTAACTGGTAAAGTTAGTCACTCACCGAGAGCAACCATTTTATGTGATGCATGTCAGGTCACACACTGACTTGCCAGGGTTTATCACTGAAGGCAACAGAAGGGCAGATGCTCTTGCTGCACCTGCAGTGATAGCCACTCTCCCAAATGTTTTTGAACAGGCAAAAATCAGCCACCAGCTTTTCCACCAAATGCACCTGGCCTGGTTCGTCAGTTTAACATCACTCGAGAACAGGCCAAAGCGATTGTGGCCACGTGCCCAAATTGCCAACAACATGCACTCCCTACAGTGAGTACGGGAGCAAACCCAAGGGGCCTGAACAGTTGTGAACTGTGGCAAACAGATGTAACACACATACAGGCTTTTGGACGGCAGAAATATGTTCATGTTAGTGTAGATACCTTTTCTGGAGCGGTCTATGCTTCTGCCCACACAGGAGAATCATCTATTGATGCTATTAAGCACCTCTTACAGGCTTTTTCTTTCATGGACATTCCCAAAGAGCTGAAAACTGATAATGGGCCTGCTTATAAATCCAAGGAATTCGGGAGCTTCCTGCAGCAATGGGGAGTAGAGCACAAAACTGGCATCCCCTACTCCCCTACAGGTCAAGCCATTGTAGAAAGAACTCACCGTGATATTAAAAGGGTCCTGGACCAGCAACAACAGGTTCTGAAGGTAGAACCTCCCCACATCCGGTTATCCAGGGCACTATTCACAATCAATTTTCTGAATTGTTCTTTTGACAGCCTGAACCCACCCATCCTACGCCACTTTGGGGGGAGCAGTCACAGGTTGATGAAAGAAAAACCTCTGGTTTTAGTAAAGGACCCTGAGACTTGGAAAATGGTGGGACCTTACAAATTGGTTACTTGGGGACGTGGATACGCCTGTGTGTCCACCCCCTCTGGTTTAAGGTGGGTTCCTTCCAAATGGGTAAAGCCCTATGTTCCCAAAGTCTCAGAGAAATCTGCAGAAGCACCCCAGGTTGCTCACGCTGCCTGGAGAAGAAAACGCCGCACGCGTTCTCTGGAGGAAATTCCATTTAAGCCTCCTATCTGGAATAGTTTGTAATATATGTTTGTCTTAAGTTTCCTTTTACCGATTTAGATCCTGCTGTTCGTGTGCAGTCTCGAGACGCCATGAGACCGAGCCTACTTCTCGTCCTACTTGCGATCATTTCTCCAGCGATCTCCTGGTTAGTCCCTCAGCCCAAAGCAAATGTATGGACCACTCTGGCCAGAGCCCTTGGACAAGACCACATTTGCCTCTCCACCGCGACAGCCTCTGACCCCCTGTCAACTTGCCTGGTGGCAGTTCCTTTTAAATCCTCAGAATTCCCGAATGAAATGTGGAGTGCTTTAAATGAAGTTAACTTACTCGCACCTTCCCCTGGCCGTTACCCTGCTGACAATCCTTTGCTGTTTTGGCAGGAGTGGGCGAGAAAGTTACCAGTGTCAAAAAGGGAGCCACAAGAGTTCCATCTCTTAGGCTCCATGAATGCAACCTTTTGCATTCACTTTAAATTCAATTCCCGCTTACCATATCATGAAGCTAAACCAAACACCTATCCTGACCCTAGCAACCCACACTACACAGACAAGAATTGGTGTGAAAATTCAGCCTTAGTTATACACTCATCAGGTGGTGATTACAAGCCTCGTGAACTCCCAAAAGGTGTGTTTTTAATATGTGGAGACAGAGCATGGGCAGGTCTCCCTCCTCATCTGCTCTGAGGTCCGTGTACATTTGGCAAGCTGAGTCTGTTAACACCAAATCGAACAAACCTAATACATTGGCAAACTAAAAACAACACACATACATTGGCTATCAAAAAAAGAGACCTAAGGCAATTAGACCCTGACTGTAATTCAGAAATTGTTCACTGGTCCAGACTAAAGGCCACTGCAATTACAGTCCTTCTGCCGTGGATCTCGGCAGCAAAAACTATGGGAGAATTAGGCCGATTGGAATGTTGGGTTGCAAAACAGGCAAACCTCACTTCTACTGCCCTGAGTGACCTCTTATCAGATGAGGAAATTACCAGGCAAGCCACCATTCAAAATAGGGCAGCCATAGACTATCTGCTCCTTCTGCACAACCATCGCTGTGAAGAATTTGAAGGACTCTGCTGTCTCGACTTGTCATCAAAGGCAGAGAACCTCCATGCCACAATTGACAAGATGAAAACTATGGTGAGTGACATCAAGAGAGAAACTGACGACTGGCTGAGTGGACTTTTCAATGGCTGGGGACTCTCGGGCTAGTTGGGATCTATTTTGAAAACTGTTTTTAGTGCTGTTTATTTTAATTATAGTTATTGTAGTTGTTAGCATTGTTTTTGGACTAATCAAACGCATGGTTCTCAAATTAATTTCAAGCTCATCCCCCCCTCCTGAGGTCTACCATTTGGAAGCCCTCAGTGCTCCAATGGATGACCTGGAGGCCTCAGTGGAAAACACTGACCTTCCTGTAGAAGAAGAACCGATTTACCAACCATGGTTTGGCAATCATTCTGCACCATAAACACAGTCCTCTTCTTTTTAAACAAAACTAGGGGGAGATGTTGTGGTGTGTTTTTAGCTTCCGGGTCCCTTCCTCAGGTGTGCCAATATTCCCTTCTCCCTTCCCCCTCGCCCCTTGCTGAGTGTGCCCTGTCAATCAGGCTAACATTCCAGCAAGGCGTCGTGTGGTTGGTCAAGTTCAAAGGATGCTCCTCAGGCCTGGGGGACATTGGACCGTATAGGTGTCCCTAGTCCCTTGAGACCCTGCCCCTTTCACCTGGTTGGTAGCTCACCTGTCCCCTCCCCTTCCCCTGTCCCTGAGCTTAAAAGGTTAATCAGACCATGCGGCCGGGTATTCTGTTGGAGCAGTTGCCCCGGTTCAGACCTCTGTAACCGTGGAATAAACATCTGGACATTAAACCCTCCAGCGGAATCCTCTCCTTTTTCTCTTCACCATCGCCAGAAGCTCTCTCTCCTGAGGTAAACGGAGTTCCTGACAAGCTTGGACTTGTTCAGTGCCCTACTGCAATCTCCAGCAGCCAAGGTATCTCTGGGGTGATTTACAACACAGTGCCGCCTTTGGCCCAGCAGCGAGGGTTAGACTGGCCCAGGCACCATCTAACTGGTAATATTGGGATTCTTATTCCAATAACCAATGGTCTCAAAATAGGGGAATTTGATGTACCTAAGGGAGAAGTGTTGCCTTTGCATAGGGGTTGAATTAGTAGCTGAAGTCCACACTTTGAGCAACTAGGTTGGTTGCCCATTATGCTAGCAACAACCAGTTGTAAAGTTTAGTGGATGCTACTTTGTTCTAAGTGGTGACTGGGCACATGACTTGGTCTCTGAATCTGTGCAGGATAAATTTATTTGACTAGAGGTGAAGGTGTTATTCTGCTACAAATGTGTCATCCAGAAATTGCGAGGTCTATGACAGTATTTGAAGATCCATTTTCTATGTGCCTTGTTTGCATAGGAATGTTAAAATTGTGAGGATGTGTGTTGTGGATTTGGTAGAAGTTGGTTATCTCTAAGTGAATGAAGAACAGATCCTTTGCTTGGATTTTCACAAGGGCCCGGCAGAAGTCCTTAGCAGTTGTGTTTGCTGGTCAAATACAAAAAGGGGGTGTCATGGACATATTTTATTAAAAATCCTTTTGCTAGGATCTTTTCTCCTGAGAAGCTGAGAGGCCTCAGAAACGAAATGTAAACAATAATTATCTGCTGCTGTGGAATGCAACAGGTGCATCTTTGATTGGTCTCATGTGATTGTTTCTAATAATGGCCAATCACAGTCCAGCTGTCTCAGACTCTCTGGTCAGTCACAAGATTTTATTATCATTCCATTTCTTTCCATTCCATGCAAGCCTTCTGATGAAATCCTTTATTCTATTCTTTTAGTATAATTTTAAAATAGAATTTTCTTTTAATATAATATATATCATAAAATAATAAATCAGCCCTCTGAAACATGGAGTCAAGATTCTCATCTCTTCTCATGTCAGGATTGCCTGCAATTCAACATTTGGTGAACCCTGAGTGAGGACCATTGCCAGAAGGGGGAATGGGGGGAAAGACATTTCTGTGCTGTTCTTGTGAGCCAACAAGGCTTCTTGAACATAAGGAAAGCCTCATATCTCTCATAAGGAATTTACCAAGGCTATCACCATGACAACACAAAGAAAGAGAGAAGAAAAAAGTATAAGCAAAAATCTGGGCTTTGGCTGGCTTGCACAGTGGCGTGGATCCTTTCACCTATTGAAAGTTTTGTTTCTTCTTTATGACCAGTGGGCAGTGCATGTGTTCATTAAGTAAATGTAAACATCTTGTAAATCTATAAAAGCAACATGTTGCTTCAATAACTAAGTCTAAACAGCCTTCTGAGCTCTGGTGCTTTGCACCCTGTGGGGCTCTATAGCCACACTTTAGTTGGGGAGTTTGAACCGTACCTGCCATTGATGTAATTGTCTTGCTTTAATAGATGGAGATTGCGAGCATCTGTTGAAGGGAGGTACATGGAGAACCTTAAGAGGTGCTGGGGTGGTATGCTTGGGAAGAGAAGAAATAGAATGCAAGACTGGGTTAACCCCTGTGTTTGCCACCGAGAAGATTCCATAGCCCTGCTACGGGCAGCAATCCCACAGGCATGGTAAGGTGGGGGCAAAAAAGTCATACCAGACTTCTATCATTCCTCAGCTGTCTTTTCCCTTCAACACCCAATACAGGTGCAGTTAGCAACAAGGACTGGAGGGAAAGACCAAATTGGCCTCTACTCGCCACTAAGATACACATGCTATCGATAGCAACCCCATAAACACAGTAGATGAGAGTAAAAAGCCATACCGGACCTCTAAGATTCCCTTTTGTCTGCTTCAAGCAATTAATCAATAAGTGGACCTAAAGAGAACTTGACATTGTCAGTGTTCCCTCTGTCCTTACCCACATCAAGAGATGCTAGCATGACTCATTCAAATTCTTATTTCTGAGAAGTGAGAATAAATTATCAGAATTGCAGATAAAGAGGAAATTGTTCAAACCAAATGATTTCTAGAAAGAAAAAAGGGGGGTTTGTTGTAGATGACTAATGGTTTGCTCTCACAATTAAGGGGTGAATGTTGGAATGTGTTAACATAAGAGATTTGATAACAGTGTGCCTTGGCAAAAGCAAACGGAACTTTGAAAATTAGACCTAGATTGCAAGAAGATTAAATCAGACAGGTTTACCGGAAAAAGAAAATCCCATTTAACTCTGCAAGCAAGAGATGTTGCTATTCGCATGTTTGTGTATGTGATTTGAACCTTATCATTATAGTACACATTACTAGTCTCCCTGAAACAGTATATAAGTATTTGTATCCCACAATAAAATTGGATTCTGATCACTGAGTCAGTCTTCCCATCTCTCTCCATCACCAACAGGTGAACATTATATGTATGCTAAAAGAAGTTTTATAAAAGTATAGTTATGTTACTGCAATGTGTTCCTCCCCGGTATGTGTTATCATGGGATGGTCTTGGTAATTCGAGCATTTGGGAAGGTTGGCTTGCTACTATGGTAACACCTGGCCTCCAATGAGAATGTAAGAAAGTGACCTCCACCACTGGACAGCAGGGAAGGAGTTGACTGACAAGGCTCTAGGAGGGGCTAGAGATATAAAAGGCAAAGCATCGATCCTAAAGATGAGCCAGCCATGTGTTAGGCAGCCATGGGAGGCTTCCAGCGCTGTTTTTCCTTATTTAGTCTTTTTGTTGTATTTTTTGTTAAGGTTGAATAAACTTTTTAAAATTTTAAAGTGAGCAGTCATTTCTCACACAGCTTCCTGCTTCTGAGAGTCTTGCTGGGGCACCAGGATCGACTGGTTCAGGGAGTTTGTGTAGCAAGCCTTTTCTTCCATCCCTTCCCATCTCGGTCAAGCTGCCATTACCATGTGTTCCTGAACTCATACCAGAGCACCCCTGCAGCTGTGAGGAATCATCACACCTGCCCTGCCCACCAGGAGCCACCAGCACCCCTGCCGACTGTGACTGTAGCTACACCAAAGAAAAAGTGCCCGTGGCCGAGAAAGCTGTTACTGGGTTTCTGGTTCTGTTTGTTGTTAATGCCATAGTTGTTGTTTGTTTACTTTATTATATATACTAGTAAGTAACTGTTTTTTCTATTCTCATATCTTTGCCTGAGACCCCCTTTATTTCAAAATTATAATAATTTGGAGGGAAGGGGGTGATATTTCCATTCCATGAGAGGCTTCTGCCTACCTTAGAAGACATCTGTATTTCAAACCAAGACAGTTATAGTGCAGGACCTGAGAATATTAGGTGAATTAAACCCAGGCACTCCATGGTCCTAGATCCTTTTACCATCTTGAGCTGGGTTCCCTCCTCACACTGGTGCTAGTCAGTACTTGATTTAAGGGATGCTTTCTGGGGATGTGCACTTACAGAGCATAATAAACAGTATTTTGCCTTTGAGTGGGAACAAGTGAGAGAAGAGGTTAATTTACTTCATCCCTAGGAATTAGGTTATTGTAGTATGTCAAGGACTTGCTCCTATTGGGAGAATGGGAGGAGATGGTAAGGAAAGCCACTGTGAAATTGTTCAGTTTTCTGGCTGGAGGGGAGGCTTGGAGTGTGTGAAGGGAAAGCACAGGTGATGGAGAGAAAGCTTGAATGTTTGGGACATTAATTACAAGACCAGGATTAAGGATGTTATAAATTATCAAATCGGTAGGCAAATTTATGAAAAATTTAACAAAGATTTATTAGATCGATAACATAAAAATAGAAATTTTGAAAAAAAAAAGAAAAACCACCACAGCCAAGACAACGTCAGCCCCGGGTACAGGCGCTGGGTGACCTAGGGTTCCGGCTGACAGAGAGACAGCATTTCCCCAGAGGTACACCCCAAGTGCTTCCAGTGGCCAGCTTATATACAGTTTATTCTGCCTGGGGCAGGGATGACCACATATTTCTTTGTGTCTCTTCACATGTAGAGTTGGATCCATACAGGTATAGGAACAGACAAAGATGAATCCAGAGATGCAGATGAATGTCTGAGTATCCAGGCAGAAGCTGCATTCACATATAATAGAATGATACCAGTTCCTGAGTATCGCCAATGAAATCATGTCCAGGTGCAGGTCGTGTGAGCTCCTCGAGACATTCCATTCCAGGAAGGTCCAGATGCTATCTCCCAGGTGTAGGTGCCAGAGGAAATCCTCTGTAATAGCCCGGGACCGTCCCATTCATACGGTAACAGACCTGATATTATCTTAACGCTGTCCGGGAACTGGTTACAATAAGAATAGAACTCTGTTCCCAGCCAGAGTGGTCAGAGGCATAACTTTGGATCTTCATAATATTTTATACACATATATATCTACTTCTATAGCATGAATTATCTCTACCATATATTACAAGGACTTTTTATCCTGTGACTTTTTAACCCAGCATAGTACCAATGTTGTTGTACAGACACCAGTAGGAAAGCAAAACTTGAGAAAATTAGGGGAAAGGTTGATTAATGCCCCAACTTTAGCTCTCACAGTCCTGGAAAAGGAATTGGAATTGTATATGGACTGCTTGCAAAGACTGATTTCTCCAATGGGAATCATTAATGAATGTTGAAATACTCTTTGGAAATACTGCTTTTCTGGTGATCCCATGCCCAAACTTAGGAATGGTGAAGGAATTGGCTGAGCAGAGAAAATGCATAGGCTATTTCTGCTAACTTTAAGTTATGCTGCAGGTACCCAGAATTGTAGTAAGCAGTGTAGTCCTCTGGTACAGGGCTGTGCCAAAGGAATTCTAGTGCTAAAATATTTGTGAAGTGAGGGGATAACCCCATTGTTTGTTCTAACAGTAACTGAGGCTCTGTTGACTGCAGAATTGTGAAGCCACAGTTTTGATGATAACTCATGGCAGGATTGTTAAAGTCTGTCACCAAGTTCTAGGTGGATGACTGGCACTAGATTATTACAGCATGAAACCTGTTTAATGGAACAGGAGGGTTTAGGATTGAGAACCCAGCCTCCTGTTTAACTGATCCCGAGAAAAGAACCTTAAAGGAGGCTCATGACTGTATACAAGTACAGATCTCCAGACTCAAACTAGGGAAGATTTACAAAACCCCTCTGCCAAATGTGGAAAAGGTGTTTATTAATGAATCTTCAAGGACAGTAGGAGGAAAACGAGTTATCTGATATAGTAAAGGGAAGGAAATTGCAAGAAGGGGGGAAGCTATTACGCACATGGTCAGAACAAACCACAGAATTGTATGCCTTTATAAAAAGCCTCCTAAATGTATCAAGGAAAGATAGTGTTATGAACAAAAAATCGGTTAATATTTTTTTTGTGAGAAAGAGTTACAGAGACACAGCCAGATCTGTCTCTGCCAGGGTTCTTAGTGCTTTGTTATTGTAATACCGGGTCGTTAAGGCTTATCTCTTCTTTTGTATTAGTAAAAAGCCTGGCTGGGTGCGGTGGACCCTTCCCCCGAGGCTGTGCTCTCTTCCAACATAGGGAAGACATCTGAGAGGGTGGGGGGGGTTATGCAAAGTGACTCCAAAGTCCAGAACGCTTTGTGGGACCCCGACTCGAAATGCAACGAGAAAACCCCAAAAACAACGAGCCAAATAAGAATTGAGAGACTAAAATGATGTCTGGACATGAGGAGCCGATGGCTGAGCCTGCAGAGATGCGGAGCCCCTCTCGCCCTGAGCAGGGAGTGGTCCCAACGCCGGGACTAGCCACCTGGGAAGGTCACAGGAGCAACATCTGACGGGGACAACAAGCCCTAAAAAGCTCCCACGAGGACTGGATCCCCCGGCTCTGCCCCTAGTGGACGGAGCTGCACATATCCTCCTCCTCTGAGTCGCCCTGGGAGACGCGACGGGGACTGCAGCCCTGCCGAGCCGCCCAATCCTGAGCTGATCACTTTTAATAAAGGCATTATAAAGGAGAAGAAGTCTCCTGGCCCTGTTTATTTCAGATAGTGTATATTTAAAAATTTTAAGTATGAATGTGGGGTAGTACATGTGTTTGGAAAGCTGATGATGCCTTGCAGTGGCTACCTAAAACAGAGGCTAGACAAAATTAAGATAATAAAAGCCAGTATGTATTGAAGGCCTTCAATCGGTACACCTCGGGCAGTTAAAAGCCTCCCAGGGGCTACACCCAAGATGGAAGACAGTCACAACTTTTCCAGACAATTATAAGTTTGTCCATTTACATATCAGGGGTTAATCCTCCAATTATAGTTTCAGGTAATGAAGTCATTTACTCCAAGTTTGCCCCTCCCAATTCACTGTTGTTTGCATGTCTCGGGCCTGAGACAATAAGGTATCCTTGATTTTCAGGCCTAGAGAGAAATTGTTTTGTCTGAATAAAATGGGAGAACAGTAGCTGGTAGGCCATGGAATTTTAGAGTTATACACTAAAGCAGTACAGGATCTGAAAAAATTATAAGCTAAATCCTAAGACATCACTGGGAGGAGACACATTTGTTAACTTGCAGGGAAAAATATTCACTCATGAGAGCTCAATTTCTCACCTGTTGGAGGTGGTGAATTTAGCAAAAGAGGTAGAAATAAGACATGTTCAGGGACATCAGGCAGGGTATTCAGAATAAACAATAGGTAATCAACTGGCTAATGGAGAGGTTCAGAAAACAGCACTTTTACCAGAGGTCTCTGTGATCCTCCTTTTGTTCCCTTTGGGGGCGGGGGGGGGGGGACAGAACGGGCGGAAGGGGGAGTCGTGCTGTGTTGGGGCACACAAGACAGAGAGTACTTTGGACCTGATTAACATAAGATATCTGATTATCAGGATGCCTTGGAAAGAACAAACAGAGCTTTGAAGATTGAATCAAGACTGGCTGACAGGAAAGAAGTTTGAATCAACTTCTGCAGGCAAGAGAGGCTGCAAAAATTTATGTTTGTTTATGTGATGATTAACGCAATCATTGTAGTAAAAAATTACTAGCCTTCCTAAAATGGTATATAAGCATATGTACCCCACAGTAAAATCAGATTCTGATCACCAGTAAGTCTCCCCGTCTCTCTTCATTGCTGAGAGTGCTGGTGGTTCTCTCTTTTCCACCAGAGGAATCGGAGATAATGAAAAACGGTGGAGCAGAAGAAAGAGGGGAGAATTGATTTACAAAGGACAGTAAACAATGGATGCCAGGAGCTTTGAGCCTGCAAATATTGAAACAACTCCATGGAAGGAGTCATTGTGGCTCTTGAAGATTGACAGTAGCCTTCCTCAAGATGTACTACATTGGATCTTTTTGTTTTAGCAAAACGAGGTATTGAGGGGTGCCTGGCTAACGTTAATAGCAAAACTACAAAGGAGATTGCAAGGCAGGTGTCATGGTTTGAGCCTGGCACAGAGCCAGTGCCCCCCATGAAAATGCCCTCATCCTGGTGTCTGCTGTGAGATGTGACTAGGAATAAGCAAAACAGGCTTTAGCTTAAACATAAAGAACACTTTATTACTTAAACTACAGGAAAATAGGGAAAGACTATAAAGAAAAGAAAAAAAAAAAATTGAAAACCTTACAAAAACTACTTTCCCCCCTCCCCACTACCTGACTTTCCTAATCCGATACATTCTCCTAAATCATCAACTGCCCAGCCTTGGCCCCACATTTTAGTATACTCAAACTGCAGTTTATGAAGAGGAAAGGAGTCCTTCTTGTTCCATAGGCTTCCCCTGGAAACACACTGAAACTTCGTGTGCTTCCCTGTCACTTCGGCACCGCCCGGAAAAAGTCCTTTTGCCGCTTGTGACATCTTCCTTCCATGCCCAGTGCTCTCACCACTGCGCATGGTCAGAGCTGCTTTTAGGGTTGTCTTTCAAGGATGCCTTGTCTCACTCCAAAAAGGCACAGTCTCTGCTTTGGGACATCTGTCCCCCCCATATTTTTCCAACCCCCTGGGGCCGGGGGGTCCTCACGAAGAACCCTCCTGGTTCTGAGGCACTGCCTCCCCCTAAATGCAGTCTCTGTGTCACAGGAACAACTGAGTCCATGGCCACAAGAAAAGTCCAGCCAAAAGGCCACTCCAAATAATCTCTCCCCATCTAATCATCTCCACGTTCTTCGGGCCAGGTCCTTGTCTCATCTCATCTCTTATCTCCCTTCTTATTCAGCTTCGAGGAGGATTAGCATTTTTGCAAGGCCCCAATCATGAAAGAAAGGGGTTAAAACTTTCAGTCTCTGTCTATCTCAGAACGATGATACTCCCACACGTGCTGCTGCTGCGGCCGGCCGGGCTGCACCCTTCCCCCCACCTTCCTCCTCCTGGGCTGGCTGCTATCACATTCCGTCTCGCCGACGGGGGGGGGGGGGGGGGGGGGAATGGCTGCCCGATGTCTCTTGGGGCTCCTCCACCCTTCCATCCTTGAGAGCTTTCTCACCCCCATCTCTGTCCAGGCCCCGGGCCTACCGCATGGCTGCCCCTCCCCCGCCCAGCAGCAAGGCTGGACAGGGGAGGGTGATCTGACCTCTTCACAGCGACGTCCCAAGAGAGAGTGCCAAGGGCAGTGCCCTGCTTTTTAACCCCTGTGTATTCTCGGAGGTGTGTCCAAACCCCACTGGCTACACCAGGTGCCAGTCTCAAACCCAAAACTTTCATTGGTTTGACCACAGCTTCCCAGAATTCCCACTCCTTCCTGGTCAAACCACCACAGCAGGAAAGTGACTCTGTGTTATATGTCCTTTGTAAGGATGCTGGGTGTATTTTGCTGAGATGCCCCCGGCAAGAGGGCATCTGGTAGGGATATGCCATCTGGCAGAGTAGCCAAAGGCATTTTTGGTCACTTCAGCAACTATTGAATCAGTTATTAAAGTATTTTTAGAACAAATAATTCCAGGATATGGGATTGTGGTGGCAAAAAGTAATTTTACGGGGGGATCCTTCAAGTGATTATGGCTGCTTTGAGACCTCCATACCCCCTGGCACCCTCAGAGTTCAGGTCAAGTAGAAAGGATGAATGGAGAAATGAAGAAACACCTTTTGAAGTTGGTGACAAAAACTAAGATGCCATGGTGTCTCAGTTTAGAGACAAGTTTAGTAGAAAACCACTCTGGAATGAGTGTTTCCTAAAAAAAAAAGGTTCCAACAACCCCTTTCTGCCAATAAGAAAATTAATACTAGTGGATGAAACTGAAAAAACACCAATTGTTTATTGACAGACTGCCCACGTGACATGGGAAAAAAAGAGGTGAATAAATGCTAGATATTGAATTGCCAGACTTTACCCACCCCCCCCCCCTCCCCGGAACAAAGAAACCCAAAATGCCAGGGAAAGAAAAAAAAAACCAACACAGTGGCCGGCAATGTGGTGGGGAGAAAAAAAAAATGGCACAGGCTCCTGTCTCAGGTGTCGCACTTGAGACGGACACAACACGACACTCCAAGGTTCATGCGGCAACAGCAATCTTTATTGTTCACAGCTCACATTTACATGGTTTTCAAAAATCATGTGTTTGATTCCAATTGGCTAGTAACTTGTTACCACCCAGTTCACTGGCCAATACCTGCCTCTATATTTGTTCACAGAAGATTGGCCAGCATCTCTTCCCTGCAGTTAAGTCCTTCCACTCTTCAGTGCTTTCTTCCTTAAAGATATTTACTTCCTTTCCTCATGGGTACAGGCTGATCAAGTCAAGGTCAAGGTTACTTGTGACTGTGAGGCCTTCAGGCCAGCTGTTAGCCATCACAATTCCCCCTTTTTTATTTTTGACTACAAAGATGGTCTTTATCATGCTCTGCAGGGCCCTCTGCAGACAGGATAACAAACATGGCACAATGAGTGAAATAATTATGATAATACAAAAATTATAAGCCCAGTTCGAATGAGGCTTGAGACAGAGTGGAAATTTTCCAAAGTAGAAATCCATTTTGATCTCGGTGAAATGTACATCTTTGAATTAAGTCTGTAGCTTGCAAACATAGCTGTTTAATCTGACTGCTTGTTCTCGCAAAAAGCCTATGCTCTAAGAAACTGCTTCAGCCGAAGGACAGAGATAAGGAAGAAGGGCCCCTTGAACTCTTAAACAGACAGAGAGGCTGCTGCAAAAAACAGGGCAAGGTAACACGAATTCTTTTGGATAAAAAATTAGCGGCAAATGTCATGTGAAATCAGTAGAATGAATATGTATGAACCTATTGTGAAATTGCATGCATATGTATTCGAGAGGGAGATAAAAAAAGATCTGGAGTTCCCAGAGGCACACGTCATTTTAAGGAGAACAATTCCCACATGCGTCCAGAGCTGTAATAAACATACCGGCTTTACAACTTTCACAAAAGTTGTGGAGTTTGTTTCCTTTTCCGCAAATCAGGCTCTTCACCCGGCTTGATAAGCTTAACCCTTCCAGCCAGCTATCTCAGAAAGTCATCCGTCATCCATACAACACATGCCATCAAACTCTTCACAACCATTTCCATGAGCTAACAAAAGAAAATCAACAGCAGCATGATTTTGCAAGGTAGCATGCCACAAGCTATCTATATCTGTGGCCAAAGCATTCAAAATTAGGGAAGTTTAATTTACTCTTTTTACTACAAAGCAAGCCAATCTATCTAATTCAGAAACTATCAGGGGTAACATTTTGCTTTCTTGTTCCAATTTGGTCCCACATATCATGACCTGATGTATAATTAAAAAATACACATCCTTCTGCTGATAATATCCCTAAAATGTCTGACAATGTGAAATAACAAGTATATTGTCATCCCAAAGATCCCATAGCTCCATACAGCGGGTTGCAGCATTACAATTGTTCTGGGAAGAGCATCGCATTTCAACAACATTTTGTATTACTTGTATATTTTGTGTGCCATTCAAGGCGTATCCCAACTAAGAAGGTGCAAAAAAGTTGTTCTGGTTGTGCCGTAGACACACAAAATCAGGTCTAATTGCAGAGCAGAGCTTAGAGCAGGGAACACACACACCAGGCAGGTACCCATCAAATGCCAGCATCTGTAGAAATACAAGCATATCCGTGCCCCCAAGTGACAAGGTCTCAAGGACCTTCCCACTTCTTGGTAATGAGGTCCCATAATAATACCTTAGGCTTGGGTAACTGGAGGTCACTAGAGGATTGCAGTGACAAAACATGATTTAAAATAACAGGGTTTTGGGAGTTTTCCTATACTGTGAGATGATTCAGCATATACAGACATTTGGCCTACCTACTCTGGGATTTCACCACACATTCGCCCTTTTTGTTTTTCGAGGATGCACTTCAAAGTGCCATGGGCATGCTCAACAATGGCTTAACCTGTAGGGGAATGAGGAATATCAATGAGGTGAGACAAACCCCAGAATTGCAGGGACTGTTGAGTGTTCTGCGAGACACACAGGGCCATAATCAGTTTTTACAGTATGGGGAATGCCTAGGACAGCAAAGGCTAATCGCCAATGTGTGATAACATCACGGCTTTTTTTCTCCAGCATGAACTGAGGCCCATATAGCAGATGAAAAGGTATCTACTGAAATGTGGTAGATTGTTTTTCTGTTGTAATCTTAAGGTGTTCCTTATTGTGAGTTTATAGTGGTTTGTTCCATGTACCCCATTCGGTTTGCCCAATGGTTTTGCCCTGAAGTTGTTTACTACTATTTTCCCACCTAATCTTATGTCAGTCCCCATGTCAATCTCCCTTGCACCTCCCTGATTTCCAGACCCTTCCCTGCCAATCCTGTAAGTACTGCCCTCTTCCCTTGTTCATCAAATGTAACCCCACTCCTTTCTCTAGAGCCTTCCTTGTTAATCACCCTTCCCTTGAAGTTCCATAGGTGTGCCAAGCCAATAACAATAAACACTGTAATACAAATTTCAGAACATATCTGATAAACTTGTCAGTTTGTTATGGCCCACTTGACTGTTTGAAGTATGGTTTTCACTTCTGGAGTTAATTTCTTTGGAGAAGTTAAGTTAGGGTCACCTTTAAGAATATTAAACAAGGATGATAATTGTAGGGTGATTAACCTTAAATAGGGTTGTACCTAGTTGATGATACCGATACCCAAAAGTTTTTGTGCATCATGCAGTGTTTGAATCTCGGTTGAAAATAGTATTGTTTGTGGCTGTATTGTTTGATCTAATATTTTAACTTCCAGGTATTTCCATGGGGGTTGCTGCTGCACCTTTTCTGGTGCAATTCCGAATTCTGAATTCTTGCAGTGCTTGTATAAATTTTGGCTGAATCTGCAAAAGGCCTTCTTTGGTTGGGGTTGCTATTAAAATGTCATCCATATAATGATAACAGTATGCTCCTGGGAATTGTTCTCTCACTATTGAGAATACCTGTGCAACATACCATTGCAAATTGTTGGACTATTTGTCATACCCTATGCCAGCACTTTCCATTGGCACTGTTTGACTGGTGCTGCATGATTGATAGAGGGCACTGTAAATGCAAACTTTGGGATATCATGGGATATCATCAGGATGTAAAGGAAGAGTGAAAAAAAAATCTTTCAAGTTGTGGTGGTTTCAGTTTGAAACTGGGTGGAAACACTTAATTTTTGTAGTGGTCTTGGTTTGTTAAGATTTTTTTTACTTTTGAGATTTCTTAATGTGCTGATGAGTGTGGTGGGTTTGGTGTTGGTTAACCACTAATGTACTCACTTCTTGTTGTGAGGTAGGTTTAGGAGAAAGGCAAAGTAGGTTTAAAACTTTAAAAGGGTATAAAGAAGATTTTATTAAAAGTAACTAAAAGGAAAAAGTTGTAAGAATCAAAACAAATTCTTTAGAATATTACTCCTCCCATCACAACCTTTTTTCCCCCAATGATAATGTAAAGAAACAAAATTTAAATTTTCTAGGCAGTTTACTACTTCTAAAATAGTTTTTCTTCAGTTCACTTAGGGAGAGAAGTCCCTCTTGTTAATGTTATGGAGACTTTTCTATAAGACAAAAGAAACCAGTTCTATCATGGTTCTCTCATGAAAATAGCAGCTGCCCAGAGAAATCTGCTATTGTGAAGCCCCCCATATTTTCTACAAGCCTTCCCACAGCTTGTTTATGGGTTATGTTGACTTATGGGGTATTGTTTTAAAGATGAGCTGTTCAAAGGTAAAAGTTTATATTATTTATTTTTAAAATTATCTTCATCCTTGGGAACAGAGATCTTCTCCTGGGAGTACAGGACTACTTTTTTATCTTTCTCTGTTTAAACTTCTCATGGGATTACAGCTATTTCAATATCTGCTTTTTTTAGTATGGAGGCCTTTGCTCAATATTAATTTGAACCCTTCATCTCCCCATAGTTTCATGCATTATAAGGAAAAAGAGTTTGTTCTTCATAGTTTACAACAGGATTTCAACTTCAAAATCAAGGCATCTTCTCATTCTTCCCATCTGGGACTTAACTTCTTCCTCACTGACCATGATGTCTTCATGTTGTTCTTTCATATGCTTGTATCTTGCTCCTTTCTCTCACTCAAGGGACCATTGAAGCATTGAAAGAGTTAATATGTCACCTGGGCCTTTCAAATGGTCACCTGACCCACTGAGAACTTGTGGCGGGAGTTGCAACTGGGGTTGTGTTAGGATCAGTTTTATGGTTGGTCTTTGGTTTTCTCTGCATTTAATTCCAGTCGCAGGGCCACTCTGCACTGGTTGAAGGGCTGCCTCAGCTGCTCTGGAGGGAGGGAACCTGATGGCAAAATCTTAACAGCCACGGCTATCCCTGCTCTGGCCAGGGCTCTGCAGCCTCCCTCGCCTTCCTGTCTGGTAGCTGCTGGGGCCCAGCCCGGCCAGGACAGGGCTCGGAGTTCCCCAGACCCCCAGAGAGGGGTCTGGCCCCTCACGTCAGAGTCTGCCTGGCCCTGCATGGGATGGGGCCCAGCGAGCTTCCTGGGCCTGGCCAAGATGGGACCCAGTGGGCCCAGGGTGTGTTATCTTCTTGCCGGCTGGGAAAGAAAGTACAAGTTCTCGGGTTTTTTCATCCTTAACACGTGTCTTTCACAGAGGTGTGTCCAGCTTCTCAGTGGTTCAACAGACAGTTACACAAAAAGCTTTTGCATCACTTCCCTAAATTCCTCCCATGTCAAACTGTGACAATCAAAATATCCCAGGTAGCAGGTATCATAGTTGGAGATGACATTCCAGGCTGTAAAGCACCCATACTTGCCATAACTGCATTAATTTTTCTTAAGTCATGGAGTAATCTCCATTTACCTGATTACTTTTTAATCACAAACACAGGAGCATTCCATGGACTTGTTGATGGCTCAATATGTCCTTGTTTTAATTGTTCCTGAACTAACAATTTAAGGGCATTTAGTTTTTCTTTTTCAAGGGGCCATTGATCAACCCACATAAGTCATTCAGTGAGCCACTTCAAGGCTAATGTAGAATGCTTTATGCCCTTCCGCACAGAGGCCCTTTTAAAAATCTATTCTCAGCCAAAATTCCCCATGCTGACAAGACACCTCTTCCCCATAGGTTGAGTGGCACAGCAGCAACATAGGGACAGACCATGGCTGTCTGTCTTCTTGATTCCCAACTAACACAGGTTTACTACTTAAGTAACTTTGTGTGGTACCTCCGATGCCAGCAACAACAGATCCTACAACTGTGGTAGGCCATAATTGAGGCCATGTGTTAGCAGATATGATAGTAATATCTGCTCCAGTATCTATCATCCCACTAACCTTGATGTGGGATGAATTTGCCTGATGCATTGTAAGAGTACAAACCATGTTTGGTCTTCGAACAGATATGACCTGAGTCCAGTATACTTGAGGTTCTCCCATCAATCCAAAGCCTCAGTTTCCTCACAGCTTAGCGTCTGTTTTAGGAACACAAGACTTAAAAGGTACAAGTTGAGCAATGAGACTTTTAGCTGGAATGGTTACAGGAGTAGGTGTTGACACCATAACACATATTTGTCCAGTATAGTCTGTATCTATAACTCCCAACATTAGGCTTTTGTGGGAGGTATATACCATCCCTGCATACCCTCTTTTTTGTTTTAACAACTATTACACAAACATATTCCAATCTATTAAATTCAGAAGAGTGTTTAATATAACGTACTTTTCTTACCATGAACAATAAAACAATACATCTAATAAAACAACAAGCATTACTGAGCAAAAATCAGTAAGGTGATACTTACAACTGCCTAAATACTTTACCATTACCTAGAGTCTGCCATTGCTGGGGAGCCCCATTTCACAGTGAGGACCTGGAGAACCTTTTCTGAGAAAGGTTTCCAAGTTTACCTCAAAAGGGGGTCCAGCTATTGTAAGACCAAATCAGCAAATCAAAGTGACTTGATTACACTTCTAATGCAGAAATACCTGGATCTGATGGTATAATCCCCAGTCAGTCAGGGATAGGGCTTGGCCAGAGCCTCAAGCCTTGACTGAGAGTTTCCCTAAAATACATACAAGCAAACCTTTATTAATATAATAAATAATGCATATAAGTAAGATTAAATAATTATCTTACAACTAAACCTTTTTAGAAAAAAAATTATGTATTAATGCTATCTGGATCCAGAAATACACTACAATCCTACAGCTAACCTTAAATTTCTCTAATGAACAGCCATTTAGTGAATATATGAAGTTAGTTTTTAACAAAAGCAAAAAATGACTTAGCAATACCTAAATTTGCCAATTTTCCTTCACAGAAGGTATATAAATCCAGATCTGGGACATTACAATTATATAAATTCCCTAAGTGGTTTTAAAAGACAACAAGCCCTGAGTCCGAAGTTGCTGCAGGATGAGAGGATTACAGTCTTTCATTCCAGTGGTAACCTTTTCCACATCAGGGAAGTAGCAAGGTATAGTGGTTTTAGTTTGCCAATTTGAGATTTCTTGGCCAACACACTAATTAATGTGGTGGGTTTAGTGCTGGCTAAATGCCAGTGCACGTATTAGAATATACTTACTCATTTCCTGCTTGAGATAGGATTAGGAGGAAGGCAAAGCCAGCTCAAAACTTTAAAAGGGTATAAAGAAAGCTTTATTACCAGTACCTAAAAGAAAGAAAAAAAAAATCAGAATAACTTTTAAAACACTTCTTCTCCCCCTACAGTCTTTCTTTCTTATTAACAACATGCCGAAACAATTCAGTCAGTTTATCACTTCTAGAATAGTCTTTCTTCAGTTCACTTGGGTGTTGCCTTCTGATACAAGGCAGGCGGCCTGGTTTCAGGAAACAGCACGGCGATCCCCTTCCCCGGGGTCGCTCGGGCCTAAGAAACACGCGGACAGCAATATGGTGGAGGATCAAAGGCCTTTATTCTCTCTTCTCATGGGGTTTTATAGTCTAGGGGGCTTCTACGTCAGGTGGGGGTCTGTCTTTACCATCTATGGTTAGTAGGGGATGGAAAGTTACCTGGGCAAGTGGAAAGTTACCGGAATCCAGTTCGGGGGGCTACATTCCTATGTTAATTTTCTTATCTAAGGGGGCGGGGGCCCTGTCTTCCCGTAACATCACGAGATCTTCCGAACGCCAGGCCCTATCTGCTACACTTGGGGGAGAAGGCCCTCTTGTTAATTTATGGAGACTGCTCCACAAGAAAATAGTTTTTTCTCAGTTTCTAATTTTTACAAATAGCAGCTGCCCAGAAAATCTGCAATCGTGAAGTCCCTCCTATTTTTCACAAATTTTCCAACAGTTGTGTTTATGGGCCATGTCAAGTTACGGGGTACTATTTTAAGGATGAGCTGTTCGAAAGCAAAGGTTCTCTTTATCTGTCTCTGAGAACAGAGGTCTTCTTCTCTCTGTGGGGGCACTGGGTTTTCATCACTCTTCTCTGTCTCTGTTCAAACTTCTTATTAAATTCACAGCTATTTCAACTTTAGCCTGCTTCAGCACAGGTTTAAACAATCCATCCCCCCATATTTCTTTAATGAGATATATGGAAAAAAGTCTGATGTATCAATTACATTCTTCTCCATAGTTTTATAAGAGGATTTCAGCCCCAAGATTAAGACATCTCCTCATCCCTCCTATCTGGGACTTGACTTACTCTTCACTCACCTCAGTGTCCACACTCTATCCTTTTCTCTCACTCAAAGGAGGATTGAAGAACTGAAAGAGTTAATATCTTGTCCGGGGCCTGCAGATTGTCACGTGACTCCAGCTGGGCTCAGTAGCCTGTGGCAGGAGTTGTGGTTGGGCGGGGGGGAGTGGTTAGGATCTCAGCAGCCAGGCCAAAACACAGCAGCAGCACGCTGGGGCAGGGACTGATGTGAAATAAACAGGGCCAGGAGACTTCTTCTCCTTTATAATGCCTTTATTAAAAGTGATCAGCTCAGGACTGGGCGTCCCGGCAGGGCTGCAGTCCCCGTCGCGTCTCCCAGGGCGACTCAGAGGAGGAGGATATGCGCAGTTCTGTCCACTAGGGGCACAGCCGGGGGATCCAGTCCTTGTGGGAGCCTTTAGGGCGTGATGTCCCCGTCAGATCTTGTCCTTTGGTGATTTTGTCCAGCTTGGTCCTGGCGTCGGGATGACTCTTTGCTCAGGGCGAGAGGGACTCCGCATCTCTGCAGGCTCAGCAATCGGCTCCTCATGTCCAGACACCACTTTAGTCTCTCAATTCTTATTTGGCTCATTGTTTTTGGGGTTTTCTCATTGCATTTTGGAGTCGAGGTCCCAAAGCCTGCTGGTCTTGGCGTCACTTTGCATAACCCCCCCCACCCTCTCAGGTGTCTTCCCTATGTTGGAAGAGCGCACTGCCTCGGGGAAGGGCCATCACCCCACCCAGCCAGGCCTTTTACTAATACAAAAGAGGAGATAAGCTTCAACTACCTGTGATTACAATAACAAAGCACTAAGAACCCTGGCAGAGACAGATCTGGCTGTGTCTCTGTAACTCTTTCTCACAAAAAAAATATTAACTGAATTTTTGTTCATAACAGTCCCCCCTCTTTTTCTTTCATCGAGCTTAAATTCTAAAGCTCGCATCAACTCACAATTTTTTGTTTTGAATCTACTATAAATCTCTTGTGCACTTTGGTAATCATGGTTACTTAACCTTGTTACTTTTCTTGGTTTCTTCAGGTTGATTTGTACAGCCAATACTGTTTTACTAAAATAGATAAATAAGCATAGTAAAAAGAGCAATCCTCCAAGTACACACACAGCGAGAAAAACCACTTTTTCCCATACATATTTTCTGAAAATCTCTAAGTTCTCCCACCCACTGGGATCAAGTGTAGGAGTTTGATCTTGATTATTTACACATGCTAATCTTTTTATTTCGTTTGAAATGTCCCTAATAATTGAATTCTTTATTTTTAATACTGCCTGGAGCCGGATGACTTTGTTCAACACAGATATTGGGATCCGAACTTGGCTTTTACAATTTTGGATTTTCTCCATTTCTATTTCACTTTCCCGGTTTTGTTCAATTTCTCCCAAATCATTATATATAGGAACTCCCAAACTTGATCCAGTTTCTTTGGGTAATAAGAAAATTGGTTTTATCACCCTAGCAATGCAGTTGCCAGATGAGATCAAACTTAGGGGTTTAGAGCTCCCCTGAAATGTGTTCCAAAAGGGGTTTATCTCTTTTCCAGTACACTCATATAAATACTTGTAACAAACAATTTTTCTTACTATTTTCACCATTTCTTTGCTTTTTACTAGATCTGCTGAGCTTGTTTCAGCAGCATCACATTCAAAGCACAACCAGGTTTCCCCTATAGGGCACTCTCCTAGGAGTGGCTGCCTAAAAGTGGCAGTATTGTATGCTATCCAATACACTCTCTTACCTTTCTGATAAAGGACCAGTTGGGAGGGGTTAACACAATCAGGGTTAGAACTGATGTGGACTCTCGACAAGGAGCTCACTTCCTCTTCATAGCGGGGTTGGTAGCCTTCACTGCACAGCTCAGCTGGGCTTCCTAGAGCAACACCAGCAGTTAGAGCTATCAGTACCACCCTTCCCAAGAGTCCAGTATGGGTCATCTTGCACAGCCTGCCCACCCGGCCTTGCCTCTTGGGGAATTTTTTACTGAGGAGAAGCTTTCAAGCTCTTTAGAGTCCCTTCTACCCGCTTCCCTGGTTAAGCCTCTCTTGGTCTGTTCCCTACAAATTTTAGTTTCCCCCAGGGGAGTGTTCTGTAGAGGATTAACCTGGAGTCTTTAGAAATATATTGGGGAACTTAAACTAGAATTACTTATTTACAGCCTTAAACTTTTTACTAACATAATTTACACAAGACAGTTTTGAAATATTTTAAGCAATATTAGAACTCTGATACCAATTTTTCCCATACAGTTCAGTCTTTTTGACTCTTCCTTTTAAAAGTCAACTTTAAATCCTTTGGTCCTTTTATCACAGTATACTCAGGTGATTTAGGTTGTTTAGCAGATGAATCTTGTCCAGCGCCAGGGAGTGAGAGTGGTGTGGACTCGGGTCCAATGCGAGAGGGAAAGGCTGATGTTGTTTCTGGTCCCGTACCTGGGGGTGAGACTGGCCCTTTTATTCTTGTCATATGAGTCTAACCTTTTTCTTTGGTCCGCACAGCTGAATTAGTGATCAGGAGCACCTGGAAGGGGCCTTCAAATTTAGGCATTTTTGTTCCCGTGTTCCATGATTTTATCAAAACCCAATCTCCTGGGCTAATGTTGTGAACTTTTGTGTCAAGAGGGGAAGTTTGAGGAAGGTATCCTTTCTTTCTAAGTCCTTCCAGAGTTCTTCCAATTATTTCTAAATACTTTCTGGTAGCTTCTTCCCCTTCCAGATAGTCTCCTGTGCTATAAGGTGTTAGCAAGAATGGCAGCCCAAACATCATTTCATAAGGTGAAATTCTTATGTCAGACCGAGGTCTTGTTCTGATGCGCAATAGCGCTAGGGGCAAACATTTCAGCCAATTCATTTTTGTTTCTTCAATCAATTTAGTTAACACATTTTTGAGGGTTTTGTTCATTCGCTCCACCCTCCCAGAACTCTGGGGATGCCACGGAGTATGCAACCTCCATTTCATTCCTAAGGCCCCAACTATATTTTGTAATGTTTGGGACACAAAATGTGGACCTCGGTCTGAGTCTATGGTGTTCACCATTCCATATCTGGGGATAATGTTCTCTAGGATTGCTTTTGCTACAACTTGAGCTGTTTCCCTTCTGGTCGGGAAGGCTTCTACCCAGTGTGTGAGATGATCAACTATCACCAGTAAATATCTGTACCCTTGCACTGGGGGCATCTCAGTGAAATCTATCTATATGCTTTGGAAGGGTCTCAAGGCTAATTCCCTTCCTCCGGGTGCTACTTTTCTCAAAACTTTCTGGTTCACTTTTTGACAAATGACACACCCTCTTGTAACAGCTTTAGCCAGGCTATATACACCAATGCATAGGTTATTCCTTAAGAAATGATCACATAGTCCTTGGACTCCCCAGTGAGTTAATTTGTGTAATTCTGTTAGCACTGTCCGAGCCAGTGCTTTATTCAAAAACACCCATCCGTCTCAGGTTAACCACTCTCCCTGTTGTCCTTGATGTAACCTTAAATCCTTTATAGCTTCTAATTCTTCTTCACTGAATACAGGTTCTTCCCTTTTTTCCCCTTCTTCGGGTGTCATTTTTGCCTTTAAAATTTTTACTGGATCTCCTGGTTCTAAAGCTGCTTCTTTGGCTATCTGATCAGCCAGTCGGTTTCCTCTAACTTCAAAACTGTCTCCTCTCTGGTGCCCCTTTATATGGACCACTGCTATTTCTGTAGGTTTCTGTAGAGCTTCTAATACTGATCTAACTAGGTTCTCATGGGCTAAGCTTTTTCCCTTCGAACTTAAATATCCACGTTCTTCCCATATTTTCCCAAATGTGTGAACCGTCCCATACGCATATTGGGAGTCCGTATAAATAGTTCCCCGGTCCCCCTCCAGTAAATCCAGTCCCCTTTCCAGGGCATAGATTTCGCAACTTTGGGCTGACCAGTTTGGTGATAGTTTCCCTTTTTCTGCAGTTTGTAATGTTTCTCCATCTATAATGGCATAACCTGAAGCTCTTTTTCCATTTACTACCCTTGAAGAGCCATCTATGAATAAGCTTTTTCCAGTTGCTAGAGGCTGATCTTCTAAATCTTCTCTTACTTTTGTTTGGAGATTAACCAATTCAAGACAATCATGTTCTAAATTCTCTATAGGCTCTCCCATTAGGAATTGTGGTGGATTGAGGGCATTTGATGTGATAAATTCTAAGTCCTCTGTGTTCATTAGTATTATCTCATATTTTAATATTCTAGCATCGGTTAACCACTGCTGAGCCTTCTGTCTCAGTACTGCCTTAAGATCATGAGGAGTATGCACTTTAATTTTTCCTTGTAAGGTCAATTTTTGAGTCTCCTCTATCAGGACTGCGGTTGCTGCTACTGCTTGTATACAAACTGGCCAGCCTCTAGCCACTGGATCTAACAATTTGGATATGTATGCCACAGGTTTCCTGCACCTTCCCCACTCTTGAGTTAATACTCCATAGGCTATACCTCCTTCTGCACTCACAAACAGGTCAAAGCCCTTCCTCAGGTCTGGTAAGCTTAGGACCGGGGCAGAAGACAGTTTGTTTTTTAAGTTTTCCAATTGTTGATCATCTTCAGCTGTCCAAATTAGGGGTTCTGGATCCACTAGCTTATTGTACAGAAATTTCACACTCTGTGTATATTGATCTAACCATAACTTACAATACCCGAACAAGCCCAGAAGTTTTCTCACATCTCTTTTCGTTTTCGGGGCCGGGAGAGCTAAAATACCTGAAATTCTGTCAGGGCTTAGTTTCTTATACCCTCCCCCTATTATGTGCCCCAAGTATGTTACTTCTGATTGCACAAATTGTAGTTTCCCTTGGGAAACTTTTAGTCCTTTCTCCCCCAGAAAATTCAAAAGCTTAATACTAGTTTGTCTGACCTGATCTTTTTCTTTTCCTGATACCATCAGGTCATCAACATACTGCAGGATCTGCACTTCTTTTTCAGGGACAAATTGTTCCAACAAACTCTCTAAAGCTTGTCCAAGGAGATTGGGGGATTCAGTGAACCCCTGTGGTAATCGGGTCCACCTTAGCTGTTGTCTCCTCTTTGTACTCGGGTCTTCCCATTCAAAGGCAAACCAATCCCTACATTCTCTTGCCAGAGGGCATGCCCAGAAAGCATCCTTCAAATCCATAACAGTGAACCAAGCATGTTCTCTTGGAATTCTGCTTAGGAGACTATACGGGTTGGGCACAACTGGATGTCTGGCAATGGTTCTTTTGTTGACTTCCCTTAAATCTTGTACCAGCCTATATTTCCCTTCAGCTTTCTTAACTGCCAGTATAGGGGTATTATGTGGTGACATGCAGGGTTCTAAAATTCCCTCTTGCAACAGTTGTTCAATGACCCTTCTTTCCGTCTAGGGAAATCGGATACTGTTTAACCCGTATGGGTGAGGTATCATCCTGCATTTTTATTGTTATCGGTGGAATGTCTAATAAGCCTCTCTTTCCCCCCTCAGCCCATACCTCAGGATTTATCTCTGCAACATCTCCTTGAGATAACTTCATCACTTGTACTACCATCCTCCCTTCCCTTGGGACAATCCCAACCCCCAAATGAACTTGCAGATCCCGTCCTAACAAACTTTTTTCTAAGTTAGGCAGATAAAGAAAATTAGCTTTACATTGCCTTCAGTTCCCAATTATTTTCACTTCTTCAATCACTGATGCTCTAAATGGTCTCCCCTCCGCACCCAATACTTCACAAAATTTTCTCCCAATTTCCATACCTTTTGGTATTTTGTTGAGACAGGACTTATCTGCCCCTGTATCAACCAAAAATTCAAATTCCTCATTTAGGGGTCCCACTTCAAAGTTTACCAAGGGCTCTTTGAGATGTTGCATCGGGTCCCCTATATTAAAAAGCCCCTGGCACCCCTAGTCCTCCCCGTTAAGAATCCTTCCTAAATTATCTTGTTCCCTGGCTATTGCCTCATCGAGACTGAGCTTTCTACAAAGCTTCCTGATGTGTCCTGCCTCCCCACAGTAATAACACTGTCGTCCTCTCAAAGGGACTTGAGGTCTCTCAATCCTTCGTGCACCTGCCAGTACTGGCCTGTCTCTGCCTCCTCCTGGTGGTGGACCCGCCCCCCCTGCACTTTCCCTAGCTACAGCAACCATGATCTTAGCCTTGGCCTTTGCTTTTTCTTCCTCCCTCCTTAAATACACCTTCAATGCCTCTCTTAATAACTCATTTATGTCCTTCTCTTGCCAATCTTCCATCTTTTCCAGTTTTCTCCTTATGTCAGGCCAAGATTTGGTAACAAATTGGACTTTTAGTAGCATTTGACCTTCTGGGGTGTCTGGGTCTATTCTAGAGTACAACTGGAAGTTCCGCTTTAGGCGATTAAGCCAGGCAGCAGGAGCTTCATCTTTCTCCTGCGTGCCCTCAAATGCCAATTGGGTGTTAGTTCCTTTGGGAACTGACTCTTTGATCCCCCGTATTATCAAAGACCTATATTCCATCATGGCCTTCCTCCCCTCCTCCTGGTTAGGGTTCCAGCTGGGATCCGTTAGTGGCAATTTCTGTTCACCTGATGGCACCTGGGGCCTGGATGGTTATCTTTCTCCCAAATTCTTATGCCAGCCGCCCTAATCATCTGGACATCTTCTGGGGAAAATAATATACTCAGGATGGAATTCATCTCCCCCCACGTGTAGATATTTGGACCTAGAAATTGATTCACTTGGTTGGCTATGCCCACTAGGTCCTCAACTAAATGTCCCAACTCTTTCTTGAATCCTCTCACCTCAGAAGCAGTTAGGGGAGCATTCACAAAGCCAACACCTCCCGCTATTCCTCCCATAGGAAGCTCTCTGAGGGGAAGGAGTCTCTCTGCCTTGGAGGTCTTGGATCTGGTGCTACAGTACGGCCCATCTTCAGATGCCAAACTACTTTGAGGGATATCTGGGTTACCCTGAACATTCTTCCCATCAGCCGGTGTATTTGCTCATAGCTGTTTATCGGGCAAGGAGACATTTGTGCCCCAACTAGGAGGAGGTAAAGGGACAGCAATAGGAGGGGGAGAACAGCCTGAGTGGATATTAAGTGCAGCTGGAGAAGGGGTGGAGAATGCAGCAGGTGGAGTAGGCACTTGTGGTGGTGCAGAAGGAACTGGAGGGGATACTGGGTTTATCATAGCGGAAGCTGAAGAGATAGAAGGGGGAGTTTGAGCAGGTGGTAGTGAGATGGCAGCCGGGGGAAGAACCGGACCTGCCATTTGAGGTACTTGAAGAAGAGGATTATAAGGTGGAGGGGCAGAAGGAGGCAGATAATCCAGGGGATCCCATCTTTTACTAGTCCTATCATCCCCTCCTTCATTCCCCTCTTTCTTCCTCTGTACCTTACAAATTCGCACCCCTTCATCCCCAACGGCGCTCTTTAACCAGCAAGCTACATACAATAATTGCTCAGGATCAGTATCTCCTCGAGCTGTCAGATAATTATTTAATAGCTGGCACATCCACTTATCCTTTGTCCCACACCAAGGCCATCCTCCTTGTATCTCTAATTCTGGCCACACTTCCATACAATAATGGATCATTTTCACTTTATCTAATCCCTCCGTGGCCTGTATAGAATCCCATTTTACTAACAGTTCTCCTAAGGGACTATTGGGAGGTATATCCCTCAGTCTCTTGCTGGTCTTTTTACTATTACACCCTCCCATTTTACAGGTCTCAACAGTAAAAAATCCCAAAGGTGTCTTTACTGACCGGTAATTTCAAAAAGAACCTTCTTTGAGGAGCTTCAGCCTCCTCCACTAAACTTCAAATTTCTGCCTGATGCTCAGGACTTATACTGAAACAACTGCCCAATCTCTTGATTGCCCAACTTTCCCCACGTCAGGTCTTACATCTATCGGGACTTGAACACACGAAACCTCGGCCTAAGAATCCGGGTCGTGCCTGACTCCCTCAGTCAGGAAAAACAACTGCCTGATTTTTAGTTTGCCTAACCCGCCAATTTTTAGGCTTCACCGTATCAGGACTTAAAAGCAAACCACAGCCTCCTTCGCTGGGGTTTGTGCCTGACTCCTGTGCCAGGACTTACTTTTGCCTGCAGGGCTTGTGAGCTACCCGAATCCTTCTCGGGACTGACAAAATCTTACGCGAATCCTTCTCGAGACTTACAAATGCTACCCAAATCCTTCTCGGGACTGACAAATCTGCCTGACTTCCCTCTGTCAGGACATATTTTGGATGCGTGCCACTCATACAGATATTCCCTCTGCACGCCCGGGGGGGGGGGGGGGGCCCTTTATTCCCCCTTGGGAGACTCACTCACGCTAACTCCACTCGCTTTCCCCTGTTTCCGGCCGGCTTTCTCACGAAAGCTCGGAACCGCAGTACTGAGGGGTCCACCACCACTTCGAAGGTCCGGCCAGTCTTGAATCTTCTTGCAGCGTGGCTATTCTGGACGAGCGCCCCCAGCTGAAATAAACAGGGCCAGGAGACTTCTTCTCCTTTTTAATGCCTTTATTAAAAGTGATCAGCTCAGGATTGGGCAGCTCGGCAGGGCTGCAGTCCCCGTCGCGTCTCCCAGGGCGACTCAGAGGAGGAGGATATGCGCAGCTCTGTCCACTAGGGGCACAGCCGGGGGATCCAGTCCTCGTGGGAGCTTTAGGGCGTGATGTCCCCGTCAGATCTTGTCCTTTGGTGATTTTGTCCAGCTTGGTCCTGGCGTCGGGATGACTCTTTGCTCAGGGCGAGAGGGACTCCGCATCTCTGCAGGCTCAGCAATCGGCTCCTCATATCCAGACACCACTTTAGTCTCTCAATTCTTATTTGGCTCATTGTTTTTGGGGTTTTCTCGTTGCATTTTGGAGTCGAGGTCCCAAAGCCTGCTGGTCTTGGCGTCACTTTGCATAACCCCCCCCACCCTCTCAGGTGTCTTCCCTATGTTGGAAGAGCGCACTGCCTCGGAGAAGGGCCATCAACCCACCCAGCCAGGCCTTTTACTAATACAAAAGAGGAGATAAGCTTCAACTACCTGTGATTACAATAACAAAGCACTAAGAACCCTGGCAGAGACAGATCTGGCTGCGTCTCTGTAACTCTTTCTCAAAAAAAAAATATTAACCGAATTTTTGTTCATAACAGATGGGTACTCCTTCCCCCTGCCCAGTGGTTGCAGGCGAGCCTCAACAGTGGTAGAATCTTGGCCCAGCCAGCCCAGCCCGGGGCTGCTCCCAAGGCCAAGAAGACCCTGGCTTGGCCTGGACTAGCGGCAGGGCAGGGTTTAGTAGCAGCAAGATATTAGCAGCTGCAGCTGCAGCCCGGCCAGGCCTTGGCCCCACAGGCTCCTCTCCACCTGCCCAGCAGCCAATGGGCCCCGCAGACTCCCTGGGAAGAGGCCAAGCCCATGGCAGGGGCCACCCAGCCTGGCCAAGACAGCTACCTGCTTCCAGATCGGAAGGAAAAGATACCCTCTTGAACTTTCTCATCTTTAACATGTGTGTTCACAGAGGTGTATCAGCTTTCTCAGTGGTTTAACAGATTGATAATTCTGAAAGCTAATTACTGATTGGTTTTTGTCAGACACAGATGAAACTGCTAGCAGTTTCTCTTAGAACATCACTTCTGTGAGTGCCTCTAATATAAAACCACCACACAAGGTGGGAGCCGTTCTTCCAGTTTGTTCAAGTAGGAAAAGGATACTTTGAAAAAGCATATCGGTTAATTTCCAATTGAAAGGATAGCTTACAATTCAGAATTATTACAGGAGCACCTATCACAAAAGCAATCAGAGCAATGCAGGGAGTCACAAAATAGTATGGTAGAAAAGGCAGTCTTATTAGTGAGGGTCCAGAATAGTGGCAACACATGCACAACAACAGTACCGGCCCCCCTGAGCCCCCCCAAATCGTGCAGCAATAGCCATCTGAAAAGTAAAAACAGGAGAGTTCCATTGGCCAGCTGCAGAAACGACATGCTTAGCCTGCACCCACTCCCGCACAAGCCAGTGCAAATGCTGCAGTCCCCCCAAGGAAGGGGTTACCCATCCAGCTAGGTTCTTTCTCCAGCACAGTGTCAGCCCACAGGGGTCAGTAGCCGATAGGACCCCTGGCTGCAGGCGCACAAGATGGCATCTGCACCTCACCTGTCAAATCCTGCTGTGTGCAGGCAGCAGGGACTTGACTCCTTCTTTACTGACCTTGGAGTAATAAGTAGCAATACATCGACTCATTAATAGTTAGATAATTTAAATTATAAAAGCAATAGCTAAACAGCTATAACCGCTTGTTCAGCAGGATATAATATGTACCTATGTGCAGTCACATATGGTACCAATCTAACTTCGCAAGAATTGCTTGGTTTGCAAATTCCACCCTATAGGTATAGGAGACCCTCTGTAACTAGATACCGCCACATATGGTAACAATCCTTAACCTTGCAAGAATTGCTTGGCTTGTAGAATTTCGACTTATAGATATGCCTTATAAGGAAAGGTTCACCCAGCGGCCAAAGAGGAAGACTTGGGGCCTTCATCCCACGACCACCAGAAGGCAGAAAAAGACCCCTAGCAACCGGAGGAGCAAGCGCAGAAGACGGACCACGTCATCCAGGAATCTGAGAGAAGAAGACAATAAAAAGCAAACTTTAGGGGGGAAAGCTGAGTGCCTAAGAGGAGCGGAGACTCCTGGCCGCCCAGCGCTCAACCTTGCTTACTCTCGCTTGCATAATAATAAAGATAATTATATGATTCTTAAATTTAGTGAATTCATTTATCACATTGGTGTCTTCACATTCTTTCTCTGTGTGTCTTCACTCTGTCCTTTTCTCTCACATGAGAGAGGATTGAAGATCTGCAAGTCTCATCTGTGCAGTGAAAGAGTTAATATCTTGCCCAGGGCCTGCAGATGATCTTGATGGTTTCTGCTGGGCCGTGGTCGGAGCACTCGTGGTGATGGATTTCAGGCCACTCTGGGAGCTGTGTCAGAATCTCAGGGGGCCCGGGCCAGAACAGCGGCAGCCGCTCTGGCAGCATAGCTGGCCTCCAGCCCCTGCTTTGTTCAATTTCAGCTGCAGGCTGATGGTTTCTCCCCCTCCTGCCCAGCAGCTACTTGGGGTAGGGGGGGCGGGGGGGGGGGGGGGGGGCGGGCGCAAGTATCTCAGCAGCCAGTCTAGGACTCAGCAGCAGCTTGTCCTCCCCTTGCCCGGCGGTTTCTGTTGAAACTCAGCAGCAGCAGCAGAATTTCAGCAGAGCTGCGGGCCGATCTGGCTGCGGGGGGGGGGAACAGGATGCGACACAGCCAGTGCTGCAGCAGAGGTAGGGCCCAGCCTGGCCCACGGCCTGTTCAAGATCTGGAAGTAAGAGAACCTTTCCCAGGCTTACCTGTCTGTAAAATGTGAATCTCACAGAGGCAGATCTAGCTTTCTTAATGGTTTAATAGGTTGTCAATTCTCAGAGCTAGTCAGCTACTGGTTTTGCTAGGCACAGAGGAAGCTCTTAACAGCTTCACTCAGAAAAAATCACTTCTGTAGTTGGCTTCAATGCAAAACCAGTACAGTTCTGTACAAAATTTTCCACTTGGGACCCCTTTCTCCCAGTTCCCTTAGTAACACAATCTTCTCAGCTATCATTCTTGCACCAATAACATACTTGTTACATTCTTTCATCAAAGCGGTCAGTGTGAGCAGACATGATGTCTTCACTTTTTTGTTCTTGCCTTGAGTTTATCTCTCTCACAGCTTCCACTGTATCAGGGCCAGGACGTCTGTGGCGCTACTCAGCTCAGCTTCTGTAGCTGTCTGATCTTCCACAGAAAACAACTAGGAGATTGAGATGAGGCAGTTTATTACAGTGAAAGAAAGAAACAAGTGAGAGTTTGTGTGGGCATAAGAAGAGGGAAAAGTCAATCTCTATTTCCCATCAGCGAGCAATGTTCAGACACTTCCCAGGACGCACAGCTGCAACACATGCAGAGGTTGCTCCGGAAGGCAAACATTGTAGAATCATTAATTCCCTCCCCCCTTCCTCCTCTCTCCCTTAGCTTTTATATGTGAGCTGATGTCATATGGTATGGAATTTCCCTTTGGTTAATTTGGGTCAGCTGACTGGTCGTGTCCTCTCCCAGGACCTTGTCCACTCCCAGCCCCCTTGATGGGGGAAGGCATGTTAGAGGGACAGTGCTGCTCAGCAGTAGCTAAAACACTGGTGTGTTGTCAACACCATTCCAGCTCCAAATGCAAAGCACAGCACTGTGAGGTCTGCTAAGGAAAAAAAATGTACCCTATGTTTGTCAGACCCAATACAGAAAGTCATGCCTTAGCAAGCTGGAGAACTGGAACTCAGGTCTTGGGAACACTTTTCTTTAGAAACAAGGCTGAAAAGAGCAGGCTGGGCACCATATTTAGCTGTGATGGCTGCACCATGAGTTGGGTCTACCACATGGCTGGTGGGAAGGCAGCATGACTCAATGGACTTGTGTTTGGATGATCTTAGCTCTGCTACTGATGAAGAGAGATGAAAACCTTCAATTCTCAGCTTCAGTTTTCCTCCTTTGAAATGAGTACAGCTCTACTTATACTGTTGGTAAAATAGTTTGTGAGTCAGCTTTCACCCACCATCATCTTTAGTGATGCCAGCAACCCCGGATTAGCAAGGACTAAGAAGGGCTGTCTGAACATAGGTCTCTAGTCCACAGAACAAAGACCTGGGAGAAAATATTCTTCTTCAGGAAAATGAGAAATGTCTCTAGATATTACAGTCTTGTGCTTCATCTCCTACAGGTGATGCCTTAAGTTTTAGCTTTCATATTTTTCAGATTCTGTACTGCATTCATAAATCATTCTGAACTTCATATAGTGTTAGTAAGTTCTCTTCACAGTTTAGTTAGACAAAACAATCCTTTTCCAGCCCAAGAACCAAGGACAACATTGTAGCTTCAAGCCCCAAAAGTATAAACAACAGCGAATTGGGGGGAGCAATTGGGAGAATGTGACTATTGGAATAGGAATCCCAATATGACCAGTTAGATTGTGCCTGGGTCAGTGTGACCCTCGCTGCTGAGCCAAAGGCGGCTTCTGTGGTGCTTTACCCCAGAGATACCTTGGCTGCTGGAGATTGCAGCAGGGCACTGGTGCAAGTCCAGGCTTGTCAGGAACTCCGTTTACCTCAGGAGAGAGAGCTTCTGGCGATGGTGAAGAGAAGAAGGAGAGGATTCCGCTGGAGGGTTGCCAGATGTTTATTCCATGGTTACAGAGGTCTGAACCGGGGCAACTGCTGCCAACAGAATGGAGGCCGCATGGTCTCATTAACCTTTTAAGCTCCGGGACAGGGGAAGGGGAGGGGACAGGTGAGCTACCAACCAGGTGAAAGGGGCAGGGTCTCAAGGGACTAGGGACACCTATCCAATGTCCCCCAGGCCTGAGGGACCAACCATACGATGCCTTGCTGGTATGTTAGCCTGATTGACAGGGCACACTCAGCAAGGGGCGAGGGGGAAGGGAATATTGGCACACCTGAGAAAGGGACCCGGAAGCTAAAAACACACCACAACAGTGACCATAACCTGAAGTTGTAATTGGACAATTAACCCTGATATGCAAATGGACCAAAACTTATAAAAGTGTGAAAATTGGTGACCCATCATCCATCTTGGGCATAGCCTCAGCCAGGCTCTTGTACTGCCCAAGATGTATCCTTTGAAGGCCTTAGGTCAATTCTTGCTTGTCCTACTCCTAGGAGCCCACGTCCCCTGCATTCACCTTCCTGCACACTCTATTCTCTACCACACATCTTCTAATGATGCTTTTTCTGGCTGTATTGGGTTTGTATCGCCTGGATTTGGTAGTGGGGGGGCTACAGGGGTGGCTTCTGGGAGAAGTTGCTAGAAGTTTCCACCATGTCTGGCAGAGCCAATCCTTGGCGGCTTCAAAGACAGATGTGCTGCTGGTCAAGGCTGGGCCAATAAGAAATGGTGGTAATGCCTTTGTGATAACATATTTAAGAAGAAAGAAAAGAAAAGTGATTGCACAGTTGTAATTGTTGCCAGAGAAGAGCAGAGTGAGAACATGTGAGGGAAACAACTCTGCAGACAGCAAGGTCAGTGAACAAGGAGGGGGAGGAGGTGCTCCAGGCACCGGAGCCGAGGTCCCTCTGCAGCCTGGGGTGATAGACCATGGTGAAGCAGCTGTTCCCCTGCAGCCCATGGAGGTCCATGGGGGATACAGAGATCCACCCACAGCCTGTGGACAAGCCCCACGCTGGAGCAGATGGATGCCTGAGAGGAGGCTGTGATGCTGTGGGAGGTCTGTGGAGAGAGGAATCCCCACTGGAGCCATCTGTTCTTGAAGGACTGCACCCTGTGGAAGAGTGACCCATGAGGCAGCAGTTTTGGGGGGACTGTTGCCAGTGGGATGGACTCACATTGCAGCAGCTTGCAGAGAGCTGTTGCTCATAGGATGGATGTTGTGGTGTGATGTCATGGTTTGCCTCAGATACCCTGGGTTTCTCCCTGAAGATTTCCTCCCCAGGTGTGTCAACCACCTCTCCCTCCCCCTCCCTTGCCCTCTGCTGAGCGCTGTCTGTCAATCCTGGCATTCCAGAAGGGCGTCGACTGATTGGCAGAATACAAAAGATGCCCTCCATCCCTGGAGGGACATTGGGCCATCCAGGTATCATTTGTCCCTTGAGACTTCCCCCCCCCCCCCCCCACTGTACCTGGTTGGTGGTCCCCTGTGTTCTTTCCCTCCCCCTCTCCCCTGGTTAAAAGGGCAAGCAACCATGCAGTTTGGGAGTTCTGTTGGAGCTGTTGCTGGGTTCAGAGGCCTGTGGGCCAGGAAATAAAGCTCTGGATCGAAACTCTCCATCCAAACCAACTCCTTTTCCTTCACCATCTCCTTAAAGCTTCTCCACCAAGGTAAACCTGAACTCTGGCATGCCTGGACTTGTCTCCATGCGCCCAGCTGCAGAATCCAGATAGCCAAAGGTGTCTCTGAGGTGAAATCACCACAGCTGCGGCCTTTTGGTCAAGCAGCAAAGGCTAGACAAGCTCAGGCATGTCCCATCCGGCTATATTGGTAATTATTTCAATAGATGGACTCACATTGAAGTTCACAGAGAACTTTGTCCCATGGGACAGTCGCAGACATCTTTTTATTAAAATCCTTTCATTAGGATTTTTCCTGCTGGAGCTGAGACGTTTCAGCAACAAATGTAAACGACTGTTATCTGCTGCTGTGGAATGCAACAGGTCCACCTGTGATTGGCCCATCTTGGATGTTTACAATTAATGGCCAATCAAGGACTGAGCTCTCTTGGACAGAGTTGGAGAGAGCTCCTTTGTTATCAGTCCTTCATTCTATTCTATTCTTAGCTTAGCCAGCTTCTGAAGAAGCCTTTTCTATTTCTTTTTTTAGTATAGTCATAATGTAATACATATATCATAAAATAATAAATCAAGCCTTCTGATCATGGAGTCAACATTCTCGCCTCTCTCTTCACCTGCAAACCCTTGTGACCACGGCCACATGGGACCCCACGGTGGTGCAGGGGAACAACTCCTCTCCCTGAGCAGCAGGAGAAATAACACATGATGAACTTACCATAACCCTCATTCCTTGTCTCCCTCTGCCGCTCAGGTAGGAGGTAGAGCTGGGAAGGATGGAGGGGTGGGGGGAAGGTGTTTTTAAGGGCTTATTTTATTTCTCATTAGCCTGCTCCAAATTTGTTAGCAATAAATTAAATTGCTATCTCTAATTCAAGACTGTTTTTCTCATGATGGTATTTGGTGAGTGATCTGTCCCATTCCTTATCTCAACCCATGAATGCTTCATTATATTTTTTGTCCCCTGCCCTGCTGTGGATGGAAGTGATAGAGCAGCTTTGGTGGGTGCCTGGCATCCAGCCAGCATTAACCCACTACAGTCTTTTCACTTACCTGCTGGTATGGAGATCCTCCCTTTCTCTCCAAATCTTCGCTCATCTCCACCTACCAGCAGAGCTACCCCAAACAGGAAGGAGGGTTGGCAGCAAACAGTACTCCAGCATCCATCAAGCATGGGTGAGGTTGGAACATATGCATAATTTTGTTTATACATTATGTGCAATGGAGAAACCATCAGGATTGCTCAGACTCCATTCCTTCAAGGAGAAGGACTCCCACACCTACCTCCACCAAGGAGATGTGATGTCTCAGAGCACCTGAGTCCTTCATTCTCTTTTTCCCACTGGGCTTCTTCACACTATGAAATTATATTCCTTAACCTCAAGTTTCCACATGCTAGAAGGTCAGGCTGAGCAATGACAAGAGCCTAGGATTTATCCTTGGTCTGCTAAGAAAATAAACAAGCTTATCTTGACATGGGCTTTGCTTCTTATCACATTTCTTTGGTAAAAATATGTCTGGCTGAAGTCCTCCCCTCCCTTCCCCAGGAGTAGCTGAGGGCTGGTACCCCAATTTAGACCCTTTTGCCTTCCCAGTAAAGTGACTGAGGAGGAAAGAGAAACATTTTCATTCCCTGCTTCCTGCAAAAGCTGTTAGAAGATAAGAACTTGACATGCTCTTTCTTTTGAAAGGAGAAGAAAAAAGAAAACAGTATCAAACTATAAGCATGCTAGGTGTATGGTATTTCATCATGCCATGGACTTCAGGAATCAGAGCAGGGCAGGCTTATATTAACCATGTTGGGACACAATATAGGCATGCTATAGATATCCTCATACCTACACACAGACTAGTAAATAGACAAGATGGAGATGTGCAACTCCTGAATAACCAACTACGTGAAGGTACCTATTGACTTGTTCAACAGAAGATAGATATCCCCTCTAGGATAGGCACTGCTTTAAATGTGGACTGTTTGAGACCAAAAGTCCTATTTATTTGCCCTAAAATACACAGCACATGAAGTCTGAAATAACAGAAATAACAGAAATAACAAAAGGTCTTTTCACCTGGCTCCACCTGACACTTTTCTTCCCTGTGAGCTGAAGTATGTGTTCCTGCAGCTCAGGGCACTGAGGGACCAGAGGTGTTGGGGGACCCTCCTGTCTCCCTCCCCATCACCTCTGGGTGCTGCTGGCTACCCACTGCTGCTTCCAGCAGCTTAGCATCACCCTGGCATCAGGCTGGCACATAATTTGTTTTCCAAGCAGTGCAACGCATCCCAGCTAACAGCCTCCTTCCCTCCCTTAGCATCCTTCACTACTCTTACCAGAGGTATCTTACTGGTCACCTTTCTTTATTTCTAGCTCTTCCCCCCCAAAGCCTAATTTGATCCCCACATCATGACTAACACCTAGAAGAGAAATGGAGGCATTTACAACAGCCATTAAAAAGTACTACCTGGGGGTTCCAGTGTCTCCAGGATGGCGGAGAGGTTTTACCTCAGAGTCTCAGCAGTTCTTAAGCATATCACACTGCATGGTGAATATGTGCTTGTATCGGGTCTGACTGAGGTAGAGCTCATAGCCCTCACAGTGTTGTGCTTTGCATTTGGAGCTAGAAGGATGTTGACAACATACCAGTGTTTTAGCTACTGTTGAGCAATGCTGACCCTTTAACAGTCCTTCCCCCATCAAGGGGGCTGGGAGTGGGCAAGATCCTGGGAGGGGACACGACCAGGTCAGCTGACCTATTGAAGTCGGAGGGAGACGACCCACCTTGCATTGGTCAGCATCGACTCCGATTTATTAATCAATCAGGCACCTTTTATAACAGTGTTAATCAAGTTCATGCATATTGCAAAATCTGAGCTCACAATAGGTCAGAGATAACATACCGACCCCTCCTTATGTTTCCAATACCAAGATTTGGGTTCTCAAAATTATTCTTGCTTTCCCAAAACAGCCAAAGATAGAACATCCACTTGTTATGAGAAAGCTGCCTGAGAACCCTGGTATGCCAGGTTCTCAAGGCCTTCATGTTTGTCACCTTTACTTGTAATTAAAAATAACCTGAGAACCTCTGCTGTTCACAGAAACAGGCTGTGAGAACCTGTCCCTCACAGCTGCCTTCCAAGCCATCCCTGAAAAAATCTCCAACACTGACCCAAATTAACCAAAGGGAAATTCCATGCCATATGACATCAGCTCAGATATAAAAGCTAAGGGAGAGAGGAGGAAGGGGGGGCATTCATGATTCTACAATGTTTGCCTTCCGGAGCAACTGCTACATGTGTTGCAGCTGTGCCTCCTGGGAAGTGTCTGAACATTGCTCGCTGATGGGAAATAGAGATTGACTTTTCCCTTATGCACACGCACACTCTTGCTTGTTTCTTTCTTTCACTGTAATAAACTGCCTAATCCTAATCTCCTAGTTGTTTTCCATCTTATTTTCTCCCCTGCCCCACTGGTAAAGGGAATAATAGAGTGTCTTAGTGGGCACCTGGTACCCAGTCAAGGTTAACCTGCTACAGTGCTTTAGCTAAATCAGGTTGTTTTACCATCCCATTGTGCTAACTGGTAGAAGCAGGAGCTCTGTGCCTGGAGGCTGGGGTGACGATTCCCGAGAACACAGTGATCACCAGGAGTCTTCATAATCAGGAGGTCTGCAAGAGAGCTGGTGAGGGACTTCTGACAAGGGCATGCAGTGATAAGACAAGGGGCAATGGCTTCAACCTGACAGAGAACAGGGTTAGATTAGGTATTGGGAAGAAATTCTTGACTGTGAGGGTGGTGAGGTACTGGCACAGGTTGCCCAGAGAAGTTGTGCGTGGCCCATCCCTGGAAATGTTCAAGGCCAAGTTGGATGGGGCTTTAAGCAACCTGGTCTAGTGAAAGGTGTCCCTGCCCATGGCAGGGGAGTTGAAACTAGATGACTTTGAAGGTCCCTTCAAACTCAAACCATTCTGGGATTCTAGTATAGAATCATTCAGTTGGAAGGGACCTACAGCAATCTAGTCCAGCTTCTCTCCTGCCCAAGTTCTGAATATTTATGAAGCACTTAACAATCCCACCAAATAAAAACTTTTCTTAATATATTTGATCAATTTTTGGATTCTAGTTAATTTGAAGGAAAGGTACCAAATATTGCCAGTATCATTCTATAAATTGTGGGAGAGTAAGATTATGGGAAATTATTTTTTTCAGTTTTAAAGAAAAACCAGTCTGGCCCTCTCTCCTAAGTAAGGTATTCTTCTAGGGACTTTAGAAAGGGCTGAAATTTACTACAAAGATAACGCTGAATAAATCCTCTATTCATTCTCTCCAGGACAAAACAATTATAATTGGCAAGAAAATATCAAAAAACACAGGGTTTCATGGCAGGACATGAAAGCTGGACAAATTTAGGCGCAAGCATTTAACAGCAAAGGGAATAAAGGGTGGGGCTGTGGTGGATTCCTCATTAGCTGGATTCTTTAATTAAAGTTGTTTCATTTTTGGGTGTATTTAATAGAGGCTTCAAAAACAGTGTGCTAACGCCTAAAAAAAGCAGTGGACATTGTATGGGGATTATTGTGTGTGGTTCTTTGGGCTGCGTAAAAAAGGGCATAAGAGGAGACTGTCCCTCCTGGCCTTGTGTGGCAGTGGGGGTTTGAAAATATTTGGTCTCTCCCTGCCTATAGCAGTGGGGGTTTGTGTCCTGGGTTGACTATATGATGCTTTTATCCCAAATCGTCTCATTCTGTTTATGTTGAATAATAAGTTTTGTACCTTTAAGAGTGTTCCAGAGAGTGAAGGGGGGAAGAGAAGAAGCGCGCAGTTTGTTTTCAGACACTGCACTCCACTCCTCCACATTCCTGCTCCTGGACTGTGTTGTCTGTGGATGAACAGACAGCGGGAGAGAGCTCTTCTTTTGCTTTTTAGTTAGTTTTAGCTAGCTGAGGCAAAGAAGTTCCCTGGACTGTTTTTTATTTTCCCTTTTTCTTTGGATCTCTTGAAACTGCTCTGGACTGAACACCCAGGAGAGCACTGGCAGCTGCAGCTGTGGCCCACCGGGCCAGGCCGGGCCTGCGACAATTCCAGCACCAGAGGGACTGATCAGAGACTGAGTGAGCTGAGCTTCAACCAGGGGTTTTCTCAATTTGTCATCTCTTTTAGAGTGGCAAGGGGTCTCATTGTTTTGCTATTGTTTTGGTTTTATTGTTTAATAAACAGGTTTTTTCCACCTTTCTCCAAGGAGGTATTTTTTTTTTCCTCCCAGACCAGCTGGGGGGAGGAGCCGATTGGATCTGCTTTTCCCACCGGAGCTCCTTTGGGGGATTCTTCCCCAAATTTGCTCTAAACCTGGACAGTTTGAAGAATATGTTTAGTCTCTGTCTAAAGTTGTTTACCCCCTGTCTCGCTGTGGCAGTTATAATTCCAGATATTTCCCTGTCTATCCTCAAAAATCCTGCCCCTGTAGATTGTCTGTCATAATTTGTTACACCCCTTTACCCAGAAAATTCTCTGTCACTTATGTTTTTTCCTTTCTGCCATTCATCTGTGTCTTTCCTGCTCCAGATAATGTTTACATTTGTCACTCTGGACCCCTCCTATCCAGCCATTGATTCGTTAGATGGTGTCCTCCCGGGATTACACCCCCCATCCATAAAAGCCACTGTTTTTCTCTTTTTCCCGCTCTTTTGCCACTGCCACCTCTTCGAGCTGCCAGGACCTGCGCACCGCCAGCACTCGCCCAGCACAGCACGGTGATTTACAGGCTCGTTGTGCCCCTCTGCCACGAGAAAGAAGAACACCCGCACGGTGCAGCATCAGCTGCCCCGCTCCTGCTGCGGAAAAGTGTGACAGTGGTCACAGGGGTCTTCAGGTGAGGGGAGAGATGAGAATGTTGACTCCATGTTCAGAAGGCTTGATTTATTATTTTATGATATATATATTACATTATAACTATACTAAAAAGAATAGAAGGAAGGTTTCTTCAGAAGCCTAGCTAAGAATAGAATCGAAAAGAATGATAACAAAGGCAGCTGGCTCGGACAGAGATCGAGAGCCAGCTCTGCCATGACTGGTCACCAAAACCAAACATGCACAGGAGACCAATCACGGATCCACCTGTTGCATTCCACAGCAGTAGATAACCATTGTTTACATTTTGTTTCTGAGGCCTCAGCTTCTCAGAAGGGAAGAAAATCCTAAGAAAGGATTTTTAGTGAAAAGATGTCTGCGACAGAAAAGTCATGCCGTCACCCGTGCTGCCGTGGCTCCTGCCATGGGAAAGATCACTTTCGCGGCCGCTGGCGGCGCTGGTGCTGCCCGCATGGTGTTCTGTCACCTGCCTTGCTTCGGCACTGCTCCCACCGCGGGAAAGAATAACATCCGTCCGGCGCTGCTGATTCCACGCGGCGCCGCCCCGGCATTGCTCCTGTGCAGGAAAGAAATAAAGCAACTCGAAGAAGCAAGCAAAGAGTCCTTCCTTTTTCCTTTGCCCCGATCCTTCAGCATTGGGTCCATGTTTATCGGCTGTTCCTGGCAGTCTGGGACCCCAGCCAGTGGCCAAATTGTGATCCTGCCTGCTGGTGGTAGAGGTGAGGCACGGCCATTCCTGGAGCACGTGCTGATCGTCTCCCGCAATCTGGACACAACGTCAGCCTTGAGCTCAGCAAGTCTTCCTGCCCACCTTGGGAAATATCCACACACAGACATTGCCTTGGAAATTGCAGATAAATTATTTGAGTATGCTTGAATGCAAAGACAAGTGTCAAATCTTGTGGCATCTCTGGCTGTGATGGGGCTATGACCACCCTGGGAAGGCACCCATCTGACTGAGGGCACTGGGGAGAAAACACATGAAGGAAAATCGCAGAATAATAGAATCATAGAATCATAGAGTGGCTTGGGTTGGAAGGGACCTTAAAGATCACCTAGTCTGAACCCCTCTGCCATGGGCAGGAACACCTTCCACTAGACCAGATTGCTCAAAGTCCTATCCAACCTGGCCTTGAACATTTCCAGGGAACTCCATCTGGAGAGACAAGTTTTGTTTTTTAATTGATTTGAGTTTGTATGAATGAAACAGGCTGTTTTGCCAAGAAAGGTTGGACCAAATGATCCTTGAGCTCCCTTCCAACCTCGTATTCTATGATTCTATGATCCCTGACACTGCTTCAAGCATGAAGACCAAATAACACATCTGAAGGCTCCAAGTAGCTAAAATACTTCCAGCATATACAAGGAAGTTTCTGTTTCCTATCTTCAGCATTATTGTTCTTGCACGCCTTCTCCTTCTGCTGCATGATTCCTTTGGAGTCAGAGTTTGGCAGAGGTGTTGAGAAACCACATCCATATAATATATGGGAATATATTCTTCCCTATAATAATGGGAATATATAATTCCTCATAATATATAGGAATTATAGGAGGATGTCTCAGAGCAGCAAAGGTCCTTTGTGTCACTGGGAGCACAATACCTCCACCAAGGACCAGACTGAGGAGCTCCTCCTTGGTCCCACTGGACTCGATAACTAACTCCACATCAAGCACATGTCCTTCAGACATATTTCCCCATCTCCCTCCTATCATAGCATGATGCCCCTGACGTGGTGATAATTTGCATTAATTCTATGATTTTAGAAGGCTGATCTATTGCTTTATGATACTATACTATACTATGCTATGCTATGCTATGCTATACTATACTATACTATACTATAAAGAAAAACTCATTGCTCTTGTAGACAGTCTGATACAGCTTTGACCAGATTGTCAGGACAGTCAGTTGAAATCTAAACACTATTACTAGTGGCTAATTAAGAAATCACCCTTTGGTAAACAAATCTCTATAACCCATTCCACATGTTTACAACAACAGGTGTAGCAAGTGAAGAGAAGAATTGTTTGTCATTCTTTTCTCTGATCTTTTCACAGCCTTCCCCAGGACAATGCCTGGGAAAGTTGTGCCTTGCTCTCTATGGCCAGAGAGCTGTGGCCACACCCTCCCTCCCTCCCTCCTCTTAACCTCACAACCTATTTGAGACAAGAACAGGGAACTGATTACCTCTCCTGCCCCAGCAGCATCACATCCTATACTACATCCAACAGCAGCTCCAGTTTTGAACACTGGCACAGACAAAGCAGGCATCAACTTTTGAAACTGTTGCTCTGTGCTCCTATTGCAGTTCATGGCAGGTGAAATGTGGCAGCAGAGTTTATATAAAGTGTAGTCAAACAGAGCTGTATTTCTGCCTCTGAGCTATTAACCAGAGCAGATGATATTTTCTTGGCTTTCTGTAGGTCTCATGCAATAGTTGGTCACATGGAGAAGAAATTATAGGAATGCTTGTGACCCAGATAAGAATAGGTTCTCACTACCATAGCCCTCATATACCAATAGCCTACTCTTTCAAGCTCTTTTCCCACATTTGAGCTTTTTCCAGGAGCAGCCAAGCTCCCCAAGCAACCTGAGTCAGGTCCTGAACAATTATTGAGGGGAGAGGAGTTGGTCTTGTTCCCCTGCAGTTGTAGCACACAGCTTGTTCCAGCCATGGATGTTTACTCCTCATGAGCTGAAGGTGCTTGCTGACACAGGTTATTCCTGTTCACCATCTGGCCTGAGGACACTCAGCAGAAATATAATTCCTGGTGCATTCACCTGGGTGTTCAAAAAACTAACCTGAAGCCACACTTCTCCATGAATGGACATTATTTATTAGACCATTTCTCTTAGACCATTAGACCATATCTCTCAGAAACTCTCACCCTCAGCATCCCATCGTGCAGTAACATATGGTACTGCATCCCTGCCTGGTGCCCTTTTCACATACAGATGTTGTTCCTGTCACTCCCATACACATCCTCCGTCAGTTGAAGTCACCAGCAGCAGTGACATGGGGAGTGGATATGTGGACATTTTTCTTTTGGATTTGGGAGAGCATGGAGGAAAATCTTTTTTGGCAAAATAAAAAGAGGGTTTGTTTTGCATTTAAACATTTTTCTCCCGTTTAGAGTAAGCCTAATAGAATCCTCCTTTACTGAGTTTAAATTTTAACTTTGGTTTAGCACATACTTAAATATTCCTACGTCTGCAGAATGGCACTTGCTGTTCCAGTGTGAGTCCTGGGGATTCTGGTTTCTATCCTAAATGGCATCAGCATTGAAAATAGAGAGGGCTCTGCCTAATTTCCCAAATACTGGTGTTTTATACAAGCAGAGACACCCCAAGACGTCTGCATGAGTACAGGACCTCTAGTACCCACTATAAAAACCCAGTTCCAAATTTTAATGGCAGGGTCTTCTAACATATCCCTTCTCGGGCTGTATGTGTGGAGATTCCTCCCCTGAGTGGGGATGCCCCTCAAGATTACTCCTCAAGGCTGAGTGAAAGAGATTTGCCTACCATCACTGGTATGAGTGAGTAACATCAATCTCTATTCATAACTGCTTTTACTAACTTTAATACCATTGTTTTAAAACAATTGCTTATATATACGTTAGCGTTCAGGAACACATATGTTGCCTTCAAGGTGTGGCGACCTGGTTCTATTGAAGTGGAGGGAGAAGACCCATCTTTCCTTGATCAGCATCGACTCCGTTTATTAACTCAATCAGTCACTTTTTATAACCGTGTTAATTAAGTTCATGCATATTGCAAACCCGAGCTCACAATAGGTCAGAGATAACACACCAACCCCTCCTTATGTTTCCAATACCAAGATTTGTGTTCTCAAAACTTGCTTTTACTTTCCCAAAACAGTCAAAGATAGAATATCTACTTGTTATGAGAAAGCTGCCTGAGAACTCTGGTATGCAAGGTTCTCAAGGTTTTCATGTTTGTCACTTTTACTTGTAATTAAAAACAACCTGAGAACTTCTACTGTTTACAGAAACAGGCTGTGAGAATTTTACTCCTCACATGGTTCTAAGTCCGGCACGGTGGCCCAAAGCCCAGGGTCACTCGGTCCATATGCTCCTGACACAAATGTGGTGGACAGCAAATGGCATTTATTGAGGGGTCACAAGGGTTTTTATGGCTTGGGCAGTCAGCGTCATTTCCTTCTGCTCACGTCCGGCTGGGTGCGGCCGGGCACGGAGCACGGGTCTGACTGCAGGGTGGGGGGGTGTCCTATCTAACCATACAGCCCGAGATTCTTCCGTACGCTCGTCCCTGACTCTCCACATTTCCCCCCCCCTCATGATTAGTAAACATCTTACAAAGCTATAAAATGTAGAGGTTACAAAATTTCATGGGTTAGTAGAATTAGTGTACAATTGCAAGTGTGTTAGCAACTGGCACGCCTTAAAGTAATTGTCGGCGCTCGAGAAACAAAATGTTAGCCGTTTCTAAACGCCATTTTCATGAATAGCACCAGTTTGTTTAATATGCAAGGCCCAAAGATTAGGGTTAGTAAGATTATAGTGACTGGGCCCATTAGGGTAGAAATCAGGGTGGTGAGCCATGGGGACTGATTGAACCATGACTCGAACCAGCCCTGTTGAGCTTCTCTATCCACTTTTCTTAGGTTTAGCCGATTTCTCAGTTCAGCCATGGAGTCTCTGACGACTCCGGTGTGGTCTGCATAAAAGCAGCATTCCTCTTTCAAGGCGGCACACAGGCCCCTTTGCTGCATGTACAAGAGGTCCAGTCCTCTCCTGTTTTGGAGGACAACCTCTGAGAGTGAGGAAAGGGATTTTTCTAGGGAAGAGATGGATTTCTCGATCCTTTGCAAGTCCTCGTCGACTCATCTGCAGTTGTGCCAGTCCCTGATGTTGTGTTGCAAGGGCCGAGATGCCTGTGGCAGCGCCAGTAGCTCCTAAACCGAGGAGCATTGCGATGGTGATGCCTGTTACCACTTCTCATTTGTAGAGCCGGTCGGGTTCCTCGAACAAGTGGTACACCTCTTCTTCCTGGCGATACAGGACTCTGGGGACAATTAGAACTTGGACACAAAAGTCAGTAGAATGATCGAATTTGTCAAGGAGTACACATGGGCTTACCCTGGATTGTTGACAGACCCACATTCCCAATGCAGCTGGGATCACCCACTGGAACTTCCCTCCCTTAAATCTGACGAATTCCCGGCAGACGTTGCCCATCTGATTTGCCAAGGCTGCATTGCCAAAGCATTTGCTTTGGCCCATAACCTGACTTAGGGTAATGCCTCTCCGGGGGGGTGTCCCATCTGCATTGGCGTGGATTGTCTGACTTTGAGAAGATGAATGGGAGATTGAGGGCAACACCCTCGTAAAAAGGGGGTTGTGCATCATAGCATAACCAGCATGCTCCTTCCTTCCACATGCCCAGCATGGTCCCCTAAGTCTCCCCTGGCGTGGTGGAGCAGCTGCTGGTAGGCGTCCTGGCTGAGGGCAGTTTACTGCCACGTGGCCTGCCTGGCCACATTTAAGGCATGCCATCACACTGGTTATTGCAGTGTGAACTGCTGCTTGGATGGGAGCTAGGTGTTCTTCCTTTGCAACGTGTCTGATCATGGCAGCAACATGGGACCCAGGTGGCAGTGATCTTAAGATGTCCTTGGTGGCTGAGTTGCATTGCTGGCATAGGCACTCTGCCAGCACAGGACCCTTCACCTCTGAGGGTAATGCAGAGGAATCTAATGCTGCCTGAAGACGGTCCACAAACTGAGTGAAGCTCTCACTCTCACTCTGGTTTATAGTGGACCATGGGGAGGGTTTGGCTATTACTTTGGAAGCAACACGGATGGCTTCTCGGGCAGCACGGGTTGTTGTCATGACCTCATGGGCCCGTAAGCCCTCAGCCTGCGCTTGGGGGGAGATCATAGTGGGGTCTGTGCCCATTAGCCTCTGTATGCTGGAGCCATGCAGTGGATGGTCAGCTCCGGCTACCAAAGCTAGCTGCTTTATACAGTTGTCCTCCCACTCCTGTTTAAAAACTATCATCCCTGCCCCATCGAAAATCATCCCGCAAGTCTGCTTAATATCAAAAGGCAGCATGTCATCCCCTCGAAAAACGCTGTCAATGAGTGTGGAAACCATGGCAGAATTAATCCCCCTGTCTGCAATCGTTTTAATAATTGCCTGTACGTCTTTCGGATTTACAGGGGAGTAGGTTCTTTGGTTTCCACCTGCCCCCCCCCCCCCCCCACAGACCGGAAACACCAGAGTGGCAGATGGAGCCCACTCCGCGCACGCTATTTTTATTTTCCGCCAGTCTGTAAGCGGGGTTTGGTCTCTGATAACCCCTTCACCCACGCAGTAGCGCTGTGGCTAGTGACCTTATATGCCGCTGCTCTCTTTCTTTTAAAACCAGAATCCGAGTCGGAACCCCCCGATCGGCTCTCGAGCTTGGAGCTCGAGTCCGAGTCCGAGCCGGAAGTCGACTGGCCGGATGTTTCCGGGCTGCTCTGCCGTTTTCTCGGGCTCCGACCCCACCCCTTCTTGCGGGGGTCGGGCCGTTCCCTCCCCCTGGGCTCCCCCCGCCTCCTGCTGGGGGAGGTTCTTGCCCTATAAGGACCTAATGTGAACTGACCGCTCTGATTGGTCTTGTGCTCCTCCGCGGGGGCAGCCCCTTCTCCCCCCTCGCCCGTGCATGCGTTGTTAAGCGAGCCATCGGCATTTCTGCCCCCCGCCTCCTCCTTTCCACCCTGCACCCTCGCGTCGGCGCCATTTTCAAACGCATGAGGTGGGGGGGCGTTTTTATCGATCCCTACGGGGTCCGACAATCCGGCCGCTCCTCTCGCCTCCTCCGCGAGCCCCTGCCAAAATGCCCGCGCGTGTTCCCCCCCCTCTGATGGGAAGTCGGTCTGCTCAGGGGAATCCGGAGTTCGCAGTTCCGCGCCGCCGATCTGATCAAAGTCGTCTGCGGTCTGCGTTGCTACACCCACCCCCAACTGCGGCGTGGCTAATAAACAAGTCTGCGCAGCTTTCCAGGTTTCTTGCTCTTGCCGAGCTTTTTGCAGAGCCTGGATAACTCTGCCCCACGATTTTAGAGGTTTCCCTGAGCCTGAGGACATAGTTTCCTCAGCCAGAGCTTTTGTACAATAATCCCAAACCCCCGGATGGAGGATATCCACTGGGCTTTCTATAGCCCCAAGCTTAATCAGTCTTGGTAATGCAAGAGATAGGTCTTTAAGCTTACACTCAATACCCCATTGCGCATGCATCTGACTTACGACCTTCGCTATGGCTTCCATGGTCCAAGCAGGTCCGGGGGCGTCCCCCCCGCTGCACTAGGCCAGCTGTGCAGCCGCCGGTCCCCTGTCCAGGCGAAATCCCCGAACCCCGGGCGCTGATCGGCTCCTGGGTTTTCAGCACCAGATGTTGCCTTCAAGGCGTGGCGACCTGGTTCTAAGTCCGGCACGGTGGCCCAAAGCCCAGGGTCACTCGGTCCATATGCTCCTGACACAAATGTGGTGGACAGCAAATGGTGTTTATTGAGGGGTCACAAGGGTTTTTATGGCTTGGGCAGTCAGTGTCATTTCCTTCTGCTCACGTCCGGCTGGGTGCGGCCGGGCATGGAGCACGGGTCTGACTGCACGGGGGGAGGATGTCCTATCTAGCCGTACAGCCGGAGATTCTTCCGTACGCTTGTCCCTGACTCTCCACACACATAATCACGAAATGATTATATGCAGGTGCTTTTATTGAAGAGCTCTGGGTATCAGGGGTACAGATGTAAATCTGACTCCGACATGGGTTCGGGATGAACATGTTTTTATACCCTTATCGTTATATAACTACATATTAATTATTAAACTTATATTGTTCTATTGTATACATTGATTTCATCCAAGCATGGATTTTTGTAATTTCCATCAAACCCCCCAACATCGTTTCTCATTATTCTTGTTACGATTAAACAATAATTATATCCAATTACTGAGCAATCATCGCATCTAACAATCATATAATTTATCATAGTTATTAAATAATTATACAGGTGCAGCCTAACATTTTCCCAGGGCCTACCAGGCCTATCCTTTCTTTCTAACTCCCCTGAATATTCCATGATTTTAGAAACATTTTATCTCTATACTATCATATATATATTGCTTCAATATTGCTTCATAGTGCACTATATTCTAATAGTTGTTACAGCTCCTATACTGTGTAGGAAATTATTCTGATTAAGATCTTTTTGTCTAATCATTATCATAATAAATCAAATATTTTTATATAACTATATCTGGTTTGCCATCCCTAATCCTGCAGGACAAAGCTGTATAAAGGTTCAATTACACCTATATAATCTTTTACACATAAACCGTTGACAAAATCTGAGGCTAAGATTGGATCCAGCTGCACCCAGGCTCCTCTCTGAGAAGAAGTTTAAAAATCAAGGGGGTCCTTTCTGCACCTTGTGACTCAATGGGAGGGCTTCTGTAACAAACTTTGTCTGAAGCTCCCACTCTGCCCACAACAGCAGGCTCTTGGTCATCTGCTGGGATCCGGTGATGGAGGGGACTGGAAGGCATCAGAGCTCCCCTGACCTTGGATAAGAGTGGGGATCTCAGCCCTGGCTTTGCTCTCTGATGTTGGCCTGGCCATGGGCAGACAGCTTGCAGCACCAGAGTTGTATTTTTGGTGATTTTTGGTTTCTCAACTGTTTTTCCAAGAAAGTAATTTGAAGATGGGGATTGGGGGAGTTGGACAAGCGGGTTAAACCCATCTAACAGCATCACTGCTATACCATCCACAGCCTTATAACACCAGCTCTCTGCTATTTAAGTCTGACTGCAGCTATAACTGTAAGCTCTCTGTGTAGACACAGTTTATTTCTTCACTGACAGCAGTTAACCAGCATAAAAAAAACACTCATTTTCTTTCTCTCCTTCCCTAACTGTAGGAACACAGCAGCAAGGTCACCCTGAAACCTAAAAGACTGGTCCCTTAACGCTTGGCTCCAGGTGTCCACACCTGTAAGGACCTCCTGGCCCTGCACAGAGGACAAGAGGGCTCCCATCCTTCACAGGAACTTGCTGGCTTGACAGACAGTATTTAATCTCCCCTCTAGACCCTTCAAAGATGCTTCCCTGTCTTCTTCTCTTGCCAGGGAGCTGCTTGTGTGCTGCTTGTAGCATGCATGCTGCATCCTGGCAGATACTCTTTCTTTATTCAAAGAACTTGCTGGATACTCCTTGGGCTTTGCTTACTTGTCTTCCTCTCTGCTTCCTTTCCTCTTGAAAGCTTCAGAGGAAGAAAACATTTCCTGGATCGCAATTATTAAAATATACCAATTTTAATGGGCATTTTGAATGCTCAGCTACTGCTGCAGTGAGCACATAGCTGGAGAAACATGCTGGAGCAGAGGCATTGCATAAGGCACCTCATAAAGGCAAGGAAGAGTCTGCTGAAGGAGCTCAGGATAGGGGACAACATCAAGCATCATCTGGTTTGGGAGTCTCAGCCAGGGGAGGGCCACTAAATTGAAGAGTGCCATTCCTAAATTGAGGACTGCCATTTCTAAACCACAGCATTACCAAAGCTGCTCTGCCACTCTCCTCTGAATTTGGCAGAGTGTCCTGGTTTTGCATAGGAGACATTAATGGAAGTGATGCAAAGCTTTTAGCCACTAGAAAGTTGTACACGCCTCTGTGAAAAAACATGTGTTAAAAATGAAAGACACCCAGGAACTTCCTTTTGCTCTTCCGGCTGGTAAAGAGGTAACACACACCAGCCCCCTGTCTCTTCCAGGCTGGGCAGCCCCTGCCATGGGGCCGGGCCCCTTCTGCCAGGGTGTCCATCAGCCCCCCATCAGCTGCTGGGCAGTGGGCGGAAGGCTGGGCCGGGCCAGGCCATGGCTGCCATTTCTAACATCTTGCCACTAGCCCAGACACGAGCCAAGTCCACCAGCCCCCAGGAGCAGCTCCAGGCCGAGCTGGCTCAGCCAATGTGAAAAATGCATATTTTATTATTGTCTTTTTGCAAATATTAAAATGAATATTATATGTGTTGTGTTATAAAGTAATGTTGTATTAATTCTCTTAAGTAGTATGTTAAATATAGTTTTAGGTTATAAAAAATGTTAAAATATAAACTATGTTATGTAGGATACTTTTTCTAAAGAAAACACTCAAACCGAAATAGCAGCCACAGGACACTTAATCATTCAGAGAAAAAGAATTTATTGCTCTCTTATCAGAAGAAACAAACTTCTTCCTGTCTTGCTCAGCTCTGAAGACACCATCAGGATTAAGAGGAAGAAGTTGACACTGACCAGACAGAATCTTTTGTTTGAATGGAATTTATGCATCATGTATGAGGTGTATGAATATGCAACAGGCTGTTGTTTTTAAGGGTTAATCCTTTGTTAACAGGTGTCCTTTTTCGGGCTCGTGCTGCCCAGAAAAAGGTACCCGGACGTCCATAACTCTTTGTTTTTATTGTCTCATATTGTCCTAATTCAAATTGTCCAAATTATTATTACTCTAATTGTATTACTATTTTTATAACCATTTTATTACTATTAAATTTTTAAAATTTTAAAAACAAGTGATTGGTGTTTTTCACAGTCAAGATTCTACCACTGCAACCACCAGGCAGGGGAGAGAAGCCATACACCTTCCTTCCCCCCCCCCCCGCCCCGCCCTGCATGCTGCTGCTGAGTTCTGGCCTGGCTGATTTGATCTTAGCTGCCTCCCCAGCTGCATTTCCTGCCATCTGTAGCACCCAGCCTGACCGGGGTCAGGTTGACTATCTGCAGGCCCCAGGTGAGATGTTAACTCTTTCAGTGCTTCAATCCTCCCTCGAGTGAGAGAAAGGAACAAGATGCAAGTATGTAAATGAGCAATATGAAGACATCAAGGTCAGTGAAGAAGAAGTCAAGTCCCAGATGGGAGGGATGAGGAGATGCTTTGATCTTGGGTCTGAAATCCTCTTGTAAAGCTTTGGAGAAAGACTCTTTTTCCCTATAACATATGAAGGTATGGGGAGATGAAAGTGTTCAAATTGTAAATATAGAGCAAAGGCCTCCATGCCAAAGTAAGCAGATGTTAAAGTAGCTGTGATCCTATGAGAAGTTTGAACAGAGAAGGAGAGAAGGGTGATGAAAATCTTGTGCCCCCAGGAAGAGAAGAGGAAGTTCTCTGTTCCCAGGGATGAAGATGATTTTAGAGATAGATAATGAGAACTTTTGCCTTCAAACAGCTCATCTTTAAAACAGTACCCCATAAAATGGAAGGGACTTCATGACTGCAGATTTCCCCACACAGCTGCTATTCGTGAGAGAGCCACGAGAGAACAGGTTTTTTCCTTGTGGAGAAGTCTCCATAACATTAACAAGAGGGTCTTCTCTCCCTAAGTGAGCTGAAGAAAAACTATTTTAGAGATGGTAAACTGACTGAAATTTTAGGGTTTGTTTTTTTGCATTATCAGTGGGAAGAAAAGGTTGTGGGGGGAGGAGAAGTGTTCTGAAGGGTTTTTTTCTGATTTATATTACTCTATCTTTTAGTTACTGTTAATAAATTTTTTTATACCCTTTTAAAGTTCTGAGCCTGCTTTGCCTTTCTCCTAATCCTACCTCACAGCAGGAAGTGACTGCACTGGTGATTGGCCAGCACTGAAACCCATCACACTCATTGGTGCACCACCCAGTAAATCTTGAAATTGGTGAAATCTCAAATTGGTGAACCAAAACCACTACACAAAATTGGTGTTTCCACCCGTTTTGAACTGAAACCACCACAGAGGAGAGAGAAAATAAAACTAAAGATTCTTGAGTTAAGGACAAGGAGACAGTGTAGAGGCCCAGAGAAGTTGGCTTTAGTTACCACCCTTAAGGGTGAGTTCTCACAGAAATCACTCACTAGATACTATCACAAGCAAAACAGAGTGGACTTGGGGATGTTAATTCAATTTATTACCAACCAAAATCAGAGCAAGACAATGAGAAGTAAAACAAATCTTAAAAACTCCTTGTCCCCACCCCTCCCTCCCTTCTGAGCTCTACCTCTTCCCCCCCCCCCCCCCCCCCCAGTGGTGCAGGGACTCAGGGAATGGGGCTTATAGTCAGTTCATCACACATCATTTCTACTGCTGCTCAGGGAGAAGAGTCCTTCCCCTGCTCCAGCTTGGGGTCCATCCCATGGGAAGCAGTTCTTCACAAACTGCTTCAACGTGGGTCCCTTTCCACTGGGTGCAGTCCTTCAAGAACAGGCTGCTCCAGAGTGGGTTCCTTTACAGGGTCACAAGTCTTACCAGCAAACCTGCTCCAGCATGGGCTCCTCTCTCCACAGGTCTGCAGGTCCCTACCAGGAACCTGTTCCAGCGCAGGCTTCCCATGGGGTCACAGCTTTCTTTTGAGCATTCACCTGCTCTGACGTGGGTCTCCTACACAAGTTGTGGGTGGGTCTCTGTATCCCCCATGGACCTCCATGGGCAGCAGGGGCACAGCTGCTTCACCATGATTTTCACCATGGGCTGCAGAGAAATCTCTGCTCTGGTGCCTGAAGCACCTCCTCCCCCTCCTGCTCCACTGACCTTGGTATCTGCAAAGTTGTTCTTCTCACATATTCTTGTTCCTCTCTTCTCTGTTCACAATTACATCTGCCCAATAACATTTTTTCCTTCTTAAATATGTTATCGCAGCGGCTTTACTGCCATCTCCAGTTGGCTCGGCCCTGGCTAGCAGCATGTCCGTCCTGGAGCCAGCTGGTATTGGCTCTGCTGGACATGGTGGAAGCTTCTAGAAGCTTCTCACAGAAGTCACTTCTGTAAGTCCCACCTTCTACCAAAACCTTGCCATGCAAACCCAATACACAGGGGTTTGCACCTCCATTCCAATGCACAGGCGCTTAGCTCACATGCAAAACCTCAGATAAAGGCTAAGATTATGCCAAGAGTGAACCTTAAACACCAGGTTTGGAGATCATGCTATGAGGTTGGGGCAGGGTACCACAGCCATGAGCTGAGACTATCAGGAAGAGGTAGAGGCAGTGGTCAGTGAGAGCATGATGAGCTGTGAAGAAGTTACTGAGTGCAGACTATGTATCTGCATAGGGTATGGCTCAGAGCCAGATGATTAGATCTGGAGAGGCAAGTCTCCTAATGCTACTGTGTGAGTTATTTTGATGACCCAAGGCAGTGTCCTAGTTCTGTCCAGGACGGGGTTAATTTTTGCAGTATTCAGGAGAGCATATGGCTAAACACAGAGGTTTTTCTATAACACCTGATGTCATTTTCTGGGAACTGGGGGGAAGGGCTCAATTCTAGATCAGGGTAGTGTGGCTGTGGTTGGGTCAGACTCCACAGTGAGCATTTTCTATGTGAATCACTTGCCTCTCTCTTGTACGCTTTTGTTATTAATATTGTTGCTGTTACTGTTTGTTTTCTTATCTCATTGCTGCTTCCAGTTAATTGTTCTTATCTCAATCCATGATCTTTACCTTTTGTGCCTCCAATTCTCCTCTCCAGCCCACAGAAGGGGAGTGGAGAGTGAGTGAGTGGCACATGGTTTCAGTGGGAACACTAAATTGGGGAATACCATTCCTAAACCATGGCAGGCAGCAAAAATTAAAGGCAAGTAGACAAAACATCGCCTGCTTTACTGAAAAAGCACATTAGTAACTAAGAGTGGCCTCAGAGAAGCAGATTAGTGTGACACAAATGGATTCTCTGAAGCCTGCTCAGTGCTCATTCTGCAGTCAAGGACTTCCATAACACTGCTCTCCTTTATCCATGTCTGAGGGACCTCCCTTGACAGCTTTCCCCTTGTGGGGCACTGAGAAAGTCTTTCACTTCTACCTAACACCTTATTTCTTCTAAGACATAAGGGTATCTTTGGGACTCCTAACCCTTTGCCAGCTTGAAATATATCTAATAGCTTTAGAGGGGGAGACAGGCAGATGATGTTTCTTTAAGAAGGTAAGTTTAATCCTCACCTTCTGCCTCACCATAAATAATCACAGGAGAACATAGAACAAGGATTCTTCCAGCATCCTTTCAAATACAACATTTATCAGGATTAAGTGAGACCTCAGCACAAGTCTCGGTAACTGAGTGTAGAAAGATGAAGAGCTAATTTATAGCAACCAGCATGTTTTTACCGCAGACTTTGCCCTTTGCCTGATTGTGGGAGCACAGGGCTCTCCACTGCTTCACTGCAGAAATGGAGAAGCTATCCCAGACTTAAGGGACTTCTAAACCACACTGAAAGATGAGTAAAACAACCTCCTACTTTTTTTTTTTGGCCAGGCTCATAAATTGGCCTCTTCTGAGCCCTATTCTCAGCCAGAGCAGCCTGCCTCTTTCTTTGCTCTCTGAAATTATGCATCTGTCCTGGTTCAGGGCAAATGTGGGAGAGAACCCCCAAAGGGGTTCCTCTAGAAAAGCAGATTCAATTGGCCCTTCTCCCAACCGGTTTGGGAGAAAATACTTCCTTAGAGAAAAGTGGAAAAAACCTGTTTATTAAACAATAAAACCCAAACAATATTGAACAATAAAACCTCTTGCTACTTTAAAAGAGATTACAAACTCAGAAAAGTCTCTTCTTCCGGTTGCAGCTTGGCTCACTCAGTCTCTTATCAGTCCCTCCAGCTCTGGAAATGCCACGGCCCAGGCCCGGCCCGGTGGGCCATAGGTGCAAGCTGCCAGTGCTCTTTTGGGTATTCAGTCCAGAGCAGGTTTAAACAGGTCTAAAGAAAAAAACCCCAAAACTACAGTCCAAGGAACTCCTTTGTTTCAGCTAGCTAAAACTAACTAAAACAAAGGAGAGCTCTGTCCTGCTGTCTGTCCATCTGCAGACAACAACAGTTCAGGAGGAGGAATGTGGAGGAGTGAGTGAAGTGTACGAAAACAAACTGTGTGCTTCTTGTCTCCCCCCTTCACTCTCTGGAACAAGTCCTAAAGGTGCAAAACTTATTATTTAGCATAAACAGAACAAGACGATTGGGGATAAAAGCACCATATAGTCAACCCAGGACAGCATCTCTTCTTTATTCCTCTCTCTTTTCACTCCTCCCGGGTTTCCTCCTCCAGTCTAGGGCTGCAATTAAAAGTCAAGTTCTTTTCTATTTGCCATGGAGAAAGTCATAGAGAGTCACTCCTGTAATAGGGGAGATTTCAAACCTTCTTCTGTGATGTGTCTCACCTCCAGTCCTTGGCATTGCCTAAACTTTCCCAGCCCTTTCTTGTGGCTAGGTGGAGAGATCTGCTTGAGACACTGCTTGAGACTAGACAGAACCCTCAGGGGGAAAAAAAGGAAAGCAGACCAACAGGTACTGTGACCACTCAAATTGCAGCTGAACCAGAAGAACAATCCAAGCTAGTAGCATTTGCCCCTATACAGAAGAAGAAATCCAAGACCAAATCAGTTTGCTAAGTGATGGATGAAGAGGAAGCAAGGCCCTCACAACAGGAGGAACAGCCAGGATCAGAGATAATCACCCCATCCCTATCTCCAGGTGAGCTGTGAGATGTGAAAAGACGTCAACCACCAGACAGGTGAGCACATTGTGATCAGTCTGCTCTGATGCTTGGATAGTGAGGCCCACAATTGGAAACTAGAGGGTAATGAAGCCAAGCAACTGGGATCCCTGTCCTGGGATGTGGGCACTGCCCAGAGGATTGGGAAAAGAACAGCAATTCTCAGCCTCTGGAGGTGACTCCTGTCAAACATGATGGAAAGGTATCTTTTCAAGGATGATTTATCAGTGCACTGAGGCAAGCAGAACACCGTGAAAAAAGGTATCCATTACCTGAGAGAATTAGCTGTGCTGGAGGTAATCTATAGGGTTTCAAATAATGAGCAGTCCTCTGTAGATCCAGCTGAGGTCCAGTGTACACAACCCATGTGACAGAAGTTCACACAGAGCACACCATCGTCATATACCAACTCATTGGCAGTGATGTCATGGAAAGGAGAACAAACAGTGGATAATTGGTTTACCCAACTCAGGCAATATGAAAAAAGTCTCCCTTCCCTGCTATGGGCCTGTGTCTTGGTTGTGTAGACTGTCCAAGGACTACCAGCAATTTAAAGAGAACCTTAAGCAAGTAAAAAAGGAAATGTCCCATGCTCTACCACTACAGACCAGAGTCTCTGCTAGAAGAAACAAGTCCCCCTCTGTTCAAGGGAGAAGGTACACACCATGAGGTAACCTGTAGTTTTACCTGCATGACCACAGAGAGGACATGAGGAAGTGGGATGGAAAACCCATCTCAGCCCTAGCAGCATGGGTGTATGTGTTGAAAGGGAAAACAATCATTACATTAAGTTCTTAAAGGATATAAGCAGCTTTAGTTTCCAGTGGGCAAGTCCTCAGATAAAATAGAAGGGCTGCTGTTACTTCTGATACTCTTGAAGGGGCATCCAGTTCATATTTACAGGAAGTGAGTGTCGAGTACTATGACCAGGGCTAGAGGGGCCCCGCCTCTAGCCATGTAGAAGAGAGGGACAATCAGATCTTTTGAACTGTGTGGATATGATGGCCTGGAAAATCAGACTCAAAAGAGTATAAGGCTTTAGTTGACACCAGTGCACAATACCCTGATACCATCAAGATATGTAGGGGAAGAGCCCATCTCTGTTTCTGGGGTGATGGGGATCCCAACAGGTGGCTGTACTGGAAGCTGAAGTGAACCTGACTGGAAATGAGTGGCAGAAACACCCCATTGTGACTGGCCCAGAGGCCCTGTGCATCCTTGGCATAGATTACCTCAGGGGAGGATGTTCCAAAGATTCAAAAGGGCATCGTTGGGCTTTTAGGATAGCTGCTGTGGAGACAGAGGAAATTAGACAGCTGGATACCTTTCCTGGTGTCTCAGAGGACTCTTCTGCTGTGGGACTGCTGAAGGTCAAACAACACCACAACAGTGCACCATCGATAATATTGCACCAACCAGGACTCCATAATGCCCATCCTTAAGATGATCAGTATACTGGAGAGCCAGGAAGTGGTCAGCAAGACTCGTTCACCCTTCAGAAGTCCTGTATGGCCTGTGTGAAAGTCCAATGGAGAGTGGAGACTGAGAGTGGACCATCACAGTGTGGAGGGGGCTGACAGCTGGTCTGTGAGCCAAAAGACTGAGTTAGCAGAAGAAGGTGCTGATAAAGTTCGTGTTTACCCCAGAAAGGAAGAAGACAAGGTCGTTTTCATGGGAACTGAGAGAACAGCGATAAACAAGGGATATTTGCAGTTAGAGAAACAGAACGAATACGTACCTTAAAGATTTTTGTAAATGCTTGCCATATATGTTCACACAAATTGCTTTGCAGCAATGAACACAATGAGCGGTTTTATTGTGACCAATGATTTAATTGCATGCTTTGTTAAGAAATGTAAAAATAGAGAATGCGCAGCAATAAAAAAAGCCTTTGATATGTTGCTCGGTGTATGTCATGTCCATCTCTACAACAACATCACAGCCTGAACGAAGTCACACCATCACTGAGTGCTGCTGTGCTGGACATGGTGGAACTTCAGTACGAACTGGAGTCCAAAGCAGCAAAATGGTGCCACCATCGACAATGCTAATGTGTTTTTCTCCATTCCTTTAGCAGCAGAGTGCAGGCCACAGTTTGCTTTCACCTGGAGGGGCATCCAGTGCATGTGGAACCAACTTCCCCAGGGTGGGAAACAGCCTCACTATTTGCTATGAACTAATCCAGATTGCACTGGAAACAGTGTGGTTCCAGAACACTTGCAATACATTGATGACATCATTGTGTGGAGAACAGTAGAGGAAATTTTTGAGAAAGTGAAGAAGATAATCTGCATCCTCCTGAAAGCTGGTTTTACCATAAAATAAAGTGAAGTTAAGGGACCTGACCAGGAAATTCAGTTTTTAGAAGTAAAATGGCAAGATGGAGGTTGTCAGATTCCAATGGACATGGTTTACAAAATAGCAGCTATGTCCCCACCTACCAGCATGAAGGAAACACAGGTTTTCCTAGGCACTGTGAGTTTTTGGAGGACACATATTCCAGAGTACAGCCAGATTGTAAATCCTCTCTACCTTGTGACATGGAAAAATGATTTCAAGTGGGGTCCCCAACAACAACAAACTTTTGAATAAAATAGGAAATTGTTCATGAAGTAGCTCTTGGGCCAGTCAGGACAGGACAAGATGTAAAAAACCTGCTTTATGCCACAGCTGGGGAGTACCGTCCTTCCTGGAGCCTCTGGCAGAAGGGACCTGGAGAGACTTGAGAATGACCCCTGGTGTTCTGGAGTTAGGGATACAAAGGATCCAGGGCCTGTTACAGCCCAGCTGAACAAAAGATACTGGCAGCTTATGAAAGGGTTCGAGCCCCTTCAGAAGTGATTGGCACTGAAGTACTGCTACTCCTGGCACCCTGACTGCCACTGCTGACCTCATGTTCAAAGGGAAAGTCCCTTCTACACACCATGCTACTGATGCTACTTGGAGTAAGGGGGTTGTGGTGATCACATAGTGAGCTCAAATAGGAAATCTCAGTTGCCCAGGGATCTTGAAAACCATCACAAACTGGCTTGAAGATGAAAACTTTGGACTATCATCAGAGGAGGAAAAGTTGATACGTGCTGAGGAAGCCCTACCATATAACCAGCTACCAGAAAATGAAAAACTATATGCTTTTTTTACTGATAGTTACTGCCATACTGTAGGACTACAGTGAAAATGGAAAGCTGTCACATGAAGTCTTATGCGACGAGTCACAGAAGCTATTGAGGGACAAGGTAGACCAAGTCAGGTTACAGAACTGAAAGTCATCCAAATGGCTTTAGATGTTGCTGAATGAGAGAAATGGCCAATGCTCTACCTCAACACTGACTTGTGGATGGTAGCAAATGCTCTGTGGGAATGGCTAGACTGATGGAAAAAGACCAATTGGCAGTGCAGAAGTAAACCCATCTGGGCTGCTGAATTGTGACATCACTGCCCAGATAGAGAAGCTGGTTGTAAAAGTATGCCATGTAGATGCATACATACACAAGTGAGTTGCGGAATAAGGACTTTACAATTAAAAATTATAAAGCAGGTATGCTTTATTCCAGCTAGGATGCATGGGGAATATTTCCACCAAAACCATGTGTACCTGGTGAGACAGGTTACAGCTCCTAAATACACATTGATCCCACAAACCCATACCTGCCTGCCCCCCCCCCCCCCCCCCCCCAATCCCTGCCCAGAGTCTTTGGTGGTGCCACACCTCCTGGTGGTCATGGGTGAGTATCAGTTTCTGGGCCTCATGCTGGGCCCCTCCCTGGGGGCTCCCCTGTTGGGGGAAACCCTCCTGGAGCGGTTCTCTATCAGGAAAAGGAGATGCAAAGGAGTTTTTCGGTCTTCAGCTTCTTGTTTATTATCTTACGGTTTTGCATGCTGTCTATACCAGACTCTGCGCACTGGAAAAGCACTGCAAAAATGGCTAACAATCTCTTGCTACAAGGTCTTTTAAGACTAAACTATCCAATTAATAAATGACACCTAGATTATTTTCCCTTTTAACCAATAACTGATCCCTCGAAGCCCGCAATGCAGACTTGTCTATCCAATTACAGAACATCACCCAAACCCATGAAGAAGAAGGAAGAAAAAGCAAAAAGAAGGACCTCGAGCCAACACCCTATTCCCTCCATCTTGTTCCCATCTACAACATATTAAAAATCCCAAAACCTAAATTTCTCACCCAAGTGACTCTCTGTAATCTATTTCACACTTTTGTGGACTCTAGTCTATCTTGAAGTTTTGGAAGCTTTCTCTGTGAATAAGGGTCAAAGTCAGTGTTTATCTGGAGGTCAGGACCCCTAAGAGCAGACAGAGAAATATTCCCTGTGACCTGGGTTCCCACAGGTGGGGGTCTTTGATGAAATAATCATCATCTTCCTCAATGTTCACTGCTTGACCTTTTCTTCTGGGCAGGTGTGGAAGTCCATCCGGAAATCCTTCAGTTTTTGCCTCACAATTGTCATGAGAAAAGGACCACCGAAGGGTTAAAAACTGTTGAGCCAGTTGGGAAAGAAAGTCTCATGCGTATTTAGTGTGTTTACAGATGGTGTCTGCAGAATATGCCATGCTGTACTCGAAGGGGGCATGCTGCCCTTTTCTGAACAATGGAACTGGACTTTCTTCCAAACTTCAGGCCTGGCTGGACTGAGCTCTGGGGTGGCTCCCCCCCCCTCCAAGAAGACCCCTCTTGCCTGTCTTCAACCACCGTGATGGACCAACAGAGATGTGAATCCCCTCATCAAAGAACCAAGAACCCCTCTGGCACCCTATTGGCACCCCCATGGCACCCCCCTGGCAACCTCCTTCCAGAGACTGGGACTGTACCCCCTCCCAACTCAGGGAAGGGGGAGAATCTGCCCAGAGTAAACGTACCTGGGAGCATTCGGCCATGAAAACTATGGAATAATCTACCTAATTTCGGCCACCCTTCCCCCAACCAAGAACAGTATATCTGGGGTTCGGTTCGACTGCCTCTCCGAGAATCTCCCCAAGACGTGTACCAGCGAGCATCAGCTGCGGGACCCTGAAGGCATCACGTCTTGGTAGCTATACCCCATTCCCTAACTTTCTTTCCTCCCTTTTTCCCTTGTCCTACCCTTCTCTTCCCCAGATCCTCTAACCTAACGCATATTTAGCTGTGGTTGCCATCAATAAATTGCATCTTGTTGATTTGTTAGTGCAAAACCCCTATGCCTATGTTGGTTATTTTTGCACCCAAAAATCATTCGTCACCCATTCATTTCGGGCGGACCTTCACAGCAGGCACAATAGAGGTTTGGCTTTCTCCCAGGTCAGTTTGTCCTGGCTAAAACCACGAGCCTGGTCCTGGCTGGTTTGGGTTCTGCCTTATGGGTTTCAACAATACCTTAATTTCTGCTTTGCTGAGTTCATGCAATATATATCTATTTTTATAGCCTTTGCCTAGCAACTAAATTCCTATGTTCTATTACAATGTGTCTCTACTTAGCAAACTGCATTCCTAAGTGTCCTTGATACGAGCTGTATCTGCTTCTATAAACTTGCTAAACATTTTATGTTTCCCCACCACCTGCCTAAGTATATTATATGCCTCTAAAATTCTGAATTTTCATAAGCACGCATGCTTCCCATCTCACAAGAGTCAGGCTACTGAAGAACATCACAACAATGGACAGGTGGATCAGGCTGCGAAGATTAGATTGTGTTGGGCGGATCTGGACTAGCAAGATAGGAGTGAATTATTTCTGGCTGAGTGGGCCCATGATGCCTCAGCTCAAGGAAGAGATGCAACAGATGGGCTCATGGTCAAGGAGTGGTCACAACCATGGACACTATCTCCCAGGTTATCCATAAGTGTGAAACATGCATAGCAATCAAGGAGGCCAAGCAGGTAAAGCCTCTGTGGTATGGTGAACTGTAGGAATATGCTCCCTGTTGAAGGAGTGACCAAACTATCCTTTGTCTCCTTAAAAAGGAAAAAAAACCCCAAAGTTTCTTTCCTCAATTAGGAAGACACCTCATAGGACCTGAAGGACTTCACCTCAAACTTAAGGATAGCCAATTGGATAGAAGTCAAAAAGTCCCGCCTAAGCAATTTACTAGTAAAAGAAGAGAACAAAGAAACTAATCGCTTTTGCGGGGTGTTTTACCAACCAGGAGCAAGAACCTCTTGCACCTGGCTTGGGTTTTCTCTGTAAAGAGCTTTGTTATTTTGCCTTTTATTAAAACTTTTCTGCTTCCAACACTACCACAGAAGCCATCCTGCTGATTTTATCCCTTCTAAGGTTGTTGCAGTGTGTTGCAATTTCCTGTTTTAGACTTCCCAGTCCTTTCCCAGGTGTGGCAATACCTTCTCCCTTCCCCTCCCCTTGCCTCCTGCTAAGTGCTGTCTGTCAAGCTTAACATTCTAGCAAGGGCATCGTGTGATTGGCAGAAGTTCAAAAGATGCTTCTCAGCCCTGGGGTCATTGGCCTAAGTGTCATTGTCCCCTGGGACTCGCCCCCTCCCACCTGGTTGGTGGCTCACCTATCCTTTCCCTTCCCCCTCCCCCTGGGCTTAAAAGGACCTTGAGATCATGTGGCCAGGATTCTGCTGTAGCTGTTACCAAGATTCAGAGATCTGTGACCCTGGAATAAAGCTCTGGATTAAAACCCTACGGCAGAATCCATCTCCTTTTCCTCTTCACCTAGCCTAAGGACTTTCACCAGAGGTAAAACTGAGTTCCTACTAGCCTGAACTTGTTCCAAGTGCCTAGCTGCACAATCCAGCCAGCCAGAGGTATCTCTGTGGTGAAATACCACATCTGCCGCCTCTGGTCAAGCAGCAAGGGCCAGACGAGCCCAGGCACGTTCCATCCAGTAATATTGGGATCATATTCCAATAAAGGTAGCTGAGCTCTCTTGGGCGTGATATAGATCTCCAAGAGCTTATAAGACCTGGCTCAAGGAGACCATATATCAGTGGACTGTGGCTGAAATATAAATCTGAGGAGACTTGCCGGATTGATTACATCACAGTCCCGCAAACCTGCCAAGGCAAGCACTACATGCTTAACATGGTAAAAACAACCATTGGATGGATGGAAATGTACCCTGTGCCTCATGCCACTGCCCAGAACACCATCTTGAGCCTTGAAAAGCAAGTCCTGTGGCAACACAGCCCCCCTTAAAGAGCTGAGTCAGACAATAGGACTCATTTCAGAAACAGCCTCATATACACCTGGGCCAGAGAGCACAGTATTGGGTGGGTGTATCATATTCCCTATCATGCACTAGACATTGGGAAATGTGAACAGTAAAATGGACTGTTAAAAACCATATTAAAAACAATTGGTGGTGGGACCTTCAAACAGTGGGATCTACATTTAGCAAAAGCCACCTGGTAAGTCAATACTAGAAGTTCTACCAGTCTAGTTGGACCTGCCCAATTGTTCTGGTTTGAAAGCAAAACCAGTGAGAGATTCCAAGTCAGAAATACAATTTATTAGGAAAAGAAAAAAAAAACAAAATACATGCAATAATACAAAAGAAAAACCACTGACAGAGTCAGAATACAACCTGACACTTTGCTAGTTAGGGTGGTGGTAGCAGTCCAGGTGAAATAGTCTTGTTGAAGTGGTGATCCCGTAGAAAAGATCTGGTAGCTCTTGTCCTCTGGAAACCAGTGGGTAAGGGCAGCTTGTTCTGTCCCAAACCCCAGATTATATCCAGGTGGGATGCTTAGCTCCTCCCCCCTGGGCGGAGCATCTCACAATGGGCTGATGATATTCCATGAGTCATGTGGTGGGTCCATTAAACAGAAATGGCTCCCAGAGGGAGTTAGCTCTCAGTCATGGGGCAAGGCATTGATGGGCCCATTAACAGGAGATAAGGAAAACAATGCCTCTCCTGATTTCAACAGCTCTTGAAGATAGGAATGGAATGTATCTTTATGTTGTAACCTAGGTGTCATGGTTTGACCCGGAAACAGGATTTCTGGGATGCTGTGTGGATGGGGCCAATGAGTGTTCAGATTTGAATATTGCCATCTGGCCCAGCCACTGGGCAAAGGGATCCACCTCTGAGAACACAGGGTAAAAGCAGGGCTCTCCCCCTGGCAGTTTCTCTCTTTGGATTTCCGGCGGTGAAGGAGTTGAGTCTCTCCCCCGGCCCAGTTGCTGGCTGGGCTGGGGGAGGGGAAAAGCCATGCGGCCCGGCCTGGGAGAGGTAGGCCTGGCCCCCCCCCAAGGGTGGAAGGAAGAAGTAAAGAAATGCCGGGAAGCAATGGGCAGCCTGTTCCCCCCCCACCTTGGAGACAGAGAGAGTGCAGCCGGTGTTTGTGTGCCGTTACCTTGAAAGCAGTAAACATGTGCTGGCAGCAGGCAGTCCGGCTGAGGAGATGGTGGGGGGAGGGGGGGTGCAGCCAGGAGTCCAGCCGCTTGGAGGAGTTTTAAACCCTTTTTTGGACAATGAAAACTTCACAGAACATTAACCCTTCCTAGACGAGAGATAAGAGTGGAGGAGGACGAAGGAAATGAGCGAGTGATGAAGGTCTGGACCAGAGAGAGAAAGAGTGAGAGATGTTAGAAAGATGGAGAAGAGGAAGTGGCATTTTATGCTGGACTCTTTTGTGTAGCCATGGACAGAGCTATGTTCCCCTGTAATACAGAGACTGAGTCCAGGGGGAGAAATGTCCCAGAGCCAAAGAAAATTCAGTGTGGGTACCCCTCGGCCCCAGGGGGCATATAAAATATGGGGGGGACAGATGTCCCAGAGGTGAGAGATTGAGCTTTTCTGGAACTGGACACAGCCTCCTTAAAAGGACAAGCCTGGAAGCAGCCCTGATTCTGGTCCGGTGGTGAGAGCACCAGAACAAGGACAGAAAAAGGCCACCACGACACGTGGAAGACTCCCTCTCCTCTTGAGGAACTGAAGTTGAGCATTCTAAAGGGTGGTGCTGGACCCAGAATTGATTTTGGATTGTATTGTATTGGGAATTTGGGGGGGAGGAGGAGGAGGAGAGTGTTTTTGTGAGGTTTCATTTTCCTTGGTTTTTTTTTATTTCTTTTTCTTCCTTTTGTGTGTAGTTTAGTTAATAAACTTTTCTTCTTTTTCAAGTGAGAGCCTGCTTTGTTTATTCCTGGTCAAAATCTCACAGCAGACACCAGAGAAGGTGTATTTTCATGCGGGCATTTGGCCTTGTGACAATGTCAAACCAGAACACTAGGACACCAATCAAAACCTCCATGTACTGCAGAAGGGGATAAAGTTCCTGTGGTGCAAATGTAAAATATGTCAGGGAAGGCAGTTTGTATTAGTCCTGCCTCAAGTAAAGGCAAACCCATCCATGGGATTGTTTTTGCTCAAGGACCTGGGTGCACTTGGTGGGTAATGCAGAAGGATGGGGAATCATGATGTGTTCCTCAAGAGCAATTGATTTTTTGGTGAGAACCATCTTCAGTTTTGAATTGTATGATATTGGTTGCTGAATGACAGTGCCATTGTATGCTGTAACTACCTTGGACAATGAGGATGGACTGATACAGTTATACCTGTTGCGAGCTCCTGATGCAGCTTGCAACCATCTGACAGCACACCAGCCCTCTTGCCCTGGAAGTCATCTAGGACAGATAAAACCCACAGTCACGGACTAAATGAACTCAACAGACATTTTGGAATGACAGCCATTGACTACGGGAATGATACCCGTGCTTGTGCATGATATATATAGTTGAAAGTTGCAGGATCTAGGCATGAGTAGATGGTATAGAATAAGGGGTGGATAATGTTCTAGTTATGGCCAGGACAGGATTAACTTTTATAGCAGCCACTAGGGGCATGGTAAGGACCCTGGGTCTGTTCTATACTGCCTCACACCATCTGCCGGGGGCTAGGGCAGTTTTCCTGTTTTCCAGAATGTGTGGTCGAGTAGCACCAGGTTCTGCATGGTGAGCAATTGTGTGTGAATTGTTTGCCTATCTTGTACACTCTGTTATTAGTATTTTTGTTACTGTTTTTCTTATTTCATTGCTATTTCCAGTAAATTGTTCTTATCTCAATCTGTGACTTTTAGTGTAAGGGAAGGAGAGGGGAATGAGTGAGTGGTGCATAGTCTGGGATGTTTCACTGGGGGCACTAAGTTGGAGAATACCATTCCTAAATCAGGACAGACACCTTCTAGTAGACCAAGTTGCTCAAAACCCCATCTGACCTGGCCTTGAACATTTCCAGGGATGGGGCATGCACAGCTTTTCTGGGTAACCTGTGTCAGTGCCTCATCACCCTCACAGTCAAGAATTTCTTCCCCATATCTTATCTAACCCTGTCCTCTGTCAGTTTGAAGCCATTCTGATATGAAAAAGGTTAATTCAATACCTACTGTAACTGTGAGCTTTTAGTAGAAAGATGCTGGTACTGTGAGCTTTTAGCAGAGAAGCACTGTGACTGTTTGTCGCAGTTGAGGCGGTCACGACACAAAGCAGAGACCACAAGCAGTCTCAGTTGGCAACACTTTATTTGTGAACATGGCTGATCTTTTATACAGTTTCCAATTGTTTACCCTCCTACCTTAACTACTGGCCACAATAAGTCAATACCATGCTATTGGTGAAAAGTTATAATGACTCCACCTAACTTTCTAAAAATGCTTCGTCCAGCTGCAGAGTGCTCTTATCTTTTTTCTCTCGATCTCCTTGGTTACGGCCTTGGCGAAAGCTCCTTATCAGCTTCTTCTTCTTCTCGCTCCTTTAACTAACAGGCCCGCTGCTAGCCCCTTCCACAACTGTTAACTTTTAGCAGAGAAGACACTCTGTCTGCAGACCTTTAGCAGAGAAGCAAGGCATGCAGAAATTGCTCTCCATGCGAGGACGTTAGAAGATAAAGAGGAGACATCTGGCTTAGGAATGCAGCTACAGCCAAAACAAGGACTGAGCTTAGGAACTTGAGGAACATGGGGAGAGTTTTTATGGTAATGGGCAAATTATAATATGCATGTAGTGACTGTATATGAGAAACACACAAGTAATAATTGGGGGGCATGTTAGGATGATTGATCCCCCATGCCCTTCCAGGCACCTGAATAAATGATGTCCTCTTTAACACAAAAAAATTGGTGTTAAGGAGTCTTATTCTAGTTTTTGGAGGTTTGGTAACAATTTCCCCTTGTCATATCATTCCATGTCCTAGATTTGGTAACAATTTCCCCTTGTATCATTCCATGTCCTTGTGAAAAGTGTCTTGGCAGCTCTCTTGTAAGCCTCCTTTAAGTCCTGGAAGGCCACTATAAGGTGGCCACAGGTTCCAGGGATGTGGAACTGTTGGTGGGCCCTTGTAAGGCCCCAAAAAACTCAGTTGACAAGAATTTTAAAAGGGCTTATGGTTGTTCATGTACTCTGAGATAGACATATGGAAAAAAACAAGATATTCTCAAGAGGTCAAAACAACAAAAAAACTTTACTGGCAACTTAAGAAAATCAGAAAACTTTGGCAAAAGGTTTAGAGCAGCATTCAATCAACATAAAACACCTCACAAAGTATTAACTTAGTCTATTCAACTTCACAAACTCCAAACCCATCCAATTTTAAGTTACTCAAAATTCCAAGGGGAGGGAATTAGAAGAAGAACGAGAAAGAGAGAAACAATACAGAAAAGAACAAACATAGCTACCAGTTCTGGTTCCAGCAGTGCTCAGCTGATAGAAATTCCAAGAGGAGGCATGTCGTTGCAACGGGCCCCTGGCCGGGTAATAATTAGCATTGACTCTATGATTAACAGAAGGCTGATCAATCACTTTATTATACTATTGTTTTAGGAAACCCATTGCTTCTATAGACAGTTGCGATACAGGTGGACCTAATTGGTCCTCCAGTCCAAACACCATCACCATTGGCTAATTAAGAAACCACCCTTTGGTAAACAAATCTCCATAACACATTCCACATGTTCACAATGACAGGTGCAGCAGGATAAGATAGGAATCGTTTCTCATTTTTTTCTCTGATCTTCTCACACCCTTCTCCAGGACGATGCCTGGGAAAGTTATGTGTTGCTCTCTGTGGCCAGAGAGCTGCTGCCACAGAGGTAGGGTCAAGACATGCTTGCCCCGTGTTCTGCTTTAAATACCCCTTGGCCTTTCTGGGCCCTTCCCCCTGGTAGGAATTCCAGTCATCTGGCTACTCAGGAACTGGGTTAGGGGCTCCAGAGCCTGAGTGTGGAGCATTGCCTTCAATGTGCCAGTGATTATCAGCCACTATGGAGCTGAGATACAGGCCCAGGGGAGTGGGGTGTACAGGGCAGTGCATTGCCTCACCAAAAGCAAGGCCTGATCTGCCTCTTCCCACACACACACCTGAAGAAATGTTTTGAGCCAGCATTCCCTCCAGTCTCTCACACTTACACTACCTCACAAGTGTCCTTAACCCTTAATGCTCCTCTTGAGTTCAATTGACATTTTGTCACTGTTTTCAGTTTAGGAGTCCAGAGAAAAGGAGTAGCATCATTAGGAGTATTAATGGCTTCAAACTGACAGAGGATGGGTTTAGATTAGATATTAAGAAGAAATTCTTTACCATGAGGGTGGTTAGGCGTTGGCACAGGTTGCCCAGAGAAGCTGTGTATGCCTCATCCCTGGAAATGTTCAAGGCCAATGTCCTGGGTTGATTATATGATGCTTTTATTCCCAATCGTCTCATTCTGTTTATGTTGAATAATAATAAGTTTTGCACCTTTAAGAGTGTTACAGAGAGTGAAGGGGGGGAGAGAAGAAGCGCGCAGTTTGTTTTCAGACACTGCACTCACTCCTCCACATTCCTGCTCCTGGACTGTGTTGTCTGCGGACAGACAGCGGGACAGAGCTCTTCTTTTGCTTTATAGTTAGTTTTTAGCTAGCTGAGGCAAAGAAGTTCCCTGGACTTTTTTTTTCCCTTTTTCTTTGGATCTCTTGAAACTGCTCTGGACTGAACACCCAGGAGAGCACTGGCAGCTGCAGCTGTGGCCCACCGGGCCAGGCCTGGCCTGCGACAATTCCAGCGCTGGAGGGACTGATCAGAGACTGAGTGAGCTGCTGCTTGAACCCGGGGTTTTCTCAGTTTGTCATCTCTTTTAGAGTGGCAAGGGGTCTCATTTTTTTGATACTGCTTTGGTTTTATTGTTTAATAAACAGGGTTTTTTCCACCTTTCTCCAAGGAGGTATTTTTTTTTTCCTCCCGGACCAGTTGGGGGGAGGGGCCAATTGGATCTGCTTTTCCCACCGGAGCTTGTTTGGGGGATTCTTCCCCAAAGTTGCTCTGAACCTGGACAGCCAAGTTGGATGAGGCTTTGTGCAACCTGATTTAGTGGAAGGTGTCCCTGCCCACAGGAGGGAGATTGAAACCAGATGATCTTTAAGATCCCTCCCAACCCAAACCATTCTATGATTCTATGATATAGACAACATGTGAGTGCTTCCATCTCACTACAAACTCAGATGGGGAAGTTTGGGCCATTGTTGACTGGACATTTCACAAGTCCCAAGTTGATTGCTGCCCTTCCTCTGTGCTTCCCTCCTCCCAATTAAAGAAGCCTGGTTTCAGTGCTTCTCAACTCCCATCTGTTCTCTAAGGGCCCTCCATCCCACCCAAACTGACATACTCCAGGGTAGCTCCAAGGAAGTGAAGTAGAATTATGTTGCTGTCTTGGCTGAATCATGCACTCGAGCTGTAACACTCCAATGCACAGTGCATTGTGTTTAGAAAGGTCAACATCTCAGAAGAACCAATGTATATCTGCAATGGACATGGCGATGCTAATTCAGACAACATGCTCTCAATATGCCATCTCCTTCAAATGGGAATGGCCAGACCCTCACACAAACATGATGGAAGCTAGGAGCAAGGATTGTTTCTCCTGCAAAATGGAGTGAGTTGCCACAGCTTGTGCTCCCTGAGCCTTGCATTTCCCGTCAGCAAATCATGGAATCATTTAGGTTGGAAAAGACCTCTAAGATCATCTAGTCCAACTGTTATCCAGCACTGTCAAGCCCATCAGTAAACTATGTCCCTAAGTGCTGTATCTACATATCTTTTAAATCTTTCCGGGGATGGGGACTCCACTAATGCCCTGGGTAGCCTTTTGCAATGCTTGGCATCCCTTTCCATTAATAAATTTTTCCTAATATCCAATCAAAACTTCCCCTGACACAACTTGAGGCTGTTTCATCTTGTCCTGTCACTTGTTACTTGGGAGAAAAGACCGGTCCCCACCTTGCTGGTCTCCTTTCAGGTAGCTGTAGAGAGCAAGAAGGTTCTCCTTGAGCCTTCTTTTCTCCAGGCTAAACAACCCCAGCTCCCTCACCTGTCCACAGTGCTGTCTGGTATCTGCAGCTAGACTGAGCTGTATTACACTCAGCCTCATGCAGGCCGGACCTAATCCAGACTGAGAGCGTCTCGATCTTAGCAAGCGCCCCACACATGCCTTGGTGCTATTCCTCAAATGTCAACACTTAGAGATTTCCCAGTCATGGCCTTGAAGGCTTATAGATCTGAGATGGAGAACAGATGCAGATATGCTGAAGCAACCATGACACACTTGCTGAGAGGTAGCACCAGGAGCTAACTGGAGAGCTATTACAATGTGAATCACTTGCCAAGCTCCATACCATGGCATATTAAGAAGTATAAATCAGACTTAAAATGCAGGGCACATCTTGCCCTACAGAAACACCATAAACCACTTTACTTTTTAAGTAATGATTTGCTATTGATTATGTGCATGAAGGTGAGATACCTCCCTACCTCTCCTGCCAATTTCTACACTCAAAGACATTACAAGCAGTTGCTGGAGTTGAGCCCTCTCTAACAAAGCCAAGTTACTCCTGTAGCAGGGCATCTTGCATCCCCCTCCAGGAGCTTATCTACTGTTTGTTAACCAGTCAGATAACTCAACCAGGACAAGCTGCCTTGTAGTGAGCTATTTTGGCACCATGGGGTTAACACTGGACTGGCATCTCCCAACTGCCCATAAACATCTTACTGTTGAAGTGAGATCTGAGAAGATAAGCTGGATTTCTGACTGACAGACACTCACTTTACAACTATAAAAGCTACAGCAAACTTTCACAAAACAGAAATCTTCTATACATTTCCCTGGAATTGTGTGAAATTTCTCCCATGAGTGATGATGCCTATTTAACAGTTATTCTCCTGGAGGTTGACAGAAGGAATCCATGTACATTATAGCCATTTCAGTGGTAAGTTACTATAGTAAAACAGGGCAACCCCCGACGTCCGGGAGAAATGATGCATCTGACTCCATTGGTATCAGAAGGCTAATTATTTACTTTATTATAATATATTATTCCATACTATATTACACTGAATCTGCACAAGCACTCAACGCCACTCAACTGAACAGAAACTTGTGACTGTCTGCTGACTGACAGTCTGGACACGTGCTTGGCCCTGATAGGCCACGGAAACAAAACACCATCACTTCTGGTAAACAGTCTCCATATTGCATTCTACTTTGGCACAAACACAGGCGCAGCAAATAAGATAAGAATTGTTTTTTCTTTCTCTGAGGTTCCTCACTGCGATTCCCAGAAAATATCCTTGGGAAGTTGTGCCTTGCTTTTCTCTCTGAAGAGAAATGCGGACACAAGTTACATTCGACTCCTTATCAATACTATATCTATTGCTAGCTTTAATATAGGTACCTTGATATAGTGCACTATTTTATGTTATGCTGTAATCTACTAGCAGTTCTTTTAGTGTTATACTGTGTAAGTAATTCTGATTAAGATCTTTTGTCTGTTGTCTTTGTCTTTTTCTGTTTAATAAATAATGCATTTTTATAAATAGAGCTGATTTGACATCATTAGAACTTGTGGGCCAAAGTGCTTTCTTAAATTGAAACTGTTGTCAAAATCTGAGGCTAAGGTAGGATTTATGTGTATTTAAACCCCTTTCTGTGAAAGTTTAAATACACAAAAGAGTCCTTTCTGACCCTCAAACTCATCAGCAGAGCTTCTTTAATAAACTTTTTCTGAAGCTTCCACTCTCCCCACGACAACCATTCTCCGTAGGGGATAAACTTGGCACATTGGAAATCTCTTGGAAAATGCCTGAGAGTATATGAGTTGACTGACAACTTCCATAAGTACAAGTGGAACAAACATGGCAGTAAGAAAGGGCTGGCCACATCTTCCTGACCCTATGTTACATGCAGTCATATGTGGGAGACAGAAATTATGACTCAAGTCCTCTTGATCATCAGACAAACCGCTTGTTTTATTGTTCAGACCCTCCTTATATAGGGGGTTTGGATTTCCAGGGCTTCGACATTTGATTGGATGGAATGTCTCTCTGCCCAGATCTCTGGCCAGTGGTGTGCCTGCATCTAAACTTGAACAGGGTTGGCTGAGATCTTTGCTTGGGTTTGAATCCAACCTATCCCCACATTATCCGGGGACTTGTTTTCTTCTAGACTGGTTAAGTTTAGGGAGCAGCTTCAGATCAGCTGCAATGTGACACCTATAAACCACATGCGAAAGTCTTCCCAAGTCAAACAGCCACAAGAGCTGCCAGATGTGTCTTGAAGAGCTGTGGGAACTCAGCACATCACTCCTGATGTCCAGAGTTGCCGAGATAACCCTTGGGGGGGGGCTCAGAAATCCTGGAATGTTGCCAGAATTGCTTGGTGGTTGGATTTTGACCCTGCACGAGATGTGCCACCTGTATGAGGACAAGAGGATCACTTGGGGATAAGTGGTGAAGGAATTAATTATTCACAGGGTGAAAATACAGTTTTGGGATTTTGGTACGGGGGGTTTTTAGGCGACAAGATGGAGGAATTAGGGCGTGTCTTGTCCTTCTTCTCTCTTCTTGTCATCCATCTTTGGTGGTGATGCTGGCACTTTGGGATTGGTTCACATTAAATGTGCACTTGTTAATAAGGGTAAAAGGTATTGGAAGGTAAAGGTAAATATCTTATACATAGTTTTTAGTATAAAAATAGACGACCGCCCAGTGGGAGGTCAGTGTGCCCATGGCTGTCTTGCTGGTCAGACCTCTGTCAGGCTGGGAGACAACTTTGTAGATAAGAGATAATAAACAATATTGAAGACCAAAAAATCTGAAGAGTGCATTCGTCCTTTGGAGCGCGGGTTGTCCCAAGGCCATTGTACTCCTAACCGGGCAGAGACAAAAGTCCGAGAACGGAGAAAGAGCTAGGCAGGGAATGCAGTCTAGAAGTAGGGTGCTCATGCAACATGGCTCCCATGTGCTGCAGTGCATTCAGGTTCAGTGATCCTCCTTGCCATGGGAAGGTGAGTCAAGTGCCAAGGATGACCACAGCACAGGCAGTCCCCTTGCTGTCTGGGATGTAGTCTCATCAGATTTGAAGAGTGTTGAAGTGAAGGGAGCGACCCTCCTTTGTAGGTTCAGCATTGACTCCAGTTTATTGATCAAATTCGACACCTTTTATAACAGTGCTAATTCACTTCATGCATATTGCAAAATCTGAGCTCCCGATAGGCTGTAGAGAAAACTTCAGCTCCTCCTTTTGTTTACAATACCTGAAGTTAGTTTATTGAAACCAAGATCAGTGTTCTCACCATGATATGAAAAGTTCTCAAAACCTTTATATCTGTTCCCAGAACGGCCATCTGTTCCCAGAGCAGCCAAGGACAGGATATCTGCCTGTTTTTGAGAGAATGGTCTGAGAATCTTGTTGTTTATATAAAAGGTGGCTGGGAACCTTAATTATTTACAGAATCAAGCCTGGGAAAGGCTGCTTTTTCCCTTAGCTGAATACCTTCATGGCCTCTTTCTTTAAGCCATGCTTGAACCAGGCTCTCCACAGAAGAGGAGTGGTAGAGTCAGATGGTGGTAAAAAGGAACCACCAAGCATTCCAGGCAAGGTGAGGGGAGGAACTGAGTCCAGGGTCCACTTGGGAACAGCAGGAAGAGGACTAGAAACAAGGCTACAACATGGGTCTGACACTAGTCTAAGATACAGGACCCCCAGGCAGGACTACAGCTGGGTGCTCCTACAATGCAGCTCAGGCAAGGTGCCCAGGCCTGAGGTTAAGCAGAGCCTCTGGACTAATGAGTGGAGAGTGCATGGATGGGTGTGAGGTTGGCCAGGGTAATTAAGACTAATTAGTGCACTCAGAACCCTGACACAACTAGATGCAAAGTGGAGCAGGAAGAGTTGTGCTTCCGTTTTATCCATTGCTAAACTCAGGCCAAGGTCTTCTTTGTTTTGGTACCATCTCAAGTCTGCCTGTGGCTGGGAAGGAGGAGAAAACAACCACAAGCAGATACAAGCAGCACTTTCCATTGGCAACATCCTGCTTCATGCAAAGCTCCAGCTCCTGGAGTCAAGTCAATCCCTATGAGTTCTCCTTTAGTGAGGAAATAGGATTTTTAAAAATTTTTCTAGTTATTTAGAGAGGTTTTGAGATGTGCTTGAGTCTGTTTAGGAAAAGGAGAAAGAAGGATGTAAAAAAATAAAGTATATTTATATGCGTGAGTGAACATGGGCTTAAAACAAATGACATGATTTTGAAGCCAATGTAACATTTTGTTGAAGGATCCCTTAGTGATCCTGTGCTGAGGGACTGAAAGTTGCATAGAAGGGATACTGCCTCGCTGCACAATCTTGGGCCAGTCATTTCTCTTCTCTGCTAGTGTTGGCATCTCAGGAGTGTGGCTGCCTGTCCTACACTGTTTCCTGCTCTTTCTGCCTCAGTACTGGACACTGCCCCCCTCCCTCTTACTATAATTTTAATGTGACACCCCTTTATTTTTAGGGCTCTGCATCAGGGTAGAAACACTTGGGTACAAAGCATCCCCCCCCAAATGCTTCCTTCTGAGGAGAAAAACAATAAGGGCATCCTTTTGTGCTCCTTGTTGTGCAGGACAATATCACAGAATCACAGAATCAACTAGGTTGGAAAAGATCTTTAAGGTCATCAAGTCCAACCTATGACCTAACACCACCTTGTCAACTAGACCATGGGACCATGGTACTAAATGTCACATCTAGTCTTTTCTTAAACACCCCCAGGGATGGTGATTCCACCACCTCCCTGGGCAGCCCATTCCAATACCAATCATCCTTTCTGTGAAGAACTTCTTCCTAATGTCCAACCTAAAGCTTGGTTCTGGGTAATGCCAACTGCTCTGGGGCCCTTCCATTTGTCATCAATGCAGAATATTGCACGCTGATGTGAGAATGATGAAGCAGTAGAACAAGAATAGCTCAGAGGGGGTTATTTTAGCAGATGACACCAAGCTGAGTGGTCCAGTTGACATGTCTGAGGGATGAGATGTCATCCAGATGAACTTGGACAAGCTTGAGAAGTGGGGCTATGGGAACCTCATGAGGTTCTACAAGGCCAGGTGCAAGGAGCTGCACCTGGGTTGGGGCAAATCCTGGTATCTGTACAGGTGGGTCCAGTCAAACTTCCTGCAGTGAGCAGGGACATCTTTAAACATGACCACTATTTGACCCTAGCATCTGCAGGAGAAAGTGCATATGAAAGGATCATAACCAGCCATAAATACTTATGTGAGAATGCTTTACTTAGCAGCTCTTAACATGGGTCTGTGAGGGATGTTTGGGGGATGTTTGAGAATGTTTGCGATAAGATCAAGAAACATCCTGCTCTGCCATTTGTTAACATGTTGGTTAGTGGTTAGTCTCCTGCCTGACTGCATAGTTTTGATCATAAATTTTCAACAGCAAAACATATAAAAAGTTCACATGTGTTTAATAAAGTGATTCTGTTGCACCACTGTTGCAGTGTGTTGCAATTTCCTGTTTTAGACTTCCTAGTCCCTTCCCAGGTGTGGCAATACCTCTCTTCCCCATCACCCCCTGCTGGGCTGTCAATCAGTTTTAACATTCCAGCAAGGCCTCGTGTGGTTGGTCAAGTTCAAAGGATGCCCTTCAGGCCGGGGGTCATTGGCCTGTCTATGTGTCCCTCAGCCCCTGAGACCCTCCTCCTCCTCCCACCTGGTTTGTGCTCACCTGTCCCTTCCCCTCCCCCTGTCCCTGGGCTTAAATTGAGCCAGAACCATGTGCTTGGGATTCTGTTGGAGCCGTTACTAAGGTTCAGACGTCTGTGACCATGGAATAAAACTCTGGATATTAACCCTGTGGCAGAATCCATCTCCTTTTCCTCTTCACCCTAGCCTGAAGCCTTTCCATCAAAGGTAAACTGAGTTTCTACAAGCCTGGACTTGTTTCAGCACCCAGCTGCAACATCCAGCCAGCCAAAAGTGTCTCTGAGGTGAAATACCACAGTTGCCACCTTTGGCGCAGCAGCAAGGGTCAGACAAGCCCAGGCACAATCTACCTGGTAATATTTGGATCATATTCCAATACATCACAATGATGTCTGTGCTTCAATCACTGCAAATTGCACCTGAACAGGGACATAACTAGTGAACCTCAGGTAGCGACACCGCGTTTGAACTGAATTGTGTGAAAAGAGGATCCCCGTTCTTCGTGTCTACCTGCCGGAGATGTGAGACTGTGAATACGGCACTATGGGACAGTCTTCATCTCATGAGCGTAAAGCTCTATTTAGAAATTTTACAAATAATTTTAAAAGAACAGGGATTTGAAACCCTGCCAGTTAAATTAGCTGCTATATTAGTATGGCTGAATAGTAATTCTAATGTATTCCCCTCCTCCCGCAGGGTTCCTAAAATGTGAAAGTGTGGGCAAAGGTAGGAGCTGAATTAGACACACAGAAAAAACAAGGATGGCCAGTCACTGACAATATGTTAGTTACATGGAAAACTGTGTATATTCCCTTAAAAGCTTTGCAGCCTGCTGAGAAAGTTTGTGATCTCCCTGTTACTGATATTTTAAATCTGAAGACGGATTAGAATGTTAGCCATGTCTATGCAGAAGTACCAGCTAAAATAGGAGATGAGGACTTTCAGGAGCCTGGCCGTCCTTTTGATCCTAGTCCTATTGTTCCTGAAAAGAGGACTGATCTTTATCCTCCTTTAACTCCCATAAGAAATTCTGCTGCTGCGTTTCCCACTATGGTTCCAAGTGTTAGCTAATTCTTATCATCCTCCTCCTATGGCTCCTTTACCTGAATTACCGTTGCAATCTCATTCACCTCCAACATCAATAGAGAAATGCAAGGAAGAAGCCCTAAAAAAGGGAGATATTCCCATGTTATTGGCCATGCCTGTCAATTATCAGCCTAAGAAACCCCTCAGTATGTACGACCTCTGTTTGCATTAATAAAAGAAGTTCTTAACACTGTCTGAGATTATGGACTGCGAACACAATATACTATGGGATTGATCGAATCTATTAACCAAGGGTACACTATGTCTGCTGATGACTGGCAAATACTTTTAAAACTTTTACTAACGTCAGCACAATATACAGTTTGGCTGTAGGAATGGAAAGATCTTGCTACTGTACAAATGATTGATAATATTACAAATTTAGAAGCAGGTGGACTAGATGAACTGCTGGGACAAGGCGTCTATGCTACCCCTACTGCCGAAGCTAATTTAGCGTGCACAGTGCTACAGCAAAGCTCGAAAATAGCCATAAAGGCTCTAAAAAGAGTCCCAGAGTCTGGACGAAGGAACTCTTCCTTTGCATCCGTTTAGCAAGGCCCTCAAGAATCATATGTAACATGCATTGATAGGTTGCAGACAGTCATTAGTAGGCAAATAGAAAATGACGAAGTAGCCATTATATTGTTAATACAACTAGCCTTTGAAAATCCTTATGTAGACAGTCAGAAAACACTTCTCTGTAAGGAATGGGCATGTCTAAGAATCCGTGTCTCTCGGGCTGTTGTTTGAGTCCACTCCGGCTAGCCATGGACCCTGGCCCACACGGTCTTACATGGACAAAAGCAAAAGATGAGAAACGCTCTTCTCCACGTGGGAATGAGTGTCTTGTTTATTAGCTCGGGAAGGGACACCTCAGACTCAAGCGACCCTCCAGGCAGAAAAGAGGGCGTTCCCTTCTTGCAGGAGACTTTTATACCCGAGGGAATGGGGGCGGGGGAAGAGAACCGTAGCCAATAGGATACTGTGGGATCTCAGCACCTCAGGACTGAAGTGCCGAGTCACCGAGACCACCCTTGGGGGGCTCGGGAGTCCTGGAATGTTGCCAGAAGTGTCTGGTGGCTGGACTTTGATCCTACACAGGAGACGACACCTGTATGAGGATAGGAGGATTTCACCGGGGTGAATGGTAAAGGGATAAGTTAATTAGAGAGTGAAACACAGGGTTTAGGATTTCTGTACAGGGGGGTTTAGAGAAGTAAGATGGAGGAATTGGGGCGTGTCCTGTCCTTCTTCTTCTTCTCCTCCATCTTCTGTGGTGATGGTGGCACTTTAGGATTGGTTATTACTAAAAGTGCACTGGTTAATAAGGGTAAAAGGTATTGGGGAAAAATGATAAATATTGTATACGTAACTTTGAGTATAAAGATAGGTGACCACCCCGGGGGGCTTGGAGTGTGCTCATGGCTGGCTGCTGAGCAGACCTCTGTCGGGCCGAGAGAAAATCTTTTAGATAAACAATTAATAAACACCGAGACCGAGAAAAGAACTGAAGCCTCTTCTTGTCCTTTGAAGCGCGGGCCGCCCAAGGCCACCCCGGGCCTTTCCAGGCTATCTAAACAGCCGGGAATCCGACAGGATACCATTGAGGAGGGGTGAGTGGAGGGGTAACCAGGGAACAGATCACCAGGGGGTATAGGGCACAGGAGTGGATGAGGGAGAGACCATGTGATGGGAGAAGGGAATAACAATCCACGTGACATAACATAAACTATTTAGTGCAATACAACAGGCATGCTAATTTACCAAGCTACATCAAAGCCTGTCTGAATGTGGGGACAGAGAAACACCATGCATTTGTTTTGGCTGCTGCCTTACAGCAAGCCTCTAATACACATAAGAAAATTGGCCTCTGATGTTTTAATTGCCAACAAGAACGGCATTTACAGAAAAATTGTCCTACTCAAAGGAAAGCAAAGAAGGATGCCCACCCTGCTGTCCCTGTCCCTCCATGTCTGCAATGTAAAAAGGAATACCACTGGAGTCAAGTGATGGAAGTGAAGGGAGACAAGCACATCCTATTGATGATCGAGTCTCAACTTTATTGATCTGGTTTACATGCTTTTATAGTAGTGTTAATTAAGTTCATACATATTGCAAAAGCTAAGCTCATCATTGGCTACAGATTAAATGTCAGCTCCTTTTTTGTGGCTACATACTCAAAATGCTTGTGGTTTTCTTGTTGAGGTTAGTACTTGCTTTTACATCCTGCTGTTTTGCTGTTGTCTTACAGTTATCCGTTCAAGGGCGCAGTGTTGTTGTTTTCTCGTAAGGAAAAGGCTGAGAACTTACTGCTTACAGCTGCATTTTTACTGCTTAACCAGCTGTATATGATCATGGCCTTTTTCCTCAAGCCACGTCTGCACAAAACTCTCCACAGTCAAGCATGTAGGTCAAAATCTGATAAAGATGGCAGCCCTCTCTTCCCTCAGCAGGGAAACAAGAAGAGAGATGTGAGACCCAGTGCCCCTCAAATCAACAGGTTCTTTGCGATCTGTGACGGTGGTCACAGGGGTCTTATGTTGAAGGAAGAGACGAGAATTTGACTCCATATTTCAGAAGGCTTGATTTATTATTTTATGACATATATTACATTAAAACTATACTAAAAGAATAGAAGAAAAGGTTCTCATAAGGCTAGCTAAGCTAAGAATAGAAAGGAATGAATAACAAAGGTTTGTATCTCGGACACTGTGTGCAAGCCAGCTGGGCTGTGATTGGCCATTAATTCCAAACATCCACATGAGACCAATCACAGATCCACCGGTTGCATTTCACAGCAGTAGACAATCATTGTTTACATTTTGTCCCTGAGGCCTCTCAGCTTCTCAGGAGGAAAAAATCCTAAGGAAAGGATTTTCATAAAAAGATGTCTGCGACAGCAATCCAAACCCAGGAGTCTATATTTCCTCTCTCCTTGCCAGAACCTGCAGGAGAGCAGGTTTGAACTTACCCCTCTCAGACGATGTCCTAATCCCAGGCACAACTATTCATGTGCTAAATACAGGGGTTTATGAACCTTTACCAGAAGGACTGTTTGGACTTTTAATTGGTAGATTGTCTGCCACAAAGAATGGTCTCATAATACGTGTTGGTGTAATTTATTTAGAGTATTTAGGGAAATTTAAATTGATGGTTTCAACTAACACCCTAGCTTGTTTTATCCCAAAACCCGAAAAAATTTCACAGTTGCTTTTGCTCTCTTTTTTTGTCCTGGCAATGAAAGATGCAGTCGGGGGAACTGGTGGGTTCAGCAGCACCGATGTTGTCCACGTTCACTGGCTCCAACCAATTATGAGTGAAAAGCCCTTACTAACTTTACAATTGACACTTTTTTACAGGTTTACTTGACACCTATGCAAATATTTCCATCATGGTGGCCTCTTAAAACAGCTAATGCCTTAGTGGAAGGCATTGGGGGGCATCAAGCCCCTAAACAAAGTACACTTATTCTTACAGTCATAGGGCTGAATGGACACTGAGCAACTTTAAAACCATTTGTTTTACTTTCTCAATTTACACTGTGAGGTTGTGATTGACTTTCTCAATGGAATATTAATCTTGCTATGAATGCAGCAAATTTAACAAATGGGTCACTGATATAAATCCCCTGCTCAAATTGAGGTGGAAAACAGATATACCTGTTTGGGTTGATCAGTGGCCCTTGAAAGGGGAAAAATTGACACAAGCTAAAAAGCTTGTTGATGAACAATTTAATTGGGACATATTGTGCCATCCACATCTCCGTGGAACACTCCCACATTTGTGATACAAAAAAAAAAAAAAGGGAAGTGGCAGCTACTGCAAGATCTCAGTGCAGAAAATTGGGTGATGGAACCTATGGGTGCCTCCCAACCAGGATTACCCACTCCTTCAGTGATTCCCTAGGATTGGCAAAATAGTGGGGAAGAGTAAAGAGACCAGTAGCTTATTTATCAAAGATGTTGAACCCAGTAAGCCGCGGCTAGCCAGTATGTATTCAAGCTATAACAACTACTGCAATCCTAGTAAAAGAAAGTTGTAAGCTTACTGTTAAAAGTAAACTAGTTGTGTGTATACCTCGTACAGTCTGAGGTGTGTTGAATCAAAGAAAAGAGGAAAAGATAGGGAAAAAAAAAAGAAAGTAAGAAGAGAAGAAAGAGAGAAGTTGAAGAAGGGGGAGGGGTGGTTAGCAGACTCTGGGATGTTAGAATGTGGATGTCTTGGTGCTGGAGGAGGACAAGAGTTTGAATGCAGTTTCTGAATGAAGAGCAGGGAAGTGTCTTAACACATGGTTGTTTAGGAGGTTGTTCAATGCTGAAATGGGCTCTGGAGAAGGTGTAACAAAACGTACCCTCCTTGAAGGGAAAAAGAAGATATGTTAACTAAGGGTTATCAAGGCTAGAAAGTGTTTAGCATCTCTTGTACGAGCAGCAGGGTCTCAGGAGCAGGCTGGCTCAGTAGTAATAGTTTGGGAAAACCCAAATGATCCAAGGAATGTACAAAGAATAACACCTAATTATTAAATAAGACAAAGCTTACATCACTGGTTTCAAGCACTGCCTGCATAAACCCTGAGACGCCTCCAACATCTCCTTGGGGAGGAATACTTCAGACAGAAGGATCAGGATTGTTTTAGCCAAAGTGTTCTTATATTCTGACCTTAGCCTGTGAATTGTACAGGGGAGAGGGGGAATTACCATTTCCATCAGCGTCTGTTGGTCACACTAGAAGGAACAGAGCGAGGCTGCCAAATCAGGCAGGGCGCGCCTTTCTCACCCTGACTCTCCTAAAGCACTGGCAGCAAGGTGTTAGTAACCATCCTCTGCTACCATAATTGTGAAAAACACCAATCACTTGTTTTTAAATTTCAAAAGTTTAATAGTAATAAAATGGTTAAAAAATACTAATATAATTAGAGTAATAAAAATTTGGACAATTAGGATTAGGACAATATGAGACAATAAAAACAAAATTTTACAGACAGTCAGGGTACCTTTTTCTGGGCAAAATAAATCCAAAAAAAGGACACACGTTAACAGAGGATTAACCCTTAAAAGCAATAGCCTGTTGCATATCCATACATCACATACATGATGCCTAAATTTCATTCAAACCAAGGATTATGTCTGGTCAGTGTCAACTTCTTCCTCTTAATCCTAATGGCGTCTTCAGGGCTGAGTGAGGTAGAAAGAAGTTAGTTGCTTCTGATAATGGAGCAATAAATTCTTTTTCTTGGAAAGATTTGGTGCCTTGTGGCTGCTCTCTTGGTGTGAGTACCTCACTCCTCTCTTTAAAAAAATATCCCACATACATAGTTTGTATTCTAACATTATGTTATAACCTAAAACAATATTTAACATACTACTTAAGAAAATTAATACAGCATAACTTTCTAACATAACACATATAATATTCACTTTAATATTTGCAAAAAGCCAACCATAAAATACGCATTTTTCACAAGTACAACAACTAAATCACCTGCAGGAAACTTAACAATACCTAAATTTGCCGATTTTCCTTCATAGAAGGTATATAAATCCAGGCCTGGGACATTACAATTATATTAACTCCCTAAGTGGTTTCAAAAGATAACAAGCCCTAAGTCAGAAGATGCTGCCGGGTGAGAGGGTTACCATCTTTCATTCCAGTGGTAACCTTTTCCACATCAGGGAAGCAGCAAGGTGGGAGCCGTTCTTCCAGTTTCTTCAAGTGGGACAAAATTTCTGCTACTCAGTCTCATTAATTAAAAGGGTACTTTGAAAAAACATATGGTTTAAGAACACGACTTCACAAGAGCTTATTTTTCCCATGAACAAGGGAACAGATCAAGACACCCAATAACTGGTAACAACCCACATCTCCTTCCCATGAATGGAGACAGTGATTAAACAGACAGAACCTTGGGAAACAACCTAAAATTACAAGAGAATATTTCTGTCTACAGACAAGAACTGAAAACATGAAAGAATTATTGGTTTTGTATAACTTCAGCTTGAAAGGATAGCTTAGAATTTAGAATTATTACAGGAGCATTTATCACAAAAAACAATCAGAACAATGCAGAGGGTCGCAAGGTGATATGGTAAAAAAAAAAATCTTAACGGTGAGGGTCCAGGATAGTGGCAACATTGCAGGAGACAGTGGCCCTGACTGTAGGGCTCCCATAGGCACAGTAATAAAACCAACCTCCTCCCAGGATTGTGCAGCAATTGCCATCTGAATAACAAAACTAGGAGAGCTCCACGGACCAGCTGCAGGAACGACATGCTCAGCTTGCAGCCGCCCCCACACAAGCCGGTGCAAACGCTGCAGCCCCCTCCAAGGAAGGGGCCACCCATCCACCCAGGTCCTTTCTCCAGCACAGTATCAAGAGTCCACAGGAGATGGGAACCCTGGCTGTAGCAGGAGCGGCACAGGTCGGGCAGCCGTACTGGGGCAGCTCGCAGGGCTCTGCCAGCGCACAAGATGGTGTCCGCGCCTCCCCGGGAACATCCTGAGCATGGACGCGTCACTGCTCCTGCCGACGCTGCCCCTGCTCGTGCCGCCAGGCTCCCCGGTTCTCCTCCTCACTTCCCACATGCAGAGAGCCGTGCTTGTCCAGTCGGACCTGCTGTGACGCCGGCGCCGAGCTCGCCGCTCTCCCCCGGCTGTGCCATGTGCCCGCCGCTACAGCGGCGAGGCACCGCAAGCTCTCCTAAACTACGCAGAGGACAGGCAGAGGGAATAAGCTGCCAGGAAGCCCCGCCCCCCCCCCCCCCCCCCAGCTCCCACCACTCACTGCGAAACTGCTCCAGCCTGTTATAAATAGGTAATGCGATGGTTGGCTCTCACAATTAAGAGATGAATATTATATGTATGTTAAGAGAAGTTTTATAGATATATAGTTATGTTATTTATATATGTTCTCTCCATAGTTCTCTTTCCCCCTTTGTATTGTTGTTACTAGCCGGGGCATTTAGGGGAGGGAGAGTTAGTTACTAGGAGGCACGGCATGGCAACACCTGACCTCCAATCAAGTTGTAAGAAAGTGATCTCCACCAATGGACGGCAGAGAAAGAGTTGACTGATGAGACTTTGGGAGGCGCCAAAGGTATAAAAAGCAGAGCATCTGTTTTAGTAGACAAGTACATGGCGGTTGTGTCCTTTGCTCTCAGCTCGGCTCTTCTTATTCAATCTTTTGCTGTATTTTTGTTAAGCTTTAATAAATCTTTTAAATTTTAAAAGTGAGCATTGTTTCTCACAAGCTGATCTCACATGGTGTGGGGCAGCACAAGCTTTTTTATGATACTGTGAGGCAAATCCCTATCCCCCTCTGCCACAGCTTGTTTTCTCACTGCTGCCCATCGGTTATGCAAATTGAGGGGGAAAAATCCGGCTTCCCCTCCCAGGATAAAATGAATTGGAGTGTAGTATATGGTAGAGATAATTCATGCAATAGATATAGATTATATGTGTGTATAAAATATTACAGAGAGTCAAGGTTATGTCTCTGACCACTCTAGCTGGGAAACAGAGCCTTATTCTTATTGTAACCAGGTCCCGGACAGCGTTAAGATGATATCAGGTCTGTTACCGTATGAACGGAATAGTCCCCGGCTATTATGGGGGATTTCCTCCAGTTCCTGCATTCGGGAGATACCATTGGGACCTTCCAGGAATGAGATGTCTGGAGGAGCGCACGAGACATGCACCTGGAACATGACTTCATTGCGGTACTCAGAAATTGGTACATGTGAATACAGCTTCTGCCTGGACACTCAGACATTCATCTGCATCTCCGAGTGCGCCTTTGTCTGTTTCTACATCTGTGTGGATTCAACTTTACATGCAAAGAAACACAAAGAAATATGTGGTCATCCCTGCCCCAGGCAGAATAAACTGTATATAAGCTGGCCCCTGGAAGCACTCGGGGTCTACCTCTGGGGAAACGCTGTCACTCTGTCAGCCGGAACCCTAGGTCACCCAGCGCTGTTCCCGGGCCAGACGCTGTCTTGGCTGTGGTGGTTTTTTTATCTCTATTTTTTTGTCATTGATCCAATAAATCTTTGTTGAATTTTTTTATAAATTTGGCTACCGATTTGATAATTTATAACAGGGTGGACCAGGGGCCATCATCCAGTTTCCTCCCACAGCCCCAACGAACTTACAATTAGAGTTTTGTGTTTCGGTCAATGGCAGTGCAGAAGGGGTCAACACAGATGCTGCGGTGGCACAAGCATCCTTCTTTTTTCTGGTCTGTGGGTGCCACATGCGCCATGAGTGCCTTACACGCAGTCTTCAATGGATAAAAAAAGCTTTGTCAGCACTGCTTCACCTTGCGTAACTCGGTCCCACAAAATGTCCCCTGTGAAAAACAGAGTTCACTCTAGAATTTTTAAAAGTTTAATAAGAGACAAAAAAGGACAAATATCCAGAGCTGGGGTGTTGTTGGCAAACAGCCAAAGAACACGCTGGAAGCTTAAAACAATGTTCTTTATATACTGTTATATTAATGGGGTTCTATATATATTCATGAGTTTATATGTTATTCAAACATTTCTTTGAGATTTTGATGTTCCAGGAACTCTTTTTTTTTTTTTTTTTTTTTTTTTTTGTTGTTTCAACCTCTGACTTGTCTGCATGACATTCTGTAGATTAGGTCAATATACTTTATTCCTTCCTGAAGTTCCATCCTGTTGTTTCACACTCCCTGAAAACAAGAAGTTAATAAAATTCCCCTCTCGTGTTCTGGTTTCTGTCACTGTTATCTTATTTCTTGGAGAGGTCAGTCCTCAGATGTGAGAAACAGCATAATTGTTTCACACCATTCTCTGAGTTAGTTACAGAAAAGCATTTTAGCATTACATAGTCTCTATTGTAACATTTTGCAAAATTCTACAATATATTTTTATCATACTACTATTAATATAAACTATATGGTGCATATATAAACTAAAAGATTATACTATATGAAATGCAGTTAAAAAATAAATTGTACCATATCAAAAATACTTGTGATTAATAACAACATGCAAAAGCTAATACATGAATGTGAAAGCCAATATCATATTGTCATTTATAACATCCCCTAAAGCATCCCATGTCCGAGGGTCAAAAACATTGGTACTATCTAAAGCTGAATCACAGTCTTTTGCCCAGAACAAGAGTCTGTTCAAATCTGTAGATTCAACTTTCCTGCCGTATTTTTTCAAAATTTGTTCCAGTGTCTCTGTGACATTCTTTTGTTCCTGGGATGCACCATTCCCCATAGTTTTCAGCTGCTACCCTCTGTCTTGCAGAAAGGTCGATTGGCTCCACAAACTCCTTTTCTGCTCCCAGGCTTCGTTTCAGCCCCTCTGTAAAATTTGGCCAAGCATTGTTACTGGTGCAACCACTAGTTGCCTATCATGTCCCTGATGCAGGGCGCCATTTGTTAATGACTGAGGCACAGATTCAGACCGGCTAGGAATCTGAATCATTTATTCAAAGAAAGAAGCTGGTTTTATACACTTTCTTCAAGACACAGTATTTCCTTATATGGTATTTCTCACTAAGCAACCTATCACACATTGCCACATCAGCAACGTGCTTTCTTAATGTCTTTATATGGGGTGATCACTTGCTGTTCAGGTGATTGACAGCTTCCAGCAGGCTCCTGTCTGCAGGACTCTGCCACATGGCACCTCCTCTCCCCAAGGTCAGGCAGAGACAAGCTTCTCTGTGCTGCCATGTGCTTCTCTGTGTGGCCATAGCATTCTGCAGGTGCGTCCCACAGCCAGTAACTCAATTCTATCCTCTCTCTTCCCACAGGAAGGACAATCAAGAGTTATGTATCTAAACTGCTTGTTTTTAAGGGAATCCAAATGAACTAAGAGTTTTTATTTCTTGACTTATTGCTTTTATTGTATCTGCTATTATTATTTTAGCTTCATCTACTATTGCCATTGCTGCTTTAACAGAATGAGTAAAAACAGCTCATGAAGTTAGTTCTGTAATGAGTAATTTCACAGAGGAATTACAGATGCAAACAGTAATTGATCAGCAAATACTGTCACTCCAAGATGCCCTTGAGGCTGCCTTGCTATGGGTAGGACAAAGCCAAAATGCCCTAAATACCCAGTTGCGCCTTCAGTGTGATTGGCAGCATGCTGATGCTGACATGTGTTACCCCTGTAGAATGGAACAGTTCTGAAACTTCTTGGGATAAGGTGAAGGTTCATTTAAAGGGGGCATTTTCTACAAATATGGATAAAAACATAAATGCATTAAGAGATAGCCTTAGAAAACAACCTCAATCATTGCAAACCATGTCTGCACAGAATTTCCATGATATGTTTGCTATTTACTTTGCTTGGCTTAATCGAAAAACTTGGATTAAGGGACTACATTTACGCATATTGCTGTTTGACACTTTGGGGTTTGGTCTCTTTTTTATTCTCATTACAGGATTTCTTTGCCTCTAGAGACAGTTACGAGTCAGCAAAAAGGCAGAAGCAAACGTGATGGCTGTCCTCGTGATCAACTCCTCTTTAAACAAAGAAGGGACATTTGTAGATGTGCCTATAGTTTGACCTTACCATCTGCATGAGAAAGTGCATGCGAAAGGATCATGACCACCCATAAATACTTATGTGAGAATGCTTTAATTAGCAACTCTAAAAATGGGGCTGCAAGGGATGTTTGAGAATGTTTGGGATAAGAGCAAGAAACATCCTGCTCTGCCATTTGTTAACATGTTGGTTAGTGGTTAGTCTTCTGCCTGGCTACATGATTTTGATCCTAAATTGTAAACAACAAAACATAAAAAGCTCATATGTATTTAATAAAGTGATTCTATTGTGCCACAATGATGTTTGTGTTTCAATCATTACATCTTCCACAAGACTGGCTTGCTTAAAGCCCCATCCAGCCCGGCCTTGAACACTGCCAGGGATGGGGCAGCCACAGCTTCTCTAGGCAACCTGTTCTAGTGCCTCAACACCCTCACAGTAAAGAATTTCTTCTTAATATCTAATCTAAACCTGCCTTCTGTCAGTTTGAAGCCATTGCCCCTTTTCCTATCACTCCATGCCCTTGTCAAAAGTCCCTCTCCAGCTCTCTTGTAGTCCCTTTAGGTACTGGAAGGTACTCTAAGGTATCCTTGGAGCCTTCTCCAGGCTGAACAACACCAACTCTCTCAGCCTTTCTCCATAGCAGAGGTGCTCCAGCACTCTATGCATCTTCGTGGCCTCCTCTGGACTCACTCCAGCAGGTCCACATCCTTCTTATGTTGGATGACCCTGAGCTGGATGCAGTACCACAGGTGGGGTCTCATGCAAGCAGAGCAGAGGGGCAGTTATGCTCTCTTGAAAGAGTCTGAGTGTGCCAAGACTGGGGCTTTGCAGTTAGCAGAACCCTGTCCCTGAAGGCATATTGAGGCATCTAAATCTATGCAAAGCCCTTCTTCCAGGCTCACCTAGGACACTGCTGCTGTCCCAGCTGCTATCCCACTGCAGCAGTGAAATAAACAGGGCCAGGAGACTTCTTCTCCTTTTTAACGCCTTTATTAAAAGTGATCAGCTCAGGATTGGGCAGCTCGGCAGGGCTGCAGTCCCCGTCGCGTCTCCCAGGGCGACTCAGAGGAGGAGGATATGGGCAGCTCTGTCCACTAGGGGCAGAGCCAGGGGATCCGGTCCTCGTGGGAGCCTTTAGGGCGTGATGTCCCCGTCAGATCTTAGTTTCCCTGGTTCTGTCCTGCCCGGTCCCGGCGTCGGGACGACTCTCTGCTCAGGGCGAGAGGGGCTCCGCATCTCTGCAGGCTCAGCACTTGGCTCCTCACATCTGGACATCACTTTAGTCTCTCAACTCTTAGGTGGCTCGTTGTTTTTGGGGTTTTCTCGTTGCATTTTGGGGTCGGGGTCCCAAAAGCATGCTGGTCTTGGAGTCACTTTGCATAAACCCCCCACCCTCTCAGGTGTCTTCCCTATGCTGGAAGAGAGCACAGCCTAGGGGAAGGACCACCACCCTACCCCAGCCAGGGCTTTTACTAATACAAAAGAGGAGATAAGCTACAATGACCCGTGATTACAATAACAAAGCACGCAGAAACCTGGCAGGGACAGAGATCTGGCTGCCTTTTCGTAACTTTTTCTCACAAAAAAAATATTAACTGAATTTTTGTTCATAACAATCCCCCCTCTTTTTCTTTGATCGAGCTTAAATTCTAAAGCTCGCATCAACTCACAATTTTTTGTTTTGAATCTACTATAAATCTCTTGTGCACTTTGGTAATCATGGTTACTTAACCTTGTTACTTTTCTTGGTTTATTCCAGGTTGGTCTGTACAGCCAATACTGTTTTACTAAAACAGATAAATAAGCATAGTAAAAAGAGCAATCCTCCAAGTCCACACACAGTGAGAAAAACTACCTTTTCTCATACATTTCTTCTGAAAATCTCTAAGTTCTCCCACCCACTGGGATCAAGTGTAGGAGTTTGATCTTGATTATTTACACATGCTAATCTTTTTATTTCGTTTGAAATGTCCCTAATAATTGAATTCTTTATTTTTAATACTGCCTGGAGCCGGATGACTTTGTTCAACACAGATATTGGGATCCGAACTTGGCTTTTACAATTTTGGATTTTCTCCATTTCTATTTCACTTTCCCGGTTTTGTTCAATTTCTCCCAAATCATTATATATAGGAACTCCCAAACTTGATCCAGTTTCTTTGGGTAATAAGAAAATTGGTTTTATCACCCTAGCAATGCAGTTGCCAGATGAGATCAAACTTAGGGGTTTAGAGCTCCCCTGAAATGTGTTCCAAAAGGGGTTTATCTCTTTTCCAGTACACTCATATAAATACTTGTAACAAACAATTTTTCTTACCATTTTCACCATTTCTTTGCTTTTTACTAGATCTGCTGAGCTTGTTTCAGCAGCATCACATTCAAAGCACAACCAGGTTTCCCCTATAGGGCACTCTCCTAGGAGTGGCTGCCTAAAAGTGGCAGTATTGTATGCTATCCAATACACTCTCTTACCTTTCTGATAAAGGACCAGTTGGGAGGGGTTAACACAATCAGGGTTAGAACTGATGTGGACTCTCGACAAGGAGCTCACTTCCTCCTCATAGAGGGGTTGGTAGTATTCATTGTACAGCTCAGCTGGGCTTCCCAGAGCACCACCAGCAATTAGAGCCATCAGTACCACCCTTCCCAAGAGTCCGGTATGGGTCATCTTGCACAGCCTGCCCACCCGGCCTTGCCTCTTGGGGAATTTTTTTACTGAGAAGAAGCTTCCAAGCTCTTTAGAGTCCCTTCTACCCACTTCTCTGGTTAAACCTCTCTTGGTCTGTTCCCTACCAATTTTGGTTTCCCCCCCAGGGGAGTGTTCTGTAGAGGATTAACCTGGAGTCTTTAGAATTAAATTGGGGAACTTAAACCAGAATTACTTATTTACAGCCTTAAACTTTTTACCAACATAGTTTACACAGAACAGTCTTGAAACATTTTAAGTAATATTAGAACTCTGATACCAATTTTTCCCATACAGTTCAGTCTTTGTGACTCTTCCTCCTGAGAGTCAACTTTAAATCACAGTATACTCAGGTGAATTAACTTGTGATGTGGATGAATCCTTATCCAGTGTCCGGAGGTGAGTGGTGTGGACTCTGGCCCAATGCCAGAGGGAAAAACTGGGACTCTGGCCCAATGCCAGAAGGAGAAAGGGGTGGAGTCCGGTCCAATGCCAGAGGGAGAATGGGGTGCAGTCTGGTCCAATGCCAGAATGCCAGAGGGATAAAAACCTGATGTTGAATCCTGGTCCAATGCCAGGGGGTGAGAGTGATGTGAGTCCAACCTTTTTCTTTTGGTCTTCACAGTCGAATTGGCAATGAAGAATACATGAAACAGGCTTTCAAACACAGGTATTAATGATCTGCTATTTAATGATTTTATCAAAACTCAGTTTCTCTGTTTAATGTTATCAGTAATTTCTCTTTTTCTATAGCTTGTATGTTTCTCTCATCAACTTCTACATACTCTGTATTTTGCAAGGAGTTGTATTTCTCAGCTAACTTAACTCCCAAAGTACTCTTATTCTCCTATTTTTCTGTGTATTTAATTCACTGGTTTTCTGTTCTATTTTTCAAGATCTTATTTATTTATCTCTTGCTTCTGTTTCTTACTTTCACTTAGAGCTTAAATACTTCTTTTAACCTCTTACACTTTTTTTTTTTCCTTACACCATTCTTCTACACAATACACTTCCCTCTAAGGAGATGTGGTAAAACTTGTAATGCACAATCTACATTACCTCTATTCTAATTTGTTTATATTCACTCTCTCATTTCTCATGCACTTTCACACATTCCTCCACACCTTTAAGACACAAACTTATTGCTAGAAAATCACAGGTCCCTATAGCCCCCCCTCACCTTGGGGTTGGCCCACAGGTCTCAGTATCTCTGGGCCTCTTGGAAGGGCCCTGACTCTGGTTGCCTCTGGTGCACATTCACCTGTGAGGCTGCCTGCGTGTCACTAAGGCTCTTACAGCTATGGCTCCCCCACACATCTGAGCAGCCCTAGTCTGGTTTGCAGGTCACATACACACACACACACACACACACACACACACACACACTTTGGTCACAGCCCCCACCCGCCCGGGGGACATAAGCCTGGTTTGCAGGTCACACACACACTTCCACTGCCCCCTTCCCACCTGCCCGGGAAGTTGAGACTGACTTTGCTTGTGACTCACTCTCACACACACAACAAGACAACAATAAGGTACCTTTTACTTTCACACCACTTATTACAAGTTTAGTCTTACTGGCCAGTTTTGGTGCTGTTGGATATCCTTTCTACCTAGCTGTTTTTTGTCTAACTTCAGATGTTACGTTGTTGAGACAGGACTTATCTGCCCCTGTATCAACCAAAAACTCAAATTAAACATTTAGGGGTCCCACCTCAAAATTTTTCAAGGGCTGTTCTAGATGTTGCATCAGGTCCCCTATAGTATAAGCCCTTAACCCTCTACTCATCACCTCTAAGGATCTTCCCTAAATTATCTTGTTCCCTGGCTATTGCCGCATCGAGACTGAGCTTCCTACAAAACCTCCTGACGTGTCCTGGTTCTCCACAGTAATAGCAATGTCGTTCTCTCAAAGGGCCTTGAGGTGTCTCTATCCCTCTTGCACCTGACAGTACAAGAGGCCTATCCTTGCCTCTTCCTGGTGGTGAACCCTGCACTTTCTCTAGCTACAGCAACCATGATCTTAGCCTTGGCCTTTGCTTTTTCTTCCTCCCTCCTTAAATACACCTTCAATGCCTCTCTTAATAACTCATTAATGTCCTTCTCTTGCCAATCTTCCATCTTTTGCAGTTTTCTCCATATATCAGGCCAAGATTTGGTAACAAATTGGACTTTTAGTAGCATTTAACCTTCTGGGGTGTCTGGGTCTATTCTAGAGTACAACTGGAAGTTCCGCCTTAGGCGATTAAGCCAGGCAGCAGGAGCTTCATCTTTCTCCTGTGTGCCTTCAAATGCCAATTGGGTGTTAGTTCCTTTGGGAACTGACTCTTTGATCCCCCGTATTATCAAAGACCTATATTCTATCATGGCCTTCCTCCCCTCCTCCTGGTTAGGGTTCCAGCTGGGATCCATTAGTGGCAATTTCTGTTTGCCTGATGGCACCTGGGGTCCTGTACGGTTCTCTTTCTCCCAAATTCTTGTGCCAGCCACTCTAATCACCTGGACCTCTTCTGGGAAAATAATATACTCAGGATGGAATTCATCTCCCCCCAAGTGTAGATATTTGGACCTAGAAATTGATCCACTTGGTTGGTTATGCCCACTGGGTCCTCCACTAAATGCCCCAACTCTTTCTTGAATCCTCTCACCTCAGAAGCAGTTAGGGGAGCATTCACAAAGCCAACACCTCGCGCTACTCCTCCCATAGGAACCTCTCTGAGGGGAAAGAGTCTCTCTGCCTTGGAGGTCTTGGATCTGGTGCTACAGTACGGCCCATCTTCAGATGCCAAACTACTTTGAGGGATATCTGGGTTACCCTGAACTTTCTGCCCATCAGCAGGTGTATTTGCTGATAGCTGTTTATCAGGCGAGGAGGCATTTGTGTCCCAACTAGGAGGAGGTAAAGGGACAGCAATAGGAGGGGGAGAAGAGCCTGAGTGGATATTAAGTGCAGCTGGAGAAGGGGTGGAGAATGCAGCAGGTGGAGTAGGCACTTGTGGTGGTGCAGAAGGAACTGGAGGGGATACTGGGTTTATCATAGTGGAAGCTGAAGAGGTAGAAGGAAGAGTTTGAACAGGTGGTAGTGAGATGGCAGCTGGGGGAATAACCGGACCTGCCATTTGAGGTGCTTGAAGAAGAGGATTATAATTTGGAGGGGCAGAAGGAGGCAAATAATCCAGGGGATCCCATCTTTTACTAGTCCTATCATCCCCTCCTTCATTCCCCTCTTTCTTCCTCTGTACCTTACAAATTCGCACCCCTTCATCCCCAACAGTGCTCTTTAACCAGCAAGCTACATACAATAATTGCTCAGGATCAGTATCTCCTCGAGCTGTCAGATAATTATTTAATAGTTGGCACATCCACTTGTCCTTTGTCCCACACCAAGGCCATCCTCCTTGCAACTCTAATTCTCTCCACACTTCCATGCAATAATGGATCATTTTCACTTTATCTAATCCTTCCGTGGCCTCTACAGAATCCCATTTTACTAACAGTTCTCCTAAGGGACTATTGGGATGTATATACCTCAGTCTCTTGCTGGTCTTTTTACTATTACACCCTCCCATTTTACAGGTTTTATGAGTAAAAAATCCCAAAGGTGCCTTGTGGGATCTCAGCACCTCAGGACTGAGGTGCCGAGTCACCGAGACCACCCTTGGGGGGCTCGGGAGTCCTGGAATGTCGCCAGAAGTGTCTGGTGGCTGGACTTTGATCCTACACAGGAGACGACACCTGTATGAGGATAGGAGGATTTCACCGGAGTGAATGGTGAAGGGATAAGTTAATTAGAGAGTGAAACACAGGGTTTAGGATTTCTGTACAGGGGGGTTTAGAGAAGTAAGATGGAGGAATTGGGGCGTGTCCTGTCCTTCTTCTTCTTCTTCTCCTACATCTTCTGTGGTGATGGTGGCACTTTGGGATTGGTCATTACTAAAAGTGCACTGGTCAATAAGGGTGAAAGGTATTGGGGAAAAATGATAAATATTGTACACGTAACTTTGGGTATAAAGATAGGTGACCGCCCGGAGGGCAGGGGAGTGTGCTCATGGCTGGCTGCTGAGCAGACCTCTGTCGGGCCGAGAGAAAATCTTTTAGATAAACAATTAATAAACACCGAGACCGAGAAAAGAACTGAAGCCTCTTCTCGTCCTTTGAAACGCGGGCTGCCCCAAGGCCAGCCCGGGCCTTTCCAGGCCATCCAAACAGTTGAAAATCGGACATCTGGCATCCGCTGGGTGAGCTCGAACCCCCACCAAAACCTTTCGGGGGGGGAGCAGCCTCGAAGCCCTGAAGAGCAGAAGAGCCAAGAGGGCAGCTCCAACCTTCGACGAGCTTCCAGGAGAGCGCTGATAACTCCTGAGGAGAGAAGCCTGAAGAAAAAGAAAAAAAAGAGAAGAAGAGAAAGAAAAACGGCCAGGAGAGTCTGCAAAAAACAGCAGTCACTGAGAATTCCATCTCTCAGCTTCTGCCGAAGACAATTCGTAGCAGAGCAGCCAGGACCGGAACCAGGAAGGCGCCTCTGGGACCATCTCTCGTGACCTGCTGGACGGAGATCGAGACCTCTGGACTGCCCTGACGACAGATTTGGTAAGAAGGTCCAAAAATAAGAACATGGGGGGCACACTTTCCCAGGAACAACGGGAAATTTTTTCCGCCTTACAAGGCGTGACTCAAGCATACACAGAAGGGATCCCAAAGAAAGAATTAAAACAGTTATTGTTATGGGCAAGGCTAAACTATCCACTAGCAGAAACATGCCTGCTATTCGAAGTGGGGTTTTGGCAGGAGATTAACAGACATTTATATTTCTTAGCAACAAAAAAGGACGAGACAGTGTTAAAACTGCTCCCTCCAGCAAGAATTATGTTAGAAGGCATATCGGTGCAATCGAAATGCCGGGAGAAGCAGCGGAAGGCTGCGGGACCCTCAGAAGGAGGGGGAGAGCAAGACTCCGGGAAAAAATTAGCTCTGGCCTTAAGAAGCCAGGGGGAAAAGGCTATCGAGGAAAGAGGGCAGGAAATAATATTAAAACCCCCGGTCCCAAAACCCAGAAACCCCAGGAAACTCCTAAAGTGTCCTGAGACTCCAGAGAGCATGGAGGACTCAGAATTGGAAAGGGGGAAGCAGGGGGGAGAGAAGGGATCGGGGGGGGCGCTTTCTCGCGGCGGCCAGGCGGCGGCGGAGCGGGCGGGGAGCGCGGGTGAAGAGATAACGGGAGACACGTCTTTAGGTGCGGCTTTCCTCAGCTCAGGGCCAGGGGCGGCAGCCGTCCCGGCCGGCAGGGATGCAGAAACGCGCCCGGCGGGCGAAACTCACAAAAACCCGGGGGGGGAGTCACATACCAGCGTGGGGGCGTCCGACACGGGCAGCGAAATAGGGGAATTTGCGCAGTCCCAGAAGGCTGCCATGGTGAGACGCAGGAGGCACGCGGTTAAGACGTCAGACCCGGTGTGCAGATCGGCCCGGATCGCGGAGCGCTCCCGGGGGCTGGCGGGAGGGGGGCTGCATGCACCGGTGGGGGGAGGAGTGAACACGGCATCAGAGGAGGAGGAGACAGAGTCAGGGGCAGACCAAGGGGAGGAGACCTCGGAGGTGGAACAAGGGGGAGAGAGAGACATCAGCTCGGGAGAGACAGGGAGCGGCTCGGAGAGCACGCATGCGCAGAGAGTAGAGCACGGGCGGGGGCGGGCCAGACCCCCTGTGATGTCTCGCGTGAGGAGGGGCCATGCTAGGGAGTCCACATCCCGGGGCTCCACCCCCTCTCCAGACTTGGTGCCTGTGGTTAAAACCCTCGGAGTCCAAGACTCACCCCTTCAAGGGAGACGTTCTGGTGTTCAAGCCCCAATTCCAGCTGAATTAAAAGCCAAGCAAACACGGTCTCAAACGGGGCTGCTGGAATGGCAGCTGGCCGGAAGAGGAGCAGTCGAGCTCACTCCGTCATCTGAGCAGGGGAGGCTTGTGACAGCGCCACCTGGTGGCAGGAAGACAGAAGTGCACGACATGCCGGATCGGGTCGGCGGAGCCACAGCTCCATCTCGTGGCGACACTGCAACAATGCAGCAATTTTTTCCAACATTATATAAAAAGAAAAGCATTTTAAAGAAGACAATGCCAACACAACAAAGGGATTATCCATCGACTTCAGGATTTCATGAAGATGATGAAAGCTCAGATGAAGAACAGCTACAAGAAGAAGATGTCATAAGGATCACAGCATCGAAAGGGGTTCCTACATGGATGCTGTCAGCAGCAAAGGCAGCTAAGAGCTTCTTGCATTCAGTTGACACAGCAAAAAAGAAATATCAACAGGATCCTCGAGCTTCCTTTTCAGATTTGGGAGCGAGGCCAAAAACCTCAAGGCAAGAAATGAGACGTGATGAATCACCAATGACATCCACAATACCATTATTTATGCAAATCCCAGCGGAACCTCAAGAAGAGGAATTTCAAGAGCTGGTGAAGACGATGGATTGGAAGCGAATTAGAAAAACATTGGCAAAGGAAAAGCATTTATTTCTGGGATCAGGAGATCTGACAATGCCAGTGACATATGATGCCCAAGGGCAGAATCCAAGGTGGGAAAGGATGGGTCATGAAATTTTCAAAGACTTAGGGAAGGCGGCTCAAACTTTTGGGCTGAATTCAAAATACTTCAAACAGCTACTAAGAGGGACATTCACTACATATGATCTCACTCCATATGATATTCGAAGTATTGTGGCAATGATTCTCACTGACACGCAAAGCCTTGTCTGGGAAAAAAGGTGGAGAAAATATCTTGCTGAATTACGGAACAGATATCAAGGTGGACCAAACGCGAACCTCACAGAAGGACAGTTAGCAGGAGATCCTCCAGATGACAACCCAGGGGAACAAGCAGCTAGGCTCCCACGAAGAGTATTAAGTGACATCAAGGAGGCAGCGAGAATGGCAATCATGCAAATCACACCAGCAGGAGCTCCAGAAGTCCCGTCCTCTTGCATCAGGCAAGGTCCCACAGAGACATTCATGTCGTTCATCGATCGACTCACGCAAGCCGTGGATCGACAGGTGACGATAGAAGAAGCGAAGAGGCCTCTCTTGGAAAGCTTAGCTTTCGGCAATGCCAACCCGGATTGTCAACGGGTGATTAGCGCCATGCCAGGACGGCCATCCTTGGCAGAGATGGTGGAGGCATGCAGCAAGGTGGGGACACCTCAGCATGTCGCAGCGATTGTGAAGGACGAATTAAGAGAGGAATGGGAAAAACAGTTAAAGGGACATTCAGAAAGGCAAACAGAGGACAAGACACTGGAAAAGATGTTGGAAAAAATACTGCATCAACAGGATGAGAACATCAACAAAGTTCTTGCGACGATGCAGAAAAAGAACAATCCCCCAAGAGGACAGTGCTACAGATGTGGGGAGTTTGGGCACATGTAAAGGAATTGTTCACAAACACATACGCCAGCGCCAGCACAGAAGGCGGAAAGGCCAGTTTGCGCACGGTGCGGAAGAGGAAGACACCCTGCGAAAGAATGTTATTCCCAGACAGACGCGGACGGAAATCCGTTACCGCATCCGGGAAACGCAAAGCGCTGCGCGGGCCGGCGGGCTCAGACACAAGTACTGGCGGTGTCACAAGAGCAGACAGGGCAATCATCAGTGAGCGACAAGCAGACGCCCTCAGCAAAACCCTCAGCCGATTCCACAGTGACCCAGACCTCCTCCCACCGGGGGCACAGTGTGCATTGGCAGCTTCAAAATTAGTATGCTTTCTAGATGAAAGTCATGCGGAGATACCAACGGGTATCCGCGGGGACTCATACAAGAAACAAGATTTCTTGATAATTGGACAAGATAAGTGCAGTATTCTTGGACTCATTGTTTATCCAACAGTTATCTCAGCGGACAAAAATACAGAGTTGACAGTGTTGGCAAGAGCACTTCGTCCACCATTGACTGTACCAGAAAACACTGTGGTTGCGAGAGCCTTCGCATTGCCGCCACACGCAGTTGGAGAGGTCATGTCAATCTTCGACGAAGAAGGTTTCCCTATGAAGGAACATGTTGAAGTACATGCAACATGGGTGAAGCACATAGGTCGAGACCGACCCACGCTCACATGCCAATTGACATGTGGGGACGGAACGATAGTGATCAGAGGTATGCTCGACACAGGGGCGGATGTAACGGTAATATCGTACATCTTTTGGCCACGCAGTTGGAGCTTGGTCGCGCCATTGGGTTCTCTCTCAGGCATAGGGGGAGCATCTCTGTGTCTGCAAAGTGAGAATTCTGTCATTGTCACGGGACCAGGAGACAAGACGGCGATCATTCGTCCTTTTATTGTCCAAAAGCCGATCACAGTCTGGGGTCGAGACCTTTTGGCACAATGGGGTGCGAAGATCAAAGTGGATTTTTAGTAGGGGTCACTGCAGCACTCGCCACACTGAAGCTGACATGGAAAACAGATGATCCAGTTTGGGTGGATCAGTGGCCCCTTGAGCGGAAAAAGTTGAGTGCTTTGAGAAACCTGGTCCGAGAACAATTGCAGGCGGGACATATCAAGCCAACAGACAGCCCTTGGAATTCTCCAGTGTTTGTCATCAAGAAAAAACTGTCGGGCAAATGGAGGTTGTTACATGATCTCAGGAAGATCAACGAAGTCATAGAAGACATGAGACCGCTTCAATTGGGACTTCCATCTGTCTCAATGATTCCCAGAGATTGGCAGCTTGTGGTCATTGACCTCAACGATTGTTTTTTCAGTATCCCACTCCATCCAGATGACGCTCCGAGATTCGCCTTTTCAGTTCCGAGTATCAACAAGGAAACGCCTCTGCAGCGGTACCATTGGGTTGTTCTTCCACAGGGTTTAAAAAACTCTCCGACGATCTGTCAATGGTACGTGGCAGGAGCTTTGGCACCAGCGCGGAAGAAATTTCCAAAGGTAAAGATCATTCATTACATGGATGATTTGCTCATTGCAGCATCAACACAATGGGAGCTGCAAGAAGCTCGTGACTGTGTGATCGCAGAGGTGCAAAAGGCAGGTCTGGAAATCAGCATTTCGAAGATTCAAGAAGTTGCACCTTGGAAATATCTAGGGTGGAAAATTTCAGAGAGAACAATAAAACCTCAAAAAATGGAGATCAGCACCAAGATCAGCAATTTGCACGATTTGCAACAGCTTCTGGGAGAAATCAACTGGATGAGGCCGGTTTTGGGAATCACAAACAGCGACATCCCAGCGTTGCTCGATCTTTTGAGAGGAGACACAGACATTCGGTCTCCCAGGACACTCACGCAAGAAGCGAAAAAGGAGTTGGAGAGAGTCGCAGACGCGATACAGAAAAGGCAGGCACATCGATTTGTTCCAACGTTGCCTTTTCAGTTGGCAGTGCTGGGGAAGAAAACACAGTTCCATGGTTTGATCTTCCAATGGGACGAGTCGCAAAAGGACTCTTTGATAATCATAGAGTGGATTTTCCTACCACACAGGCCCGCAAAAACAATTCTCACAGATTTGGAGATGGCAGCACAGATCATCATAAAGGCGAGAACAAGGTTGCTGACAATGGCAGGAAGAGAATTCTCAGTCATCAGGTTACCCTTGAAACAAGACTATTTCGATTGGGCGATGCAACAATCGAAAGACCTGTTAATCGCGTTGTTAGCGTTCCCAGGAACTTGCACAATCCACTTTCCACAGCATAGAATACTGCAATCGCAAATATGTTATAAAGCAAAACCAAGAATAAGTGAAGAACCTTTGGACGGGATGACAGTGTTCACAGATGGCTCAGGGAAGACACACAAGTCAGTGATCACGTGGAGAGACTCAACGACAGGGGATTGGGAATCTGACGTGAGGATGGTTCAGGGCTCTCCACAAATTGTGGAGTTGGCAGCTGTTGTCCGAGCATTTCAGTTGTTCGAACAACCTCTCAATCTGGTGACAGATTCCGCATATGTTGCAGGTGTGGTCAAGAGATTGGAAGGTTCGCTCTTGAAAGAAGTCAGCAATGGGGTCTTATACTCCTATCTGACGAGCTTGAAAACACTGCTAGAAAGCAGGGAAAGAGAGTATTTTATCACACACATTAGAACGCACACGACACTTCCGGGATTTTTAGCGGAAGGAAATGCTCGAGCGGACAGGTTGACAATGCCCATTTCGCAAACACTGCTGGACATTTTTGAGCAGGCAAGGTTAAGTCATGCGTTCTTTCATCAGAATGCGCAAGCGCTGATGGAGTCCTTTCGTCTCACAAAGAGTCAGGCGAGGGAGATCATTAGTGCTTGTCCAGACTGTCAGTTTGTGCAGCCACCTTCTTCCACCGGAGCCATCAATCCGCGGGGGCTGCAAAGTCTTCAGTTGTGGCAAGCTGATGTCACGAAATATCCATCTTTTGGGAGGCTCAAAAATGTTCATGTTTCTGTGGATACATTCTCAGGTGCAGTCTTTGCTTCAGCACATGCAGGGGAAACAGCAGACCATGCTTGCCGACATTTTCTGCAGGCATTTGCAGCATTCGGTGTGCCTCAGGAGATAAAAACAGATAATGGTCCAACATATACAGGCAGGGTGCTTGACAAATTCCTGAAAAGATGGGGTGTCAGACACACGTTTGGTATTCCACATTCACCCACAGGTCAGGCGATCATTGAAAGAACACATCACACCCTGAAATCCCTTCTGGACAGACAGAGAAGGGGTGAGCCAGAGGCAACACCTCACATGAAATTAAATAAGGCACTGTATGTGTTGAATTTCCTAAATAGCTCATCCTCGGAACCTAATCCACCAATCGTGAGACATTTTCTAAACAGCACACAGGCAAAGCTAAGGGAAAATCCTTTAGTTTTGATCAGAAACCCAGAGACAGGACAAATAGAGGGTCCTTTCAAGCTAATCACTTGGGGCAAGGGTTTCGCTTGTATCTCCACAGATCGAGGTCTAAAGTGGGTGTCGGCGCGGCACGTGAAGCCATTCCGAACGCGAGAACGCGAGAACGCGAGAACGCTGATCCAAGAAACAAAGAGCCGAGTACTCAGACAGAAGTCGAGACTCAGACTGGAAAGAACAATTCAGAAGAAAAATAAAAAGAAACTAAGGACTTTGGGGGTTTTTATATAAGAGCGAAATAATGAGTTTTATGATGCTTATGTGCATCATCCTTTCATTCATTGCAGTAAGCAATGGAGGAGATTTACTTGTTAACCAGCCAAGGCAAAATGTATGGGAGACTTTAGCTCAGGCAGCGAATCTAGATAGTATTTGCCTGACACATTCGAGGCCAGGAAAACCATTTTCTGCATGCATGGTTGGATTGCCAGTGGACGAATGGCCAGTTCCAGGGCACTCCGCAGTTAACATTTCGCAGGTCATTAAAGATCCTGTGAAAGAGTGGTGTGCTTGGACACATCTACTTCCTGTGACTTCTACAGAACCTCAGGAACTGGAGATTTTTGGGTCCATGACAATGGAATTCTGCATGCAGTTTGAAGCTCCGAAGGCCACAAAGGCAAAAACTATCGATTTGACTCCCATTCATGAGTTTTATAAGAATGCATCAGCTTGGTGTAAATATACAGAGAAAACTACCAAAGGATCGATCCAAGTCCCAGTGCAATTGCCACGGGGTTTGTTTTTAATTTGCGGGGACAGAATTTGGCACGGCATTCCTGCTAATGCCACGGGAGGTCCATGCAGCATTGGGGAAATTTCAATGCTATCGCCTGATTTGAACATGCTAAGAGAGAAAAGGCACAGAGAAAAAAGATCAGTAGAACAATATGCGGCAGATTGCAATGACGAAATATTTTCTTGGGACAAGAAAACGAGTATTGCTATGGCAATTTTCTCACCTCAAACAGCATCAGGGGTGGCTTTGACTCAGATCGACCACATGGGTTGCTGGTTGAGCAAACATGCACGGTCTGTGTCTGTCGCATTGGATGACATGTTAAAAGACGTTAGTGGTGTAAGACAGGTGACTCTTCAAAACAGAGCGGCGATCGATTATCTATTGCTCGCTCATGGACATGGGTGTGAAGAGTTTGAAGGGATGTGCTGCATGAATCTCTCAGATCATTCAAAGTCAATTCATGAAAGTATTAAAAATATAAAAGACAGCATAAATAAGCTTGGCGAGATCACAGGATCATGGATCGATCAGCTGGTAGATTTCTTTGACATCTCTCCCATTTGGAGAGGAATTTTAAGGGTAGGGTTCTATGTTTTAATAGTTCTCCTAGTCCTCATCCTTGTCGTCCCATGCATATTTGCATGTTTAAAACGCGCCATGAATCGGATTGTAAAAGAGGTTTTCTTGGTGCAAACAGAAGGGGGAGATGTGGGATCTCAGCACCTCAGGACTGAGGTGCCGAGTCACCGAGACCACCCTTGGGGGGCTCGGGAGTCCTGGAATGTTGCCAGAAGTGTCTGGTGGCTGGACTTTGATCCTACAAGGGAGACGAAACCTGTATGAGGATAGGAGGGTCTCACCGGGGTGAATGGTGAAGGGATTAGTTAGTTAGAAAGTGAAAGACAGGGTTTAGGATTTCTGTACAGGGGGGTTTAGAGAAGTAAGATGGAGGAATTGGGGCGTGTCCTGTCCTCCTTCTTCTTCTTCTTCTCCTCCATCTTCTGTGGTGATGGTGGCACTTTGAGATTGGTTGTTACTAAAAGTGCACTGGTCAATAAGGGTGAAAGGTATTGGGGAAAAATGATAAATATTGTATACGTAACTTTGAGTATAAAGATAGGTGACCGCCCGGAGGGGAGGGGAGTGTGCTCATGGCTGGCTGCTGAGCAGACCTCTGTCGGGCCGAGAGAAAATCTTTTAGATAAACAATTAATAAACACCGAGACCGAGAAAAGAACTGAAGCCTCTTCTGTTCCTTTGAAACGCGGGCTGCCCCAAGGCCACCCTGGGCCTTTCAAGGCCATCCAAACAGCCGAAAACCGGACAGTGCCTTTACTGACCGGTAATTTCAAGAAAACCTTCTTTGAGAAGCGTCAGCCTCCTCCACTGAACTTCAAATTTCTGCCTGATGCTCAGGATTTTATACTGAAACAACTGCCCGATCTCTTGATTGCCCAACTTTCCCCACGTCAGGTCTTACATCTATCGGGACTTGAACACACGAAACCTCGGCCTAAGAATCCGGGTCGTGCCTGACTCCCTCAGTCAGGAAAAACAACTGCCTGATTTTTAGTTTGCCTAACCCGCCAATTTTTAGGCTTCACCGTATCAGGACTTAAAAGCAAACCACAGCCTCCTTCGCTGGGGTTTGTGCCTGACTCCTGTGCCAGGACTTACTTTTGCCTGCAGGGCTTGTGAGCTACCCGAATCCTTCTCGGGACTGACAAATCTGCCTGACTTCCCTCTGTCAGGACCTTTTTTGGGTGCGTGCCACTCATACAAATATTCCCTCCACACGCCCGGGCGGGGGGGGCGGGCCTTTATTCCCCCTTGGGAGACTCACTCACACTAATTCCACTGGCTTTTCCCAGTTTCCGGCCAGCCCATTCGCAGGAGTCCGGAAACGCGGTACTGAGAGGACCGCTCTCACTTCCAAGGTCTGGCTGCCGGCCTCCGTCTCATTTACACACACATGCGCACGTCTCCCGCTCCCGTCACCAGGTTTCTCACCAATCCGGTGCTCCCGTGCTCCTCTGTGTCGCTGGTCTTGAGCCGATCCCTCTGGTCCTGATAGCCAGCTGTCCTGAAGTCCAAGATGGCCAGTCTTGAGTCTTCTTGCGGCGTGGCTATCCCGGACGAGTTCCCAGCTGAAATAAACAGGGCCAGGAGACTTCTTCTCCTTTTTAATGCCTTTATTAAATATGATCAGCTCAGGATTGGGCAGCTCGGCAGGGCTGCAGTCCCCGTCGTGTCTCCCAGGGCGACTCAGAGGAGGAGGATATGGGCAGCTCTGTCCACTAGGGGCAGAGCCAGGGGATCCGGTCCTCGTGGGAGCCTTTAGGGCGTGATGTCCCCGTCAGATCTTAGTTTCCCTGGTTCTGTCCTGCCCGGTCCCGGCGTCGGGACGACTCTCTGCTCAGGGCGAGAGGGGCTCCGCATCTCTGCAGGCTCAGCACTTGGCTCCTCACATCTGGACATCACTTTAGTCTCTCAACTCTTAGGTGGCTCGTTGTTTTTAGGGTTTTCTCATTGCATTTTGGAGTCGAGGTCCCAAAGCATGCTGGTCTTGGAGTCACTTTACATAACCTCCCCCACCCTCTCAGGTGTCTTCCCTATGCTGGAAGAGAGCACAGCCTCGGGGAAGGGCCATCACCCCACCCCAGCCAGGGCTTTTACTAATACAAAAGGGGAGATAAGCTACAATGACCCGTGATTACAATAACAAAGCACGCAGAAACCTGGCAGGGACAGAGATCTGGCTGCCTTTTCGTAACTTTTTCTCACAAAAAAAAATATTAACCGAATTTTTGTTCATAACAGCAGCATGCTTTCCTCAGCAGCAGGGACTCTCCATTCTCTACTCCTGCCATGCTCCCAAAACTTATACAGTTTTTTGGGTTTTTTTTCCCTGAAGCTATTATTTTGGGTAACATGGTTTGTTTGTTTATGCTTTTTTGTTTTAATCATACTTTAAAACATTTATTTTTTGTTTCTGAAAAGCTCCAAGGCCTTCCTTCCTTTCCCCACTCCCAGGTGGTCACCTATTAAAAAAAAGGGAAATATTACAATAAAAAGGAAATAGTTTCATTCTGTAATGAATTAAGTTTGGCTTTTTCAGAGAGGATGCAGGAGAATAAAAGGAGAGGGAAAAATGGCAGGTGCGTTTGGAGGGGAGGATGTGCCCTGCCATGTATTTTAAGCTCTTCTGGGTCTGTGACACTTGTTTTACAGCACTCCAGTGAAAAGGGGTCCAGTTGTCTCTTTGCTTTTAATCTCACTATGACCAGCTCAAAAACAAACCTCCTTGTTCTTATGAATCTGTTTAATTTATTTAATTAGATCTTAGTTCTCTGTTATCATCATTGAGATGAAATGCCTTGTCTTATTTACCTAAGCTGTTTGGTCTGAAAAGATCTGTGTGGATTTCTTTGGAAGAGGATGAATGTGCAAGTGGGTGGAGAGTGGTGAGCCTTGCTAGGCTGCTGGTTTCCTCTCCAGAGGGACTCCAGGACCAACAGGAGTTGCTACAAGGGCAGGACTCAGAAGAAAGACTTCAAAGGATGATAAGACACTGCCTGTTTCTGGTGACAAGGAGAACCAGGAGCCATCTCTGCCTCTTGCAGATGGTGGTACAATTAACAGGGAGTAGGACAGGATCTTGGCAGACTTCCATGGCTTGGAGATCCAGCCCATCCTGGTGACACTTTCGCTACTGTGGCTCAGGGTGGCAGCAGCTTGCTGTCACCCATGGCCATGGTGGCTGTCCATATTCATGATCCTTCATGCTGTGGGATGAACATCTGGCACAGGTAGAGGAGATGACACAATGCCTGGCCACAGATGTGGAAGTAGCCCACATACCCATAGGTGCTCTGGGCCACATCTGATGCCTTTTCGCTGGTCCTAAAATCGCAAGTCAGATACAGTTAGGTGATAAAAAGGGGTTACTTTTATAAGGATTCTTAGTTGCACAATTCGCCAGGTGCACATGTAGCATAAAAGGTATACAATTTTTATATGTTTAGCAAATAAGCATATCTGACAAAAATCACCAATTAGAAGCATAAGTGATGAAGTAATTCCCCCTTTTTGGTTCCATGTCTTCTTTAGCCCTCCTTTAGATAGGAACTAAACTCTGTTTATGGAAATGTGTCTTGAAGAGCTGGTTTCGACCTTGACTTCCAGGAAGAAGCAAGATAGGATAGGAGCCTTGGACCCCCATCTTGGAGCCTCTGGAATGTGTTTTGTCTTTCTGCCAATCAGGGTAGGGAAAAGTACTGGAGCTAACTATGAATACAATAATAGGCTACAGAACTACAAATATACGTGTAAAGAATATAGAGACTATATAAAAGAAAAAATGGCAAAAATCAATTCAGCATCACATCAACCTGCTTCTGAGCAGCGTTTTAGCTTCATGAAGGATGGTGCAGGCCCATGCACTGTCAAACCAGAGCTGGGATGTTGCAAATCCAGCCACCTCTTCTACATTGCTCACCAGCAGCAGGGCTTACATGCCATCTTGAGGCACTTCTAGAACAGAGGAGCAGTATAGGTTGACAGCACCTCATCCTGATGGTCCATACATACCAGTTCTGGAGTGTATATTTGGGTGTGCTTATCATTCCTGCAGGGAAGCAGGTCTCTGGGGCAGATAAGGGGGCTGTCCCAGATAAGACAAGTGACAAGGACAAAAGGAGCCTCACATTGCACCAGAGGAGATTAAGACTGGATATTACGAAAAATGTCTTGGCTAAAAGTATTGTCAAGTGCTGGAACATGCTGCCCAGGGAAATGGTAGAGTTACTATCCCTGGAAGGATTTAAAGATGAGTTGATATGGCACTTGGGGACATGGTTTAGTGGTATGCTTGGCAGTGCTGGGTCAACAGTTGGATGTGATCTTAGAGGGCTTTTCCAACCTAAACAATTCTGTGATCTGGGACTGGCTTTGCAGAGGCCCGAGTTGATGGTCTTTAGCTGCTCGTGTTGTAGTCTAGGTGTTTTGGTGAGACATGCATCTCAGTATGAAAGGTCTGTCTGAGACTCCTTCTGCCTCAGATGGGGCTTCTGTGGTCCTCTTCTTGTTAAACACTTAGATGGGTGTTCTGTGGATCAGGGTTATGATTTTTCTTTTGCTGGAGTTTTCCTTGAGATTTGGGATCATTATCTCATTTTACACCAACACCAGCTGTGATGCTTCCTGTTTTTCTGTGCAATTTGTAGAGCCAATGCTGTCTCTTGCTGCTGCTGTCAAACTGCATATTGATAGCATGGTTTCAGTCATGGTTGGCACCTGAATGAATTACTGTAATACAAGTAATTAAGAAAAAAAATAGTATTTACAAGAGCAACAGGTTGGAGATGTAACGTTTATGCAGAGCCATTCATCACAAATGACACCCAAATGTGCTGTAAACTATCACATGCACATAAAGCACTGCTCCCAGGCTTCAAGGCAGCATCATCTGTTTAATAACAAAACTGCATGATGGTTCAGGACCTGAAATTCAAAATTACTGCCTCCACTTGAAGCTTCAGGGAAAATCTGGGTCCACAAATACTATGAAACTCATTGGAAACTGAACAGGACACCCCTATGAACATGATGTGGACATTTTATTTATATCTTTCAGTGGAAAAAACCAGCAACTCTATGGTTTATCTGAAAGTTGTCACCTCTGCCAGCCAAGCACCCCCAAGAGGGACATGGGTTCTTTTGGGCTGGGAGGTGTAAAAGTCCTAAGTAACCTTATGGGGTTTTGCTGAGATCCTTAGGGATCTCAGGATCAAATCCTTACAGGATTTGCTGAGAAAAGTGATGTGTCCCAACCTGCTGTCAGTAGTTCTTGCAGATTTTCGTTCTGGTGCATACAAGTTCTACCAGTTTTCATGGTGGCCTTATCCCTGTGAGACCTTGGTCTCTGTTACTGGTGGCAGGAGCCTGGAGAGACACTATTCAAACCTTCTCATTACATTAGATTTAACAACACAGCAGAAGAGGAGGGAGGGAGGGAGGAGAAAAGTTTACTTCTTGCCTTCATTTTCCACTTTAATAAAAAAATTCTGGTTTTATGTATTAATTGGCTCAGGCCTTCTCCTTTATCCAGGCTTTGCCTAGCCTAAAACTTGAAGATTTGCATGCTTGATCAAACCTGATGGGAGTAATCAAATCAGCATTAGCAAATGTATGAACCTCAAGCTAATTGGCAGGTGATGAACTCCATAACTGCAAAGAAAATGAGCCCTTCTGTAGAGCATGTTGTACCTTGGCATAGGGACATGAGTAAGAAGCCATTGGCAACTTTGAAATATCAATCCCTTTGGGGCATTTAATTTTAGCTTGCCTTGCTCTGTGGTGAAGACACAATCAAAGTAAAACAAAAAAAGGATGGGCAGGAGTATGGTAACCTCAGCTAGGTCAGCAACGAGCTTGAGGTTAAAGTCTGGAAAATTCACCAAAACTGGTGACCATTTGCAGCTTGAGAATTAAGTTCCAGAAGTTAATCACAGTGATGCAAGAGAAAACACTTGGGGTGTTCATTGTCAATTTTAAGCATCTTGATTGTCAATTTAAATTGAGTATAAGAGAAACATAGCTGTTACTAGTCACTGAAGTTGCTCAGCAGGGATGTGCAGACAGTATTGTTATTACGTTGCCATCTGTTAGCAGCACTCCACTTGTCAGCTTTGCCTTTATAAATTGCCCTTTTTTCCAGATATTTGCATATTGGAGTTTCTTTTTGGTGCTGGAATTTGGTATTGGGGGCCTTGGTCATCTCTTCAACCCAAAGGCACCAATTGTTGGTGCAGATCTGGTATTGGCTGATGCCCTAGATTGACTAAATTAATCCCTGATATTCTATTTTAGAGTCTATCTTTCTTTTTTTCCCCAAGAAGATAAACACTTATTGGTCAGCCTGTTGAGAAGAAGGGAAATGGCATGTAAAATTGTAAGTGGGAAGCAGCAGATGGGTGTGACAGTAGTCACAAGGGTTGCAGGATGAAGAGAGAGGTGAGAATGTTGACCTCATGTTCAGAAGGCATGATTTATTATTTTATGATATATATTACATTATAACTACACTAAAAAGAATAGAGAGAAAAGTTCTCAGAAGGCTAGCTAAGCTAAGAATAGAAAAGGAATTAATAACAAAGGAACTCTCTCTGATTCTGTCCCCGAGAGAGCTCGGTCCTTGATTGGCCATTAACTATACACATCCAACATGTGCCAATCACAGGTGCACCTGATGCATTCCACAGCAGCAGATAACCATTGTTTACATTCTTTTTCTGGGGCCTCAGCTTCCCAGAAGGGGAAATCCTAAAGAAAGGATTTTTATGAAAAGATGTCGGTGACAGATGGGTTTCTCCAACAACCACAGTCTCAAATGATAAAGCTATAAATTAACTCTTTGTTTAATGTGTAATTAATATGATGCATGAATTCACTGGGTTCAGGTTGCAAATTTAGTGACTCAGTATAATGATGAGATTCACAAAATAAACATCAACTTGTAAATTAATGTAATGCCAGGTTGCAAATGATTTATTTTAGGATTCCCCTTCAAAATATGAAAAAGATGGTGTTAGCCTCATTTTATGTGTTGATGCAACTTGAGTATCCCACTTCAGCAACTTCATCTGTATGTGTACATATGTACTCTTGCAGCACTACCTGTGTTATTTTTTCATGCCTTTCTTATGTCTTTTATAGACAAAACTATAGACTGAGCTCGCAAAACTTCCAAATGTAAGTGATTTTATTTGCATTGGCTACTCCATTGATTTCAGGAGCAGACCTTCTCCAAAACTGTTTGTGCAGGGTTATTCTAAGCCCATTATCTTTACCAAGCTTTGAATTCTAAAGAAATGCCTGGCCATCCTTGTAAAATACCTGTTTATTCTTGTTTTGAGCATGAAATCCCAGCTGAAAGCAAGAGGTAGAAAAACTTGCATTAAAACATGCCATGTTTCAAGCATGCATCAGTTAGAGACAAGCAGGGAGGAGGAGGAGATGGTGTCTTCATAGCAGTTGCTAATGGAGCTTTGGAGGTCACCTTATCTCATTGCAACTACAGAGAGATGGTGGGATAGCTCACATGACTGGAATGGTCATGGATGGCTACATAATTTGTAGAAGGACAGGTCAGCGAGGTGAGGTGGTGGAGTTGCTCTTTATGGGAGAGAGCACCTGGAATGTATCAAGCTCTACCCAGGGGCAGATGAAGGAGTCAAGAGTTTAATGGGTAAGAACTAAGGAATAGACTAATATGTGTGACTCTCTTGTGGGTGTTTACGACAGGCCACCTGATCAGGACAAGGAAGTTGATGAGGCTTTCTATGGACAGCTGGAAGTAGTCTCATGGTCACAGGCCCTGGTTCTCCTGGGGCACTTCAACCACCCTGATATTTGTTGGAGAGACAACATGCCTCAGTACACACAGTCCAGGAAGTTTCTGCAGATCACGGAAGATAACTTTTTGATGCAAGTGGTGGAGGAGTGTCCTAGGGTGATGTTATGATGCTTGTATCCCCAATTGTCTGTTTTGTTTATGCTGGATGTTATATTCTGTGCCTTCAAGACTGGCTCTGACAGTGAAGATGGGGAGAGGAGGAAGCACAGAGTTTTGATATCAGCTGCACTCTTCCTCCAGAGTCTGCTGGAACACAGAACTCCACTGTGGTGTCTGGGCACAGATGGGGCAGAACACCGCGCTCCTTTTGCTTTTTAGTTATTTTAGCTAGCTGAGGCAGTCTAAGTTTTCCCTGGACTGTTTTTCTTTCCCTTTCCTTGGAACCGTTCAAACCTGCTCCAGACTGGGACCTGGGGAAACACCGAGAGCTCGCACTTTGTGGCCTACTGGGGTCTACTCTGGGCAGCGGCCTTTCCCAGCACTGGAAGGACTGATAACATAGCAACCACCCCCAGGAGAGACTTTCTGAATTTGTCATCTCTTCAGAGTGGCGAATGAGTTTTGTCATCCAGTATTAATAATTTCTTATGCTGGGGAGTGCTTCGCCTGTTAAATAAACAGGTTTTCTTCCACTTGTCTCAGAGGAAACTCTTCCCAAACTGGTTGGGGGGAGGGGCCATATGTGCTTGCTTTCTGGGGGGGCCCCTTTCAGAGGTTTTCTCCCAAATTTGCCCTAAACCAGGACAAGGAACCAACGAGGAAAGGTGTGTTGCTGGACCTTGTACTAACAAACCAGGAGGAAGTGGTTGAAGATGTAAAGGTTGTGGGCAGCCTCGGCTGGAGTTACCATGAGGTATGGTCATGGCTGACAGCAGCCTCTTTGTGACAGCCTGAACACAGGCCCACAGTAGCTAGCAAACCTCTCTAGAGAGGATGTTCAGATGACAAATGACCACTTCTGAACTTTTCGGTGAGGAGTCACGAATAACTAATACCCTCCATGATTTTTTGGTGGTGCATGTGAATCAAAGGTTTAAAGAAACAGAAAGAGTTAAAAGTTTAGCTAGATTTTGTTAAGGGGGATAGAAACAATTAAGAATAGAGCAAGAAGAGTAGAATTAATAATGGATAGTTAATTATTAGCAGATAAAGTACTTAAGGGTAGGGTAATATATCACCTGCCTGTTTTTACTGTGTTTAAAGAAGCAGCATGGGATGTGGAGCTATTGTAAAGATGAAGAAACTGTGACCTGCACCTGGGGCCCGAAACGAACTATAGCCAAGGGGTCCGAAAGCCTGCCAACAAGGCAAAAGCAAGAGGCCACTATGACCTCAGAAGACCATTGACCTATTTCGAAGCCCACCAACCCAATTTAATTAAGAGACTGTGCAGGCATAAAAGGGACTTCGGACTCATTTAAACACATTTTAATACGAAGCAGGGGTAGGTGGGGTTAAGTAATGAATTTGTATTTGACACTGTGTTGCTGCGGTCACAGGGAGATATTCTCTGACTGCTCACTCCCCAAGACCGACGCAGTCTTGAGAGGGGCTGCCCCTGGATCTGTGCGGAGACTTTGCCATGTGGTGATGCATACAGGGGCTTACAGCTCCCTGCAGCTGTCAGCTGTGGCGTCAGTGGCACAGCAGCAGCACAGTATAAAGAACCAAGGCATAGGAATAGGGAGTGATCACTTGTTTGAGTTCCAAGGAAGTTTATTTCCCCAGGGGAGTCAGGGACAAGTGACATCAACTGAGGGCAAAAGAACTGCTTTTAAGGAAGGGAGGGAATAAGGGGAGGACAGAACTTTTCACCAATAGGAAGGCATTAAGGCAGGGATGCAGGGTAAGGGCTATCCAATAGAAGCCAACAAGGGGAAGGAGCAAACCTTACAATCCAATCTTACTTCGAGGAAGGGATGAAGGACAGGGAACATTCCAGAGCAAAACGGGTGTGCTATCTTTGACAGACAAGGGTAAGACAAGGGAACAAGGACACTGACGGGAGGATTGACATACACTTTGGCGGGAAAATCTTGGGGTAAACAACTCAGGATTGAACCATCAGGGAAGCCAAATGGGGTACACAGAAGGAACCATTACAAACCTATAACAAGGAATATTACAGAAGAACAAACTGTAAAGTAGCAGACTACCACATGTATTAGGTGTTTGGGGTAATTATATGATTATGTAAGACTTTCCAGATAAATAGAGAACCAGAGCCTATGATTTTTGCACTTCTTTGGGAGATTACTCTGCTTGTGTCTGACGCTGTTAATAAACCAGACCCAACCACACACCAACCTAAGAGGTTCCCGACCACAAGAAGAGGGTCCAACACACGGGGCGACACAGACGGGAACATGCCACCAATTGGTAACTGCTCTGTCCATTGACTTTATTAATGACAACGTTCACCATGTTCCCACAGGCAAATATGGGCCAAAAGGTGGCCCTTCAGACATTTTAATTATAGGTTACTCTCTTGATAGCCCAAAGGAGATCTTCATTGTTCCAGAAGTGCTGACAGTGCAGCTGGGACAAGAGATCCTCATGCAGGTATACTGCATAGACTTACCATTTTTTCTTTCTAAGAGAACTCCAGTAGCTCAGGCCTTTTAACTCCCAAAGAACCACAGGGAACAGATTCCTCTCCACCCTACAGCAATGTGGGCACAAGTCGTCAGACCAAGCAAGCCTACCATTGAGTGCGACCTTACCTGCAAAGGAGAGAAGACCCACCTACCAGGGATGCTGGACACCGGTGCTGATGTGACCATCATCGCCCGCTCAGAATGGCCAACACACTGGGATCTACAACCTGTCACAGGCATGATTTCCGGGATTGCTGGAGCTACAGTATCCATGAGAAGCAAGAACAACATCCTCATCGAAGGGCCTGAAGGCAAGCTGGCAACCATCCGCCCATTCGTGGTAAGGGCCCCCATCACCCTATGGGGAAGAGACGTTCTATCCCAGTGGGAAGCTTCCCTACGTATTCCCACTCAGGATTTCTAATCGGGACCACTGAGCTACGTGCGCTGCCAGACACACCTCGTCTCACCTGGAAACGTCACAAGCCAATCTGGATTGAACAGTGGGCCCTCTCAAAAGCCAAGCTGCGCACCTTAAAAACCCTCATGGAAGAACAGCTCGCAAAAGGCCACATAGTAGAGTCCGACAGCCCTTGGAATTCTCCAGTCTTCATTCTACCAAAGCCTGGGACAAACAGGTGGAGGGTCCTCCATGACCTTCGCAGAATCAAGGGGGTCATCGAGGACATGAGCCCCCTCCAGCCTTGCCTGCCCTCCCCATCGATGCTGCCTAGACACTGGACACTTGCTATCATAGATATAAAGGACTGTTTCTTCAGCATCCCTCTGCACCCTGAGGATGCTCCACAGTTTGCTTTCTCTGTTCCCTCTCTTAACAAAGAGGCTCTGCTCAAAAGATATCATTGGTGTTATCTTCCTCAAGGCCTAAAAAACAGCCCAAGTATTTGCCAGTGGTACATGGCTCACATCCTGTCTCCCATTCGGAAATCATTTCCAGACGCTCTCATCCACCATTGTATGGATGATATCCTAGTGTGTGCTTCAGATAAAGCTTACTTGGACAACACGGTTAAAAAGGCTATTGAAGCCATAGAAAAGGCAGGAATGGAGATTTATGAGGATAAAATACAGTACACCAAACCATGGACTTACCTTGGAGTCCAGATCCGGGAAAGGACCATCATACCCCAGCAGCTCACCATAAACGACGATCCAAAAACCCTGAGGGACTTACACAGCCTGTGCGGATCCATCAACTGGGTACGTCCTCTGCTTGGAATTACAACAGAGGACCTTGCTCCCCTATTCAATCTTCTTCGTGGGCCTAAGGACCTGGACTCTCCCTGCACTCTCACAGAAGAAGCCAGAGGTGCCATCACCAAAGTCCAGGAAGCCCTGTCTTCACGCAAAGCCCATCGCTTCGAGCCCAGACTGCCTTTCCAGTTCATCATCCTGGGAAAAGCACCTCAATTCCATGGACTGATTTTCCAATTGGACTCCCAGCTTCGAGACCCTTTGTTGATACTGGAATGGATTTTTACAAATAGCCAGCCTACGACGACACTTGCCACCTACCAGGAGGTCATGGCACATTTAATAAAAAAGGCTAGGACTCGCCTTCGCTCTCTTTCAGGTTGTGAGTTCACATGCATATACTTGCCAATAACCCTTACAGACTTTGAGGATTTGATCCAGACCAATGAGAGCCTCCAGTTTGCCCTAGATAGCTATACGGGCCAAACTTCAGTTAATATCCCACAACACAAACTTTTTAACCCTGATGTAACCTTCCATTTGATTCCAAAACGAATCCAAAGTAGAAAACCTCTCAAGGCTCTAACTCTATTTACAGATGGCTCAGGGTCTTCCCACAAGTCAGTGATTACATGGAAAGACCCCCAAACACAAAATTGGGAATCAGACATACAAATAGTGGAGGGATCTCCACAGATTGCAGAATTAGCAGCTGTTGTCAGAGCCTTTGAAAAATTTAAAAACAAGGTTTTCAATCTGGTCACAGATTCAGCTTATGTTGCTGGGATAGCTATGAGAGCAGAACATGCTCTTCTCAAAGAGGTTTCCAAACCAGAGTTGTACCAACTGGTCTCTAAATTAATACGCCTGATCTCCCACAGAAAGCAACCTTACCATATAATGCATGTGAGGTCACACACGGACCTCCCAGGTTTTGTTGCAGAAGGCAACAGGAAAGCAGATGCATTAGCAATGGCAGCAGAAACTGCTAATGTTCCTAACATCTTTGCTCAGGCAAAGTTGTCACACGTGTTTTTTCAACAAAATATACCTGCCCTTACGAGAATGTTTAAGCTTTCAAAGGATCAGGCAAAGGCTATTGTGTCTACATGTCCGAACTGTCAAAACTATCAGATACCATCTATGGGGACGGGAGTCAATCCCCAATGTCTGAATGGCTGCCAGCTATGGCAGACAGATGTAACTCACTTCGCACCTTTTGGAAGATCAAAATACATGCATGTATCAGTCGACACATTTTCGGGAGCAGTATTTGCATCATCACATGCAGGAGAAAATACACTGCACACAATAAAACACTTTCTCCTCATCTTTGCTACCCTAGGAGTACCAAAGGAGATTAAAACAGATAATGGACCTGCCTACACTTCCCGCAAGTTAAAGAAGTTCTTCAATGAATGGGGCATAGCACACAAGACCAGCATACCTGTAAACCCCACAGGACAATGCATCATGGAAAGGACACATCAAACCCTCAAAAGAGTCTTCGATCAACAGAACAGAGACACGAAAATCACATCTCCAGTGGAAAGACTCTGCAAGGCTCTCTACGTCATCAACTTCCTGAACTGCACAGCATCAGAGCCTGACCCACCAATACTCCGCCACTTTGCAAATACCACTCAAGCAAGGCTCACTGAGAAACCACCAGTGCTCGTGAAGGACCCTGAAGTACACCAAATTTCTGGGCCTTACCAGTTGATCACCTGGGGTAGAGGATATGTGTGCATGCTACTACCATCTGGTCCAAGGTGGTACCCAGGAAAAAACATAAAACCATACCTAGGCACTGCAAACACTACTCCTGCAAACAGGGACAAGAACTCTCCTGAGGCAAAGACAAGACCACCCCAAAATCAAACCAGCTCAGCCTGGAGACGAAGACATTGCCGAATACCCACAAACCCAAGAACAGACCGCCCCATCACAAGACAGCTGGCAAAACTGAAAACAAAACAACATTCTGCTGCATCAAGCCATAGATAGCCTTAACACAAAAGTGTTCTCTGAATTATGTGTTGTTACCCTTTTTTTTGTATCTCAAAAAACCCAATTATTACCTCTTCCTAACCTTTTAAAACCCCTTAACCTTCTACCCACTCCTCCTCCCTTAGTGTAGCTTAGAAATTAAAAGAAAAAGGCGGGAGGAGGGGAACAGAGAAACGAACAAGGGAGAAATCCCTCTCATCATAAAGGTAAGAAATTCTCCTTATATTCCCTATCAGAATCCCTATTCCTGCCCAAAGATGAGAAATATCTCTGTTGGTGCTGTCCTCACGGCTGCTCGGATGTTCTTCACTGTACCGCGTGCCTTTGGCTGGATTAGCCCACAGCCCAGCCATAATGTTTGGGTAATCTTAGCAAAAACACTAAAACAAGACAACATGTGCTTGTCCATGGGAAGCATTGATAATCCACTTTCCACATGTCTAGTAGGAATTCCCTTTGTAGCAGATGACTGGCCTGTCTATAACTCAGAGCTTCTCCAAACCACAGGTAAGAGACCCAATGTGGCTGATACTTGAGACAAGTGGACAAAAATTCTGCCCGATGCTCAAGAGGAACCCCAAGAATTGGACCTGTTGGGGTCCTCCAAGGCCACGTATTGCGTCAAATTTTACTTTAGGCGTCCAAAGAACAATTGGTCAGAAATTGACCAGAACAAAAACACATATTGAAAAGATATATCACCAATTAACAAAGCCTATAACTCTCACGATTGGTGCAATTACACAGCTTGTGTGATTTCTGTGTCCTCTCTCCACCCCAAAGTATTACCCAAGGGAATGTTTCTCATCTGTGGTGACAGAGTATGGGCAGGGATCCCCTCCTGACTCCAGGGAGGTCCCTGTACCCTTGGAAAACTTTCTACCCTTACTCCAAACATCACCCTATTATATAATTGGAAAAAAGAAAGCGAATAAAAACGCCAAAAAAGGTCCTACACTGAATTTGATGAAAATTGTGATCCTAAATTATACAATTGGAACAAACCAAAAAAGATTGCTGTTTCCCTGTTTTTACCCTGGATAGCTGCAGCTAAAGCCCTCAGTGAAATCAATCACCTTGGGTGCTGGCTCAGTAAACAAGCTAAGGCTACATCTGCAGCCTTGAGTGATCTCTTAAAGGAAGAAGAAACCACAAGACAGGCTTCGCTCCAAAATCAAGCAGCAATTGACTTCCTGCTGCTTGCCCACGGACACGGCTGTGAAGACTTCGAAGGCATGTGCTGCTTCAAACTCTCTTCACACTCGGAAACCATTCATGCTAACTTCCAGAAACTGAAAGATCTCATGAAGAACTTGAAAGTAGAGAGAATCTCAGACTGGGTCAATGAACTTTTCGGGCAATGGGGATTAACAGGATGGGCTGCATCTTTGGTTAAGGGAATGTTGTGGATTCTCCTTGTAGTTGTTATTGTGTTAGCTATGTTCTCGTGCCTTGTTCACTGTTTCAAAAGAACTACAGCAAACGCCTTTTTTGTAAAAACAGAAAGCGGAGTTATAGTAAACTCCAGGGACTTAGGTAAGGCCCTTTGGAGAATCTGAACAATAGGAATGCTGAGGCAGAAAATAAGTTCCTGTATCCCCGACCCCCCAGCCCATAGCTTATCTCTGTAACCCTATAGGGCAACATACTTAACACTTACCATTGGTCAAATATGGATCCCCCCGAACCCTATAAAAGAGGCATACTTTAGCCCATTCGAGAGAAGAAGAGCTGTCGCTGGGACCCTTCACAGACTTCCCCAATAAAGCCATCCCTGTGGAACTGCCAGCGCCTCTCCTTCTCTCTCTCTCACCATCTGCTGCAGCCTCAAGCCAAGGGCAATCTAACCTATCAAGCAATGAGCTGAAATCCTAAGAGAGCTGATGCCACTATAGAGCTGATCACTACTGAGCTTGCTAAGGAGGTCGGCCCGCAGCATCAGCCTGAGCTAGCTTTCGGGCATCCCGTCCCCCTGGGGACTGAGCTCCCGAACTACCTTGCACTGATTTATGATAAGGCCAAATCAGGGGCTTTATTAGCGCTCAGTGGTGGAGTCACTTCATTCAATGCACGATAGTCCACAGTCAATCTCCATTCTCCTTCAGATTTAAGCACAGGCCAAATGGGACTGTTGAAGGGTGAATGGGTCTTGCTGATCACCCCTTGGCTCTCCAGCTCTCGGATCCTCTTATAGATGGGAATGACAGCATCTCGAGTGGTTCTATACTGTCGTTGATGCACTATGGAAGTTGCAATTGGCACCCGTTGCTCTTCTCCCGTCAGGAGACCTACTGCAGATGGATTCTCAGACAGTCCAGGCAAGGTATTCAACTGCTGGAAGCCCTCTCTCACTACAACTGCTATCCCAAATGCCTACCTGAGTCTTTTTGGGTCTTTGAAATACCCACTTCAAGGGTAGTCTATGCCCAAAATACATGGGGCCTCTGGGCCAGTCACAATAGGATGCTTCTTCCACTCATTCCCAGTCAGGCTCACATCAGCTTCCACCAAAGTGAAATCCTGGGATTCCCCTGTCACACCAGCAATAGAAACAGACTGTCCCCACATGTCTGGATGGGATTAATGTACATTGAGCACCAGTATCTACCAAAGCTTTATATTCTTGTGGTTCCGATGTGCCAGGCCAACGAATCCACACAGACCAGAAAACACGATTTTCCCTAGCCTCTACCTAGTTAGAGGCAGGGCCCCTCTAAGCCTGGTTATCCTTCTTTCCCTGGGCATATGTCTTGGATGTTCCTTCAAGGGGATCAGACATTTCATCATCGTCATACTTGGCAGTTCGGCTATGGGCAACTGGACCTGCTTTCCTTTTGGTGGAACTTCCTCTCTGAGTCTTGCCTTCCTTCAATTCACGCACCCATTGTGCCAGAGCAGCAGTAGGTTTGCCATCCCACCTCCTCATGTTTTCTCCACAATCCCGCAGGAAGAACCACAGCTCAGCTCATGGGGTGTACCTTCTCTCTCCATCTGGGGAACATCTGAGTTGGGCACCAGAACCTCTGATTTTTACTGCTGAAATTTGGAGAAGGTCTTCTTTAATCTCCTCTCTGAGCTTCTTGTGATTCTCCTATCTTATCCTCTAATTTCTACAGACATGTTTCTTCTGCTGCGATTCTGACATGTGTTGAGCCATGCACAGCATCTGCATATGCTCAGAGCTTCCTTGCCATATCAAGCACGGTCTCATCCCTCTCATCCCACTTCATTATGGCTAAGGCAGAAGCATATTCATTTGGCCCAAGTCGTACCAGTTTTCGCCACATCACAGACGTGCATGGTACTAAGTCTGGGTTCCTAGTTGTTATGTCATCTGAGAAGATAATCTCTGCTACTGCCATTTCTCTCAGGCATTGGATCCCTTGCTCTATGGTCTTCCACTGTGTTTGCTGCATATAGAGATCATCTGCACACAGGTATCTTTGTGCAACACTTTCCAAGACCTGTGCCCAAAGGCTGTGTGGATTGGCTCCCCTCATCATACCTTGGTCGATGACAGGATCATGTGATCAGGATCCCAAATGCCTGGCTTCAGTGCCATCCAGAATTGTAGCCTCACCTGCAGCATCCCAGAGACGGCCTAACCAACTAATTATGGATTCATCAGGTCGTTGAGTGTAATCCTTCCGTAGGCCACGAAGGTCCTTGAGGGAAAAGGACTCAATATTGGCTTCTGATCTTGCACCTGCTGCTTTGACCCCTGATTTTATGTCAGGAGGCATTGAGAGTCCTTCTCCTGCATCATCATCATCATCATCGTCATCATCATCATCATCCACTGGTTGATTAGTCTTGTCCATGCATTTCTCACTTCTAGTGCTAGTAGCAACAGCCATTGGTTTAGCTGCTGGCTTAGGCTCACTATCTGGTTTGGCTGCTGGCTTCAAGCCTGCAGGCTGTAGCCTGAGTGACTGGGTGAGTTGCTGCTTTATCTCCCTGCCCCCCTGCCTCTGTCAGCTGCCCTACAGTATCTAGCAGTGTGCAATAAGCATATGCCAAAACCCAGCTCACTGCAATGATCTTCTTCTCCTTAGGGTCATCCTGGTACTTCTCTTCAGGTATTTCCCCACCTCAGCTGGGTTCTGAATTTGTTCATGGGGAAAATCCCAGACTATAGGGTCAGAGAATTCCTTCAGGATTTGGCCCATATCCTCCCATTTCCCACACCACTTAGGATTTTCCACACTTTGGTCTACTCCCTGGTCAGGGGTCTCATCAGCCTGTCTAGAAATCTCAGCCCTCATTCTAGAGAAGCAGCTTACTGTATAGAGGAAGGTTACCAGATTGAATACCAAAAAGATGGTCTCTTTAACATTCAGGGGAAACTGAACATCCTTCACTAGTGATGCAACTGATTCATAGGAGAAGAAGGAAAGCAGAGGCTGAAAAGCCTCATCCCCCGCTCCTCTTCTAACAAACTGGATGCATAACCATAGCCACAAACCATTCATACCTGGAGCAAACCTTAGCATGTTTATAAACTTCTTACAAATCATTAACACCAAGTCCAGCAGGATAGCTATTCTGGTCACTGCTGCTTTGATGTAAAAACAAAGTATTAGGGACAATACTAGAGCTATTTCTGGATAAGAAAATAAATCTAGGGACCATAGAGGTATTAAGATCTCAAAAAACCCTAGGGACCAGAAATGCATGCAAGCCTTCACCCCAATAGACATTATGAATTCAAAAAGCATGGCAATTAACTGCTTTATACAAACACAGAGTAATGGCAACCAAAATGCACTCAAAACAGGGTTTTTTCCACTCTCTCTCTCAAGCTCCATGCACTGGGTGCCAGATTTTGTCCTGGTTTAGGGCAAATTTTGGAGACAATCTCCAAAGGGGGGCCCCTCCAGAAAGCAAACCCACACAGCCCTTCCCCCCAACCGGTTTGGGAAGGATTCCTCTGAGACAAGTGGAAAGAACCTGTTTATTTAACAGGCACAGCACCCCTCAGCACACAAAATGAACAATACTGGATGACACCACTCTTTCACCACTCTGAAAAAAGATGACAAATTCAGAAAGTCTCTCTTGGAGGTGGTTGCTCTGTTATCAGTCCCTCCAGCGCTGGGGCAGCTGCTGCAGCCACAAGGTGCAAACTCTTGGTGTTCCCAGGTCCCAGTCTGGAGCAGGTTCAAGTTGGTTCAAAAAAAGGAAAGGAGAAACAGTCCAGGAAGAAATTTGGACTGTTTAGCTAAACTAGCTAATGAGCACAAGCAAAGCAGAAGCAAGAGCGGGAGAGCAAAGCGAAAAGCAAAAAAGCAAAAAAGCTAAAGCAGCACTATATACTGCCCTGTCTCTGTGTCCTGCCAGCCACGGTGGAGCAGCTAATAAGAAAACCCAAACAAAACTTTCACTCTTCAGAGCCAGTCTTGAAGGCACAGAACATAATATCCAGCATAAACAGAACACATGAATGGGGATACAAGAATCATAACGTCACCCTAGGACAAGCTGTGAAAAAAAAATCCTCTGCTTTTTTTCCTCCCCCCCCCCCTTTGCTCTCAGATCTAGTTTTAAAGGTGCAGAACTTATTTCTGGTCTGAACAGATGGATGGGGATACAATTCAGCATCATAAAGTCACTCCAGGACACCTGGGGAGTTCCCTAGATCTTCCTTAAATATATATATTGACCTCACACTTGAGAGAAGCCGTTTCCAAGGGCTGCAAGTTGCTCCTTCCTTTCCAATTCCTGTTTCAATTTCCCAATCTTTAGCAAGGGATCCCAGCTGTTTGGCTTAATGACCTTCTAACTGTAGACTGTTGGCCTCATTATCCCAGCATCAAAGCAGCCAGGCAGAAATTGGGTCACCTGTCTGGCAGCTGTAATCTTTATGCAAGTCTCAAAGTTCTAATGAGGTCACAGACTGAATAATTTTGGTTTCCTGTTTGATTGACCTCACTACTTTCAGTTGTTTTGTTGAAGGGCCTGCCTCTTGATCTAACCCCTCCTTTCCTACTGTTGCTTCCACCTTTTCTTCATCTTCTTCTTCCCTTACTAATCGGTCCTATGGGGATTTAACTTGCCTTCTCCATTTTTTTGGTTTTGCTACTGGGGCAATAACTGTAGTTGCTGTGGTTTGAGTCCCTGTCTCAGGCATTGTGTCCTCAAAAACAGTTTGTCTTCCTGCCTCAACTACAGCCCTCTGAGAGTACTGAACAGTGGCTCTGTAGGCACAGACCAGGCCCCAGTACAGGGCAAGAAGCTTCTGGTTTTTGTTAGGGTAGGCAAGGCACCCTTCTATCAGTTGGGAGGTCAGTTTCTTAGGGTTGTTTTCCTGTTCGGGTCTAAAATCCCAGGTAATGGGAGATGATAATTGTCACTGTCATATTTTCTGAAAAATCTCTTTGCCCAGGACTTTGCTCCTGGGAAGCTGAGAAGCCTCATAGAAAAATGAAAACAATAATTATCTGATTTGCTTCTCCTGTGTTTTGATGCTTTGGAATGTGGTTTGGAGATTGTTTATCCAACATGCGAATTGTTTTAACTTAATGACCAGTCACGATCAGGCTGTGTCAGACTCTGGAGAGACAATAATGAGATTCATTTTTTTCTTTTAGCCTTCTGTCTGTATCCTTTCTGTATTCTTTAGTATAGTTTTAGCATAGCATTCTTTAATATAATATAGAACATAAAATAATAAATTAGCCTTCTAAGAACATGGAGTCAGATTCATCTTTCCTCCCCGTGACAGGGGACCCCAAAAATACCACAGATAACTGCCTTAAAAACCTGCCCAAATCCTTCCATGCACCCTACCACCAAGGAACTGGATGCCTCAGGGCAGATTTCAATAGCTCCTCACCTAAAGTTTGTTTCCTCTTACATCAAGATGACAACAGATTCCATGAACTCCATAGTGTATTAACAGTATTAAACAGCTTATATAAGGATGAACAATGACCAAGGGAACCTGCAGAATAAATGCATTCACATCAATCTCAGGCAGGGATATGGAAGTGTATTCTGTCATCATCCAGAGAAGATAGCTCGCCCAGCATAATGAGGCCATCAGTGTAATGGCAAAGCACAGAGCCATTGTTTGTGTTAACATGTTCCGAAACTCAGCAAAATAAAGATAAGAAGTGCAGCTGACAAATGCCATGTGCTGCACAGGCATCTACTACTCAATAACTACTATTTACCATTTACTATAGCAGTACATATATATATTTCATATATATATTTAAAAAAATATCTATAACTGCCTTTATGTTGTCCCATGTTTGGGTGTCAAAAAAAAGGTCTGTAGTGGGTTGACCTTAGCTGGGCACCAGGTGCCCACAAAGCTGCTCTATCCCTCCCCTTCCCAGTCGGACAAGGGAGAGAAAATAAGATGGAAAACAACTAGTAGGTTGAGATAAGACAGTTTACTAAAGCAAAAAAAAAAAAAGGAAAGCAAAAGTCTGCATTTTCATAAGCAAAGGGGAAAAGTTAATCTCTACTTCCCATCAGCAAGCAATGTTCAGACACTTCCTAGGAAGCAGGGCTTCAGCACACGAAGTGGTTTATCCAGAAGGCAAACACTTAAGAATCAGGAATGCCCTCCCACCCCTTCTTCCTCTCTCCCTTAGCTTTTATATCTGAGCTGATGTCATATGGTGTGGAATTTTCCTTTGGTTAATTTGGGTTAGCTGGCTTGGTTGTGTCCCCTCCCAGGATCTTGCCCACCCCCAGACCCTTGATGGGGGTGAGGGGGAATGTTAGAGGGACAGCATTGCTCAGCAGTAGCCAAATGACTGGTATGTTATCAAGATCCTTGCAGCTCTGAATGCAAAGCACAGCACTGTGAGGGCTGCTAAGGGAAAATGAACTCTCGGTCAGACCCAATACACTGGACCAACCTGCTTATGCAGCAACACCTGAGAGTGGTACCAACTTGCCCGATGTGCCATCTGGGTAAGAGTTTTGAGACAAGAAGCCTTTGTTTGCTCTGGTTATTTAATTTATTTTTCCCCTCTCTTCTAAGCAATTTCCTCTGGTTGCACTGTCTCTTGGGCTCATCTGGGGCAGGGGGAATGTTCTGTCTTGTCAAGTATTAATTGCAGTAGAAGAAAAACATGCTGGCCAAGCAAAGACCTCGAGTGGAGGTGAGTAGGATGGTGGGAACAGAGGTATTATCTTTTTTGGATGGATGAAGTGCTTGTTCTTGTGCTTCACTCCTCAGCCCAGCTGCTCACAGGTGTGGAGCCTGGGAGGAAGAGAAAGTGAAAGGCAGGCAAGGCAGTGGGCAGCGTGGGATGTTCCCTGGCAGGCCTCTCACCCACTTTGTGCAAGCATGGATATTTAAGGCACAATCAGTAGCAATGTCATGATGATCCTGGTCCCCCTTTAGTGCAGGGACATGATAGCAAAGTACTCAAGGATAGTTGTACTGGGTTTTTATGGCCAGATTTTAGTAACGGGGGGCTACAGGGGTGGCGTCTGTGAGAAACTGCCAGAAGCTTCCTCCATGTCCATCAGAGCCAATGCCAGCTGGGTCCAAGACGGATGTGCCTCTGGTCAAGGCTGGGCCAATTAGAAATGGTGGTTATGCTTCTGTGATAACATATTGAAGAAGAAGAAGAAGTTATTGTGCAGTTGTAATTGTGGCCAGAGAAGTGTGGGGTGTGACCATGGTCACAGGGGTTTGCAGGTGAAGAGAGAGACGAGAATGTTGACTCCATGATCAGAAGGCTTGATTTATTATTTTATGATATATATATATATATATATTACATTATAACTGTACTAAAAAGAAATAGAAGGAAAAGTTCTCAGAAGGCTAAGCTAAGTATAGAATCGCCAAAAATGAATAACAAAGATCTGTGTCTCAGCAGAGAGCAAGAGCCAGCTCTGCTGTGAGTGGTCAGTAAATCCAAACATGCACAGGAGACCAATCACGGATGGACCTGTTGCGTTCCACAGTAGCAGATAACCATCGTTTACATTCTTTTTCTGGGGCCTCAGCTTCCCAGAAGGGAAAATCCTAAAGAAAGGATTTTTAGTGAAAAAGATGTCTGCGACACTGCTGAGTTTCACTTTCTTGTGGATGTATTCTTTTCCCTCAGCCTGGGATGACTGAACAAGTGTCCCCTTTGTCTTATCTAAGGAGCTTAACTCACAGTGCAAAGTTCCAGTCAGGCATCTTGAAGGAGGGATGGGCTTCTGTGGTTGTAACTTCTTTATCATTTTTGCTCTAATGGGCAAAACTCTATAACAACATTTAAGGCATGAACCATTTCAGCCCCTGGCAGATGGTGACTCTACCACTGCACTGGGCAGCCTGTTCCAATGCTTGATAACCCTTTCCAGGAAGAAATTTCTCCTCATTTCCAATCTAAACCTCTCCTGGCACAGCTTGAGGCCATTTCCTCTTGTCCTCTCACTTTTTACTTGGGAGAAGAGACTGATCCTCACCTGGCTACAACCTCCTTTAAGGTAGTTGTAGAGAGCAAGAAGATCCCCTCGAGCCTCCTTTTCTCCAGGCTAAACACCCTCAGCTGCTCCTCATCAGATGTTCTCCAGACCTTTCTTCCTCTCTGTTGCCCTTGTCTGGACATGCTCCAGCACCTCAGTGGTGCTGACGACATTTCCATATGCACTGATTATAAACCATCTTAGGAAGCAGTACCATGAACAATGAGCTTCAGTAGCATGGGATGGACATTTTTTTTTTCTTTAACACCTTGTCTTTTCTGAATTCATGGAGGCAAATCATTATGATGGAAAAAAGTTAGGTGTTGGAAAACATGAAAGTTTGACAAGAAAGTTTCACAGATATGTATGCTTGGCAGAAAGCTCTCTGAATGTAGAACCTGAGAATGGAATAGCAATGGAAGCAAGTTTTGATATATGTTCTGGTTTGACATTGGCACAAGGCCAAATGCCCACATGAAAATACACCTTCTCTGGTGTCTGCTGTGAGATTTTGACCAGGAATAAACAAAGCAGGCTCTCACTTGAAAAAAGAAGAAAAGTTTATTAACTAAACTACAAAGACAATTACTAAACTACACACAAAAGGAAGAAAAAGGAAAAAAAAAAAGAAAACACAAGGAAAATGAAAACCTCACAAAAACACTCTCCTCCTCCTCCTCCCCCCCCAAATTCCCAATACAATACAATCCAAAATCAATTCTGGGTCCAGCACCACCCTTTAGAATGCTCAACTTCAGTTCCTCAAGAGGAGAGGGAGTCCTTCCATGTGTCGTGGTGGCCTTTTCCGTCCTTGTTCCGGTGCTCTCACCACCGGACCAGAATCAGGGCTGCTTCCAGGGTTGTCCTTTTAAGGAGGCTGTGTCCAGTTCCAGAGAAGCTCAATCTCTCACCTCTGGGACATCTGTCCCCCCATATTTTATACACCCCCTGGGGCCGAGGGGTACCCACACTGAATCTTCTTCGGCTCTTGGACATTTCTCCCCCTGGTCTCAGTCTCTGTATTCCAGGGAAACATAGCTCTGTCCATGGCTACACAAAAGAGTCCAGCATAAAATGCCACTCCCTCTTCTCCGTCTTTCCAACATCTCTCAGTCTCTCTCTCTGGTCCAGACTTTCATCACTCACTCATCTCCTTTGTCCTCCTCCACTCTTATCTCTCGTCTAGGAAGGGTTAGTGTTCTGTGAAATCTTCATTGTCCAAAGAAAGGGTTAAAAACTCCTCCAAGCGGCTGGACTCCTGGCTGCACCCCCCCCACCATCTCCTCAGCCGGGCTGCCTGCTGCCAGCACATGTTTACTGCTTTCAAGGTAACGGCACACAAACACCGGCTGCACTTTCTCTGTCTGTCTCCAAGGTGGGGGGGGGGGGGGTGGGAAACAGGCTGCCCATTGCTTCCCGGCATTTCTTTATTTTCTTCCTTCCACCCTTGGGGCCAGGCCTACCTCTCCCAGGCTGGGCCGCATGGCTTTTCCCCTCCCCCAGCCCAGCCAGCAACTGGGCCGGGGGAGAGACTCAACTCCTTCACCGCCGGAAATCCAAAGAGAGAACTGCCAGGGGGAGAGCCCTGCTTTTACCCTGTGTTCTTGGAGGTGGATCCCATTTGCCCAGTGGTTAGGCCAGATGGCAATATTCAAAACTGACCACTCATTGGCCCCATCCACACAGCATCCCAGAAATCCTGTTTCCGGGTCAAACCATGGCAATATAGAAGAACAATAGATGTCCAAATTGAGAATTGTTGAGCCATTTGTTACTGGACAACTAAGAAAGCAAAGGTTAAGTCGAGTTGGAAGGAGGTTTTATGACTAGAGCAAAGGATATGTTGACCACAAACAAAAAAGATATTTTTGCCAAGCAGAAATAGCTCTTAGGAAAAGCAGAAAGATACCATAGGCAAACAAACATGCCAATGTGACAAGTAATAAAAAGATCTAAGAATTTTCCACTGCAATAAAATGGAAAAACAACTTTAAGCTTAGACTGTAACATACTAATTCATGTGATTGGATAGTAATGACCATAATATGGTAATGATAGTAGTTATGATAGGATATAGGTAATAGTAAAGGTATGGTATATGATGCTGATTGGTTGTTATGCATTAAGATAGTCAGCTAAGAAAAATATATAATGCATTGTAACCAGAACAAATCAACTTCAGGTCTGCCTATACCCTGTAGCCAACAACTGTAGGTGTGGCTCTGTTTCCCACAACCCGAGACTGCTGTAAAATCTTCTATACAATAAACAGCATTTTGAAGAGCTGCCTGGAGTTCCGCATCTCTCATCACAGGCTTTAACAGTTATGTTTTATCAGAAATTCAGAGTTGCTTGATTTTGTGCTTGGGGAGCTTGGCTGGGGTGCAGGTGGGTAGTTGGATTGTTGCTCTCCTCCCACAGGGGATGCAGGCTGTGGAAGTACCAGGAAAAGCAGTGGGTGGCAGTTGGTGTTCCCCTCCATGCCAGCTTAGCTGTCACTGGATGCTGCCAAAGTTTTGCTTTGCCCTTATCTGGGGCCAGACATATTGTTTGCACCAGCTTTATTTACTGATTTACTCAGATACTCCTTATAAAGCCAGTAGTCAGAGGAGTTGCAGAGAGTGGTTTGGATGTGGGGATGGAAACAGCATATTTTTTTTTTCCTACAGACTGAGCAAGTACATAAAAGTTTCAAAAGTAACCGTGCTCTGAGAACAGAGGTCTTCCAAGCCATGTCTGGGAGTGCCAAATTTCCCCAGGCTGACACTTGATTTTGCCTCATGCTTCAGAAGGATTTTTCTTGTATAAAAAATTTTGGCTGTGATTTGAAAGTTTTTTTAATGTGCTTCCTTATAGGAGAACCAGCAGAAAAGCATATAACATGGAATTTGATGACCAGCTGCTGTCATTGGATTTATTGAATTTTCTTGTTGCCCTGTGCCAGAAAGGAACTAGTATTTTATTAAATGCAGTGTTTCACTTAATGCTTAGAGTAGTGGATGCTTAATTTGGGGCATAATCTCAACAATGAGCTGCTCCCTAGGGCACCCAATGAGGAGAAGAGATGGCCAACCCTTTGGAGTTGTGCACATGCCAGCAAGCTGGGCTTAGCCAGGCTAAAATGCTCACAGTGGCAGAGACAGCATGCTCTACTGAACCAGGCTCTAGTAGGATGACTCCTCTGCTGAGGATGTTCTTGTCGATGGGGACAGGGTCATTGGTTGAATGGGTGCAGCTGAGGCGGCCGGGAGGTGGCTTCCAAATCTGGGTGCTGGAGGGGCTTTGTAACCCCTTGCTGCATGCTTGGGGAAGGGTTTTCAAAGTCACTTGTTCCTTGGATTGGGCACCCAATTTGGGGTCTTGTCACCTGGACGATACAGTCACTGGGGACTTGGGTAAGCAAACCTCTCCTATGAATATGTTCTGCCTCCATCTTCTTGCTTGCTTGGGTCATTTGTGCACAAACTGATTTTTTAATTAAATTATACCCATCTCTTTTTCAAAGATAAGGTTCTCTACCCACCTCTCCCAGGTTTATTTTGTCTGAGCTGGGTGCACAGGGCGCAGGGGAAGTGGAGCAAATTGGTAAGAAATTCACCCATGGAGTCACCAGTTACACCAAGGAAGGGCTTGTCCCATTGAGTGGAGAACAAAAAAGATGTGATAAATCGGCTTTAAAAAAAAGATATTTTAAAAAAGTAAAAACCACAACAAAAGCCAGAGCCTTTCTTTCTAAAGAACTTTGTGTGCTTGTTTAAAAGGGAAATGTGTAAAGATCCCAGTAAAATTGTTCTGTGTTCCACATTATGTCCACCTTAGAAGCACAGGTGGACAAGGAGGGCTCTGTGCCAAATCCTTTTGGTTTAGAGGGAGTGGTGTGAATGAATTCTAACCACTCCTGGAAAGTTTAAAGTTTCTGCATGCAAATCAGTGTCAATCTCCTCTTGGCTGCAGACACCCAGGGAATGATGTTGTCAGATTCCCCGTGCAGCCAAGGCAGGTGAGGGGAGGATGAAGGTCAGCATTTGGAGTGAAAAGGTGGGTCAGATACTGTATTTTCAACTTCTGAAATATGTGATTTTTAGCACTTTTCCCTCCTTTAGGGTTTTTTCAAGTTATTGGGGGGAGGAGAGGGTGCTTGAATTTCATGCTTGGAGGCTAATTATGTTCATGTTGGAAATCTTCATCTCATCTTTGGGATCCATTGTACAAATCTATCACCATGTACATGCATTTTTAATTGCTGTTTGAACTCGAACCTGTGATTCTCTTGCTGAATTCCTTGCTTGGTATCTTGAATCTTTGCCAAGCCTGGAGATTTTGGCTGTTTATTAATACCTGTATGATACAACCTCTCAATTTGCAAGGGTTTTTTTTTTTTTTGTAAATCCAGTTTAGTTATTTGTGTATTTATTTCAGAAAGGAAATACCGGTGCGAAAACAATCTGCCAGCATGGCCTGCTGGGTAGGCAGAAGGGCTCTGATGAGGCAGATGATCAATATTTAAAATAGAATAGATAGACATATATGAATAGATAGAAACATGTATTATTAGATAGAACTATATACATAATAGAAAAATATAGTATTGTCTTGATTTGAAAGACAGGTGTCTGCCAAGGAAGGTGGGAACATCTCTTGGAATGGAAAATGTGACCCTCCTTCTAGCCTTTTTTCCAACCTGGAAGTGAAACTCGAGATAATTTTAGTAAAAAGTTACAATAAAAGTGGATCTTTATTGAAGGCCTTCAGGGGCAGTTGTGGAAAGATATCTACAAAAGCTCACCCCCCCCCCATGGAGGTCCATACAGTTTTATAGGTTTAGTAAATTAGTATAACTGACAAAAGAGCACCAATTAGGAGCACACAGGTGAGGCAATTTCTTCCCTGGGTCAAGCCCCTTCTAAGTCTTCCCCTTCTCATTGCTAGCTGTACTTTGTTTATCTTGAAGAGTTGTTCTCAACCTTGGTAGCCAGGAAGAACCAAGATGGCATAGAGGCCTTGTACCCCTCAGGGCTTGGAGCTCTGGAATTTCTTTTGTCTTCTTGCCTAGGGAAAAGACATAGAAAAGTACTAAGAAAATTAGCTAGAATACAACAATACGCTACAAAGCTCCAAATATATGTGCGAAAAATGCAGAAAACACATAAAAGAAAAAAAAACCCAAAAACCAAAAAACCAAAATGGCATCATTCTTCCCTCAAAATTATTATAACTTTGAAATTATGGGGCTTTCAGGCAAATATATGGGAAAAAGAATAACAGTTATTTGCTTATATATATATGTGTGTGTGTGTGTGTGTGTGTGTGTGTGTGTGTGTGTAAATGTATAACAAGGCAAACAAGCAACAGCAATGGCAGCAACCACAAACAAAACCAGAAACCCAACAAGAGCCTTCTCTTGGCTGTCGAGCACTTTCCCCTTTGGTGTAGTTATGATCACAGCCGGCAGGTGCACAGTTGGCTCCTGGTGAGGCAAGGCAGGTGCGATGATTTTCCCACGGCTCCAGGGGGCGCTATGGCGAGAGTCCAGCTGCCTTTTCATACCGTTAATGGCAACTCAGCAGGCAGACAAAAGAGAGACTCTTTCCTTTGCAAATTCAGCCAGTCTCAGTGCCACTCTGGAAACTGAATGGACAGCAGCAAGAAACCTCAGCAGCAGTAAGCTGGAAACAGCAGAGGCTGGCACACTCGGAAGTGGTAAACAAAAGGTAGCAGAAACTCTGGGACCATGCCCGAAGCCACAGAGTGTCTAGGTGTTGGATTACAGTGTAGCAAGAAGTCCTGAAGCAGCAGCAGAAAACAGTGGAGCTGAGCGGGGAATCGCTCCCCTGGGTAGTTAACTGGCAATGGGTGGTCCCTGGGTCAGGCTGCGCAGAGGGGGGAAGCCCCCAGCAGGGGATGGTGTACTCCCAGTCCCAGGTCGCAGTGTGATACGCACTGGCTTTGGGCTCCCAAGCAGCAGAGAAGCAGAGAAGCAAGCCAGTAAGCCCAGTCACAGTGCCAAAGGAAAAGAAACAAAAAGTAACAGGCAAAACTCACCAGGCAACAGTATCTCTGGTCAGAGACACCACGCTGAGTGGCTGCTGAGATGAATAGCCTCACTGGAAGAGACAACCATCCCTCTCTCCCAACTCTTGCAGGAAACCCCGGGCTGGCTCTCACCCATTGTGTTACCCCGGGATCCGGCAGGGGGGCGGGGGGGGGGGGGGGGGGGCGGGAGGGGGGACAACAGTGACCACTCCAGACACAAAACAAAATCAAAAACTGGTATGGGATAAAAAAAACTCATCCCCAAGACAAGTATATTTCTATAAAAATAAATATAATATATATTTATTATACTATATATTTTAATGCTTATTTATTCATATTTGTTTTAAAGTAATTTTTGTTTGCACTGTTCTTTGCAGAAAAAAATCCCTCCCTTCAATAGTTAAAATGTCTCAGAAGATTTAATGCTGGCAGAGAAATTGTGGTTAAAGACAGGCTGAGAACTGTGGTTGGGAGGAGGCTGCTGCTGAGTGCAGGGTCAAACCTGGGTCAAGCTGACCTTCTCTATGCTGCCCATGCTGCACACAGGGATCACATGGGAAAACCAAAAGTGCTTTATCTGGAGACCCCATACCTGGAGCTTGGGTTTAAATCTCAGTCTATCTCGAGAACTTTTTTCTTCTTTACTAGCCAATGGAACACAGCAGGACACTATGTTATACCCAGTTAAGCTTTAATATTTTTAACAGCTCCTTCTTGAGATTAAATGATGTTTCAGCACTACAAGTCCCCTCTCCATATCCCTCGACCCCATGTGGGTAATTCCCAGACCTGCGCCACTGAAAAAACCAGCAGCCATGGCTTTGTTTAAGGTTGGAGTGAATGAAAACAGAAGAGACAGAAGCAACAGAAGAGACAGAAGAGAAAGAAAGCAGAAGACAAGACAGAAACAAGAGAAGGGAGGAAAAAGAATTGACAGAAGAGAAGAAAAAGTAGAAGAAGGTGCAACGGAAGAGGAAGAAAGAAGAGAAGAGAAGAGAAGAGAAGAGAAGAGAAGAGAAGAGAAGAGAAGAGAAGAGAAGAGAAGAGAAGAGAAGAGGAGAGGAGAAGGAAAAGACAAGCAATGGAAGAGAAGAAAAAGAAGAGACAGAAGAGAAAGAAGTGACAAAAAGGAGACAGAAAAGAAAGAACAGAAGAGAAGAAAAAGAAGAAGAAAGAAGTGAGAGAGAAGCAACAGAAGAGAAGAAATTAAGAGACAGAAGAAACAAAAGAGAAGAAAAACAAGAGACACAAGAGAAAGAAGCCATGGAAGATAAGAAAAAGAGGAGACAGGAGAGAGAAACAACAGAAGGAAGAGACAGAAGTGAGGGAGAAGCAGCAGAAGAGAAGAAAAGAAACAGGAGAGAGAAGAAAAAGAAGAGAACAAAGTAACAGAAGGGAAGTAACAGTAGAGAAAGAACAGAAAGAAGCAACGAAAGAAGTAAAAGAAGAAAGGTAAAAAAAGCAACAAAGGAGAAAAAAAATAGAGGAGAGAGAAACAACAGAAGAGGAAAAAAATACAAAGAAGAGAGAGAAGCAAAAGAAGGGAGAAAAAATTAGCCAGAAGATACAGGAACAATGGAAGACAAAAAAGCAACAGAAGACAAAAAAGGAACACAAGATAAGAAAAAGAAGATAAATAAGCAACAGAAGGGGAAGAGTAGACAGAAGAGAATGAAGCAATGGAAGAGAAGTAAAAGAAGAGACAAAACAGACAGAAGCAAGAGAAGAGACAGAAGAGAAGAAACAGAAAAAAACAACAAAAGAGAAGATAAAATAATAGATAGACAGAAGAGAGAGAAATAATGGAAGATGAAAAAAGAACAGAAATAAGAGAGAGAAGCAAAAGAAGGGGAAAAAAGAATAGCCAAAAGAGACAGAAGCAATGGAAGACAAAAAACAAGAGAAAAAAGAGAGGGGAACAAAAGAAAAAAAAGAAGAGACAAAAGCAAAAGAAGCAACAGAAGAGAAGAAAAAGAGCCAGGAGAGGAGAGGAGAGGAGAGGAGAGGAGAGGAGAGGAGAGGAGAGGAGAGGAGAGGAGAGGGAACAGACAAAAGAGAAAGAAGCAACAGAAGACAAAAAAAGAAGAGAGAAGAGGGAGAAGCAACAGAGACAAGAAAAAGAAGAGAAAGAAGCAACATAAACAGAGGGGGAAAAAGAGGAAGACGAGCAAGAACCAACAGAAGAGAAGTAAAATAAACAGAAGCAACAAAAGAGAGAGAAGTGACAGAGATGAAGAAAAAGAAGATGCAGAAGAGAGACAAGAAATGGAAGAAAAAATGTCTTGGTTTTGGAGACAAATTTCAGGAGAAAATGCCCTGGAATGAGCATTTCCTCTAAAGAGAAAAGTGCTTCAATAACTCCCTTTTCTTTTGCCAATGAGAGAAATTGATACCAGCAGGTGGAAGTGAAAACCAGAATGGTTTATTAACCAAAAAAAAGGGCAAGTGCCTGCAAGGCACAGAAAAGAGTTGAATAAATGCTAGATATGAATTCCTAGGAACTTACCCTTTCCCCACACCCACACTGTCTTGGTTTGAAAGACAGGTGTCTGCTACGGAAGGCAGGAGTCTCCCTTGGAATAGAGAATGTAAACCCCCTTCCCCTCTGAATTATTAGAATTTTATAATTAAGGGGGCTCTCAGGCAAAGATATGGGAATAGGAATAACAGTTCTTTACTAGTATGTATAATAAAGCAAGCAAAACATCAACTACAGCATTAATAATAAATAGAACCAGGAATCCAGTAACAGCTGTCCTGACCACAGGCACTTTCCCCTTTGGTGTAGTTACAGCCACAGCCAGCAGTGGCGCTGACAGGCTCCCGGTGGGCAGGGCAGGTGCAATGATCCCCACATGGCTGGAGAGGGTGCTCTGGCGCAGGCTCAGGGAGCACGTGGCAATGGCAACTCGGCTGAGAGGGGAAAGGATGGAAGAGAGGCTTTGCTTCACAAACCCCTGTGGCAGTCGATCCCGGTGCCCCGACAAAACTCTTGGAAGCAGCAATTTGGAATGGCAGGGATGAGCAGAAATCCCATGGTGGTGGACGATATGTATCAGAAACTCCGTGGTCATAGATGGAATCTGCGGGATATCCTGGCAGGGCAGGGGATGCAGGGCCCAGCAGCAGAAGAAAGACTCCCTGCTGGGTTATGGTGGTGGCACCGAATTCCTTTCTCCAAGCCGCAGGTCTGACCATCCTCCTCCGAAGCCCAGCAGAGAGAGAGTCCCCAACTCCCCAGGTCTCATTTTTTTACCTGCGTCTATTCTTGGATATCTCTGTCCCCCCAGAAAAACTGCCATCTCAAGCAAAGAGCCATCAGTGCTTATTAGCAAACCAATGAGAAAAAATTCCACAAGTAACAAGGAAAGAAAAGAAAAACCCAACTCCCAACACACACACACACACACACACACACACACATACACACCTCTGCCCCCACCTGAAAAAAACCCTCAAAAATGCCTGGGGAAGAAAAATACATGGGCTGGCCTTGTGGCCCAGAAAACAAGATGGCGACTGGTCCCTCTTGTCTCCAGGAAGGGGAAGAGGAGATCATGTAGCAGCATGGAGCAGAGCAGATGGGAAACCTGTTGAATTTCCGGCGTGGGTCTCCTCCTTGCAGCAGCCAAAGTTGGTGGATTCTAATGTCCTTTCTCATGTTGGTTCAACTCCTCCGAGGTCGGGTTCAGGGCAGCTCCCAGATGGGCCGAGAAGAAAAACAAGCTGAGCTGAAAACAGTTCAAGGGAACAGAAAACCAAAACAGAGAGGGTTCCGGGTACAGCCTCCAGGCTAGGGGAAGGGAAGGAAAAAATCTTCTTGCTTCAATCTTGCAAAATACCCAATCCAACAAAAGGAACAATGCAGCGTCCCTGGTCCACGCTGTCCAGAGCACACCAGAAAGAGGTTGAACAGAGCCTGTGCCTGGTGTTCCCAGGCTCCGACACCACCTCCTGTTCACCTTAAAGATATTGCAGACATTTTTGTGCATAAAGCAGATGATTAGGAAATAAAGTATCATCATAAAATCACCCCAAGTCATTCCACTCCTTCTTTCCTATCATCAACTCAATGCCCAAATTAATAGGTTTGAATTCTAAGCACAAACATCTATACATAAATATATATAACTATATACAAATAGTGGCAGTCGCATTCAACAAACAATGGTATATAGACTGATAAAAACGAGGGCAGGCTCCTGGTATTGAAGTGATTTCAGCTTTTATTATAAGAAAAAGAAAGGCCTAAAGCAAAGGGGCCCATGGGCAAGCAGGAGTGTTCCCATCAAGGATGCTGCAACGTCGATGCTGGGTCTTCTTTTCAGCAGCTATGTAGCAATGTCCCCAATGTCCCAAACAGAGCAGCATTAATTCAGTGGGTCAGAAGCCCCTTTTTATCCTGTCTTTTGTCCCTTTGGATTGGTTTCTTTTTGTATCCTTCATTTGCATGAAGGTTTAAGGCACTTGATTGGCCCATTATAGTTCTGTTCAGGTTGGCTCGTTTCGCTTGGGGGGTGGTGCACTTTACTTAGGTGTACTATGGTACTTTGAGTACTGTATTTCTTATAACTACCCTTTTAACCCCTTTTACAATATACTAACCAAACTAACAGTACATGCTTAACGATCTATCAACTATTTTACAACAGTTTATAACCTATTTTTAACATAGACATTCCAAAATTGCAAGCACTTCTCACCCAAAGTCAAATCTCTCTGAGGGAGGCAAGGTGTTTCCTCATCCTTCTGCAACATGTGCAACCAGACCCCTGAGCAAAGACAACCACAAAAATGAGTTTGTCTTTACTCGAGGCAGAATTGACTGTCACGATCCGTCCTTACGAACAGGTTCCGTGATGGTTCGTGGATTGATCTCAGAATGCAAAAAGAACCGACACAGCACAGGGGGTTTGCAGTGATAATCAAAACAAATGCACCTTTATTGAATGACCACGGCAAAATGGGATAGAGGGATTAAGGGAGAGAAAAAGATAGAGAAAGAGAGAGAAAAGAGAGAGAGAGAGAGGGGGAGGATATAGCTACCAAATGTAGAGACGAAGTCCTTTAGTCCAGTCCAGTCGAGGATCCACCTGTTACGTTGGGGAGATCTCAAAATCTCTAGCTAACTCAGAGGTTTTTATTATGATAATTCTATTGAAAATCATGAGGGGAGGGAAACAGATACAATAAGGAAAAGATGTAACAGGTAGTCCATGTTCTCAGCAGTAAGTGAGAGCCATTGTTTTCGTGGTCCAGTGGTCACAACCTGCAGGCAAATATCTCGCTTTGGTCAGCTTGCCTCCCCCCACACATCTCCCCCAGGTTAAGGATTTCAGTCCCAGTCCTTGGAAGGAGGAGAGGGGCCTTTTCACATAGGGGTATCATGTCTCAGTCCTTGATGGAGAGGCTTCTTACATCTCAGTTTGTCTGTCACAGTGGTTGCAAACAAGTGAGAGGGGTCTTCTGCAGGGGACCACCCAGAACTCAGGAGAAGTCCAGCCAGGCCGAGAGGTAGGACAGCTTCCAAGGCTATTGTTGCAAAAAGGGCACGGTGTCCCCTTCTTCTTCTCATTGGGCTCAGTGTAGCATACAGCAAACAACACCTGTGAACAATAGCTTAGCACTGTGCTCTCAGGTCTCGGGGCCTTGTTGGCATGTGACTTTCTCCTTCAGAGCCAGAGATTCTAGACAGGGGGGAGTCTTCTCTTCAGTGGTCCTCAAATGACAATCGTGAGGCAGATGAGGGACAATTTGGACAGACTCTCACATTGATCCAAACCGTTTTCCCCATAAGTCCCCTGACAAGCACTACTGGAACCTTCTGTCCACCTGCTGTTCACAAGGGCTCAGATTGGGCAGGGCCTGTTTGGTTTGTGGAACCTCTGGTGTTAACTAACCAGGTGGCCTTCGCTAAATGCATTCCCCAGTATTTGAAATTCCCCTGCCCAGTGGCTTCAAGGTGGTTTTAAGCAGGCTGTTGCACCGCTCCACTTTCCCAGCCACGGTGCATGGTAGGGCATATGGTACACCCACTCTGCCATGTTCCCTAGCCCAGGTGTTGATAAGGCTGTTCTTGAAATGAGTCCCATTGTCTGACTCAATCCTCTCAGGGGTACCATGCCTCCAAAGGACCTGCTTTTCAAGGCCCAAGATGGTGCTACTGGCAGTAGCGTGAGGCACAGGGTAGGTCTCCAGCCATCCAGTGTTGGCCTCTACAATTGTCAGCACGTAGTGCTTGCCTTGGCAGGTTTGAGACAGTGTGATGTAGTCAATCTGCCAGGCCTCCCCATACTTATATTTGAGCCACCAGTCACCATACCACAGGGGCTTCACCCGCTTGGCCTGTTTGATGGCAGCACATGTCTCACAATCATGGATAACCTGGGAGATACTGTCCATGGTTAAATTTACCCTTCAGTCTCATGCCCACTAATAGATGGCATCTCTGCCTTGATGGTCTGAGGTGGCATGGACCCATCGAGCTAGGAACAACTCCCCCTTGTGTTACCAGTCCAAATTAATCTATGACACCTCTATTTTCACTGCCTGATCTACCTGCTCGTTGTTTCGGTGCTCCTCATTACCGCGACTCTTTGGGACATGGGCATCTACATGGCAGACTTTCACAGGTAGCTTCTCTACCTGAGTGGCAATGTCTTGCCATTCTTCAGCAGCCCAGATTGTTCTTCCTCTATGCTGCCAGTTGGCCTTTTTCCACCTTTCCAGCCATCCTCACAGAGTATTGGCTACCATCCACTAAGGGTGTAAAGGTAGAGCTTTGGCCGCCTCTCTCTCTCAGCAATGTCCAGGGCCAACTGGGTGGCTTTCAGTTCAGCAAGTTGACTTGATCCACCCTCTCCTTCAGTAGCTTCTGTGACCTGTAGTGTGGAGCTCCATAAGGCTGCTTTCCACTTCTGGTTCATCCCTAGGATGCGATAGGAACTGTCAGTGAAAAGAGTGTAGTGTGTTTCTTCTGCTGGCAGTTGGTTGTATGGTGCAGCCTGTGCCAATTGTTCCTGCTCCTCTTCATTAGTAAGACCAAAGTTTTCACCTTCGGGCCAGTTGGTGATTATTTCCAAAATCCCAGGGTGGTTCAGATTTCCAATATGGGTGCACTGTGTGATGAGGGCTATCCATTTGCTCCATGTGGCATTGGTGGCATGATGGATAGAGGGAACATTTCCTTTAAACATCTGCCCCAGCACCAGTAGTCAGGGTGCCATGAGATGTTGTGATTCTGTGATGATTACTTCTGGGGTGTCTTGGACTCCTTCATAGGCTCCTAGGATTCCCTTCCTTGTTTGGGTGTAGTTGGCTTCTGACCCTCTGTAACTTTGGCTCCAGAATCCTAGCGGTCGGCCTTGTGTCTCTCCAGAAACATTAAGCCAAAGGCTCCAGGACAAGCCATTGTTCCTGGCTTCAGAGTAAAGCATGTTCTTCACCTCTGGACCCATCCTGACTGGACCGAGGGCTACCGCATGAGCAATCTCCTGCTTGATCTGGGCAAAGGCTTGTTGCTGTTCAGGGCCCCACTGGAAAGTGTTCTTGTGAGTGACCAGGTAGAGAGGGCTCACAACCTGGCTGTATTCAGGAATGTGCATTCTCAAAAAAACTATGGCACCTAGGTGTGAAAAATGTTTTTGTGATTTGTGTCAATTGGCAATGGAATCAGCAAATGCTTGTATCTGCTGTGTCGAAAATAGACACAAAGAATGGATTTTAAACTTTCTGATGGAATAGACAAATAAAGCATCGAAATAAAAGAAGTATAGTACAGTAAAAGAGATGAGGTAGCAAGATGACTGATGCTTAGAATAAAATAGATGAAGTTGTGGTAAAGCTAAGAGATATTGCAACAAAGCAACTAAATGCTTATGTATAATAAAAAGCTTGATGCACTTGACAAAATCATGTAGCAGACACCAGTGTAAAGCCTTCCTCCAGACGACCACAAGAAGGACAGGAAGCCAATGACCACCTAGAAAGATTATGAAATTGCTGATCCTAGCTTATTGATATTTACTGATTCAGACTAATCAAGCACATTAGAAAATGCTTTTTAGGCTTTAAAACAGTATATATACTTTGCTGAACTTGTAAGTTGTGTGTGCCGTGAGTGGAGTGGTGACTCCCCAGCCACCCAACGCTGCTTGCCTGCTTGCTTGCTTTACAATAAAAGATATAAAAATGAAATTCGGTTTGGCTACTGAAATTTTCTATCATAGGAAAGCTTGCATTTCCTTTTTGTTGGTTGATGGGGACATTGCAGTGATCTTATTGATGACTTTGGTGGGAATCTGATGCTGTACATCTTGACACTTTACTCCCAGGAACTGGATCTCTCGGGCAGGTCCCTTGACTTTGCTCTTCTTGATGTCAAAGATGGCTTCCAGGAGAATCTGGATGACTTTTCTCTCCTTTCTCAAATGCCTCCTGTTGGGGGTTGGGTTTTTCCTGTTCTTTCAGAGATACCACAAGAATGGGGGCAGGTAAAAAGAGACGGGGTTGGGGGCAGCCACTGTCTCTCACTGCGTACCTCATAGGAGGCTAGTTGGACCTACGGCTTGGGGAAAGGAGTTTACTGACACTACCATAATCCAGTGTGGAGCTTTCTTCTGCTGCTGGGCCCACATCCCCCTGCCCTGCCAGGATATCCCACAGGTTCCAGCTATTTGATGTGGAGTTTTGATACATTCTCATCCACTCCTTCTCTCCCATCCTGGGATTTCTGCTCATCCCTGCCATTCCAGCCTGCTGCTTCTGAGAGTCCTGCTAGGGGCACCGGGATCAGCTGCCACAGGGGTTTGGGAAGCAAAGCCTCTCTTCCATCCCTTCCTGTCTCAACCGAGTCGCCATTGCCACATGCTTCTTGAGCCCACGCCGGAGTGCTCCCTGCAGTCATGGGGGAATCAATGGACCTGCCAGCACCCCTGCCAGCTGCGGCTGTAACTACACCAAATGGGAAAGTGCCGCAGCCGAAAAGTCTGTTGCTGAGTTCCTGGTTCTGTTTGTTATTAATGCTGTAGTTCTTGTTGTTTGTTTGCTTTATTATATATACTAGTAAAGAAATGTTATTCTTATTCCCATATCTTTGCCTTAGAGCTCCCTTAATTTCAAAATTCTGATAGTTCAGAGGGAGGGGGGTTACATTCTCCATTCCAAGGGAGACTCCTGCCTTCCCTAATAGAAACCTGTCTTGCAAACCAAGACAGATTTTGGCACCCAATGGTAGGGCTCAAGGGCATAGAGAGAAAAAGGATGAAAAAAGAATAACAGTTCTTGAGTAACCTAATTTTTTGTGTGCTAGATATAGAAACCTCATTAGATATCACCATGTGGTCTAGCTTCCCCTGGCTTGGGTGGCATGTGGTTGTGGAAACATTTCTTCCATTTGCAAGCCCTTTTCTAAACATGGATCTTACAACTAAAGTTACTGTGGCTACTACCCAATTTGTTTTATGGGTTAATAAGGTGAGGAATTAATAGATTTTTAACTTCCTCTGGAACGCGGGCACATGTATTCAAAGGTACCACACACTAACTGCATGGTTTTGGAGTTACTTTAATAATGGTACCCACTGTGAGGAAATGACACTTGGGGAAATTTTCTCCCGACCCTTCAACCAGCTCTTTGGGTCTACCCCACCAGTTTTCAAAGGGTTCAAATCTTCTCTAAATGATAAAAATATCATAGAGTGGTTGGTGTTGCTGATATGCCTGTTAAGCTTGTGCTGCCAGGGCAGAAGTGGGTTTTCCATCCTATCTTTTCATATTTTCCCCATGGTCACACAGGAAAAACCACAGCTCAGCTTGTGAGGTGTATCCTCTCTTCCAAGCTGGGGGACATCTGCTTCTGATAGCAGGGCCTCTGGTCCATACTGACGAGATTTGGAGAAGGTCCTCTTTACGCTCCTTTGTAGGAATGTGCCCCCTGTTGACAGAGTGACCAAATTATCCTTTGTCTCTTAAAAAAGGAAAAAAGCCCAGAAGTTTCTCTCCTCAGTTAGGTAAAAAGGCACTTCATAGGACTTTGGGGACTTCATCTCAAACTTAAGGATAGCCAATTGGACAGAAGCCAAAAAGTCCCACCTAAGAAATTTACTAGAAAAAAAAAGACAACAAAGGAAATAATCGCTTTTGTGGGGTGTTTTACCAGAAGCAAGAATCTCTTGCCCCGGCTTGGTTTTTCTCTGTAAAGAGTTTTGTTATTTTGTCTTTTATTAAAACTTTTCTGCTTCCAACACTGCCACAGAAGCCATCCTGCTGATTTTATGCCACCTGAGGTGGCTCAGCTATCTCGGGTGTCCAAGGTTGATAAGGAAGTGAGTTTTTTGGGAGTTTGTGGTCAAACCAATCAGTGCTGAGATTTTAATATTGGCACCTGGTGCGGCCACTGAGGACATGGAAACGCCTCTGAGAACACAGGCGGTTAAAAGCAGAGAACTCCCAGGGAAACTCTCTCTTGGTTCTGGTCCATGAAAGAGGTCAGACCTCCCCTGCCCAGCTGCGAGCTGGGTGGGGTAGGGGAAGCCATACGGCCTGGGTGAGGTAGGCCATAGCCTTGGACGGAGAAGGGAGGTGAAGGCCTCTGCAGGATGGAAGGGCGGAGGAACACTGAGAGGCATCGGGCAGCCCCCCCCCCCCCCCCCCCCCAGGGGAGAGAGAGAGAGAGACCCTGTGCCTGTACTTGTGCCACCTTGAAATTTGATATTGTGCTGGCAGCGCGGCCAGGAGGAGAAGGAGAAGGAGGGGTGCAGCGAGAAGGTGCCCAGCAGGGCAGCATGGGAGTTCTGGACAAGCAGAACCTGAGATTTTAACCCTTTTTTTGGGCAATGGAAATCTTACAAATGCTGATCCTCCTGGAGCTGAATGAGAAGAAAGATAGAGATGAAATAGGAGGAAATGGACAAGTGTGATGAAAGTTCGTGCAAGTGAAAGATGTTAGAAAATGTTGAGAAGAATCCTAGGTGGGAGGAGATGATGGAGTGGCGTTTGGTTGGACTTTTCTTGTATAGCCATGGACAGAACCATTTTTTTTCTTTCCCTGTGACACAGAGACTGCATTTAGGAAGAGGCAATGGCTTGGAGCCAAGAGAGTGCAGTGATGTTATGTGAAGGAGTGTGTGAACAGACACGGATGAGGAGGGTGATGCCCCCTGTCTTCAATGAAGAAGAAGATCTCTGTTCTCAAGACCCCTCGGCCCCAGAGGGTGAATTTAGGGGAGACAGGTGTCCCAAAAGTGAGAGACTCATGCTTTTTTGGAACTGGGCAAAGCATCCTTAAAAGGGGAACCCTAGAAGCAGCTCTGGTCCATGCACAGTGGTGAGAGCACTGTACATGGAAAGGAGATGTCACGATGGCAAATGTTCTCCAGGCGGTGCCACGTGTGACATGGAAACACAAGAGGTTTCAACTGTGATTCCTGGGGAAGCCTATGGTACAAGAGGGACTCCTCTCTTCTTGACAAACTGAGAATTGATTATCTGAAGGGTGGTGATGAACTGAGAGTTGATTATCTGAGGGGTGGTAACTTGATTGAGAATCCAAGGTTTTGTATCACTATGCTGTGTTGGAAATATGGTGAGGGGAGGAGGAATGTTTTTGGAAGGTTTTCATTCTGAGTTCTGTGTGTGTGTTTCTTTTACATATTGTTAGTTAATAAAGTTTTTTCCCTGTATTCCTAAGTTGGAGCCTGCTTTGCTCCATTTCTGGTCACATCTCACAGCAGACATTAAGGAGAATATATTTGCATGGGGGCACTGGCATTGTGCCAGTGTCAAACCACGACCATCGGGTGTGATATAAATCTCCAAGAGCTTATAAGACCTTGCTCAAGGAGACCTTTATATCACTCCTTCCTGAGTCTCTGATGGGTGTCCTCAATCTTGTTTTCCATTTTCTGTATGCATTCTGACAGACATTTTTCCACAGCTGAGATTCTTGCTTGAGTTGAGCCCTGCACAGTGTCTGCATATTCCTGGAGCCTCCTCACCATAGTATTTACTGTCTTGTCCTCGTCATTCCACTTCATCATTGCTGAAGTAGGGGCATATACTGGTGGCGCATGTCATGCAAGTTTCAGTAACATCACTGGTGTACATTTTGCCATGTCTGGGCTCCTAATTGTTTGGTTGTCTAAGAAATCAATCTCTATCACCACCAAATCTCTCAAGTGTTGAATCCCTTGTTCCATGGTCTTCCAGGGGTTTTGCTGCAGCTGCAGGTCTTCTCAGCAAAGGTATCTTTCCCTCATGCTTCCTAAGAGCTGTGTCCAGAGACTCAGAGCTTCAGGCCCCCTTGTCATTCCCTGATTAATACTCACATCACACGACAGAGATCCCAAATGCCTTGCTTTAGTACTGTCCAGAATCGTACCATTGCCTGCAGTGTCCTGTCGAAGGAGGGAGACCAGGACACCAGATGGTCATCAACAGGTCCCGTTTATTGAAGAACGCATGAAACACTTATACAGCAAGTAATAAGCTTATGAATATTCTGTAAGCCAAGCGATCTATTGGTTAAACTATACCATCAACTCTTCCTCATTCCTTTGGGTCTACGTTCTCTATTTCTTCGTCTTTCTGTCCATTCGTTATCATACTCAGCTAGGCCCAAGGACACGCTATCTTGCAGGTGCAGGACTTGGAATTAGCCACAGCCTTGTACTTTTCCATTCTCTAGTCAGCTAAATTCCCAACAGACACCCTGCCTGCAAAAAGGGCCTCTGCCCTAGTTAGGACATCTTTACCAAATTGATTCGGCTGTGTCCCCTCTCCTTAAGCCACTCTTTGACAAAACTCTCCACAGTGTCCCAGATCTGGACCAACCAACTTAATATAGATTCATCAGGCCATCAGGTGTAATCTTTTCTTAGACTGCAAAGGTTTTCTATGAACAGGGACTCAATAATGATTTCTGGTTCAGATTCCTCTGCTGGGTGTGAGGATCCTGACTCCCCATCACCATCCACTGGGCGAATGGATTTGGTTTTGTGTTTCTTTCTCTAGACAAAGGCAATTGCTATTGGCTTAGGCTCCCCATCTGGTTTAACTGCAGCCTGAGTGACTGGGGTATCTGCTGATTTATCTTCTTGCCCCCTGGCTGTACCTACTGCCCTACAGTGTCTATCAGTGTGCGGTAAGCATTAGCCAGGGCCTAGCATATTGCAATGAGCTTTTTTTCTCATTAGAGTTGTTATTGCAATTTTCTTTCAGATATTTCCCCACCTTAGCAGGATTCTGAAATTGTTTGGGGAAAGTTCCAAGCTTTTAGAGGCGGAGAATTCCTTCAGGGTTTGGCCTATGTCCTCCCACACACCACGCAGAATTTTCCACAACCGGGGCACATGTCTGGACAGCCCCTCTAGAAATCTCAGCCCTCATTCTAGACAAGGTGCAGACAGTATAGGGGAAACCTACCAGATAAAACACCAGGAAGGTGGTATCTTGAACATCCAGGGGAAACAGCGCATTCTCAAATGGTGACATGCCAGATCTGAAGGGGAAGAAGGAGATGAAGGGCTGGGAAATATCCCTAATTTTCCCCCCTAACAGACTGGGTGTAATTACTAATAAACCCCAAAACAAGGCTACCAAGGCCATGATGGAAAAAAGAACAAAGCATACACATTCTCAATGGTTCCCATTACTTCTGTGAAACTTCTATAAATCACTATTACCAGGCACAGGGGAAGAGGAGTTCACGTAGCAGCACGGAGCAGAGCAGATGGGAAACCTGTTGAATTTCTGGCATGTGTCCTCCTTGCAGAAGCCAAAGTTGGTGGATTCTAATGTCCTTTCTCATGTTGGTTCAACTCCTCCGAGGTCGGGTTCAGGGCAGCTCCCAGATGGGCCGAGAAGAAAAACAAGCTGAGCTGAAAACAGTTCAAGGGAACAGAAAACCAAAACAGAGAGGGTTCCGGGTACAGCCTCCAGGCTAGGGGAAGGGAAGAAAAAAATCTTCTTGCTTCAATCTTGCAAAATACCCAATCCAACAAAAGGAACAATGCAGCGTCCCTGGTCCACGCTGTCCAGAGCACACCAGAAAGAGGTTGAACAGAGCCTGTGCCTGGTGTTCCCAGGCTCCGACACCACCTCCTGTTCACCTTAAAGATATTGCAGACATTTTTGTGCATAAAGCAGATGATTAGGAAATAAAGTATCATCATAAAATCACCCCAAGAAAAAAGGAAAAGAGGAGACAGAAGAGGGAAGCAAGGGAAGAAAAGAAAAAGGAGTCAGTAGAAAAAGAATCAACAAAAATGAATAAAAAGGAGACAGAAGAAAAAGAAGAAACAAAAGAGAAGAAGGAGAAACAAAAAAAGTGAGAAGCAAGAAAAGCGAAGAGAAAGAAGAGGCAGAAGAGATAAAATCAAGGGAAGAGAAGAAAAAAATGACAGAAGAGAAAGAAGTAGCAGAAGAGAAGTAAAAGAAGAAAAAAGAAGAAAAAGAAAAAAATAGAGGAAAGAGAAGCAACAGAAAATAAAAAATAGAAGAGAAAGAAGTAAAATAAGAGAAAAGAATATGTAAAATAAATGACCAACAGAAAAGAAAAAAGAGATGAGAAAAAAGCAACAAATAGAATAAAAAGGATAGACAGAGGAGAAGGAATCAATGGGAGAGATAAAAAAAGAATAGAAGAGAGAGAAGTAACAGAATTGAAAAGAAAGACTCAGAAGAGACAGAAGCAGCAGAAGGGGGGAAAAGAGACAGAAAAAAGAGAGAAAAGAGAGAAGCAGTGGAGAAAAGCAAAGGAAGAAACAAGAGAAAACAAAGAAAGGGAGGAAAAGGAAAAGACAGAATGGAAAAAAACAATTGAAGAGAAGAAAAAGACAACAGAAGAGAAAGAAGATACAGAAGAGCAGAAAAAAAAGAAGAGACAGTAGATAAAGAGGCAACAGTAAAGAAGAAAAAAGGGAGAAAAAAGAGAGAAGTGATGGAAGAGAAGATAAAGAAGAGACCAAAAAAAAAAAAAAAGCAATGGAAATGAAGAGAAAGAAGCAACAAAAGCGAAGAAAAAAGATTAAAGAGAAAGAAGCAACAAAAATTAAAATAAAGAACAGAAAGAAGCAACAGAAGAGATAAAAGAAGAGAGATGGGAGAATGAAGCAATGAAAGAAGAAAAAAAAAGAAGGAAGAGAAGAGAAGAGAAGAGAAGAGAAGAGAAGAGAAGAGAAGAGAAGAGAAGAGAAGAGAAGAGAAGAGAAGAGAAGAGAAGAGAAGAGAAGAGAAAGAGAGAAAGAATAGACAAAAAGAAGGAAAAAAGACAAGAGCAAGATGCAACAGAAGAGAAGGAAAAGAAGAGGCAGAAGAAGGAGAAGAAACAGTAAGAAGAGAGAAGCAACACAAATGAAGGGAAAAAAAGAGAGAGAAGTGGAAGAACCAACAGAAAAAACAGAGAAGACACAGAAGCCATAAATGAGAAGAAAGAAGCAACATGAGAGAAAGAAGCAACAGAAGAGAAGTAACAGAAGGCACAGGAGACAAGAAATGGAAGAGAAGAAACAGAAGAGACAGAAGAGAGAAAAGCAAGGGAAGAAAAAACCCTCCCTGGGCATACATTCCAGAGGTTCCTTCAAGGGGATTCAACATATCATCCTGTCTTGAGTAATACCTAGCAGCTCGGTCATGGGAAGCTGAGGCTACCTTTGAGACAGAGTAGGGATCCGTCCTGAATTAGGTGAAGTGTCTGACAACGGTGAAAAGTCAAATGGCCAAAGCTGAAGGAAAAACTCGCATGCCGAGACAGCAAGGAGACAGAGAAAGAAAAACAGAAAAGACCACGAGGTCAATTTGCCCCAACCTAGAAATTCCTTTGATAAACAAGAACTGGTGCTAAATGTCATGCAAGATGAATATGTATGAACTTATTGTGAAACTGTATGCATATGCATTTGGAGGGGGGATAAAAGGAGGTCTGAAATCTTCAGGGGTACGCATGCCCTTTTGGGGAGGCTTGCGTCCGGCGCGCATCGTAATAAAAGCATACCGGGCTTTACAACTTTTACAAGTTGTGAGGTTTCTTCTTTTCTCCGCAAAACATTTTGGCGAGCCAAGCCAGGAGTTCTCTGTCCCCGCAGGGGCAGGGGGGATAGACGGACCTCCAAGGCGTGCCCCAGGATTTTTTCCTGGTGGGGCTCCGCTTGTCTCAACTTGCCACCTGCGAGGACAGACAACGACCCGCTGGCCTGCGGAGGAGAATACGGTATGTACTATGGGGCCCCAGGGGGGGAGGAAGGAGAGAAAGGGAATAAATCACCCAGAGACGTCTGGGTTCATGGGTTCAGCTGATAGAGCAGCTGTATTAGAGACGGGGTTCAGCTGATAGAGCAGCTGTATTAGAGACGGAGTTCATCGTTCTGATAGAGCAGACCGCTAGCGGCTTTGGGGGTAAGCCGAGTGAACCCGTGTATGTGTGTATTGGGGATTCATAGTTCTGATAGAGCAGAACTGGTGAGCTCGCGTGTGTTTTGTGTGTGTGATGTCCGGACGCTGTGTTGCTGTATGGTTAATGTGTGTGGCAAGTGCACTGTGTTTGTGATCGTGCAGGTTATATGTGTATGGTGTATAAAAGAGAGTAAATCTACAGTGCCCTATAGTGCGGGGGGTCAGTACTCCCCGTGTTTGAAGCAGCCGAGTGAGGCCAGAGGCGCAGGCTGCAGCAGGCTGCGGGGGCAGGGAGAGAAGTGCCCCGCGGAGAAGCGAGTGGAGGAATGTCAGTGATGGTATTTATCGTGTTTGAATGTAGTGATTTGTGTAGATTTGGCACATTTTAACCGTGAGTATGAGCTCAGAGAGTTCCTTTGCCTTGGATGTTTGGACTTGATCTCTAGACTGTGGGCTGTTATTTTGATTGTGTCCAGGAAAATTGATATGAGTAAATGCTGAATTATGGTATGCTGTGTTTTGTTGAGAAAAGTGAGCACTTTGAGAAATATGCCCCTGCCCAGTGATTTTGTGTGGTGATTTTCTTCCGCTGCATTGTGGTAAGTTGATTCTCAGATTGTATAGTGGTGTTTGTGGAGATTTTAAGATTTTGTTGCAACAAGAGTAGCATTTTACATAGGAGAACTATAGTACGGTGATTTGTGTTTAACTTCGATAAAAAGAGTTAAAGGAATTCCAAGAATTCTCCCCCTCATAGTAATTCAAGCCTTGGCTCTAGTGAACTTGAGATAAAGGGGGGGGGGAGGGAGAGTGCGTGTGTGCGTGTGTCTATGTCTGTGGGCATATCAGAGTTTCAGCTGTGACTAGCACAGCCTTTTTGCAAAGCAGCAAAACAAGTGTAAGTAGACACAGTGCTTAATTAGATTGTGCAAGAAGAGAACTAGAAAAGACTGATATTTTGCAAAACAGAGTTTATATAGAAGGGATGAATGAGATGAATTAGTTAATGAGACTTATGAGGTTTATGAGACTTCAGTTGGTACTGCAGTAAGTCTTTACTGGAAACAATCCGCTGAAAGGATTTAAAATTCTCTGTAACAAACAGAATAGCCTGCCTTTGTGGGCAATTTCGGGGAGCCTTTGTTACATCAAGAGGCTGGCACGCTGTGTGAGGTGACAGTGGCTGTGCCCTGGGCACAGGGACAGCTCTGGCTGCCCCGTCTCCCCAGGGAACAAGAGAATGGCCTGTGGGCAAAAGCTGGATGTGCAGGTATTATTGCAGTGCGGTGTTTATGAGAAACACTGGTATTACTGTTTTGCTGTTCCAATAAGTGTCAGGGTACACGCCCCGAGTGTAAATTAGAGGTTCCTGGTCGAGCGGATTCAGAACCTAAGGTCTTAGAGCTTGTGTGTGTGAATCACATCTGAAACCCGCCACCTGGAGCTGTGAGTATAGGAGGAAAACTGAGAAACTACTGTGAAGGTCTGTAAAAAGGTTTGAATGGAAGCGAGATAGGGCAAGGAGAAATAAATAATGAGAACTGACCAGAGCAAACAGGTTCCTAAATTAGCCCCTTTTGGGAGGGGCTCACTGGGAGGAGGTTGCCAGTAAGAGCAGCTCAGAAAATAAAAAGATTTATAGTGCTTCATTGCTGTTAGTACTGTTTTATAATAGGAAGATAAATGGGATAGTTTTTGTATGCTGAGATGTCTTTTGTTTTAAGAAATCACCCAGAATGACAAAGAGACTGTGAGATCAGACCGCCCTCTGGTCTTGGCCCTTGAAAAGGAAAACAAGGCAAAGAGAAAGCAAATCAAACATGTTGTTCAGCATGCAGCATAAGATAGCAACGTATGAAATCAGGCAAGGATTATCACGCTGAAATGCGAAGCAATCACAGTTCGCAAAATGAGTACATATGACCTGCTAAAGGCTTCCTCCCAAGGTAAGGGAGGAGGGGTAAAGATGACCTCCCCAAAAGGGAAGAATTTTTGTCGGCACAAGGGTCATGTGTTCAGTTTTAAATAAAGCTTTAGTACCTGTGGAGAATGTTTATGTTGTAGTGTGGGGAATGAACAACTGGCCAGTCTGAGAAGGCATACTTTTGCAAACCTTTAAAGTAACATGTGTTCTATGTGTACCTAAAAGCTTTTGTACAATTCACTCAATTTGCTAAACATTCTCAAATGAGAAATGTTACTCTGGAGGCAAATAATATAAAGATGTTAGGCTTAATATTAACAGACACTGAAATTAAGAAAGACATTAGTAAGGAGATATTAGAATAAGTAAATAAGTGTTTTCAAGGGTATGGGCCTCTGCTGCACCAGGGAGAGTGAAAGATGCTCCCCCATCAAGCTTAATGAAAGAACACAACCAGTGAGAACTGAGTAGTACCCTCAAAAGGAAGGTAAGGAAGGAATCAGTCCAATAACTGATAGTACTGGATTACTGGATTAAGGGCTGTCAAAGGGATAACACAGAATTTGTACCCTGTGGTAGCAAATCCATAGACCTTACTAACTTGTTTAACACCTGAGCTAACCTGGTTCACTGTTTTAGGCCTAAGAGATGCCTTCTTTTGCCTCCCTATCCACAAAGCCAGCCAGAACATTTTTGCATTCAAACACAAGCTCACATAGTCCATGTGCCTGAAGGCTTCAAAATTCCCCACTCCGATTGGAGAACAGCTTGCAAAGACCCAGAGTCCCAGGAAGCTCCACAAGAGGAAAGGAGGCTGTTGCAGTACGTGGATGATCTTCTAGTAGCCACTCAGACGAGGGAAGCGAGAGAAGCCTGGACGGTAAGCCTTTTAAATTTCCTAGGACTCCAAGGACGCAGAGTCTCAAAGAAAAAGGCACAGGTAGTGAAACAAGGTAATCTACCTGGAGAAAGAAGTGAGTGCTGAGCAGCAGACTTTAAGGCAGGGAAGCCCTATGCCAAACCCTGAACCCCAGACAATGAAAGAACTCCAAACCTTCTTAGGCATGGCAGAGTAGTCCCAGCTGTGGGTTCATAATTATGGACTGTTCGCCAGACCCCTCTATGCTCTTATTGCCAATGGGAACTGAGATCTCCAGTGGACAAGAGACACCACACGGGCCTTTCACCAGCTAGAGAGTCCCCTCATGTCGGCTCCAGCTTTGAAACTTCCAGATGTAAGTAAAGCATTCTTTCTATTTTTCCACGCAAGTTTACCCTGGGACAAAAAATGACTGTGCTAGTGTCCCACACAGTGTCCGCAGTACTGGAAGTAAAGGGTGGCCACTGGCTTTCACCAGAGAGGTTTCTGAAATACCAGGCCATCATGGTAGAGCAAGATGATGTAGAGATAGTGGTGACTAATATTGTCAACCCAGCTTCTTTTCTCAGTGGAATCAAGGAGAAGCAGTACACCACGATTGCCTAGAGACCATTGAAGCTACCTACTCCAGCCGCCCAGACTTAAAGGACACTCCTCCGGACGATGCAGGGACCTGGTTCACTGACAAGAAAGCAACATTGCAAAATTCATAGTGACTACCTGCAGAGAGGTAATAGAGTCTGGACCCTTACCAACAGGTACCTCTGCACAGGATGCTGAGATAAATGCATGGACCCATGCCTTAGAAACAGCAAAAGGCATTCAGAGTTGTGCATGCACATGGGGCCATCTGGAAGGAGAGGGGACTGCTGACCTCACAGCGAAAGAAGAGACAATCCAGCTGCTGGAAGCAGTTCAGCTACCTGAAAAAGCATATTAAGGCACACCAGAGAGTGAGCTTAAAATTGGAGGAAAGAAATGAGCTGGAGGATGGAGAGGCAAAGAAATCAGCAAAGGGTGAGGTACAGATTTTCCTCGAAGGTAAGCCATGATACAATAATACTAATCAAAAGAGACGTACAACTGCAAGGGGTGGGCTACCATTGAAAGAGAGCTAGTAATCCCTTCCCATTTTCGTGGTTACTAGTGAAGGAAGGGCACTAGAAAACACACTAGGGCCTAACTACCTAAAGCCTTTTATAGAGTGTGGCTCCTTTCTCGAAATGACCAAGGCTGCGAGTGATACAGAGTGCATTGAAATGAAGTGTTGACTTTGAAGTAGTAATTCCCACAGGCTTTCTAGAACACACATCTGATTGAAACAATCGTTGTATCGTTGTCAGGAATTTATATACCACTATCAGTCAGGTGAGCTGATAATGTGATCCTTGCCTCCAGACTAACCTCAAAATACCCCCCCCGGGCCAAAACTCGGTCAGACTGGGAGAGGCCATGGGCCTGTACAGCAGCGGCAAATCAACTTTTCAGAACTCCCAAGGAAAGGGGGGTATCAGTATTTACTGGTATTAATAGATACATTTTCAGGGTGGCCAGAAACATTCCCCACCAGAACTGTCAAAGCTCAAGAGGTGACCAGATCATTTTTACAAGAGATAATACCACGCTTCAGAGTTCCAGCCACAATATCCTCAGATAAAGAATCACCTTTCATTTCCAAAATAGTGCAACAGATTAGTAGCCATCTGGGCATAGATTAGGAACTTCACACCCCATACCACCCCCAATCAAGTGGCCAGGTGGAGAGAATGAATCATTTGATTAAGCAGCAAATCATAAGACTGGGGCAAGAAGCTCTTCCACTAGCACTATTGCAAATTCAAACTAAACCTTTTGAGCTAAAGGAATGCTGAATCCTTTTGGAATGCCTTATAAAAGACCATATAGAATAAAAGGGGAATGTCCAGAATGTCCACTTACATGGTGGCATCAAGCAAACGGCTCAGAGAAATTGAGAAACATGTGGCTGGAACTCAGAGCAGGGAGTTAGACAGCCTGGGGATGATGTAAATGTTAAGTCTCTTACACAGAAGACTTCGGAACCATAGTGGGAGAGACCACTGCAAGTACCTCTCACCACCTTCACTGCAATCAAAATCAAGGAGCAGAATGCCTGGATCCATCACTCTCGGGTGAAGAAGGCCCAGAAGCCCCTTCAGGAGTGACACCAGGAGACAATGAACTGAGACTAAAACTTATTCGGGCAAAATGAGTATATTGCGGTCGGGAGTAGCTCATACTTTAGTGCACAGAGTTGTTTTGTATGGAATTAAAACTGAAGTTTTAGAACTAGAGAGTACCTCTACCCAAAGCAATGCTGAATGGCCTTGGTCCCTGGCATTTAATCAGTATACTGGATCCATGGGAAAACCTTCTGAGATAAAAGATTTAAACATATCTACTGTAGTAATCCACGAGAATCAGGTATGTGAGGAGTAAGAATAGCAAGAACGAGAACTGTGAACACTTCAAGGAATCTGAGGAGAAGAAATCAAAGTAAAGTGCTGGGTCATCAATTGGATGGCTTATGAGAGACCAGATGTAATTAGTGTCTGAACCTCCCCTGGTGTATATGAACACCAGGAAGTCTGTGATAGCCGAAGTGAATCAGACTGTTGGTGTAATTTCACCCTGATACAGCCTGTATAAGTGACCTGCCTTTGAGCTTGAGTTACTGTCAGACTTTCATTTGAATTCAAAGTACACACTGCACTTTTTAACACAGCGAGGCCTTATACACCCCATACTAGTTCAGACTCTACCCAAACTCCAAACTTGAACCTAACGTAGTAAAGAATGTGACTGAACAACAGCTATTATTCAATCCAGAATGGTCTCTCAAACGTGTGGAGCTGATAATGCAAATTAACATCTCAAAAATCCAACCAGCCTGCTCCTCCTTCCTAAAAACTTCCTTTGAGGGCTGGAAACATGGTCACAAGAACAGGCATATCTCAGGAGCAGAACAAGAAAGGAAGGAGCCAGCTCTCCTGGTGCCTAAAACCAGGAACACCAACAAATCAGTTTCCTTAGGTCATTTTCCAAGCTGGTTGGCTGAACACCCAGGCAATGGCTGGTAAAGGGTGCTGAACTGCAGGTTGTAAATTAACCCAAGCAAGGAAGGTGATTTTCCTTATTTATAGCTGTCCCTTTTCCTAGTGAGATTTGGATCAGTGATTGTCCCAGTCTGAGGCGGTTGGATTCTGCTTAAAAGAAGTAGAGAGAGAGACCCTCTCAGAGCTCAGCAGCAGGCTGTAGGATTTTGAGCACCACTTTTGTGCTGAGTGTTTCAAGTAGCAGAAACCTGATCCCAGTTTCTTCTGAGGCACTGCAATGAATTTAGGCTTTTCTCTCAAGATTTCCCCTCCATTATCTTCTGCCCTGAACACAGTCCACAGCTTGATCTTAGCTAGGGGCAAGGTGGGTGAGGTTTCGTAGACCAGGAGAGACATTCCTGCTTGCCACACATCTGAGAAATCAGGTGCTTTGGAGGGAGAGGGAGAGGTTAGATTCCCTGAGGTCTCTACATTTCAGAACAAACATCTACCTCAAGTATGACCTAAACCTCTGTCAGGTACACTTGTGAAGTGTGTCTGAATTTGCAGTATGAGCCCAGCACATCCCTCTGGCAGGGAGAGATGATCATGGACAGAAAGCAGTTCCTGTTCTGTTGTGGTGTGTTGCAATGTCCTGTTTTAAACTTCCGAGTCCCTTCCCAGGTGTGCCTATGCCTCTCTCCCTGCCCCCTCGCCCCCTTGCTGAGTGTGCCCTGTCAATCAGGCTAACATACCAGCAAGGCGTCGTGTGATTCGTCGATTTCAAAGGATGCTTCTCAGGCCTGGGGGTCATTGGCCTGTCTAAGTGTCATCCTCCCTTGAGACCCTGCCCCCTTCACCTGGTTGGTAACTCACCTGTCCCCTCCCCTTCCCCTGTCCCCGAGCTTATAAAGTTAATGAGACCATGCGGCCGGCGTTCTGTTAGCAGCAGTGGCCCAGTGCAGACCTCTGTACTCTTGGAATAAACATCTGGCTACCTTCTAGCAGAATCCATTCCCTTTCTCTCTACCATCGCCAGAAGCTCTCTCCTGAGGAGAACGGAGTCCTGTCTTGTGCCCCGCTGCACTCTGCCGCCAGCCAAGGTATCTCTGGGGTAAAACACCGCAGTGCTGCCTGTGGCCCAGCAGCGAAGGTCAGAACTGGCCTGGGCACCATCTAACTGGTTATATTGGGATACATATTCCAATACTGTTCCCCATAACAAACATCTAACTGGCATATTAGGGACAAGATTAGGAGTTTTAAATGGAATTGATTCAGAAATACTGATGAATAAACTGGCTGCTGCAGCAGGTAGCCTAACAAAATTGAAGCAGCCTTTATAGTAATCTCTATTAGCATTAGGAACTAGCCAGTGACAGATTTCAAAAGTACTGCCAAAGTAAAGAAGTATGAAGAGGCCGGGGACCAAGACCACAAATTGATAGTAGAAGCACTTAGTATAGTTCCAGATAATGTGTCTTTAGCTTTCAGTTGTATACAAGCACAGTTATGGATACAAGCAACAGCAGCTCTGATCATATAGGAAAGGGGTGAAGGTAATTTTCCAGCTGAAATTCTGAAAATTGAGTGAGATAATGCAATTGATTTTGAAAAGAAGTTTCAATCCTGGTGGACTATGGTGAATTTCACCTATGATCCTGTTTCTAATGTGGCCACTGCCTTTGTGCTTACCATACGTAATGCCACTGTTTATGTTATCCATCCCATCATTGCCCTAAGATTAAACCATGAAGAAACAATACTCTATCCTTCAGAACATAGAGTGTGGGCACGAAAAGATGAATGAAAAGTGGCAGACAGTAAACTTAGAATCCTGCATCACTAGAGAACAAATGAGATTCATTTGTGAAAGCAATACTGCTAATGCCCAGGATGTGTTTGGACACTGAACAGGGTATTTGCCACTTTGAAATTCATCCAGTCACTGACCAGAAAACTGTGCTCGTATATACTGGAAAAGGGCGTATGTTTGAGAACTGCTTGTGCTGCTGTACAAATTGATAGCAATGATGTTATTCTGTTTAGTAGAAACCATTCTAATCTCTGTATTTGTAATTTTATTAAGATTATTGGGTGTGATTTTTCGTTTTTGGTACCAGTAACATCCCACCAGCTGATTACAGCCAATTACACAGTGTATCACAGACTACCACCTACCCCTATTGGGACGAACCCTACATTGGTAAAGCAATTAATTAAGCACCAAGACCTATTAGAAGTCTTGAAAGGAATCCAAGAAAGTTGAAAGAAAACCTTAATTACTGTCCAACATGATACAAAGGAGATAACCAGAGTTCTACAAAGAATAAAATAAAATATAGATCATCACTGGTGAGATGTGATCTTTGGGTGGTCACCAACTGCAAATGGAATCTTTAATAAGTTGTGCCACCCTATTCTAGTTTTACTAATATTAGTTGGGATAAGCTTAGGATTATCTATTACATTGTTAATTTGGAACTGGAGAATACTACAACGAATGGCTGTACTAACCTCTTTATCAAACGTACATAGTGAAGCATTAAAAGACACTTATTGTCATGAGAGTTTTCATTAAGTAAAAGAATCTACTTATTTCCTAGGAAAGGGGGGAATGAGACAGAGTAGGGATCCGTCCTGAATTAGGTGAAGTGTCTGACAACGGTGAAAAGTCAAACGGCCAAAGCTGAAGGGAAAACTCGCATGCCGAGATAGCAAGGAGACGGAGAAAGAAAAACAGAAAAGACCACGAGGTCAATTTGCCCCAACCTAGAAATTCCTTTGATAAACAAGAACTGGTGCTAAATGTCATGCAAGATGAATATGTATGAACTTATTGTGAAACTGTATGCATATGCATTTGGAGGGGGGATAAAAGGAGGTCTGAAATCTTCAGGGGTACGCATGCCCTTTTGGGGAGGCTTGCGTCCGGCGCGCGTCGTAATAAAAGCATACCGGGCTTTACAACTTTTACAAGTTGTGAGGTTTCTTCTTTTCTCCGCAAAACACCTTCACTTTAGTGGAACACCCTTGCTTAATATTTCCCTCCTTGAATTGATTCACCAGTGCTGCCAGGACAGAAGTGTGTTACCATCCCACTTTCTCATATCTTCCCCATGGTCACACAGGAAAAACCACAGCTCAGCTCGTGGCGTGTACCCCCTCTCTCTAGCTGGGGGACGTTGGGGTTTGACTTTGGGGCCAGTGACTTGCACTGGTGCCTCATGGGAACTGTTCCTCCTCACCTCTTCCTTCACCTCCCTAATCTCTTGGAGGCTCTTAACCACAGCAGAGACATGAGCCTGCATTGGGACACTGACCATAATCTCATAATTCCTGAGCTTGTTGGCTATGGAACCCATTGTCTCTCAGTTGCTCTCGGCATTAATCGTTGTAATGAAGGTGGTGTATTGGGATAGCCCTAGATTTGCCTGGTTGCACAACATTTGTATTTCAGGCTGCACTGAGGGGCTGTGCCAGGATCTCAAGGGGGCCCGGGCTAGAACAGCAGCATGTCACAGGCCAATGGCTTCCTCTCCCCCTACCCAGCAGTTTCTGGTGAAACTCAGTAGCGGCAGAATTCAGGTGAGCCACTGGCCAGACTGGCTGCACTGGGAGGGGAGGACCTGGTGGCAAGATGTTAGCAGCCATGGCCTGGCCCTGCCTCTTCTGGGACCCCGGGGCTTCCCCTGCCTGGCAGCTGCTGGGGCCCAGCCCAGCAGGGACGGGGCCCAGTGGGCTCTCTGGAAAGGGGCCCAGCCCTGCAGAAAAGCCCGCCTTGCCTAGCCCGGGACAGGGGGGGCCGGGCCAGCTTTCTTACCTGTTGCCAGGCCAGAAGAAAGAGAGCTGTTCCCAAGCTTATTCAATTTAAAATATAAATATCACAGAAGTGTGTTCAGCTCTTTAATTGGCTTATTGACATGCCTATTCTCAAAGCTAGCCAGCAATTAGTTTTGCTAAGCACAGAAGAAACTCTTAACAGCTTCTCTCAAAAGTATCACTTCTGTAAGTGGCACCAATGGAAAACCAGCACAATCCCTGTAATGTAACAGTATATAGAGAACATAGTTTTATGGTAACGGTGTGTTTTCTGGCCCATTGCCAAAAACAACCCAGCGCTGGATATTTATCCCTTTTTATCCCTTATTAAACTTTTAAAAATTCTAAAGAGATAACTTTGTTTTTCACAGATTGGAGGTCCCACTGAGAGAAACCTCGAGTCTCATTGGCTCTGGGCAGAGGAGGAAGGGGGGGGAGGGGGCGGGGGTCCCAGGTGAGAGGTGCCCCCACTGAATTAAAGTAGCTTGCCTGGGGCTTCTCCTGCTGCTACAAGTGACTACAGGTTTAACCCTTTGTAGGATAAAAGGCACAAAAAGAAAAAGGGAAGTAAAAGCTTCCTGAGAAAACGTGGCAACTCCTAAATTGTGCACGAAGACCTAGACGGGTGAGTATTTTGCTGAAAAGGGTTTCACCAGAATCCGGGTATGTGTATGTGAATGACACACAGGCTGGACAGTCCAGCATCTGTGAAATGGGTGAGGAGTCTTCATAGCTGCGTTTATGCATTCTCCGCGAGGAGGTTGGCCGGCGAAGGGAAGAAGCGAGTAATGGAGACTGAGTGAAAGCCCGGATTTGGGGAGGTTTAGCTACTTTGGGGTTAAAATGCGGAATAAGAAAAGAAAGAGGAGAGGAATTGCCTGTAATTTCAACTGCAGGAATCCAAATTCCAGGTAGTATTGCACTTGATCTATGTCTGATAGCCTACAGGAATCTTTGCTATATTGAGGGTTCAAACAGTTTAAAGTTGGTGCAGGGTCTGCCAAAAGGTGAGATGCTGAGAACCTGAAATCCCAATATATCCTTGAGTCATGAATGGTTGGGCTGATCTGGGGTGTTAAGCTGCTGAGCCAAAAACACTGACTGAGAGATCTGAGAAACTGATTAGACCTGCTTGATAATAGGGTAAAGAGTGAAATGACCCTTCAGTAAGGCTTTGAATTTCATTTTAAATGCTGTTATATGGCCAGGGTTTTATAGGTATGGGGGTGGCAAGAGAAAGGTTTTAAACTTGGGAAATCTTAGAAGGGTTTAAAGACTACTTTATTTGGAGATAGTTTACTGTGCAACAAATAAGAATCTTTAAAGGAATACTAGTATCTGAGATGTATGTGCATGTCCTTCATTTTGTATGACTGAAAACTGTAACTGCTGAGTGAACGAGATATACTATTAGTATGAAGCAAGTGAGGAGCTTGGATCCATGGTTCTGTTTCTTGGGTGATCGAGATGGCCAGAGAAGAGTGAAGCATTTGTTGTTTATAATAAAGATTTTGTGTTGTCTGTATGAGTGCAATTTTGTGCTAAAGTTGTGGATAGGGATGTGAACCCTGGGTATTGTGTGAGTGTAAAATTTGTCGTAAGAAGTGGCATTGCACAGCCACTCGCAAGAGCAGCTGGTGCTGGGAGTATAGAAGAGCAGAATTAAGAACCAGAAATCAGGCATTAAATTTCTAAATTTTGGTAGGACACGAGGAAGTGGCCAGTCCAAGGACAGGAAAAGCTTGGTAGGAGATGGTGATTGAGTCATAACAGGCAGAAATAATTAAAATAGTGTGTGAAAGACAGTATTTGGTTCCTAGGATTTGGACTGTATCTGAGGAAGACTGGGAAAATAAATGTGAGAAGTGCAAAGTCAGATTTGCATGGAAGTTAAGGAAGGAAGGAGACAAAAAGGGGTGTGTGGGAGGTGTTGGGATAAACTGAAATAATGGGACATAAGGCAAGCAAGGAGAAAGCCTCCAGGGGAAGGGGAAGCAGGAAAGCATCAATGGATATACCTCCCCACAGCCCCCTGAGGATAAAATTGGCACAGTGGGAACATAACCCTGACACAAAGAATAAAAATAAGATTAAAATGATACATTATTGTATGATAGAATAGACTAAAGAGAAGATAAGATCGGACCATTTATTCTGGCCTATACATGGTTCCTTTGAGAGGGGGATGTGCCAAGTTTTAAATATTTTTGTAAATACTAAAGAAGTGGCCAGTCAGGAAGAAAGGGACTATGATGCTTGCTGGGGGGGAAACCTCTCTGGGGGAGGTGAATATGTTTAAATTAAAAGAAGCAAAGAACTGGGACCCCTTAGATTATTTGCCTCCTCCATATCCACCAGCACCTAATGTACCCCCTCCACACCCTGACAGACCTAGCCAGAATACCAGGGAAAGAGCAATCCAATGAGAGGAATTGAAAAATGAGGACCAAGCACTATCACTATACCCCCTCTGGGAAGTACCATTGGGAGGGGCACATAGGGTAATTGGGTTTGTGACAGCCCCACTTAATTCCTCCGAAGTGAGAGCATTTAAAAAAGAATTAAATGGTCTACTAGAAGATCCTATTGGATTAACAGAACAAGTAGACCAATTTTTGGGACCCAATGTTTATACTTGGGATGAAATGCAATCTGTAATAAACCTTTTGTTTACACACGTAGAAAGACAAATGATCCGAGCAGCAGGGGTGCGGATATGGGATAGGGAACATGCAAACTGACCCCCTGGGGAGGAGAAAATGCCATTACAGCACCCAATTTGGGGTGGGGCCACAATAACCCCAGGGGAAGGCAAAACATTGAAGAGTATAGGACATTAATTATCAGGGGAATTAGGGAAGGTGCTCCCTGAACTCAGAATGCCAATAAGGTATTTGCTGAGCATCAAAACAAGGAGGAGACTCCAACTGAATGGCTAGGGAGTTTAACAAGAAATATGAGACAGTACTCAGGAATGAACACTGATACGGAGGCTGGACAAGCTGTTAAAAGTGACCTTCATCACTCATGTTTGGCTGGATATGAGAATAAAGATAGAAAGATTGGATGAGTGTCAAGACAAAGGATTGAATGACCCATTAAAAGAAGCCCAGAAGGTATATGTACTGAGAGATGAAGAAAAAGAAAAGGCAAAAGCTAAAATAATGGTAGCTGCTATTGCTGAGAGAAACTACCGTGCAAGGACCCACTCCTATAAGGAAGTGAGGCCCCAAAAAGGCCAAGACAAACAGAGCCCGGGGAAGGATAAGGGGAACAGAGCTTCCTGGGAAAGAGGCCCTCAAAGGGGAAAAAGGGAATTTAACAACCAAGGTCCAATTTGTCATTATTGCAAGGAAATTGGATATTTAAGGTGGAACTGCTCACAGAGGGAAAAGGAATTGAAAGCTTTTAAGGTGCTCGAGAAACAGACAAAGAGGAATGTCAGAGGATCTATCTCCTGGGGTCAAAATACCAGCAGGAGCAATTGGTAACTAAGAGTAGGCCCCTAGGAGGAGGAACTTTAATTTCTAGTAGATACAGGGACTGAGAGGACATGTGTTTGTAGAATTCCAAAAGGATGCGAAAAAAGCCTAAATACAACTCAAGTAGTAGGGGCGAAAGGAGAAGGATCTAAAGCACCAGTTATAAGAAATGTAATAGTTGAGGCAGCAAACAAAATAGGAATAGGGGATGTTGTATTAGTACCAGAGGCAGGATGCAATTTGCTGGGGAGGAATTTGCAAGTCCAGCTAGGTATTGAGGTGCTTCCAGAGGCAGAGAAAATGGTAGTCAGACTCCTCAGATTAAAACAGGAAGACAAAAGACAAATTGAGGAAGTAGTTTGGGCTGAGCCTGGAAATAGGGGCAAGTTAAACATAACCCCTATAATAATCAAAATAACTAATACAGATTGCCCAATTCAAGTATGGCAATACCCACTCTCTTTAGAAGGGAGAAAAGGGTTGCAGATAGCAGTTCAAGAATTAATTAAAGATGGAACTTTAGAACTGTGCATGTCTCCCCAGAATACCCCCATATTACCAGTAAAAAAAAAAAACAAATGGGACATGCAGGCTTGTCCAAGACCTGAGAGAAGTAAATAAATGAACTATAGATCAATATCCAGTGGAACCCAATCCCTACATGCTATCGAGTAAAATTCCCCCATCGCATTGGTGGTTTAGTGTGATAGACCTCAAAGATGCCTTTTGGGCCTGTCCCCTAACAGGAGAAAGCAGAGATATATTTTCCTTATGAATGGCATGATCCCAATACAGAGAGAAAGTAACAATTCAGATGGATCAAATTACCCAAAGGATTTACTGAGTCCCCTAACCTATTTAGGCAAGCCTTAGAAGAGGTACTGCAATGTTTCCTCATGGTACCAGAAATAAAACTTATCTAATATGTTGATGATTTCCTTCTCTCAGGGGAGGATGGGGTAAAAGTCCGAGAATTCACCATATCATTACTAAATATCTTGGTAAACCAAGGGCTTTGAATATCAAAGGAAAAACTTCACTTTGTGGAAAATGAAGTAAAATACTAAGGGCATATAATAAGCCAAGGGAGTCGGTGATTGAATCCTGAAGGGATTACGGGAATAACCTCACTCTCCCAGCCAAAAACTAAAAAGGAAACCAGAAAACTATTGGGGTGATGCAACCACCGGAGCCCAGGCTAGCTCTGGAGAAACTCCACCACCAGTCCAGGAGTAGGGAACAGCTGAAGTTTGCATTTTACCTGCAGCTGAACCTGAAGAGCAGTTTGCTCTACAGTGAAGAGTGTCACAGGTGTGGCAGGGATGGGGCAAAGGAGAAGGAGGAGGGTCTCTGCTCTTGAGGTTCCAACAGGGAGAAGTTTATTACAGCCAGAAGGGTTAAGAACAAAGATCCCCAACCACTACTGTGCTTGGGTTTCAATACCCAGTGGGAGGGTACAAACAGACAGCAAATGGGGAATCCTTGGGGGAGGAGTGAGGGGATTAGATCACTTGCTTGGGGCCAATTAGGGCAGGTGGGAGGCGAGGGTAGGTCACATGGGCCAATGGGGCATCAAGGTTTAGCAGAGTTTCAGAGGAGTGGTGTAAGAATCCGTGTCTGGACGGGCTGTACAGGTCCAATCCAGCTAGCTATGGACCCCAGCCCACACAATCTTACATGGACGAAAGGCAAAAGACCAGAAGTGCTCTTCTCCACATGGAAATTAATTTCCTCTCTTTATTCCCAGGAGAACCATGAGATGGAAAAACCCACATAGAAAAAGAGACCAGCCAGCTGCCTCTAGAGGGTTTTTATACCCGAGGGAATGGGGGGCAGAGGAAGAGGACTGTTGCAGACATCTTTTCATTAAAAATCCTTTCTTAGGATTTTTCTTCTTGAGAAGCTGAGAGGCTTCAGGAACAAAATGTAAACAATGGTTATCTGCTGCTGTGGAATGCATCAGGTAGATTTTTGATTGGCTCATCTTAGATGTTTATAATTAATGGCCAATCAAGGCTGAACTGTCCTGGACAGAGTCTGAGACAGCTGCCTTTTTTAATAATTCTTTCCATTCTATTCTTATCTTAGCTAGCTTTCTGAGATGAAACTTTTCTTTCTATTGTTTTTAGTATAGTTTTAATGTAATATACACCATAAAATAATAAATCAAGCCTTCTGAACATAGTCAACATTATCGTCTCTTGTCTCACCTAAAAACCCCTGTGAACACCATCACAGAGGACCACAGCCAATGGGATACCAGTGAGGAAGGATGAGGGGAAGGGTAACCCAGGAAAACACCATCAACGCTGACACTTGGGGGGGGAAAGGGGAAGACCATGTGGTCATAAGATACAAATCATGTGAACAGTGCAAATTACCAAACATCCAGTACAAACAACTAAATAACTATTTAGTGCAATACAACACCTCTTCCTTTTCTGTTTAAAAAATTAATGGAAAAGTGTCAAGTTTTTTCTGACACAGATTATGAATTTGTCCACCACTCATGATTTGCAGGCCTGTCAATTTGCTTTAGGTCCACAAACTCTGTGCGGCTGACTTCTGACGTAGTGGAGACTAAACCGTTGATAGCCTTTAAAAGTATGAGATGTAGAATTCAAAACATGAACATGACTAGAAAAAGAACAACAAAAAACAACAGAATTGTCCTAATTATAGAAGTCCACCACCCCGAGAGTCCCCAGTCCTTGAGCAGTCTGCTGAACCAGTCCTCGATTCCTGCTTGACTTGTCCAATCAGGCTTTTAACTTCTCGGAGAGCCACGTGGACTTTGGGTGCTTTTGATGCTAGGTTTGAGTAGCAAAGTCCTTCAAATTCCTGGCACTCGTGTCCATGCAGCAGCAGGAGGAAATCTATGGCCACACGATTTTGGAGTGTGGCCTGCCTGGTAATCTCCTCGTCCTCTAGGAGAGAGCTGATGGCCATGGATGTCAAGTTTGCCTGTTTGACTACCCAGCACTCCAGATGACCCAATTCACCTAGAACCTTGGCTGCTGCAACCCATGGAAGGAACAGGGATACAGCAACTCTTTTTGACTTGGCCCAATAGAAAATTTCTGCATCACAATTTGGTTGTCAACACTTCTCTTTTGAATTTTGCTGATTGAATTGTTCTTTTGAGTCCATTCGCCAATCATGGTTTGGTTGGGTGTCAAAAAGGACAGCCACCCAATGATACATGGCCCTCCTAAAAGCCAAGAAGGGATTCCTGCCCCTGCCCGATCCCCACAAATTAAAAACAAGCCTTTAGGGAGGCTATTGGGATGTGAATTGTACGGGTTATCTGCTGTGATAAGGCTTAAAACCTTACACTGCCATTTGGCAGTGAATTCCTCTCGATACTGTATTATGTTGTTTAAAGGTTTGGTGTTGGAAAGTGTCCGGTTTTCGGCTGTTTGGAGGGCCTGGAAAGGCCCGGAGTGGCCTTGGGGCAGCCCGCGTATCAAAGGACGAGAAGAGGCTTCAGTTCTTCTTTCGGTCTCTATGTTTATTAATTGTTTATCTAAAAGATTTTCTTTCGGCCCGACAGAGGTCTGCTCAGCAGCCAGCCATGAGCACACTGTCCTGCCCTCCGGACAGTCACCTATCTTTATACCCATAGTTACGTGTACAATATTTATCATTTTTCCCCAATACCTTTTATTCTTATTGTCCGGTGCACTTTCAGTAATGACCAATCCCAAAGTGCCACCATCACCACATAAGATGGAGGAGAAGAAGAAGAAGGACAGGACACGCCCCAATTCCTCCATCTTACTTCTCTAAACCCCCCTGTACAGAAATCCTAAACCCTGTGTCTCACCCTCTAATTAACTAATCCCTTCACCATTCACCCCGGTGGAATCCTCCTATCCTCATACAGGTGTCGTCTCCTGTGTAGGATCAAAGTCCAGACACTTCTGGCAACATTCCAGGACTCCCGAGCCCCCCAAGGGTGGTCTCGGTGACTCGGCACCTCAGTCCTGAGGTTCTGAGATCCCACAGGAAAGTAGGATAAACACGAAGTGTATGCAGTATGGTGCAGGGGAGGAGCCCAACAGCTCTAACTCTTGGGGCTCCTGAGCAGCTCTGAGTAACTTTGGCAGCCATTCTTCTTTAAGGTTCCTAGTCATTACAGCTCGCCACTGATGGATATTGTGTGGTTGTGTGTGATGTGATTTGGGACTTGGGTCAGGCATAGGTGTATCAAACTTGATTGGAAACTCTCCAGCTTGCAACGGAATCCCTACCAGGCATGGAGACATAGGGTCTCTCGCTGCTGCAGTGGACAGGCATATATTTTCCTGTTGGAGCATTTGTGCCAGGGTCACCCAGATGTTTTGGCATGGCTGAGGAACGATCCACTCTGCTGTCAGACTGCTCAGTGCAAACAGGATGATATCTCAGACAGGGCTCATCATGAGGTTGGATGGGAGGTAGATTTTTTTCTCTACAAAGGAAAACAAACATTTTTTAAAACACATATTCAAGTTCAGGGGTCTGCCGGATGTAGCTAAATCTTTTAGGAAGATTCTTCTTCCTCTTTCTGGCGGCGTCTTCTCTTTGAGGTGACAGCTGCTTGCTTTTCATCCCCGTCTGCTGGAGTTGGATTCTTGGGGATGAAAGGTTTTACCGACTTTTGGGGTATCCATCGCTGGCCTGTGGGGGTAGATACACATGCGTAGACATGCCCTCAGGTGATGAGCTCATAAGGACCCTTGGTTTCCCAAGTTTCTGGGTCCTTAATGAGAACTGGTGGACCCTGTAACAACTTAAACCAATTGTTACTGTGGAAATGCCGTACTACCCGAGGACTCATGTTTTCAAATGAACAATTTAAAAAATTTATGGTAAATAGGGCTTTGCAGAGCATTTGTTGTGGTGTGATCCCTGCTGCAGAACTGCCCTGCCTAGCCAGGACTTCTTTGAGCGCATGGTGGAAACGCTCGATAACAGCTTGACCTGTGGGGGAGTGGGCAATGCCTGTATTATGCTCCACCCCCCACTGCTGGACAAACTCTAGGAACTCCTTGGAGGCATACGCTAGGCCACTGTCAGTCTTAATCTCCCTAGGTCTCGAGTTCGGCTGTCTGGTCTCTGTCTCGAGATGCGTGGGAATGTTCTGAGGCAGCCCAAGCTTTGAAGAATGAATCTGGACTCTTCACTTTTCAGTCTTCAGGTTGTTTATTATTTCTTATCTACAAAATTTTTCTCTCTGCCCGGCCGTGATCTGCTCAGCAAGGCAGCCATGAGCACTCTCCCCCGCCCCCAAGGCAGTGTCGTCTTTTATACTACAAACTATGTATATCATATTTGCTTTTAATTCCCAATACCTATCACCCATGTTAGACAGTGCACTTCTACCTTAAACCAATCCCCAAGTGCCAACATCACAGCAGAAAATGGAGAACAAGAAGAAGAAAGAAGAAGGACTGGACACACCCTGGTTCCTCCATTTTGTCCCCATAACCCTTACACCAAAAATCCTAAAATCTATATTTTCACCCTGTTATTGGAATAGGAATCCCAATATAACCAGTTAGATTGTGCCTGGGTCAGTGTGACCCTCGCTGCTGAGCCAAAGGCGGCTTCTGTGGTGCTTTACCCCAGAGATACCTTGGCTGCTGGAGATTGCAGCAGGGCACTGGTGCAAGTCCAGGCTTGTCAGGAACTCCGTTTACCTCAGGAGAGAGAGCTTCTGGCGATGGTGAAGAGAAAACGAGAGGATTCTGCTGGAGGGTTATATCCAGATGTTTATTCCATGGTTACAGAGGCCTGAACCAGGGCAACTCTCCAACCAGAATGGAGGCCGCATGGTCTCATTAACCTTTTAAGCTCCGGGACAAGGGAAGGGGAGGGGACAGGTGAGCTACCAACCAGGTGAAAGGGGCAGGGTCTCAAGGGACTAGGGACACCTATCCAATGTCCCCCAGGCCTGAGGAGCATCCTTTGAAATCGACCAACCATACGACGCCTTGCTGGTATGTTAGCCTGATTGACAGGGCACACACAGCAAGGGGCGAGGGGGGAGGGAGAAGGGAATATTGGCACACCTGAGAAAGGGACCCGGAAGTTAAAAACACACCACAACATCTCCCCCTAGTTTTGTTTAAAAAGAAGAGGACTGTGTTTATGGTGCAGAATGATTGCCAAACCATGGTTGGTAAATCGGATTTTCTTCTACAGGAGGGTCAGTGTTTTCCACTGAGGCTTCCAGGTCATCCACTGGAGCACTGAGGGCTTCCAAATGGTAGACCTCAGGATGGGGGGATGAGCTTGAAATTAACTTGAGAACCATGCATTTGATTAGTCCAAAACCAATGCTAACAACTACAATAACTATAACTAAAATAAACAGCACTAAAAACACAGTTTTCAGAACAGATCCCAACTAGCCCGCGAGTCCCCAGCCTTTGAACAGTCCATTCAGCCCGTTGTCAGTTTCTCTGTTGATGTCTGAGAACTTTTGTCAAGGTAGTCCATATGTGGTTTGGGCTGCGGTACTATGTAGGAGATCGCAGGTGGGATGATCACGAGTAGGACAAGAAGCAGGCTCGGTCTCATGGCGTCTCAAGGCTACACACGAACAGTGGGATCTAAACTGGTACAAAAACTTGAGACAAACATATATTACAAACTATTCCAGATAGGAGGCTTAAATGGAATTTCCTCTAGAGAACGCGTGCGGCGTTTTCTTCTCCAGGCAGCGTGAGCATCCTGGGGTGCTTCTGCAGATTTCTCTGAGACTTTGGGAACATAGGGCTTTACCCATTTGGAAAGAACACACTTTAAACCAGAGGGGGTGGACACACAGGCGTATCCACGTCCCCAAGTAACCAATTTGTAAGGTCCCACCATTTTCCAAGTCTCAGGGTCCTTTACTAAAACCGGAGGTTTTTCTTTCATCAACCTGTGACTGCTGCCCCCAAAGTGGCGTAGGATGGGTGGGTTCAGTCTGTCAAAAGAACAATTCAGAAAATTGACTGTGAATAGTGCCCTGGATAACCGGATGTGGGGAGGTTCTACTTTCAGAACCTGTTGTTGCTGGTCCAGGACCCTTTTAATATCACAGTGAGCTCTTTCTACAATGGCTTGACCTGTAGGGGAGTAGGGGATGCCAGTTTTGCGCTCTACTCCCCATTGCTGCAGGAAGCTCTCGAATTCCTTGGATTTATAAGCAGGCCCATTATCAGTTTTCAGCTCCTTGGGGATGCCCATGAAAGAAAAAGCCTGTAAGAGGTGCTTAATAGCATCAATAGATGATTCTCCTGTGTGGGCAGAAGCATAGACCGCTCCAGAAAAGGTATCTACACTAACATGAACATATTTCTGCCGTCCAAAAGACTGTATGTGTGTTACATCTGTTTGCCACAGTTCACAACTGTTCAGTCCCCTTGGGTTTGCTCCCGTACTCACTGTAGGGAGTGCATGTTGTTGGCAATTTGGGCACGTGGCCACAATCGCTTTGGCCTGTTCTCGAGTGATGTTAAACTGACGAACCAGGCCAGGTGCATTTTGGTGGAAAAGCTGGTGGCTGATTTTTGCCTGTTCAAAAACATTTGGGAGAGTGGCCATCACTGCAGGCGCAGCAAGAGCATCTGCCCTTCTGTTGCCTTCAGCGATAAACCCTGGCAAGTCGGTGTGTGACCTGACATGCATCACATAAAATGGTTGCTCTCGGTGAGTGACTAACTTTACCAGTTTTGAGAGCAATTCAAAAAGTGCAATGTTAGATACATCTTGCAGTATTGCTTGATCTGCCCGGGATACTACTCCTGCCACGTCTGCAGAGTCTGTAATCAGATTAAATGGTTCTGAGAACCTTTCAAAAGCCCTAACAATCGCAGCCAATTCAGCAACCTGAGGTAAACCTTCCACCTCAGCAATGTCCGTCTCTCACTGCTAGGTTTGAGGATCCTTCCAAGTCATAACGGACTTGTGGGACCTCCCGGACGCATCTGCAAAGACAGTTAGAGCCCTTTTTAAAGGTCTCCTACTTAGAGCAGTTCTTAATTTTAAAGTAAATTGAACATCTTGTTCAAACAATTTGTGAGCAGGCCGTGCTACCGAAAATTGTCCTGAGTAGGAATCCAGAGCAAACTGCAACACTTCATTTTCTTGAAACAATTGTTCCAGTATTTTCATAGTATTTTGACCTGATTTTAACTCAACTGGAATGTGAATGCACTTAAAATCACATCCTGCTAACTCCCTGATCCGGGTCCTTGCTTTCCGGATCAGTTCTGCTACCAGCTCTTGAGGCTTTGTCAGTCTCTTGGACCTTTTGTGACTGAGGAAAACCCATTCTATGATCAAGAGAGAGTCCCTCTGGTCCCGGTCCTTTTTTGGTGTGTCCTTTGCCTTAGGTGTTTGTTTTTCCTCCCACTGGAAAATAATTCCATGGAGGTGTGGCAACTTACCTAGGATGATAAATTTGAATGGCAGGTCAGGCCAGCATCGGTGGGCCTGTCTTGTGGACATTGCAATCTGAACCTTTTCTAGAGCTTTCCGTGCCTCTGGGATAATAGACCTAGGAGCACCTGGGTCCTCTCCCCCTTTCAATAAATTGAAAAGAGGGGCAAGGTCTTCATTAGTCAGACTAAGCCATGGTCTTACCCAATTCAAAGACCCACACAACTTGTGGACATCCACAAGGGTCTTGATCCTTGGATTGATTTCTAGTTTTTGAGGAACAACCGTCCTATTTCCAATTTCTAAGCCCAAATACTTCCAAGGTGGCATCTTTTGAATTTTCTTTTCCTGGAGCTCGAACCCTGCAATAATCAATGCATCGATCGTTAGGTCAAGCGCATGTGTGAGTAAATCATCATTGGGGGCACACACAAGGATATCATCCATATAATGATAGATGATGGCCTTCTCTGTGGCTGCATGCACTGGGGAAAGCAGGGAAGAGACATACCACTGGCAGATAGCTGGAGATACCTTTAATCCCTGAGGAAGAACGGTCCAATGGTACCTTTTCATAGGAGCTTCTAAATTGATAGAAGGGACTAAGAATGCAAAACGCGGTGCATCATCAGGGTGCAATGGGATTTGGAAAAAACAATCTTTAATATCAATAACAGCTAATTTCCAATCCTGGGGAAGCATTGTTGGGGATGGCATACCAGGTTGTGGAGAACCCATATCTTCAATTACATTATTAATTTGTCGGAGGTCACAGAGGAGTCGCCACCTCTTTTTGTCAGCTTTTTGGATGACAAACACTGAAGAGTTCCATGGGGACATGGTCTCCACAATGTGGCCCTTTTTAGTTGCTCTTCTACTAGTTCCTCAAGCACCTTTATTTTTTGTTTACTGAGTGGCCACTGTTTCACATCAACTGGTTTGTCTGTTTTCTACTTCAGTTTTTGGGTGGGGCGCTGTTGTTAAATGACTGCTGCACAAAATGCTGTGGAGAGTCTGGAATATCAATTGTGACACCCCACTGGGCCATTAAATCTCTCCCTAACAAAGGTTCTGAATAATCTAACACAAATGGACGGATATTTGCCAATTGTCCGTTTGGACCCTCGAATTGAATAATGCTTTTGGATTGTTTTGCCAATTGCAGACCTCCTACACCTCGAAGGTGACCAGCAACATTTTGTAAAGGCCAGTGTGCTGGCCAGTCTTGTACTGAAATCACTGTGCAGTCTGCACCTGTGTCTACAAGCATCTCAATGCGTTTAGACTCCCCACCCCCACTGACATTGCACCACAATTTGGGTTTATCTGTCCCAATAACTTGGACCCGGGCGACTGTGGGCCCTTGTTTTTCGATATTTTCAGGTAAAGATGGCACAGGGATATCTTGTGCAACAATTTGTCCCTTGGGAAGAAACAGGGGTGGGTGGAAACAGTGCAGGCCGAGAACAAATTGCTTGGGATCTGATGTTGTCATTCCCGGAGCAATTTCGATCTCTTGTGGTGTGTTTTTGGTGTCTCCATTGATGATGTACTTAGAACGAATTTGGTTCCAAGTACCCTTCTGTTCAGGATTTACAGAGACAAAATGCCAGTCAGTGTCCTTCAGGTGGAGTGACTCTGTCAGCTGCAACCTGTAAGGCTCATTGACAGAAGATGCGGTTAATACAGGATCACTTAAATCATAACAAAGGTTATTTTGTTTCACCTTCAACAGTGGACTAGCAGACTTGGTCTTTGAAGCACCTGCTTCACTTACACAAATGTTAATATTATCGCGCGCTTGGTTTGTTTTGCTACCCTTATTCTCTTGGCCTGCTCCTTTTATGTCTGCACGCCTGGCAGGCGGGCACTCCCTTTTCAGTTTTTTGTTGTTGACCCCTAGGGAGGGCTTGTAGTTCTCCTCCCCTGCCATTTCTAAATTCATCAAATTCCCTTTTCAGGGGGCACTGGTTACTCCAGTGTCCTAGGTTATTACAAAGCAGGCATGGTTTAGTGGGCTCAACCATTGCCGGTCTCCGCTGCTGCCCAGGGTACTGCTGTGCTGAAGGAAAAGGCGCAGGGCTGGCAACAGCGACATGCTGAAGTGGTCTTGGCAGCAGCCTTGGTCTGGTGTCTTCAGCCACACTCATCAGAGGCACTTTCCTGTTACAGACTAGAAGCATATCCTTTAGTGTAGGGGAAGGTTCCATAGGAAGGCTCAGGATTGCCGCTCGACACTGTTCATTTGCATTTGTAAACGCTATTTCCTCTAAAATTGCTTCCCTAGCATTTTCCTTTTTAACCTGTATTTCAATGGCTCTAGTTAGCCTTTCTACAAATTTTAAAAAAGGCTCTGATGGTAGCTCTTTAATTTTACTATAGGTCTCAAAAGGCCCCTCAGATTGGAGGGAAAAGAATGCTTTTTCAGCTGCTTCTTTTACTTTCTCGAGTGTTTCTGCAGGAATTGCAGTAGCTTGGACTGAGGGAGAAGACCACTGGCCCTCACCACAGAGGTGCTCAGTGGTGATAGGGTTACCACTGTTGTCTTTCGCTGTGTTTGGATCAGCCTGTAAGCCTGGGAGAGCATCTTTTAGCAGTTGTTTCAATGCTGATTCCCATAATTTGAATTCCGTGGAGGTCATGAGGCAGGAAAAGAGCTGTTTTAAATCATGTGGGACTACCACAGTCCTACTCAATTCAGAATTTAAAAGGCCACAGAAATATGGACTGTGTGGACCATATTCTTTATGAGATTTACAGATCTCTTTAATCAATTGTCGTCCAAAGGAGCTCCAATTAGCAGTTTGAGCTGCCCCAGCTTGAGCTGCAGGCTGAAACGTAACAGGAGCTAGTGACAACATGGGACTATGCATTGGGTCTGCCGTCCCCTGCTCTGTATCCCTTGAATCAGAAGCATTGGGATCACAGCTACAGGTTTGGGGACAGGCAGTGGGTGTGTCCCCACCGTGGGAACCCGGGGAGGGGGCAGGGACAGGGAGCCGGCAAGGGGCAGGGAAACCGTGGGAACAGGGGGCGGGGACAAGGGGCTGGCATGGGGCGGGGACGCCTGGTGACATCACGTCAGCAGACGCCCCCTGGGAGGGGTAGAGGGGAGGAGCCGAGGGTACTACAGGAAAGGGGGGGAAGGGGGAAAGGGGTCACGAGGAACAGGAGGAGAGGGGGATGGGGATGGAATTTTGGAATGCTTAAGAGGATTTTGGGAAGAAGAAGACCAGGTTTGGGAAGATGCCACATGGCATCCACCATTTTGCGGACCCCCTAGGGACTGGGGGCCATTTTGGACATCACTGCTCTCCGGAAAGCTAACACGTGCTCTGGGTTTTAGAGGAGGGGATACAGGGGGTTGGGAATTTTTCCACGCAGCCTGGCCAGGGCTTTGTGAACAAAACAGCTCAGGTATTCTTGCACACTCTGGGAGCAGACTTCCCAATGAGTTTGCACTCTTTAAAATACTAATTTTTGGGGAAAGAGGTTTAGGGGTTTTAGAGCTAGGGGAGGGAGAAACAGGGACACCAGAGGTACATGGCTTTACATTTGGCTTTTTCTCCATTTCCTTTTGTTTGAGCAATGCTGTTTGAATTTGTAAACTCCAGAACACAAATTTAGCTGAGGGTGATTTGCCAGATTGTCCTAAGGTTATCAATTCATTCCCAACTTTATCCCAGAATTGAATATTGCGAATTTCTTCATGGGAAATGTTTGGGAACTGCAGAAAAAGCCATCTTATAAACTGTTTCAATTTTCCTTTAGAGAATTTCACATTACCATTGACTAAAATGCTAACAATATTATAATACACTCCCCTTTGTACAATGCTAAGTTTGGAACCCATGTTAGATGTAAAAAGCCAAGTACTTAATCCTGCCTGACCAAAAACAAAGCTAAAATCAGCTACCAATTTCTAAAAAAAACCACAAATAGAAAGCGATAACGAGCAGACAAAAGCTTCACAATGCAGCTGTATATACTGCTTTTAAAATTCCCGGGCAGCAGCAGCAGGGCACGCCCTGCCGAGCCGAGGCAGAAAACAAAGCTTCTCCCGTGGTGGAATGCAGCCCCCCGCAGAGCAGAGAGAGCAGCCACTCCACGTGGCAAGCCGAAACTGGGGAGCTCCCCCGCTGCGCCGCGTGTGCAAAGAGCACTCCGAACCCCGCACCGAGAAAGAAAGAGAGTCTCCTAACACGTGTCCGAGCATGCTGCCGAGCCAGGGGGGAAGGGCAGAGAGCGATCCCACTCCGGTGTGAATTCCAAAAGAGAGTGAAATGCGCGGCAGAAAGCTAAAAGCCTAGAACGCAATGAATTCCCGTCTGTGGGGCTGCGCAGCCAAAAATGCAAAGGCAAAAAGGAACAGAACTCACGGCAGAGTCTGTTTTTGAGCTTCTGCTCTATCGAAAGCAGAGATACTCAAGTGAAATGGAAGCTGTAGGTGGCTGGGTACAGGCAGGCAGGTCTCCACCGGAAAAGGACCTCTCTCTGGGCAAGAGAGGCTACCCTCTTCTTCCTCTGGAAAATCTGCTCACCACAATGAAGCTGGGCTTTCCAGAGGCGCCGAACAGTCCACGAAACTTCTTCTGGTAATATTCCCAAAGTCTCTAGCTGAGGGCGATGCAACCAAAGCCCTTCCAGCTTGATGCACGGCTACCAAAGCTTCTCTGAGGTACTGCGAGTCCGTTCTCGGGCTGCGGAGTCGCTTTGCCCACCCAGGGACGCCAATATATTAGAATAGGAATCCCAATATAACCAGTTAGATTGTGCCTGGGTCAGTGTGACCCTCGCTGCTGAGCCAAAGGCGGCTTCTGTGGTGCTTTACCCCAGAGATACCTTGGCTGCTGGAGATTGCAGCAGGGCAGTGCTGCAAGTCCAGGCTTGTCAGGAACTCCATTTACCTCAGGAGAGAGAGCTTCTGGCGATGGTGAAGAGAAGAGGGAGAGGATTCTGCTGGAGGGTTATATCCAGATGTTTATTCCATGGTTACAGAGGTCTGAACCGGGGCAACTTCTCCAGCACCCTGTGAACACATTATTTTTGCACCATTAAAACTGGTGTGGCTCCCATGTCGTCATACACAGGTGGCACTTGGATAAAAGGATTTAAAATCAAGCCACCAGGTGTTCCGGGCAACATGCCAGGGTCTCCTAGCCCCCCGAGAGGGTTCTCGGCAACTCTGAACATCCAGAGGGATGTGCTGAGTTCCCATACCTAGGGATCCCTAACACTGAAAAGGCTTGCACAGCCATTTCCCCTGTGTGGGCAGAGGCATAAACTGCACCGAAATACGTGTCTATGTTGGAAAAGAAATGAAATTTAGCAAAATGTTTTATTATAGTTTAGTTATGAGTTGTGTGTGAATTGGTTTGTTAAAAATAGTTTTGTAGCCGTTGATATTATGTGTTGAGTTCTGTGTAACCTTGGCAGGTAGTCTTAGGAACTTAATAAACATTAAACCAGGGTAGGAGAGTAAAGAAGACCAACCGGTTTGTTGGGGGCAGCATACAATAGGACTAGCAGAAGATTTATGATTTTGCTTTTGAACTAGGGAATGTATTACAAGGGGTCTGTCGTTTAGCAAAGGGCCACTGTTTCTTGGAGACTTTGTTATGAATTGCATGTATATAAAAGGAAAACACTCTTGTGTGAATTTTGGGGCTCTGATTTTGGAGACGCTAGTCCGCAGGCCCCCGGGCCCTTCAATAAAGCACCGCACAAAACTTATCCGAGTTTTGTGTCCTTTATCAATCGGGCAACAGTTTTCTGGCGACCGCGGCAGGACTCCGAAGGCTGCTGGGGTGGCTCGCGTCTCGATCCACTCCAAGCCGGCCCCGAGCTTTTCTCGGAGGAGTCATCGGTCATGCCCAACCCCCGCGCCTGTCGGAGGACTGCATAAGGTAAGCCCGAAGGTGCTTTATATTGAAAAAGGTGACAATTGGATTTGGATTTGGTGGTTAATGGAAAAAGCCTAGGCTCCGGCCATAAGACGTCTAAGAACGCAAATCCGGAACTCGCCTCCTATCGTTTTTTCTTGGGGAAGGACGGCGAGAAGGTATATTGGTTTATTGGGACAAAAGGTGGAATTAAAATTAAAGGCTGTAATATGATGTCTTTTAAAACTTCTAAAACCTTAGTGCAGGTGTTTTGCGGAGAAAAGAAGAAACCTCACAACTTTATAAAAGTTGTAAAGCTCGGTATGTTTATTTACGGCACCGGACGCACACAGAGAAAAATTCTCTTCAAAAGGCATGCGTACCCCTGAAGATTTCAGACCTCCTTTTATCCCCCTTCCAAATGCATATGCATACAGTTTCACAATAAGTTCATACATATTCATCTTGCATGACACTTAGCACCAGTTCTTCTTTATCAAAGGAATTTCTAGGTCGGGGCAAATTGACCTCGTGGTCTTTTCTGTTTTTCTTTCTCTGTCTCCTTGCTGTCTCGGCATGTGAGTTTTTCCTTCAGCTTTGGCCGTTTGACTTTTCACCGTTGTCAGACACTTCACCTAATTCAGGACGGATCCCTACTCTGTCTCACAGGCCAATGGCAAAATACCTGGAAACACGCCATTAGGTTGTATATTGAAACGATGGAAAGGTGAAGGATATTCTCAAGAATTAGATAAGAGCAAAATGATAGATTACTGTAATCGTTGGTGGCCTGAATATGAGATTGGGGAAGCGGGATGGCCTGTGAATGGTACACTGGAATTGGGGATAATGGAATCTTTGATGCAATTTTTAAGGAGGAATGAGAAATGGGATGAAATACCATATTTAGATTTGTTTTTTGTTTTATATCGGAAAGAATAATGGCAAAAGGAGTGTGGTATTTTGGTTTTGGAGGTGAATGATGAGAGAGGGTGTGTTGGATGTAAAGAAAGAAAGGAGCGTGATTTGTATCCCCCGACTGAGGAAGATTTGTCCTATTATGTAGCACCTCCGAGGGTTCCAGTTGTTCCTAATGTACCTCTTGCTCCCCCTGATGACATAACTATAAAAATGGGATCTAGCGAGAGTGATACTGGTGGTGAACAGAGTGAGAGTGTTAAAAGAACGCCGTTAGCAGAGCGGACTCGCCAAGGAAGGAAGGGGCAGAAGGGGCCACAGTTAATTGCACCGTTAAGGGAAGCTGTGGGACCACAGGGAGAAAGGATACTTATAAAGGTGCCTTTCTCTCCAGGGGACTTGGTAATATGGAAACAATCGGCTGGGAGTTATCAGGAGGACCCCGAAAGAGTAGCAAGGGTGGTTAAAATGGTGATAAAAACTCAGAATCCGGACTGGAATGATTTACAGGTATTATTGGATACTATAATGGATTCCACAGAAAAGGAAATGGTTATTAAAGCCATGAGAGAAAAGGCTCGTGAGGAGATTAGGTTGCGACAACTAAATGAAACAGTTGATGAATTGGTGCCAAGTGAGGAACCCAGGTGGGATCCAAACTCTACGGGAGGAATAAGGGCTGTAAAACGATATCAGGAATTGTTGGTGGAAGGAATTAGAACAGGAATACCTAAGACTATGAATTTGTCTAAGTTGTATTCGGTCAAGCAGGACAAGAATGAGTCTCCGTCTGCCTTTTTGGAACGATTAAAAGACATGGCTCGGAAGTTTACTAATTTAGATGTAGAAGATCAATCAGGGAAACTTCAATTGGCATTATTGTTTTTAGGGCAATCACAAGAGGATATTAGGAAAAAGTTACAAAAGCTGGAAGGGGAGGATACTCGGTATTTGGATAAAATGTTGGAGGCAGCATGGAAGGTATACAACAACAGGGAAAAAGAAACTGCAAAAAGACAACAAGCTAGTATTTTCGCTGTAATGCAACAGACAGGGGCAGGAGGAAAATTCATTAGGGGACAAGGTCGGGGAGGAGCGAATCGTGGACAGAGGGGGATGATGAGAGGTCGGGGAGGATTTGGGTTTGCACCTAACACGGGGAGGTTGGATCCAAACCAGTGTGCATTTTGCCGACAATTGGGACACTGGAAAAATGAATGCCCGGTTAGAGGGGGTAACATGGGATTAATAGGGAATACTCATGTGGGAGGATTTACAGGAGGACCAGCAGAGGCCGCTCAAGCACTAGTTTTGGGAAACTATCAAACTCAGAGCTGACTAGACAGAGACCTGAGGGTAGTTTTAGAGATAAATGGCAAAGGTCAGGAATTTATGGTAGACACTGGAGCTACATATTCTGTACTTAATAGACTATTGGGACTTTTGAGTGACACAACGGTACAGGTGGTGGGGGCAACAGGGAAGCTAGAGGAACAACCATTTTTACAACCTTTAAATCTTAGGTTTGGGGGGAAGGAATAAGGTCATCAATTTTTGTATATGCCAAATTGCCCCACACCCCTTCTTGGCAGAGACCTATTGTCCCGACTTAATGTGAAAATAATATTTGAAGGGGGAAGGGTGAAATTGGAGATACCTGAGGAACAAATAGCGGGCATTTTTGTGATTAAGGAAGTGGATGCCTCTCCTATTCCAGAGGAAATTGAGCAGGCTGTAGTACCCTGGGTGTGGGAGTCAGGGGTCCCCGGAAAATCTAAAGCTGCCCAGCCAGTAAAGGTGGAACTTAAGGAAGGGGCCCGACCAGTGAGGGTAAAGCAATACCCCTTGAAGCTTGAGGCAAGGAGGGGAGTAGCCCCGTTAACCAAACAATTTTTGGTTCAAGGAATATTACAGGAATGTGAATCGGAGTATAATACTCCAATTTTTCCAGTGAAAAAGCCTAATGGTAAATATCATTTGGTACAGGACTTGAGAGCTATTAATGAAATAGTAAAGGACATACATCCAGTTGTTGCTAATCCTTACACATTGTTAACATCTGTATCGGAGGAGTTTAAATGGTTCTCTGTGATTGATCTTAAAGATGCTTTCTTCTGCATCCCACTGGCAGTAGAGAGTAGGAAATATTTTGCCTTCGAGTGGGAGAGTCCTGATTTTGGGAGAAAGAGGCAGCTTACGTGGACCAGACTCCCACAGGGATTTAAGCTCAGCCCTACTATTCTTGGAAATCAGCTGGCCAAGGAGCTGGAGGAATGGAAGACAACCCAGGTAACAATATCTCCATCCTTGTATGTAGTCCTGCAGTACGTGGATGACATTTTTCTGGCCACTAAGGAAAGGGACATGTGTGTGGAAATAACAATTAAATTACTCAATATGCTTGGCCAAGCAGGGTATAGGGTCTCTAAGGAAAAGGCTCAATTGATCAAAAATAGCGTTATTTATCTCGGTTGTGAGATCACACAAGGGCAGAGACGTTTGGGAGTAAACCGAATAGAGGCAATATGTGCTATTCCTTTGCCTCGTAACCATCAGGAATTGAGATCTTTTCTAGGAATAGTGGGATGGTGTCGACTGTGGATCATGACTTTCGGTCTCCTAGCCAAGCCACTGTATAAGGCCTTGAAGCAGCATCGGTTGGAATGGACGACACAACAAAAGAAGGCCTTCCAGGAATTGAAGCAGGCACTAAAAGAGGCCCCAGCCCTAGGACTCCCTGACCTGACCAAGGAATTCCAGTTGTATGTGAATGAGAGACAAAAAATGGCATTGGGGGTCCTCACCCAGAAGGTGAGATCATGGAAGAGGCCGGTAGGATACTTCTCTAAACAACTGGATTCGGTAAGTTCCGGGTGGCCCTCGTGTTTACGAGCCGTGGCGGCAACAATAATCCTTATTCAAGAGGCCTGGAAATTGACTTTGGGGGCAAAAATGAAAGTGTTTGTTCCCCATATGGTCATGGCTGTTTTGAAGCAAAAGGAGGGTCACTGGCTATCATCAAGTCGAATGTTGCAATACCAGGCTATCCTGAGAGAGCAGGATGATATTGAAATAAAGACTACTAACCATGTTAATCCAGCAGAGTTTTTACGCAGTGACCAGGAGGCTGGGGGACTGGTGCACGATTGCGTGGAGGTAATTGAACAAGTGTGTGCCAGCAGACCCGACCTAAAGGATGAACCATTGGAAGACCCTGAATGGGAACTATACACTGATGGATCCAGTTTTGTCGAGAATGGGACTCGCTATGCTGGGTATGCAGTGGTAACATTGGATCAGGTAATAGAAGCAAAGGCTTTGTTACCTGGAAGTTCGGCCCAGAAGGCAGAGGTGATTGGACTCACCAGAGCTCTGTACTTGAGCAAGGACAAAAGGGTTAATATCTGGACAGATTCTAAATATGCCTTTGGTGTGGTTCATGTGCATGGGGCGTTATGGAAAGAAAGGGGGCTTTTGAATTCACAGGGAACCAACATCAAGCACCGGGAGGAAGTGCTACAGCTACTGGATGCAGTACATAGTCCCAAAGCAGTTGCAGTAATGCATGTTAAAGGACATCAGAATGCGGAAGGAGAAGTTTACAGAGGAAATAGATTTGCTGATGTTACAGCACGGCAAGTGGCACGGGAAGTATGGACTCAAATGGCATTGGTACCGGTAAGAACAAATCCGGCTACCCCATACCTGAATCAGGAGCCCAAATATTCAATAGAAGATGGAAAACTAATAAACTTGCTAGGGGCACAGAGGAATCAGCTCGGGTGGTATGTTACACCGATGGGACAAATAGTGGTACCTACTCGCATAATGAAATTTATTTTAGAATCAGAACATAATAAATGCCATTGCGGAGCAGAAGCATTGGTAAAATTTTTAAAGAATGAGATAATCTCTAATCAGATGTTAGCAATGGCAAAAAGAGTTAATGCAATGTGCCCGGTATGTTTGAAAAATAATCCAGTAGTTAGGAGACAAATACAAATGGGAAAGTTGCAAATTGGGCCACAACCAGGAGATTACTGGCAAGTTGATTTTTCTGAATTGCCCAGGGCACAGGGATACAGATACTTGTTAGTGTACGTATGTACGTTTTCAGGGTGGCCAGAAGCTTTTCCGTGTAGGACTAATCAGGCTAAGGAGGTGGTAAAAACCTTGTTAAAAGAAATAATACCAAGATTTGGAGTACCCTTAGGATTGTCGTCAGATAGGGGTCCTCATTTTATAGCCGAGGTAGTGCAGGAATTAGCACGGATGTTAGATATAACCTGGAATTTGCATACTCCCTGGAGACCTCAGTCTTGTGGGCAGGTGGAAAGAATGAATCAAACTCTGAAAGGACAAATCAAAAAGATTTGCCAGGAAGCTAAACTGCACTGGCCTCAGGCTTTGCCTTTGGCCCTACTCAGGATTCGAATTAAACCCAGGGAAAAGGTAGGCGTAAGTCCATATGAGATACTATATGGCAAACCATATCATGCAACTGTATTAAAAGGGGAGGTACATGTGAGTGGGGATCAGGCAATTGCAGAGTATGTTATGTCACTTAATAAGATTTTGAATTCTTTAAGAAATACGTTACAGTGGAATAAACCGCTCACGCTGGAGAACTCTGTCTATGACATTCAGCCTGGGGACCAGGTGTACGTCAAGAAGTGGATTACGGATCCGCTACGGGAATCATGGAGCGGACCCCACCAGGTGATGATGACGACCTACACGGCGATGAAGGTCCAGGGGATGGATGCTTGGATCCATTACACCAGGGTAAAGAAGGCACCGTTCCAATGGGAAACCCAGATAGTGTCTCCAACCCGGATGATCTTCCGCGCAAAGCCGCCTTCTTAATTATATTGCTGCTAGTAATCATGAGACTGGTACCCGTTCAAGGGTCTATTTTAGTACAGGTTAAAGAAACAAAGGTTACAGCCATGGAAGGGATGGATGTTCAATTAACTTGTGTTATGTTTCACAGCCAGAAAGTTGAGGCCGGTGAAGTTATTGCAATATGGCAACGGGGGGCTGAAAGAAGCCGAGGCAAGATAGAAGTCGGTTGGGATCAGGATAAACAACAAGGAAACACGGTACTGAATCTTACTAAGGTAACCACAAACGATACGGGAGAATATACATGCTTGGTCAAAATACTGGATAGTTTTGATTACAAAAGAGTGAGTATGAGAGTTTTGCCATGGACAGGGGATCGTGCTGGGAGGAAGCAAAATAGGGAACTGACCTGGGACAGAGTAGAGGACGGGACCAGCTGGTGGGAGAAGGGAGGCAAAGGTTGTGGGTGGTTGAATGTCACTAATCCTAGAATAGGAAATGCATGGTGGAGGCATGACAGAATGATATCATCCTCACAGAGACACGGTAGAAGGAGAAGACGGGAGGCTAATGATACAATAGAACGAAATGCTGAGCAGGAAAACCTAGTGGTAGGATTAATTAGAGATTTTGGGATCATGCAGAACGTGACTAAAATAACAGCTTGTCTGCCATTACCACAGGCTGCAGGTGAACCAATTCCCTGGGGAATAATACCGGTAACCAAAATGCCTGAATCATTCAAGAATGTTTTATGGTCCTGCCAGTCAGTTCCCAAACTAGTAGAGGTATGGAGGGATTTGTGCAAGACCATTCAGGCTATGACTAAAGAGGAATGTGAAATGAAACCCAATCATTATGGTTGGATTCAAAATACCAGGAGGTGTTTGATTGCAACCCCAGTAGATGAGCCATGCAATACAGTACGAATAAGAACAAAATCCCAACGAAATGAGATGAGTTGTCAGAATATTACACAGAATTTTGACACCTGGAAAAGTTGGAAGACATCATGGGGACCCAGTGTTTTGGAACACTATAATTACCTTGGGGAAGTACAATGGTGCATCCAATGGTCAGGGGTAAAGAATCAGTCACATTATAGGGCCATCATCACGTCTATATCTTCCCGAGAGTTCAGGCCGCAGAAGGAGGATTGGAATTGTACTGAGGTTTTTACATGTGATACACCGGAAGACCGAATTGGATTGGTACCGGTGAAAATGGCATTAAAATGGGGATGCGAGTGTAGGGGGTATAATCACACGGTTAGCAGAGAGTCCATGGATGGACCTATAGATTGTAGATATACTACTGTGCACAGTCCTGGAAATCTAGTTTGGGTGTTGGGACACGGACAGTGGACCACACATTTATCTTTAGATGGATCAGTAACACAAATTACCCTAGGGGTTCCCACATTGTGTCCATACTGGAAACAGAATAGATTGATTCAAAGGAAAGGACTCAAAAAGAGGGAAGAATCCCTAGAGGAGCAGTGGCATGAACCTGGCGCAGGAGTACAATTTGGGTGGATATTAGAGTCATTCCCTCCGATAGCATCATATCGAAATAGGGAAATGCTCAACAACTTGTTAGGACAGACAGAAAGATTGGCAGCAGCTACTAAGAAGGGATTTAAAGATCTAAATTTGCAATTGCAAGCTACATCAAGAATGACCTTACAAAACAGAATGGCATTGGATTTGCTACTGTTAAAAGAACATGGAGTTTGTGGTTACCTGAGTAGGAGAGTAGATCATTGCTGTGTACACATTACAAATGTTACACTTGAAGTGGAGAAAGATATTTCCCAATTGGCAGAAGTGGAAGCAAAAACCAAGGAAATTGAAAGGGAAGCACAGCATAATTGGATAGGAGCAGTATTTGATTCGTTGGGGCTTCACCTGTCTGGCTGGATTACTTCTGTTATACAGTATGTACTAATGCTTTTGGTATTTTTGGTGACTATATGGATTGTATATAGATGTCTTTTAGGTGTGATCGAAAAGGAAAAGAAGCGATCTCTCCGGTTGCTGAAGGTGATGACCCGTGGGCGGCAGAACGAAGAACATCCCCCACCTTGTTATGAAGATGTTACTGTCAATACTGTTGGTTGAGCATCCTTGCAGCAGGACTGAAGGATGCTCAAAAGGGGGGAAATGTTGGAAAAGAAATGAAATTTAGCAAAATGTTTTATTATAGTTTAGTTATGAGTTTTGTGTGAATTGGTTTGTAAAAATAATTTTGTAGCCGTTGATAGTATGTTGAGTTATGTGTAACCTTGGCAGGTGGCCTTAGGAACTCAATAAACATTAAGCCAGGGTAGGAGAGTAAAGAAGATCAACCGGTTTGGGGAGGTAGCATACAATAGGACAGGTAGAAGATTTATGATTTTGCTCGGGAACTAGGGAATGTATTACAAGGGTCCGTAGTTTGGCAAAGGGCCACTGTTTCTTGGAGACTTTGTTATGAATTGCTTGTATATAAAAGGAAAACACCCATGTGTGAATTTCGGGGCTCTGTTTTTGGGCACGCTAGTCCGCAGGCCCCCGGGCCCTTCAATAAAGCGCCGCACAAAACTTATCCGAGTTTTGTGTCCTTTATCAATCGGGCAACATGTGGAGCCGGCTGGGTTCCTCAAAAAGGTGGTACACTTCTTCGTCTGAGTGGTATAGGACCCTAGGAACAATCAGGACTTGGACACAAAAGTCGTTAGAGTCATCAAATTTGGCAAGGGTCACACAGGGACTCACTCCAGATCCCTGGCAAACCCACATCAGAGGTGCGGATGGGACTACCCACTTATTGTTTTTCCTGTTAGGCTTGACAACTTTGGTGCAGATGTTGCCTCTCCGCCTAGCTAGGGTTGCATTGCCAAAGCATCTGCCCTAGCCTGTGACTTGACTCAGGGTGATTCCTTTGCGAGGGGTTTCACATCTGCACTGGTGAGGGGCATCGTTTGTGGAGTAACTGAAGGGAGTGTTTAAAGCGATTCCTTCATAAAAGGGGGGTTTGACATCGTAGCAAAGCCAGCAGGATTCGGTTAGGTTAGGGTTGGATTCATTCAGGGATATAAAGGTAGCTTCTAACATATGAAGGATTGGGTCTGAGTCCAACCTGGCTGCACAGTCTGTCTGAAAGGCTTCCGCATGGCCGGTTGGGACTTTGCTGACTCTAGTGGGTAAAGTTTTAGGGTAGGTTGCGTTTTTCCCTTTCGGCACGCTTTTAATCACTTTGTTTGGTCCGACCACCCGGGGCGCCGACGGTTGGAGCCTGATAATTCACACATTTACTCTTTCTTTTGACCCTTGAAGGACTACTGTCCACGTTCAGCCTATGGCCCAACTGGGGTGATGTGGCTGCAAGACTGTCATGTTATAGCTAGTGCATTTCCGAATTTTTGGGATTTTATGGTGATTGCGATAAAAGCTTCCCTGGAGGAAGATGGGTGTTTTGCAGCCGCTGGGTGCCCAGGCGAACTGTAAGAATTTGTCGGGCTCTTGTGGATCCCACCCAGGCCTTGAGGGTCTGGCATCTGTGACTATGGTTTTGCAGCCCCAGTGCCCACAATATCCCCACCCTGGGTGATTGCAGTAGCTTTTTCCTGGGTTTGAGGCTGGGCACCAGTAGGATAGGTACATGTGTGTGGCGTGTGGGGAATTGGGGTCTGCCTTTGGTTGCCCTGGGAACAGGTAGGTAACGCGGAGCATGAAGGATGGGGTGTTCGGTGTGGTGGTTTCCCTGAGCACCTTGTCACTACTAAAGTGTCCCATGACCCACCTGAATGGCTGATGGGGGTAGTGGTCTGGGCTGGCTTGCCCTCTGGCAACAAGCCCCAACAGCAAAATCACACAGAGACACTCTTGATGCTTGGGTCTCACCCGTGCAGGTCTCTCGGGTGCTGTCTGGCGGCTTGGTGGTCTGTCACTTTCCTCTGGGATGGGCATGTACGCGTCATGAGGACGTCCTATGAGCATGTCCTGTAAACAGAAACTCACAATTCTCGTCAGTCTAAGTGGACACCACCTGACTTTGCCGTCCTTTTTGACAGCTGCATACCCTCTCCCTGTGAGCATCAGCTTCCAGCCCCGTTCCCATTCACCCAGCTCGTTTCTAATTACCACCTGTGGGCCCTCCTCTAGCGTTCGGTTGGCCCAGTGTTTTTGGACAGGACTGTTTGTTTCGTCTCCCCTAGGGAACTGATTCAGTGCTAGCAAAGCGGTTGCCAGCATACGCGCTAGATCTCCCGAGGGAATGGCACTGGCAAAGCCCTCTGCCTTTGCCAATACTTCTAACTTGGTTTTCAGGGTCTGATTTCCCCTCTCTACTATGGTCTGCCTGGTACTGTTATACGAGATACCTTGCACTAATGTGATGCCCCATTTTGAGGCAAATTCCTGTACTGGTTTGGAGGTGAAATTGGACCCGTTGTCTGTTTTGATCTGCTTGGGGATACCAAGCCAAGCCATGGCTGTCAGCCAGTGCTGAATTGTGGCCTTGGAGTTTGTTTTGGGGTGCTGTATGGCTATGATCGTTCCGCTATAAGTGTCCACTGTCACTGCAAGCCATGCTCGGGGCTTCAGCAGTTGACACCAGATGAAGTCCAACTGCCAGATCTCTGAAGGCTTGAGACCTCTCGGGTTGACCCCACAGGTCCATAGGGGTGACTTCTGGCAATAAGGACAGGTGGCTACCAGGTGTTTTGCGTCTGCGGTCGGGATCCCGCATCTCTTCGCCAGTACTTTGGCTCCGATGTGGAGCGACTCGTGCAGCTGACGAGCTTCCTGCAACGTCCATACGCCTTTTGCTGCGGCGTCCGCTTTGTCGTTGCCGATCTGGAAGTAACCTTTGACTGGGTCGTGGCTGTTAACGTGAATGACTGACACGGTGCCCTGTCGTGAGGACAGTGCTTCTTCCAGCATTAGGGCTGCTGCTGATGTAGACACTCCTGGTCCTGCCATGGCTAGGCAGAGCCTTGCCATGAATATAGAGTCCGTTACTATGTTAAGGTGTTCCTCTTGAAAGAGTCCGCACGCCAAGACCACTGTTGCTGCCTCCAGTTGTTGCACTGACAGTGTGGGGTCACACGCTTTGACGCAATGCCATTGCTCTCCTGCCTGCCACACTGCTGCTGCAGTTGAAGTCATGGAGGAAGCGTCTGTGAAGACCGTTGGTCCTGGCTGCGGTCGGTCCATGACCTTTGGCGGTATGTCCATGTCGACAATGGTCAGCAGCTTAGTCCAGGGTGGTTTGGAGGAGTAGGAGATTTCTCCTCCAAAGCCGGTGAGAACAAGGGCTAGGTACTCTGATATTGTGGCTGACTCCGTAGTCGGTTGCTTGCGAAATGGAAGGTGGATGCTTATCGGCTCAGTCCCTAGGTGTTTCAAAGAGAGTTTCCTGCCTTTCATGATGAGGTTAGAGATGCATTCGATTCCCGGGGAGAAAGCACGAGCAGGTCTTCTGAGAACCACCCATTGAATCGGTCGGGCCTTTTCAGAAGGTCCTTGAGCCAGTGCTCCCACTCCCCCCCTCGGTGTAAAGTGAACATATAAGTCCAGTGGCATGGCTGGGTTCCACCTGGCGAGTGTGCCCGTGGACATCTGGCTTTCGATGAAGTCGAGGGAGCTCGTTGCTTGCGGTGTCAGCTCCTTGGGTTCCCAGGGGTGCTTTCTTTTCAGGAGGTCATATAAGGGGTCCATGACCTCAGGAGGGATCAGGACGATGTTGCGAAGCCACTGCAGTGATCCCACCAGGTGTTGCACGTCGTGTAGTGTTTTGACGTCTCGACTGACTTTCGCCTCGGGGGGTGTCACGTAGGAGTTTGTGATCCCCACTCCCAGGAAGGTCACGCAGGGTCCTCTCTTGATCTTTGCGCTTGCAATCTCGAAGCCATTGGCCTGAAGGGTTTCCCTGATTGTGGATACCAGGTGATCTACTTCGCTTGCCGATGGTGCTGCGACCAGGGTGCGGGGAAAAATCCTGCAGTCTGGTCCCGTGTCCGCCCAGATCTGAAACCCTGTGGTGTGTGGATCCTGACTGCCATAAAGGCGGCATGTCCCCCACACCTTTAGGGGTTCCTTCCCTATTCTCATGGCCAAGGCTACCCAGCGGTCCCGCTCTGGGGCATCTCCCGCTGGTCCTGTGGCAACAGCGCGGCCTGTGGCGGTGGGGGGTGCGAGGGTGTTACCAGCGGTGCTGCCCCGCTCTGCCACCGCACCGTAGGCAGGGATGCAAAATTGACAGCTCCCTGTGAGGGCACAGGGCACGAGGGTCTCCTGCCCCCCTGGGGGTCGCCGTGGCTGGGCTGCTGCATCGGGGCGTCTTCCCACAGCTCCTACAGATCCCTCTCGGGCGTGCTCGGAGCGAGGATGCCGCCAGGGAAAGCTGTGCCGGCTGGGGACAGCTCGCTGAGTTGCTGCCCTTCCCCAGAAGCCCGGGCTGACGTGGTCGTCCCGCCACCCCTGCTCAAATAGAATCCGCCCCGCCCCATCAAAAAGCATGCGGCTTATTTGCGTAATATCAAAAGTGAGCAGATCATTACTGCTAGAAAGGTCGTCCACAAGCATGGGTACTACAGCTGAATCGACCCGTCTTTCTGAGATCGCTTTGACTTCCCCTGGGTTAACTGGGGTATATGCCCCCCGTTGGTCTCCCTGCACTCCGGTGACCCTCACCGGGAAAGCGTTCATGGACGCTGCCGGTGCTTGGCCTCTAGACATTGCCCCTACTTTTCCCCAATCGGTGAGCCCGTGTTGCAACCATTTCCCGATATTGTTTAAAGCTTTATTCGGTTTCGCCCAAAACCGTATTAATTCTGCTCTCTCGGTTTCTGAGTCTGAGCCGGGCTCGGTCATCTCTCCCGAGCTGTCTGAGCAGCTGTTACTTGACTCTGAAGCGGAAGCTAAATGCAAGCGCATTTCCGGCACTCCGCGCCGTTTTGTGCGGCTCCGACCCCGCTCCTCCCTTTGGGGGTGGTGCCGTTCCCTCCCCCTGGGCTCCCCCCGCCTCCTGCGGGGGAAGGTCCTTGCCCTATAAGGACCTAATTTGAATAGAGCGCTCTGATTGGTCCCACGCTCCACCGCGGGGGCCGCCCCTTCTCCCCGCAGGCTGACTGCATTTCTGCCCCCTGCCTCCTCCCTTCCGCCCTTGCCATGCGGTTGGGCGCCATTTTCAAACACACACGGCGGGGTCGAGTTTCTACCGATCCCGGCGGGGTCTGACAGTCTGGCCGCGCTCCGCACCCCCTCTGCCTTTCCCCGGCAGAAGAACCGCGCGTGCCGCTCTGCCTCCCGCACTGGGCTGGTGACTGGAGGGGAAGGGACGCATAGAGAAACCGCGGATTTTTCGGAAGGTTCCGCGAGAGGGTCGGGGGGTCCCCTGGGGGCTCCGGGGGGTCTCCTGGGGGCTCCGGGGGTCGGGGCTTGGGCTCAGGAAGGGGTGGAACGCGCCCGGCCCCGGCATATTCCCGCATTCAATCTGATCGCTCTCAGACGCTGTGTGCGTCACGGCCCCCGCCCCCCGCTTTACTGCAACAAGTAAATGTATATGCGCGGCTTTCCACGTCTCCTGTTCTTCTAATGCCTTGCGTAGGGCCTCTTCTACTTTCCCCCACGCTTTGAGGCTTTTACCACTGCCTGAGGACTTAGTATCCTCTGCTAAGGCGGCAGTGCGCTTCTCCCACACTTCCGAATATAATATATTTACTGGACGTTCGATCGTCCCCAGCTCTAGGAGCCTTGCGATAGCAAGATTAGAATTCCTGAGCTCACATTTAATTCCCCATTGCTCATGAGCCTGACTTACGACCCTCGCTGTGGATTCCATGGTCCACGCTGGTCCGGAGGTGACCTCCCGCTGCACTAGGCCAGCTGTGCAGCCGCTGCCCTCTGTCCAGGCGAATTCCCATTCCCTGGGCGCTTTCCCGGGTTTCGGCACCATACAAGGCTGGCGACCTGGTTTCAAGAGACAGCACGGCGGCCCATTCTCCAGGGCCGCTCGGGCCTAAGAAACACGCTAAAACCAACTTGGTGGACGGTCAAAGGCCTTTATTATCTCTTCTCGTGGGGTTTTATAGTCTAAGGGGCTTCTACATCAAAAGGGGGTCTGTCTTTACCATCTATGGTTAGTAAGGGATGGAAAGTTACTGGGCAAATTGAAAATTACTGGCATCTGGTTTAGGGGGCTGCATTCCTATGTTAATTTTCTTATCTAAGGGAACAGGGGCCCTGTCTTCCCGTAACATCGCGAGATCTTCCGAACGCCTGGCCCTATCTGCTACACCTTCTAACAGGCTTTTGCCTCTGAGTGATTGTCTTTTTCTGTAAACCTTTAGCACCTTTTTCTTCTCTTCTTCCCCATGAAAAGCAGAAAATAAGAGCCAAGTCGTATTAAGTTCTAGGTCAGAAGATATTTTGGTATCTAATTTTTGTTTGCTTTACAACTCATGAGAAGCAGATATTATGCAGATACACCAAAATCTGTAATTAAGTTATTCCTGGTATTGAATTTAATGAGCTGAAAAATCCATTGCCTGCCCCATTGTTTATTACTTTCTTAATAGATCTATCTCAGTTACATCCTGTAACACATTGCTTACATGCCATTTCCTACATTTCTTGCACACCATTGACACTGACCTCCGAGTTGCCTAACATCTACTCATCTGTAAACATCATGACAATACAGTAAACATCTCCTAACCTCTCACCTAGATTCCTAGTCTAGTTCTTCTGCATTCCATTGTGAGACTTCTGATAGCAATTTGTGTTCATTGTTGAGAAATGCAAGATACTTTGGACTACAATCTGTCAAACATACAAGAATCTCATTTTGTTATCTTCAAGGTGGTAAGCTGCCTGAGCTGCCTTGCCCTTTATTAACTTTTTCGTGCTGACAAAGTCTCTATAGATAAGATTCTCCTGAATATTGTGCCAAACAATTAACTGAAGGTTGCTTTTATAATAAGGGACACATTGGTTTCAAACATTTTGATCTGGGTCAACTGTGGCTGCAAAAAAAAAAAAGGTATGACAATACACCTGCCATTAAGATGGCCATCATATAATCCAACCTAATCAGTTAATTACAGATATTTAATCTGAGACACCTATTAAACCATTTTAGGAAAATGGGCAAAGAGGGAAGGACTTAAAATGCATTTAAAGGCTTTTTTTGAGAACTAAACATGAAGCATGCCCACATGGCACAATACAATGATGTGTAGAGATAATGGGAAGCTAGCTGAAAGCAACACTGCATTTTTCAAGGAGATAACTGAGGATTTGGTGTGGAGAAAAGACACCAGAAACAGGGATTCAAAAGCTGGATGAATTCTTGAGAATTGACGTAAACTTTCAAAAAGCATCCAGTTCCCACTTTTAGGTAATATTTCTGTAATATCTAAAATGCACCAGTTTTGTCTTTCACACATAGTTTACTAGCATACAATGGTAGTTATTAGAATTTTATGTAATTATCAGATGTTCAGCAGATAATATCAGCTATGACTTATTAAACAGACATCCATAGTAATGTTGCTTCACTGTCATCTAACACAGTCTCGGTACCATCATACTAATGTGCAGGTATTTTTCCTAGAAGAAAGTAGTCTATTCAACTACAACAAAACTTTAAACTACTAAAAATAAAGATCATTTTTAAAAGTAAAATAATAACTTCTGTGGTTTTCTATTCCAGACTAAAAAACAGAAAAAGTCCTTTCAAAGCAGGTATTTGTTAGACATTCTAGCAAGAGTGTTTCATACTTATCTGTGATTTCATCACCTGTTTTCAGCATACTAAAAGTAAGGAGTGCCAGAGCATCCTTGAATTGAACTCCTGAATCAATGAGTGTTTTGTCATGCTGGGAATGGAAACTTCCAAGGAACTGGCTAAAATGCTACTAGTTTTACTACATGTCACTTTTCTGAGTCAGCTCTTGAATATTTCACTGAGCCTGGTGTAACCAGAATTTCCAGTTTGGTCGGGACAGCCCTAAAATATTCCGGTATCTAGCAGATACGGTTCTGCTATTTTTCCACACCACATGAAGGAAACAGGATATTCCTGCTCTCACCTTAAGCCTTGCATAGGAATGCAGGCTTTTGCAGCACAGAGGTAAGAGACAGGGACTCTGGCACAGGCTTGTGATGTGATACTGCAAAACAAGATGAACAGAGTATGTTCTACTCTGCATTAAATGTTCGTTAGTATGATGAGTCCTCAACACTTATGTTCAGCTAGGCAACGTGACATGGGCCCTACACAGGTGACATAACACGTGCTCTCTTTTCTTTATTCTGGTTTCTGTGGCTCTAGAAAAAAAGAAAAATACTTTTCACCGACAATAACTATAGCTAAAGTAGCATAAGTAGGGAACAGAAGTTCTTCCCTAGCTGCCTGAAATAGCACCTGAGTTTTCTCACTGGAGGTAGGAACTCTCAAATAGTTCTTCATTTGACTGCCAATGCTAAAAGACATGTTCATCACTAAAATTTGATGATGTTTGTGGAAGAAACATGTCTACTAACTCTACTAAATTTTAGTAGAGTTAACTACTATAAATGTCAGTAGAAGTAATTAAATTCTACTTAAGATCCACCCCTCTCTCCAATATCACAGAATCACAGAATCACAGAAATTCTAGGTTGGAAGATGCCGGTTTAACTCGGCTGTTTGAGGGGCCTGGGAGGCCCGGAGGTGGCCCGGAGGTGGCCCGGAGGTGGCCTTGACGCAGCCCGCGTATCAAAGGACAAGAAGAGGCTTCAGTTCTTCTTTCTGGTTTTATGTTTATTAATTGTTTATCTAAAAGATGTTCTTTCAGCCCAACAGAGATCCGCACAGCAGTCAGCCATGGGCACACTCTGTCTTGCCCTCCGGGCAGCCACGTATCTTTATACCCTTTGCTACGTATACAATATTTATCATTTTTCCCCAATACCATCTATTGTTATAACTCGGTGTACTCTTAGTAATAACCAATAGAAAGGTGCCACCGTGGCCAAAGAAGATGGAGGAGAGGAGGAAGAAGGAGGAGGACAGGACACACCCCAATTCCTCCATCTTACTCCTCTAAACCCCCCTGTACATAAATCCTAAACCTTGTGTCTCACTCTCTAATTAACTAATCCCTTCACCATTCACCCGGTGAAGCCCTCATCCTTGTCGTCTCCTGTGTAGGGATAAAGTCCAGCTACCAGACACTTCTGGCAACATTCCAGGACTCCCGAGACCCCCAAGCTGGTCTCGGAGGCTCAGCATCTCAGGACTGAGATCTTGAGATCTGACATCTCCCCCTTCTGTTTGCCCCAAGAAAACCTCTTTTACAATCCGATTCATGGCATCTGGGACGACATGGATGAGGACTAGGAGAACTATTGCAATATAAAATCCTAAACTATTAAAACATAAAATCCTACCCTTAAAATTCTTCTCCAAATGGGAGAAATGTCAAAGAAATCTGCCCTTAAAATTCCTCTCCAAATGGGAGAAATGTCAAAAAAATCTACCAGCTGATCAATATATGATCCTTTGTCAGTTTTCCCCTGTAATAGGTAAATTTATCCCATTGCCTATTGCAATTCAAGATCCCAAGGAGAAAACCTCCCAGTGTCTTTCGTCCTTATACAGAAATATTCAAGACCCCAAAGGGAAAACCCCCCCAGAGTCTTTCCGTTTCTCTTGTTTCTCTTCTGAGTTGTCCTTTGCAGTCTGAGTCCCGACTTTTGTCTGAGTATTCGTTTCTTCTTATATCTTGTTGAGGAAAATCGCTGCATAGAGTCAGACTCGTTACGAAATGATGCTGTAGCTCCGCTGAACCGATCCGGCATGTTGTGCACTCAGGGGTTACCTAGTTTTTGATTCAACTGACAATAGGGTTAGAACACACACGCCTCCCCGGGAGGGGAGAGGCTTGGGACCCCGAGGGTTTTTACCAAAGGCACCAAGTCTGGAGAGGGCCCCTCCTCGCCTGAGACATCACCGTGGGTCTGGCCCGCCCCCGCCCGCGCTCTTTACTCTGCGCATGCGTGCTTTCCGAGCCGCCCTCTGTCTCTCCCGAGGTAATTTTTTCCTCTCCCTTTTTATTCCGCCTCTGAATTTTCCCCCTTCGGTCTACCCCTGACTGTCTCCTCCTCCTCCGACGCTGTGTGTGTGTGTGGCCCTATGTCGGTGTGTGCGGCCGTCCCCGCCGGCACCCGCGCCCGCCGCGACTCGCTCCGGGTTTTTTGCGTCACAACCGCGCGCCCCCTGCGTCTCGCGGCAGCCTTTCTGGGATTGCGCAATTTCTCCCATGCCGCTGCCCATGTCGGACGCCCCTGCTGCGCTGGCATGTGACTTCTGCCCTCCCGGGTTCTTGCGAGTTTTGCCCGCCGCGCGCGTTTCTGCTACCTTGCCGGCCCCCGGGGCCGCTGCACCCCCCGGCCCTGAGCTTAGCAAAGCCGTATCTGAACACGCGTCTTTTGTTTTTTCTTCAGCCGCGCTCCCCGCCTGCTCCGCCGCCGCGAGAAAGCGCCTCCCCTGATCCCTTTTTCTTCCCCCCCCTGCTCTCCCCCCTCGGTCCTGAGTCCTCCATGCTCTCTGGGCTTTCTGGACGCTTTTTGGGAGTTTCCCAGGGTTTCTGGGTTTTGGGACCGGGTGTTTTAATAATATTTCTTGCTCTTTTTTTTTCCAAGAGCATTTTCCACTCGGCCTTTTAAGGCCAGAGCTAATTTTTTCTTTCCTGGAGCCTTGCTCCCCCCTCTCTTTCAGAGAGTCCCCCCCCGGACGTCTGCTGCGTCTCGGGGTTATTTCTTCCTGGCCTTTTAAGGCCAGAGCTAATTTTTTCCGGAGTCCTGCTCCCCCCTCTTCCGAGGGCCCCCCCCCGGACGTCTGGTGCGTCTCGGGGGTTTTCCTCTCGGCCTTTTAAGGCCAGAGCTAATTAATTTTTGTATGTTTGTGTCACACCTTATAAGGTGGACAAAATTTCCCATTGTTCCTGGGAAGGTGTGCCTCCCATGTTCTTATTTTCAGGCTTTCTTACCAAATCTGTCGCCAGAGCAGTCTGGACGTCTCGATCTGTCCAGCAGATCACGAGAGGTGGACCCAGGGCGCCTTCTGGTTCCAGTCCGGGCTGTTCTGCTACGAATTCTCTTCGGCAGAAACTGAGAGATGGAATTCTCAGTGACTGCTGTTTTTTTTTTTTTTTTTTTTTTTTTTTGCAGTCTCTGTTAGCTTTTGTTTTCTTCTTCTCTCTCTTTTTCTTCAGGGCTTTGAAGGTGGTGGTGGTGCCCCCCCCGAAAGGTTGTGGTGGTCAGAGCTCACCCAGTGGAAGCCAAATGCCGGTTTAACTCGGCTGTTTGAGGGGCCTGGGAGGCCCGGAGGTGGCCCGGAGGTGGCCCGGAGGTGGCCTTGACGCAGCCCGCGTATCAAAGGACAAGAAGAGGCTTCAGTTCTTCTTTCTGGTTTTATGTTTATTAATTGTTTATCTAAAAGATGTTCTTTCAGCCCAACAGAGATCCGCACAGCAGTCAGCCATGGGCACACTCTGTCTTGCCCTCCGGGCAGCCACGTATCTTTATACCCTTTGCTACGTATACAATATTTATCATTTTTCCCCAATACCATCTATTGTTATAACTCGGTGTACTCTTAGTAATAACCAATAGAAAGGTGCCACCGTGGCCAAAGAAGATGGAGGAGAGGAGGAAGAAGGAGGAGGACAGGACACACCCCAATTCCTCCATCTTACTCCTCTAAACCCCCCTGTACATAAATCCTAAACCTTGTGTCTCACTCTCTAATTAACTAATCCCTTCACCATTCACCCGGTGAAGCCCTCATCCTTGTCGTCTCCTGTGTAGGGATAAAGTCCAGCTACCAGACACTTCTGGCAACATTCCAGGACTCCCGAGACCCCCAAGCTGGTCTCGGAGGCTCAGCATCTCAGGACTGAGATCTTGAGATCCGACAGGAAGAGACCTTTAAGATCATCGAGTTCAACCCATGTTCTAAAACCTCAACTAGATCATGGCACCAAGTGCCACATCCAGTCTTTTTTTAAACTCTTCGAGGGATGGCGACTCTACCACCTCCCTGGGTAGATGATTCCAGTATTTGACCACTCTTTCTGTAAAATACTTCCTCCTTAATTCTAGCCTGTATCTCCCTTGGTGCAGCTTGAAACTGTGTCCTCTTGTTCTGTCTCTTGTTGCCCGGAGAAAGAGACTGACCCCCAGCTCACGACAGCCACCCTTCAGGAAGTTGAAGAGAGTGATAAGGTCATCCCTGAGTCTCCTTTTCTCCAGGCTGAACAACCCCAGCTCCCTCAGTCGTTCTTCATACGGCTTGTGTTCCAAGCCCCTCACCAGCCTCGTTGCTCTCCTTTGGACACGCTCAAGCATCTCAAAGTCCCTCCTAAAGTGAGGGGCCCAGAACTGGACGCAATACTCCAGGTGAGGCCTCACCAGTGCTGAGTACAGGGGAAGAATGACCTCCCTGCTCCTGCTGGCCACACCGTTCCTGATACTGGCCAGGATGCCATTGGCCTTCTTGGCCACCTGGGCACACTGCTGGCTCATGTTCAGCCGACTGTCAACCAGCACCCCCAGGTCCCTTTCCACCTGAGCACTGTCCAGCCACACCGTTCCTAGCTTATATCGTTACAGGGGGTTATTGTGGCCAAAGTGCAGGACTTGGCACTTGGACTTATTGAACTTCATCCCATTAGATTCTGCCCATCCATCCAACCGTTCCAAGTCCCTCTGCAAAGCCCTCTGTCCCTCTAACAGGTCAACACACGTTCCCAGCTTAGTGTCATCTGCAAATTTGCTAATAAAGGACTCTAAGCCCTCATCCATGTCATCAATAAAAATATTAAACAGAACTGGCCCCAGCACAGACCCCTGAGGGACACCACTGGTGACTGGTCGCCAGCTGGATGCAGCACCATTCACCACCACTCTCTGGGCCCGGCCATGCAGCCAGTTCTGAACCCAGCAAAGAGTGCTCCTGTCCAAGCCACGGGCTGCCAGCTTGTCTAGGAGTATGCTGTGGGAGACAGTGTCAAAGGCCTTGCTGAAATCCAAGTAAACAACATCTACAGCCTTCCCTGCATCCACTAGGCGGGTTACCTGGTCATAAAAGGTGACCAGGCAGGTCAAACATGACCTACCCCTCCTAAATCCATGCTGGCCGGGTCTGATACCCTGGCCATCTTGTAAATTTGGCGTGATGGCGCTTAATATAAACTGTTCCATTATTTTGCCAGGTACTGAGGTCAGGCTGACCGGTCTATAATTACCAGGATCTTCCTTTGCACCTTTTTTGTGAATGGGTATCACATTGGCCAGCTTCCAGTCATCCGGAACCTCACCAGTGAGCCAAGACTGTTGGTAAATGATGGAGAGTGGCTTTGCAAGCTCATTTGCCAGCTCTCTCATTACCCTGGGGTGGATCCCGTCTGGTCCCATAGATTTATGAATATCTAAGCATTTCAGTAGTTCTATGACTGCCTCCTCTTGGATAATGGGGGGACCATTCTGCTCCCTGTCACCATCAACCAGCCTAGGCGGGCAGATGTCTTGAGGGCAAGTCATCTTCCCACTAAAAACTGAGGCAAAATAGGCATTAAGCACTTCTGCCTTTTCCTCATCTTCAGATACTAAGTTCCCTCCTTTGTCCAATAAAGAACAAAGGCTGGTCTTACCTTTCCTTCTACCATTAATGTATTTGTAAAAGCATTTTTTATTATCCTTTACAGAAGTTGCCATTCTAAGTTCAAACTGAGCTGTGGCCTCCCTAATTTTTTTCCTGCATGCTCTAGCAGCCTTCTTGAATACTTCCTTAGAGACCTGACCCTTCTTCCAACGCTGATACATCCTCTTTTTATTCTTAAGTTCCTCCAAAACCTCCTTGCCCAGCCAGGCTGGACGTTTACCCCGTTGACTGATCTTTCGGCACACAGGGATGGTCTGTTCCTGTGCCCTCAAGATCTCTGTTTTGAGGTATGCCCACCCTTCCTGAACTCCTTTGTTTTTTAGGACTGCTTCCCAAGGGACGCTCTGAATAAGTCTCCTAAACAGGCCAAAGTCTGCCCTCCAGAAGTCCAATGCAACAGTTTTACTGGTGTTCTTCCTGACTTCACCAAATATTGAGAACTCTATTATTTCGTGATCACTCTGCCCCAAGCAACCTCCAACCACCACATCTCCCACCAGCCCATCTCTGTTTGCAAACAGCAGATCTAACATAGTCCCTCCCCTGGTGGGTTCACCCACCAGCTGCAACAAAAAGTTGTCCTCCATACATTCTAAGAATTTCCTGGACTGCCTCTTTATTGCTGCATTAAGTTCCCAGCAGATGTCTGGTAGGTTGAAGTCACCCACAAGAACAAGGGCTGATGATCTTGAAACATTACCTAGCTGCTTATAGAATAAGTGATCTACCTCTTCTTCCTGGTCGGGTGGACGATAACAGACTCCCAGTATGGTGTCAGCCTTGTTGGCCTTCCCCTTTATTCTTACCCATAGACATTCAACTCCATCTTCCTTAGTTTCAGTTTCGATGGCATCAAAAGTTTGCTTAATATAAAGGGCCACCCCTCCACCTCTTCTTCCTTTCCTGTCTCTCCTGAAGAGCTTGTATCCATCCAGTGCAGTACTCCAGTTATGTGAGTCGCCCCACCATGTTTCCGTGATGGCAACTACATCACAGCTCTGCAGTTGCACCATGGCCTCCAGCTCATCTTGTTTGTTGCCCAAGCTGCGTGCATTGGTATACATGCACCTCATCTGGGCAACTGACTTCACCCCTAACTCAGCCTTGCAATTCTTGGGCCTGTTTCCAGATAGCTCAGCTGGTTCCCCTTCCCCCTTCAAACCTAGTTTAAAGCTCTCTCAATGAGGTCTGCCAGTTCATGAGCTAAAAACCTTTTGCCCTTAACAGAGAGGTGTACCCCATCTGGTTTCAGCAGAGAAGATGCTGTAAAAATTTCCCCATGATCAAAGAATCCAAAATTTTGCCGATGACACCAACCCTTAAGCCACTTGTTGATGATGCGGATTCTTCTGTTTCTTTCATCATTTTCCTTCGCCACCAAAAGGACTGAGCAGAACACTACCTGTGCTCCTGCCCGATCAACTACCTGACCCAGTACCCTGAAGTCCTTTCTAATTGCCTTGACACTCCTCAATCTCATCACTGCCAGCCTGGAGTATCAGCAGTGGGTAATAATCAGAGGGCTGAATCAGCCCAGGAAGTCTCTCAGTGATATTTTGTACCCGGGCCCCAGGGAGGCAACAGACTTCCCGGTGGGATGGGTCTGGTCGACATATGGGGCCCTCAGTTCCCTTCAGGAGGGAATCACCTACTACGATTACCCTTCTTTTCTTCTTGATGCTAGAGGTAGTGATCCGTCTTGCAGATTAATCATAATTGGGGGGTTCACTGGGCAGGCAATTCTCTCCTAAATCATCTAGTTGGGTCTCTCTATCCAGGATCTCATACCTATTCTGAAGTGGTACTTGGCTGGATGATGGGGAGGGGGAGGACTTTTTGCTAATACCTCCCTGAATGGGAACCCGTTTCCACTCCTCTTCATCTACCAGGTGCCCTTCTGTTACCTGAGAGCGGGAGGCATATAAGTCCTCAGTCTCTTGGTCAGAAGCCTCCCTTAAAGATGATAGGGCTGAATTCCACCAGTCTATTTCCCTTTCACTTTCCCTGATACTCCTTAACCTCTCAACTTCCTCCCTAAGCTCAGCCACCAGTGAAAGGAGGTCATTCACTTGTTCACAGCGCAGGCAGGACTCCTCCACAACACTCCCTGATGCCACCGATAAGCTCAAACACTCTGGACACGGATGGGTCTGTACAGACACATCCTTTTTGGAGGGCCCAACTTGGTCACTTATACCAGCCACAGCTTTTGACCGTGTAGAAACCATTACTGACAAACACCTCAAAAATAACCAGGCAGCAGAAAGACCTCAAACAATACAGAGCACTCCTTACTGGCAAGAAAGCTGGCAACCCTGCCTGCTTGACCTGCCTGCGCGAACTGCCGCGCAAACTGCCTTATATACTCCCCAGAGACTCACCACAACCCTGTTTGCCGCGCTCCGGGTCGCCGCGCTCCCCAGACACCTCTTATAATCAGCCACTCAGCAGCAACTCAGGAAGCTCCACTCTCTGCTCCTCTCTGACTCACAATGCAATCGGCACACCTGCTCAACGATCTATTATATACTTCAGCCACTCAGCAGCAACTCAGGAAGCTCCACTCTCTGCTCCTCTCTGACTCACAATGCAATCCAATATGATCTAGTATACTTAATAACAAAAGAAAAATGAGGACATAGTATGAAGGATGGCTAATATTTTAGCTGGATCACAGCAGCCCACCATGATTACTGATAAAAATTATTAATGTTACAACTGTTTGAGAGAATGAGATAGAAGTCGTCAGCAAGACTTGTGTGAAATTACTGAACCACATAGTTCTTAAACAAATACTTCCTTGACTTAGCAATTTTCAAGGTCTTCTCAGTTACTGAGATTGTAAACCTGTTGCCCAAACCTATAGATGCCGAAAAAGAAGTCACTGCATGCCATCGTGTGGATATTTCAAGGACAGCAGCATCTATTCTGAAAAGATGGATTCGTTTAAAAAAAAAAAAAAAGCGAGGGGACGAGGGGGAAGAAGGGAAGAACACAAATATGTATGTCCTTGAATACAAATATCGTGAGGAAACTCATTCCAGAAAATAGAGGGGTTTTGTTTTCGTTTCTTGCTTTTCAGCTAAAATAAACTAGAAGTGCTAATGGCTGTGAGGCCACACTCTCAACTGTTAATTGTCTGTCATTAGTTAAGCAACTAGGCAATGACTTCATGATTTAGACTTCATATCCAAGACACTTCCATTACAAAACCTTTAAACACCCTTTGCAGCATTATTCTCTACCCATGCAGAGACAGCAGAACAGAATTGTCCTGCTAGCAGCATACTTAGGATACCTTCCACTTTGTTGTCTAACATATATACCATCGTGATTCTGTTGTGAGTTCCAGCTACACTTATGGTCATTCCCTAAGACAGTCAAAGCTACTCAAGCTGAAGTAATGAATTTAAATGTTATCATCAAAAGGATGGCAGGGAATTAAGAGAAATGACAGAAGGAAAGAAGAGGATAAGTTTGAGGCAAAATCAATTAGATTTTTTTTTGCCTTCTTATATAAAACAGCTTGTGTCCACAGCTTCCATGAACAGTCTGTGCTTTATAATATAAGTCCATTTCTCCAAACAATTCCATATTTTAAAAAGTTATTTATTTGGAATACAATTAAATACAAGCACAAGGCATAGATGTTCACATTGCCTTTCCACATTAAAAAAATAGCAAATCAAATAAGAGGTAAGTCCTGAAATATTTTTATGGCTCATATCAAACTGTTGAAATTAGAAACTGTTCTGGGGGGGGGGGGGGGGGGGGAAGAAAGTGCCAGTTCACCTCAGGGTTTTTCTGGATGGTGTTTCTGGATAACAGTTATGTGTCTAAACACAAATATGCTTATGTGCAGCACAGCAGTGCTGAATGAGACTCCAGAACTCAAAGGGCCTATAGTTTCACTGATACAAAGAGACTGTCTGCTGGTGGGATGGCTGTTCTGTAGTTTACCAAGATTATGGATATCTTTCACATAATACTATTTTGAACTCATGCCACCTCAAATTTATTTAAGTTGGATCAGGCAGGGCAATAGAAAAAAGAGTGCTAATCATCTAAATACATTAGTAAGCTATATCAACATGAAGAGACAGGAAGTGAAGGAAGAGAAATGCTCATGTAACCCTTCTTTTTCCTTGGAGCGAACATAGAATGAGCACTGCTCTCTTGGTGCTTTTTTCCAAAGGAGACCCCTGCACTAGCAATGGTAATGGCAGAAGGGAAGATGTGAGCATGTTGGTTAAAAGCAGAGATTGGGTAAAAATTGTTTGATTTTAGTTTAGTTTGCTGTTGGGGTTTGGTTGTTTGGATTACTGCTTTTGTTTTAAGCAAGGAACTGCAGTTCGCTGGAGCATGTCACAAAAAGACCTGTTCTGGCAGCTTTCCTGAATGTCTGCTGTGCACTGAAGCATTTTGTGTTTTCTGAGCGAAAAGGCAAATCCAGGGCTACCAAGGGAGCAACAATCCCTACGTACACGCGTGGGCGCGGGGTGCAAGCTGCAGCCTTTCAGGTAAGAGGGTCGGGCTGTGGCAGCGGGAGCACAGCAGTCGCAGCAGTCACTGCAGTTTCCATCGAAGAAACTGCAGGACGGGCCAGGCCCATCTGCCCTCGGAGAGCCGAGTGTGACGAAACGCGCGGGCAGGAGCACAGGGCACGGCCCTTTGTCACCGACGAGTGACAGCACCCGGCTGCGCGCGGCGAAGCTCACCGCCCTCAGCAGGCACCGCCCGCCCCGCCGCGCCGCCCCCGGCGAGGGAGGGCACACTGGGCATGCGGCGCGGGCACGTCCACTCGGGAGGGTGGGCAGGGGCTGCGGAGCGCCGTGTGGCTCGCCGGCTCGAGCGGTTCCTCCCCTGTCGTTGGTAGCGCCCCGTGCGGAGGGCGGTGGTGAGCGGCGCGGCGGCGCGGCGGGCTCGGGGCGCCGGCGCCTCAGCGCAGGGCCATGAGGCACCTGCCGTACTTCTGCCGCGGGGAGGTGGTGAAGGGCTTCGGCAGGGGCTCCAAGGAGCTGGGCATCCCCACCGGTGAGCGGGCGCGGTGGGCACGTCTTCCCGGAACAGCATGGGCAGGGTGTCCGCGGGGCTGGGCCCAGCCGTGGGGTTGCGGGTCCGCGCCGGGGCCCGGGAGCGCTGCCGCCGGCCAGGTGCTGGGCCGGGGTTCTGCAGCCGGCCTGTGTCGCGGCCCTCGGGCGGAGCCGTGCCGTGCTCCTGCCCCGCAGCCGTGCGGCAGCGCTGTGACTAAGCTCGCCTGACCTCGGCGGCCGCCCCGCCGCCCTGCAGGGCTGCGCTTTTGTTATGATTTGCGATTTCCGAGAACGGCCCTGCCTTGTTACCTACCAGCGTTTTCCCGACGCCTTTCTTCTCCCTCTCCTGCACTGCTTAGAGTCTCGCACCTTCCCTTGTGCACCCCAGTCTGTAAAGAGGTTTCCCTGGATCTTAATGTTTGTTCCTTTTCTCATCTAGTGATCGTCACGATGTACGGGATGTAGATGAGTGTCACGTTCTCGTGTGGCAGCCTGGGAAAATATCCCTCCGCATAAATCTCTGATAGGAGTAGGAAAGGGAGTAGGCATTGGGAATCGCTGCAAGGAAGAAAGTTTAAGGGGAGTAAAGCAGAGTTTGAAACAGAGCAGGTGGGTTTGGCCTACAGAGAATACATTTTCCTATCGCCCATCTCTGTTTCAGGTGTCGAAACGCAGGCAGATGAATACTGCAAGAAAATTTTGAATGTTCTTAAGCACACACTGAAGTCAGTAGTCATATTGCACTACATCTAACAGACATGAAACTTTATAAGACCACTCTTGTAGTGCCGGATTTCTCACATCTGTTTCTGAGAACATTTCACATTTTTCTCCTGGTTGTTTATAAATGATGTGTTGGTATTAGGGAACAGGGAAAGAAAGCTGTACCTATCTGTGAGCTTTTATAAAAATTTGGTAACCATTCATTCTTTCAAATCAGTTTGGTATCTTGCATTAAGAGATCTATTCAGCTTGGAAATAGGGGTAGGATAGTAATTTTGACAGAAGATTCAAATTAGCCAAAAGGAAATTTTATTTTACTGTAAATACATAGTTTTCAAAGGAAATCTCAAGTCCACAGATGCCTCTGAAAGGGAACTTGTGCAAAACTGACAGATGACTAAACAAAGATTACATTTGCTTCTACATAGTTTATTTCATCAGTAAATATTTTACTAATAAGTAGTTCTGAGATGCTATTTTATAGTGCAGAAGAAAGTTGACTTTTTCCCTCTCATTTTTCCTCGTGGTAAAGCTGTGGTAATTGTCCTAAGAATGAAATGTGTTCTGGCTGTATATATGATGTTTTTATTAATTACTACTGCAGAAGAGAAAGAAAACTATACAATACAGTGTGTGTGTGTGTGTGTAGGAGTTATAATAACTCAGGTGTTGCCACAGTAACTAAATTTTATGAAGCTGTTTTATACTTTGCTGATGGTCTGTCTCATTATTCTTATCATCACCAGTGTTATGTTTGTAAATAGTGTGTAGGCAGAGTTTGGCTTTTAAGTACTTGAAGATCCTGTTATATACTTGATTTACACAAAGGCACTTACACTTTATAAAATTTTTGCAGCTAACTTTTCTGAGCAAGTAGTTGAAAGCTTTCCATCTGATATCCCTACTGGTATATACTATGGATGGGCCTGTGTTGGAAATGGAGATGTGCATAAAATGGTTGTGAGCATAGGATGGAATCCCTTCTATAAGAATATTAAGAAATCAGTGGTAAGAATTTTGCTTTTTGTGGGATTTTTATTGTAATAAAAGACTGCATTAATTTTAACAAGATACACAGAATTTGATTGATGAATGGTATTTAGAAATTTGTGTACCATTGGAAATACATTTGTTATCTAATTAATAATATTCTGAAAAGAATATACTCCCTGTAACCAGAGAGTATGCAGAGGAAGTTGAGTAAAGTTTTTCTTTCTTCCATTCCACCATTTCTTAACTACTTCCAAAATTAAAATATAATAGTACTTGAAATGATGGTTGTTTGACTTGCTGATAGCAAATTAAGCATGAACTTGGTAAACACATTGAATTTACTGGTTATGAGACCCTGGCATAAGCTGGGACATAGTAATAATCTATTGTTCTCTGCAATGTATCTGCATTTCATATAGGAGATGTTGGGGCAGCTTAATTTGTAATGAATTTTTAATTAATTCTTCTCTTAAATGATGAAATGGATACGTAAGATGCTGCAGCTTAATGTACCCAATAAATACTTGAAGGCATATAAGGGTGTAAGGATGGAGAAGTTAAAATCCTGAGCTGTAACAGCTGTGGGGTTTTTTGTTGACAAGTGCTGGTGCTTTTCCTGAGTCTTGCAAAGCTCTCTTTTATTTGCTGAAAACAATTTTATTTGTTCACAAATTTCTACTTCTAAGTGTTTGTCTTTGGAAAGTCTATACTTAAAAATTTCTTTGCTGATAACTTTTCTGAGCAAGTAGTTAAAAGCTTCCCAAATAATAGCTCTGCTGGTAGATGCTATGGGTTGGCTTGTTTTGGATATGCATAAAAAGGTTTTGAGTGTCAGGTCTGTGTCTTAGTCTGGACTTGCTCTTCGTTTTTATCATTCAGTTCCCTTAGGGGATAGGTGTAGAAGCTCTCCTTGAGGCAGCTACTTCCATCAAAATCTTCATAGTTATTTTAATGTATCCACTTGTTGATGAAACACTAACGTTTCCTGCCTTAGAAATCTTAACTCTGAGAAGTTTTGAAGCACTGCTCCTGCTCCTGATGTCTAGGGGTGTGGGTTTTGGGTTTTTTTTAATTGGTTTGTTGGGTCTTTTTGTTTGGTTAGGGGGAGGTTTTGTTGTTTCGGTTTTCTTGTTTTTTTTTTTTTTCATTCCTTTTCTCTTTAAACACTTTTTACTCTTTAAGGAAGTATTTTTTTTTAATTCAATGCAGAATGCAATTCTACTTCCTAATACAAACTAAAGCCCTGGCCTTTTTATTTTGGATTATACATGCTATACTAAATGTCCTTTTATTTTTTATCTGTTAAGCAGAATTTGAATGTTGGATATTAGGCCTACATGCTTACAGAGAGAGAAATAAACTCTTTAAGTTCATTGTAATTGTCCACTTACTTCTCTTCCTTTAGGAAACACACATTATCCACACCTTCAAAGAAGACTTTTATGGAGAAATTCTTAGTATAGTCATAACTGGATACATTCGACCCGAAAAAAACTTTGATTCCTTAGGTCAGTATTGAAGGTCTCCCTCAGACTAGTTTCTTTTTTGCCTTACTCATGCAAGTTCTAGGTCTTCACTGTACCTCCTTCCATTCTGAGATGTTTTATTGGTTAACCTTTAAAATGTCAGTGAAATGTTTTCGTAATTTAAAAACAAAAAGACATACCCCCACATCATCTTATGTATCACACTAAAAACCTGCACTTTTATTTCCCTTGTCTAGGGAGTAATGTTAAAGTCATGGGCTTGTCATGAAAGTCAAGTGTACTAATTTATTCTTAAAATGCAGTTTTGTTAGTATTGAAACAGAGCTGCTAATATGTCTTTTGACAAATGAAGAGGATAGTGGTTGTAACAGGTAAAAATGCAACTTTAGCATGGTAAAAAAAAAACATTTTAAAAGTAGAGAGTTCTGCCTTTCAAACCTCATAGTTACATTCTGTTTCTGTGATTGTTGTTTGATATTTTGTGATGCCTTATTTTCACTTGTTATTGTGTTCAGAATACAAAACAACTTTTAAATATTCCTATTCTTACCTTTTCAGATGCGCTCATTTTGGCAATTCAGGAAGATATTGAAGAAGCAAAAAGACAGCTAGATCTACCAGAACATCTTAAACTCAAAGAAGATAACTTTTTTCATCTGCCAGAAGGCAAAATAGTAAATAATCGCTGAGAAAAGCCATACAGCCTTTTTTCTTTTTTTTTTTCTTTTTTTTATATTTCTTTCTTTCTTTCTTTCTTTCTTTCTTTCATTCATTCATTCATTCATTCATTCATTCATTTTCTTTCTTTCTTATTTTCTTTCTTTCTTTCTTTCTTTCTTTCTTATTTTCTTCCCTGTCATGGAGCTTTTGTATTTGCACTGCTCTCATAGATACTTTTGTGTCATATGTCTGTTAGGTGACTGAGATCAGAACCAATCATACAAGATGACTTCTGTTTTCTTTGGTTGAGTCATCATTAGCCCAGTCATACAAAAGAGCTAGAAGGCTGTACTACTGGTTGTAGATAAACAATGTATGATGTATCCTAATGTTACCAGGTCTTTGGAGATCTGAGCACATTTAGAACATGACCAAAGTTAATTGTAATCATGAGGTGTGGTTAGCTCATTTAATGAAGAATGCCTGTTCTTAACCTAATGTTCCATAATGTCCCATTTTCTGTGTCATTCTTAGATCTGAGTTTTAGCTTAGAAAATGTTGGTATTGATTGACTCAGAAAATTCCAGTGCTTAGATAGATAACAATAGTAAGATTAATTCCATATAGTTCTTGATTTTTTATATGCTACACAGCTGTTATGGTTGAAGCTGTTACTTTAATTGAAATTATTTATTTTAAGTTTATTTGAGATGGAAGAAATCGCTGTTGCTCATTGTGTTGCTAGAATCTGAATTATATTTCTTCACACTTGACTGAATATATGATAACACATGATTGTGTAGTTTAATTCTGAAGAGGTGATTCACATAATTTCAAAATATTAGTAAAAGTGTGAAAGCTGATAAACTTTAAGGTTCAGGCGTAAAAGATGCAGAAACAATATAACAAGACTGCTGCTCATTGCATCTTAAAGGAAAATAGGTAGTGGACACGTATTTGCATTTTATGTGCTGCTGATATTTTTCATAGGAAAATCTTGAGGTTATTTACTGCACTGGCAATAAAATGTCTGACTTCAAGGTTGTCATTATTGTAAGGCACAGAAAAATCTCATCAACACTCTGCACTAAGTGCAGGTAAGAGCCAAGATTTTGGCAGACCAAGTAGATAAATACACAAATGAAAACCTTTGGGGATTTATTAGATAATGAATCAACACTATAAAGAATATTGATTATTTTTTATAAGTAGCTGCAGACAGTCCTACTCTGAAATATGGGGATACAAGTGGGGGTTGGACTAGATGATCTCTGAAGGTCTCTTACAACCCTAACTATTCTGTGATGGATTAGTGGAAGGAGTGTGATGAGAGTTGATAGTAATTTGAAAAACAGTTTGAAAAAAGTATGTAATGTGCGATTCAATACCTAGTCTTCTTTTCCTCTGATAAATTTTTCTATCCCTTGGTGAATGGAAGCAGATTAGCTATAGTGACTGTCACAATCATAAGTTTTTAATCACCCTCTGATGTGTCTGGGACATATTCTGAAATTCAAAGTACTTCTTTAAATATCAGCTGTGATTCTCTGTCTGAGCTACAATGTTCAATATGGAACGCACAATTTCTATAGTGAAATTTGATTAATTTACTCCTTGTCCTGTTCTAATCCTACTTTTCACTCTAGAATTTAGAAGAGTTTTAGCAAGGTAGCTGATTCGGTCTTTGTGGCAGGTGGTGCTGTCAAGATGATAGTTTCACTTCATACTGCTTTAAATTCTAGCCAGTATCATGGGCTATTATTAGGGAAGAGGTCTTGAGGAAATCAAGGGTTCATGTTTGCTCTTTAGGACTTCAGGAGAAAACTTGATTTTGCTTAAATGAATTGTTCACCAGTGGTGTTGATAGCAGAGGCAGATACAATACATTTGGGAGACAGGGACATGGGACAATATACTTTCTTTTAAAGGAGAAGAGAAATAATTTAGTGGGCTTTTTGCTATATAATGTGTTGGAAACTATTTCTAAAAAGTCTGTAAAAGAATTGTCTTGCAAGATTGATGATTGGAATTTTAAAAAGGAGAGATAAAAGGAGAAATTTTTTTTTGCTAAGAGTTTATGCATTCTTCAGATTTGTAGCAAAATTAAAATAATATATTTTACTACTCCTTGTAGAGAATAAACAGAAGCCACACCAGTCACCAGGGAATGTTGTCAACATTAGATTGTTGTTCATCATGGTACTGTAGCTGAGCACTCATAGCTGCCTTTAAAATTGATTTTTGCCAGTGATGTCTTGGGTCTGTTGTGGAAACTACGGTGCCTTAGGCTGTTCTGAATAATACTTTTCTGTATCTGCTAATAAATGCCACTGTCAAAAATTCAACTCACCATTTGTCCTGGGTTGACTATATGATGCTTTTATCCTCAATCGTCTCACTCTGTTTATGTTGAATAATAATAAGTTTTGTACCTTTAAGAGTGTTACAGAGAGTGAAGGGGGAGAGAGAAGAGGCGCGCAGTTTGTTTTCAGACACTGCACCCACTCCTCCACATTCCTGCTCCTGACTGTGTTGTCTTCGGACAGACAGCGGGACAGAGAGCTCTTCTTTTGCTTTTTAGTTAGTGTTAGCTAGCTGAGGCAAAGAAGTTCCCTGGACTGTTTTTTTTTCCCTTTTCTTTGGACCTCTTGGAACTGCTCTGGACTGAACACCCAGGAGAGCACCGGCAGCTGCAGCTGTGGCCCACCGGGCCGGCCCTGGCCTGCGACAATTCCAGCACTGAGAGACTGATCAGAGACTGAGTGAGCTGCTGCTTGAACCCGGGGTTTTCTCAGTTTGTCATCTCTTTTAGAGTGGCAAGGGGTCTCATTGTTTTGATACTGTTTTGGTCGTATTGTTTAATAAACAGGGGTTTTTTTCCACCTTTCTCCAAGGAGGTATTTTTCTTTCCTCCCGGACCAGTTGAGGGGGGGAGGGGCCGATTGGATCTGCTTTTCCCACTGGAGCTCCTTTGGGGGGATTCTTCCCCAAACTTGCTCTAAACCTGGACAAATACATGAATTGGCGCCCAACGTGGGGCCCTGAGCAGCAACAGGCCTTTGTCCAGATCAAGCAGGAGATTGCTCATGCAGTAGCCCTTGGCCCAGTCAGGACAGGACCAGAGGTGAAGAATGTGCTCTACTCTGCAGCCGGGAACCATGGCTTGTCCTGGAGCCTTTGGCAGAAGGTGCCTGAGGAGACTCGGGGTCGACCACTGGGATTTTGGAGTCGAAGCTACAGAGGGTCTGAAGCCAACTATACTCCAACAGAGAAAGAAATCCTGGCTGCCTATGAAGGAGTCCAGGCTGCCTTGGAGGTAATAGGCACTGAAGCACAACTCCTCCTGGCACCCCGACTACCCGTGCTGGGGTGGATGTTCAAAGGCAAGGTTCCTTCCACTCACCATGCCACCAGTGCTACATGGAGCAAGTGGATTGCTCTCATCACTCAGCGCGCCCATATAGGTAAACTGAATCGCCCTGGGATTTTGGAGGTCATTACAAATTGGCCCGAAGGTGAGAATTTTGGTGTCACAGATGAAGAGGAACAAGAACCAGTGACACGTGCTGAAGAGGCTCCTCCCTATAACCAACTGCCCCCAGAGGAAACACGCTACGCTCTTTTCACTGACGGTTCCTGTCGCATCGTAGGGATGAACCGGAAGTGGAAAGCAGCCGTATGGAGCCCCACACGACAGGTTGCACAAGCTACCGAAGGAGAAGGTGGATCAAGCCAATTTGCTGAACTCAAGGCTGTTCAACTGGCCCTAGACATTGCTGAGAGAGAGAAGTGGCCAAAGCTCTACCTCTACACTGATTCATGGATGGTAGCCAATGCTCTGTGGGGATGGCTGGAGAGGTGGAAAAAGGCTAACTGGCAACGTAGAGGGAAACCAATTTGGGCTGCTGATGAGTGGAAAGACATTGCTACCAGGGTAGGGAGGCTACCTGTGAAAGTCCGCCATGTAGATGCCCATGTACCCAAGAGTAGGGCCACCGAGGAGCACCAAAACAATGAGCAGGTAGACCAAGCTGCAAAGATAGGGGTGTCCAAAATAGACCTAGATTGGGAATATAAGGGAGAGTTATTCCTAGCTAGATGGGCCCATGATGCCTCAGGCCACCAGGGCAGAGATGCCACCTATAAGTGGGCACGAGACCGAGGGGTGGATCTAACCATGGACAGTATTTCTCGGGTTATCCATGACTGTGAGACGTGTGCTGCCATCAAGCAGGCCAAGCGACTGAAGCCCCTCTGGTACGGTGGGCGGTGGTCCAAGTACAAGTATGGGGAGGCCTGGCAGATTGACTACATCACACTGCCCCAGACACGCCAGGGCAAGCGCTACGTGCTGACCATGGTGGAGGCCACCACTGGATGGTTGGAAACCTACCCTGTGTCTCATGCTACAGCCCGGAACACCATCCTGGGCCTGGAAAAGCAAGTTCTGTGGAGACATGGCACCCCTGAGAGGATCGAGTCAGACAATGGGACTCATTTCAAGAATAGCCTTATCAACACCTGGGCTAGGGAACATGGCATTGAGTGGGTGTACCATATCCCCTACCATGCACCAGCTGCAGGAAAAGTGGAGAGGTACAATGGACTACTAAAAACCCAGTTGAAAGCTTTGGGTGGGGGATCTTTCAAGAATTGGGAGCAGCATCTGGCAAAAGCCACCTGGTTAGTTAACACCCGAGGTTCCACCAACCGAGCAGGTCCTGCCCAGTCTGAGTCCTTGAATGTAATAGAAGGGGACAAAGTCCCAGTGGTACATATCAGAGGTTTGTTAGGGAAGACTGTGTGGATCAATTCTGCCTCGAGTACAGACAAACCCATTCGTGGGGTTGTCTTTGCTCAGGGACCAGGTTGCACGTGGTGGATAATGCAAAAAGATGGAAGAACACGATGTGTACCTCAGGGAGACCTGATTGTTGGATAAAACCTGTATAAATATCACTGTTTCCTGAATGTTATTACCACTGTCTGTGTATAGTTGTATAATGGATGTATCATGTATGTACTTGTAGAGTTAGAATTTATATTAGTTTTAGTAGTAAGCAGACGATATGGGGATAAGGGGTGGAATGTCCTGGGTTGACTATATGATGCTTTTATCCCCAATCGTCTCACTCTGTTTATGTTGAATAATAATAAGTTTTGTACCTTTAAGAGTGTTACAGAGAGTGAAGGGGGAGAGAGAAGAAGCGCGCAGTTTGTTTTCAGACACTGCACTCACTCCTCCACATTCCTGCTCCTGACTGTGTTGTCTGCGGACAGACAGCGGGACAGAGAGCTCTTCTTTTGCTTTTTAGTTAGTGTTAGCTAGCTGAGGCAAAGAAGTTCCCTGGACTGTTTTTTTTTCCCTTTTCTTTGGACCTCTTGGAACTGCTCTGGACTGAACACCCAGGAGAGCACCGGCAGCTGCAGCTGTGGCCCACCGGGCCGGCCCTGGCCTGCGACAATTCCAGCACTGAGAGACTGATCAGAGACTGAGTGAGCTGCTGCTTGAACCCGGGGTTTTCTCAGTTTGTCATCTCTTTTAGAGTGGCAAGGGGTCTCATTGTTTTGATACTGTTTTGGTCGTATTGTTTAATAAACAGGGGTTTTTTTCCACCTTTCTCCAAGGAGGTATTTTTCTTTCCTCCCGGACCAGTTGAGGGGGGGAGGGGCCGATTGGATCTGCTTTTCCCACTGGAGCTCCTTTGGGGGGATTCTTCCCCAAACTTGCTCTAAACCTGGACACCATTTGATTGTAGAACTGCTGTGCTATAGATAAAGAACAGTAGCAAAGGGAAAACTTGAAAGACTTAGCTTGCTCTCAAATCCTAGCTGAGGTATGATATATGGATACACTGAACTAAGAAACTGCTCTTTATGTGTTTGTCTTCAAAGAGAGTGTGTTAGTGCATCCATTTGGCTGAGTGTACCTGACCATATTATTTAAGAGAAAATGTTATACATCACTCTTTAAGCTCAATACATAATTCCTAGCACAGTATAAACTTTATTTTTGTATTATGTACAAGTAGCTGTATTTTGGTTGATGTTGTTGCACTGTACTATTACTAAAGGAATTGTAATTGATAAAGTTAACCTTCTTGTCTTGGATTTCCTTTCCTTTGCCACTCCTAGCAATGTTAGTTGTTTCCGTTTTAGGCAGAGCTTTATGGGGGTGACTGCCTTATTTTGAACTTCTAAATCTTCACATGATTTTGTATTCCTCTTTGTTACTGAAGGGGCAATGATGAAATCCACAGAATAATGTCAGTTACAGGGTGATCATGAGGTCTTTAGGAGTACCTAACAAAAAAAATCCACTCAAGAATTATGGCTTAAAAATTAGTCCTTCTCAAAATTAATTAATTTGTAAAGATAAGTCTTAAATGATTAACAGCTCTAGAACTGTTTATTGTCAAAAATGTGAAGGAACAATTTTAAGGCTTAGTCTATCTCTTGGCCGTCGGACCATAGTGACAACAAATAATAGCATTTCCATACACTTTTGTGTGAAGACTCTGTTCTTCATAGCAAGGGGCTATAAAGAGCATCCTCTTGTGTATTATTATGTATCCAGCAATGCTAAAAAAAATGCTTTGTTTTGTCCCTTTAAGGTAGATTACCTGCTGAGTGTTATTTATTCCCTTTGGCATAGTTTGAAAGTGCTGAACCACTTTAAAAGACAGGTGGAAAATTTCTGTTGTAAATGCTCTCTGTTTTTTTTCAGTTCTCTGTAGCTCAAGAATATCCTAAAGAAGACAGAAGTAGTCCTTTTTGCCAGTGCACTTCTGGATTGTGTTTTACTTTGCAATAAATTCAAACTCTCTATTTGTGATTAAATACTGTTTAAACTACTGGAATTAGATTAATTAGGGGTTGATGTGTAGAATGAGGAATACTGTGGAGGTACTTGGTCGAAGAAGTCATGTCATAAATGCAGTTCCATTGGGAAACATACTACAAGATTATGATGAAAACCATCAGCGCTGGGGAACGCAGTAATTCTGTAAGAAAGCATAGAAAATCCATGCAGTAGTAAGAATTTCTCTAAAACACTGATTTTCCTCCTATTCACACACATCTTCTGTCCCCCCAGAAGTCCATTTTGAAATATATATTGGACTGTTGCTGTCTGTCCTGGTTTAGGACAAATTAGGGGAAATCTCCAAGAGGGAGCCCCCCAAAACAAAACAAACCTCCAACCACCCCTCCCCCAACACCGGGTTCGGGAAGGAATTTCTCGGAGGAGCAAAGTGGAAAACAAAACCTATTTATTTACAAGTAACAAAAGAACACTCCCCAACACAAGAAAAGAAAAGGGACCAGACTGTGTTGTGAAGGGCGCCGAGTTTCTCTAGCAGGCTTCGGGTGTCCTGGAGCTCTCAGGTCAGGTCCGGAGCCGGTCCAGTATCTTCAGGGGAGGGTAAGAAAGAGAGAGAACAAAAGAAAAGGAAAAAAAAAAACAGCGCAAAAGCAGAAAGCAAGCAAGCAAGCAAGCGGCTAGCCAAGCCAAGCAGCAAAAGCCAAAAGCCAAAAGTGCCTGGTCACACCCCCCCCCCCCACCTCTTCCCCATCCTGCCACAGCTAGACGGCTGGGGGGGGGAGGGTGGGGAAAGGCACAGCTGCCAGACACAACACATGATATTGGGATAAAGGCTGTCACCTCACGACACTCCACCCCTTATCCCATATCGTGAACATACAATAAAATCTTTCATTTCACTTACTCAAACCTTTGACACTTACAGTTTCCTTCTGTCTCACATTCAACAAACAATGACAGTCATATATGAGTCTCATCCCACAATCAGGTCTCCCTGAGGTACACACCGTGTTGTTCCATCTTTCTGCATTATCCACCATGTATTACCTGGTCCTTGAGCAAAGACAATCCCACGGATGGGTTTGTCTGTACTCGAGGCAGGGTTGATCCATACTGTCTTTCCCAACAAACCTCTGACATGGGCCACTGGGGCTTTATCCCCATCTACTATATTAAGGAGCTCAGACTGAGCAGGACCCGTTCGGTTGGTGGAACCTCGAGTGTTAACTAACCAGGTAGCCTTTGCCAAATGCTGCTCCCAGTTTTTTAAAGACCCCCCACCCAATGCTTTTAAGGTGGTTTTTAACAATCCATTGTACCTTTCCACCTTCCCTGCAGCTGGTGCATGATAGGGGATATGGTATACCCACTCGATGCCATGTTCCCTAGCCCAAGTATTAATAAGATTGTTTTTAAAATGAGTTCCATTATCCGACTCAATTCTCTCGGGAGTACCGTGCCTCCAAAGGACCTGCTTCTCAAGGCCCAAGATAGTGTTACGGGCTGTAGCATGAGACACAGGGTAGGTTTCCAACCATCCTGTGGTGGCTTCTACCATGGTTAGTACATAGCGCTTGCCCTGGCGGGTTTGAGGCAGTGTGATGTAATCAATCTGCCAGGCCTCCCCGCATTTGTACTTAGACCACCGCCCCCCATACCAGAGGGGCTTCAGTCGCTTGGCCTGCTTAATGGCAGCGCACGTCTCACAGTCACGAATAACCTGAGAGATACTGTCCATGGTTAGATCCACCCCTCGGTCTCGTGCCCACTTATAGGTGGCATCTCTACTCTGGTGGCCTGAGGCATCATGGGCCCATCGTGCTAAGAATAACTCTCCCTTATGCTCCCAGTCGAGATCTATCTTCAACTCCCCTATCTTTGCAGCCTGATGTACTTGCTGGTTGTTTTGCTGCTCTTCATTAGCTCTACTTCTGGGGACGTGGGCATCTACATGGCGAACCTTCACAGGTAACTTCTCTAACCGAGTAGCGATATCCTTCTACTCTTCCGCAGCCCAAATTGGTTTTCCTCTGCACTGCCAGTTGGCCTCTTTCCATCTCTTCAGCCATCCCCATAGAGCGTTGGCTGCCATCCAAGAATCGGTATACAAATAGAGCCTTGGCCACTTCTCTCTCTCTGCAATACCTAGGGCCAGTTGAATAGCTTTGATTTCAGCAAATTGACTGGATTCACCCTCTCCTTCAGTAGCCTCTGCAACTCGTCAAGTGGGACTCCACACAGCTGCTTTCCACCTCCATTTCATCCCTATGACGCGACAAGAACCATCAGTGAATAGAGCGTAACGTGTTTCTTCTACTGGCAACTGATTGTATGGCGGAGCTTCCTCAACCCGGGTCACTGGCTCTTGTTCCTCATCTGCGACACTAAAGCTTTCACCTTCGGGCCAATTTGTAATTATTTCTAGAATCCCAGGGCGATTTAACTTCCCAATTCGAGCGCGCTGCGTAATGAGGGCAATCCACTTACTCCAAGTAGCACTGGTGGCATGGTGGGTAGAGGGAACCTTTCCTCTGAACATCCATCCCAGCACCGGTAGTCGGGGTGCCAGAAGGAGTTGTGCCTCTGTACCAATCACCTCCGAGGCAGCTTGGACTCCTTCATAGGCAGCCAAGATTTCCTCTTCTGTTGGAGTATAGTTATCTTCAGACCCCCTGTAGCTCCGACTCCAAAATCTCAATGGTCGGCCTCGGGTCTCGCCAGGTAGCTTTTGCCAAAGGCTCCAGGACAGACCATGGCTCCCGGCTGCAGAGTAGAGCACGTTCTTCACATCTGGTCCCGTCCTGACTGGACCAAGGGCTACAGCATGAGCGATCTCCTGCTTGATCTGGACGAAAGCTTGCTGCTGCTCAGGGCCCCAATGGAAGTTGTTCTTCTTGCGGGTAACCAGATAAAGGGGTCTCACAATCTGACTATACTCAGGGATGTGCATCCTCCAGAAACCTATAGCACCTAAGAAAGCTTGTGTTTCCTTCTTATCAGTTGGTGGGGACATAGCAATGATTTTGTTAATAACATCCACAGGAATCTGACGCCGTCCATCCTGCCACTTCACCCCCAAGAACTGCATTTCTCGGGCAGGTCCCTTGACTTTGCTCTTCTTAATGGCAAATCCGGCATCCAGGAGAATATGAATTATCTTCTCTCCTTTCTCGAACACTTCTATTGCCGTGTTCCCCCAAACAATGATATCATCAATATATTGTAAATGTTCTGGAGCCTCACCCTCTTCTAGTGCAGCCTGGATCAGTCCATGACAGATGGTAGGACTGTGTTTCCACCCCTGGGGCAATCGGTTCCAGGTATACTGCACTCCCCTCCATGTAAAAGCAAACTGAGGCCTGCATTCTGCTGCCAGAGGGATGGAGAAAAACGCGTTAGCTATATCAATGGTCGCGTACCACTTTGCTGCCTTGGACTCCAGCTCGTACTGCAGTTCCAGTATGTCCGGTACAGCCGCACTCAGTGGTGGAGTCACTTCATTCAAGGCACGATAGTCCACAGTCAATCTCCATTCTCTGTCAGATTTTCGCACGGGCCAGATAGGGCTGTTAAAGGGTGAGTGGGTTTTACTGACCACCCCTTGTCTCTCCAGCTCTCGGATCATCTTGTGGATGGGGATCACGGCATCTCGATTCGTCCGGTACTGCCTGCGGTGCACTGTTGAGGTGGCAATTGGCACTCGCTGCTCCTCTACCTTCAAGAGTCCTACTGCAGATGGGTCCTCTGATAGTCCACACAAGGTATTCAATTGTTTAATACCCTCTATCTCCACTGCAGCTATTCCAAAAGCCCACCTGAATCCCTTAGGATCTTTGTAATAGCCATTCTGGAGGAAGTCTATGCCCAAAATACACGGAGCCTCTGGACCAGTCACAATCGGATGTTCCTGCCACTCCTTCCCAGTCAAGCTCACCTCAGCTTCCAACAAAGTCAACTGTTGTGATCCCCCCGTCACTCCAGCAATGGAAACAGGTTCTGTCCCCACGTGTTCCGATGGCATTAAGGTACATTGTGATCCAGTGTCAACCAATGCTTCATAGTCTTGTGGCTCTGATGTGCCAGGCCATCTGATCCACACCTTCCAAAAAACCCGGTTCTCCCGTGCCTCTTCCTGGCTGGAGGCAGGGCCCCTCTAAGCCAGATTGTCCTTCTTTCCTTGGGCATATGCCTTAGAAGTTCCTTCAAGGGGATCGGACATGTCATCGTCATCGTCATACTTAACATCTCGGCTACGAGCGACTGGAGCTGCTTTCTGGTGATACTTTCTCTTTTCTTCAAATCACGCATCCGTTGTGCCAAATCAGCGGTGGGTTTTCCATCCCATCTTCTCATGTCTTCTCCAGACTCATGCAGAAAAAACCATAACTCAGCCCGTGGGATGTACCTTCTCTCCCCATCAATGGAGCGCCAGCGTTGGACACCAGGGCTTCTAATTTGTACGGCTGAGATTTGAATAAGGTCCTCCTTAATCTCTTCCCAGAGTTTCTTATGATTCTCCTCTATTTTGTCCTCTAGTTTCTGCAGTCGGGTTTCCACTACTGCAATTGTGGCATGAGTTGGGCCATGCACAGCATCTGCGTACGCTCGAAGCTTCTTTGCCATATCGAGCACAGTCTCATATGTATCATCTCGCTTCATTATTGCTAGGGCAGAAGCGTATTCAGGTGGCCCAAGTCGCACAAGTTTCCTCCACATTACAGGAGTGCATGGTACCAGGTCCGGATTCCTAGTTGTTGTGTCATCTGAGAAAATGAGCTCTGCCACCGCCATCTCTCTCAGGCATTGGATCCCCTGTTCTATGGTCTTCCACCGTGTCTGCTGCATATAGAGATCATCCGTACACAGGTACCGTTCTGCTACGCTTCTTAGGATCCGTTCCCAGAGGCTGTGAGGGTTAGCCCCCCTCATCACACCTTGATCGATGGCAGGATCATGTGACAGGGATCCCAAATGCCTCGCTTCAGTACCATCCAAAATCGTAACCTCCCCTGCAGCATCCCAAAGGCGGACTAACCAACTAATTATAGATTCGTCAGGTTGTCGGCTGTAATCCTTTCTTAGGCCTCTGAGGTCCTTCAGAGAAAAGGAGTCAATATTAGCTCCAGATTCTGTGCCCCTTGATGTGGCCTCTGATTTTGGTGAGGGTCCTTCTTCTGCATCATCGTCATCATCCTCCACCTTTCGATCGGTCTTGCCTTTACACTTTCCACCTCTTGTATTAGCTGCAACAGCCATGGTTTGGGGCCTATTGTCTGATTCAGCTGCTAGCCTGGAGCCTGGGATGTTAGCTGCAGCCTGGGTCACTGGGATAGTAACTAACTTATCTCCCTGTTCCCTTTCTGCTATCTGCTGCTCCACAGTATCTAGCAGAGTACGGTAAACAAACGCCAAGGCCCAGCTCACTGCAGTAATCCTTTCTTCCTTAGTATTACCATGGCACTTCTCCCTCAAATACTTTGCCACCTCGACTGGATTCTGAATTTGATCAGATGGAAAGTCCCAGTCTATAGGATCAGAAAATTCCTTTAAAGTCTGGCCCATATCCTCCCATTTCCCACTCCAGTCAAGATTTTTCCTGCTTTGTTTTACTCCTGAATCAGGAGTCTCTCTAACCCCTCTAGAAATCTCAGCTTTTATTTTATATACACTCCAGACAGTATAGAAAAGGCTTAATAAATTAAATGCCAGAAAGATGGTTTCTTTCAAACTCAGGGGAAATTCAGTATTTTCTAATAGAGATGTCAACAATTTGTAGGAGAAGGAAGACAAAGGCTGAAAAGCCCCTTCCTCTTCTTCTCCCCAAACAAACTGAGTACACAGCCATGACAACAATCCATACATTCCTGAAATAAAGTCCAGCATTGTTATCCGACACATCATCACACATAAGGCCAGCGCAATGATTACTCTGGTTAGTGCTCCCCACTTACAAAAGCTATTATTAGGGACAACACCAGAGTTATTTTTGGGTAGGGAAATAACCCTAGGGACCACAAAGATATTAAAACTTCAAAAACCCCTAGGGACCAGAAAAACCGGCAAGCTTCCACTCCAAATGACATTATGAATCACCAATATGCCCACAAAACAACCAAAACCAAAATATTATTGTTATAGGTTTTTTTTCCACTGTTTTTGACCTCCGATTTCCCGGCCAATGCACCAAAAAATATATTGTCCTGGTTTAGGACAAATTAGGGGAAGTCTCCACGAGGGAGCCCCCCAAAACAAAACAAACCTCCAACCACCCCTCCCCCAACACCGGGTTCGGGAAGGCATTGCTCGGAGGAGCAAAGTGGAAAACAAAACCTATTTATTTACAAGTAACAAAAGAACACTCCCCAACACAAGAAAAGAAAAGGGACCAGACTGTGTTGTGAAGGGCGCCGAGTTTCTCTAGCAGGCTTCGGGTGTCCTGGAGCTCTCAGGTCAGGTCCGGAGCCGGTCCAGTATCTTCAGGGGAGGGTAAGAAAGAGAGAGAACAAAAGAAAAGGAAAAAAAAAAATAGCGCAAAAGCAGAAAGCAAGCAAGCAAGCAAGCAAGCGGCTAGCCAAGCCAAGCAGCAAAAGCCAAAAGCCAAAAGTGCCTGGTCACACCCCCCCCCCCCACCTCTTCCCCATCCTGCTGCAGCTAGATGGCCGGGGGTGGGGGGGGAAGGCACAGCTGCCAGACACAGCACACGATATTGGGATAAAGGCTGTCACCCCACGACACTGTCCTAGCCCATATATGTTATATCTTCATTTCCAGTCCAAATCACTTCATGTTCTTATAGTAGTTGCTTATGTGAGAAGGAAACAGATTGATTTGCAGCCTCTTATTAACAGCTGTGGCTTTGCTTTATTCTCCAGATCCGTGGTTCCAAGTAAAAGGAAAGCCAAATCAGCTGGTAGGAAAGTAAGTGGTTTGGATTTTCCTCTCTGGTGGTAGAATGTATTATAGTACACACTCATCTGGCAACAGCAGTTTTAAAAACTGAAATTATATGAAGTTGAGTAGGAGGAGTCTTTGTTTTAAATGACCTGGTAGAGTAGGTTAGAGTGTCATTTTTGATGTTTTGGAGATACTGTCCTACCCTTCCAATACTGCAGTTGTATTCTCATAGCTGTGTTGGTATAAGGCTAAAGAAAAGGGGGTTGGTAGAGCAGCTATAATTTTTTTTATTAGGTTAAGAATAGTCAGAAGCAGAGAAGCTAACAGGGACACAAATACAGCTCACTTTTAACCTTAGGCTAGAAACACAAAACGTTTTTAACTTTAGAAAAAAATGAAGAGTGGTTGTGTGGCCTGAGCCTGCTTTTCCCAGTTGTATCCGTTTGGTTTAATCACATTTTTTTCACTCCACAAATCTGTGTGCAAGATGCTGTAGCTGTTTCAAAGCCAATGAGGTAATTTTGGCATGATGATGCAGATTGCTATCCATTGAAATAGGTACTTTCTAGTCAACTGTTTTATGAAAAGCACGGAAGTTTTAAAAAACATAGGAGGAAAGGCGACATGTGACAAATCAGCTTTAAGTAAGCCCGGCCTATTCTGGTGATAGTGCAGAGGCATTATGTTGTGTGCCTTCTGCTCAGCCTCACAGTTTGGCTTTTTTCTGCTTTTCATTTTTAAATGTCAGCAAAGCCAGCCATAAAGCCCTTAAATGCCAGTACTGCTCTTCAGCAAGGTCATACCTTGGGATTTTTGCTACAGTGAAAGCAACCTGCGCTGTCTGCCAGTTTGAAGTCACCATAGCAGGGTGGGCAGCAGCCTTCTTCACTGTAGAGTGGCATGTTAGCTGGACACAAGAGAAATATCAAATGACAACCTATCCTTACAGGAAATTCTCCATTGTTCACATTGTGTTCAATAGTTAAAAGTTCAGTGTACAATTCACCGGAGAAAATGCCTCCAAATGGTCACCTCTTATCCTTGTGTCTCTTGGACTTTGTATTCATCTGCAAAACAGCCTGAGTTGCACATTGCACCCAGTAAACTTTATCTGTATGCACAAGGTACACACCCCAATACTCTCTTTCCTAGAAAAAAAGACCATGTCACAACACAAAAAGTCATCTAACTTCCTTTCAAATACACACTGAGCACTTTTGTTTGTTTTCACAAAGAACCACATGAGATCTCTAGCAGAAGATCTGTATTTTAAAAAATTGAATGCTGAGCCTTGCCTTGAAACTCTGTGTACCTACAAAGCAGATTTTGTTCGTGTTTGAAATTTGTGAAACAGCTCTTCATGAGCTGCAAGGACTATGATGGATTTTTACCTTTTTTCTTTTTCCCTGTTATCATTCTATCATCTGCCCTAAAGAGGGATCCCAGAGAATTTGCAGAGTCCTGGCAGGGTTCTTCATATAATACACATAACAGAAGAAAGATGTAGGCTGTCAGGGCAAATGTGGGACACAAAACCCAGGCTGAAGTGCTGACACCAGCTAAATGTCAGCTGTCACAGCCCGTGCTGCTTAATTGAGGGTCTGAAAGGAAGAGTGAGAATGGCAAAGGAATTCAGGAGGGATATAACTCTTGGTCTATAAGCTACACTAAACATTTAATACTTCTATTTGATGTGCTTCATTGACTTTTGAACTTTGTTTAAGGAAATAAATTGACGCAGACATTTAGTGTGAAAAACAGTTCATAGCCTTAACCAATTACATTCACAGGGCTATTCTCTCCTCTGAGCTGATTGCCCAGCTTTCCAATTTGCTCTTGTCAGCTCCAGTTTCTCCTGGCAGCCACGGCTAATTGTGGTGCAGGGGGGAGCTTTTTGGGCAAGCAAACGAAGTGTCTGCCTCTCACGGTGATGTCAGAGGCAAAAGAAGAGTGGATTGGGACATTCAAAACTTGAAGTCAGTTTCTGTGAGCAACAAGAGCATCCAGGAGCCGGACTGCGCCTCTTTGGAGTCACCCTACAGTGGAGTCACCTCAATGCAGAAGGAGCAAGATGAGCCAAAAGATACTAGCTTAAGCAGGAGGGTGTAGTGGGGCAGGAAGGAAAAGCAGCACTTCAGGTCCCTCAGGTTGGAAAAAGTCATCTGAGTCACTGGGTCCAGGTGCAGCATGTTTACCTGGATGTTGGTGAGGATGTCTGATTGAAGAATTGCTGGCAAATTTTTCTGAGGTAGAAATCAGGATTGTTAGAAAGGGCTGCAGTTAGGGCAAGTATCCAGCACGTGAGAGCCCAGCACTTCATCCCCACTCTATTATGCTTTCTTTTTCTATTTCTCCTTTCTGAAGAGTTGAAATCCTTTTCAGCTGAACGCAGCAGCCAGTCAGGGGAGGAAAAATAATGGCTACAGAAGCACAGTATCTTGACCAATTTCAAGGTCACCCTTTTCAGAGATAATAGTGCAAATACCAGATTAGTGAATCTTTATAGTCAAGGTGATAGCAAAATTATCCCAGACTACCCTAGGAAAAATGAAAAGCCAGTACTATTCAATGTGGTCTGTCCCACTAACTCATTCTGCCCTCTGAACTTAAGCCAATTGCAGATGGAGAGGTGTGCCGTATCTCCAGCTACTGGGGGCTGCAGAGACCCCAGTGCTCCATGATTTCTAAGAAGGAAGCTTCAAGTAGCCTCTTTGCTGTATCTATGTATTAGTTAAATATTTTGTTATGGATTAGTAGTACCACTAGTTAATCCACTAGCAAAGTGAAGAACAAAGACTTTTTAAAATGCCTTTTCCATTTTCCTGTAAGTTTCATCCTTCTTGGGCAGAATGATCATTTTGTTCTGCTTTCCTTAGCTGTTTTCAGTGCAAGGATGTGGATGTCTTGCAAGGCTTCCTGCACTGGCAAGGTCCTAAAAGTTTAGATAACTTCTTTCTCTCCCTGACATACGCTCTATATTTGCCTTTTTTTTTCTTTCTTGCTGAAGATCCATTTTCTACAGAGCAGATTAAAATGAACAGCAGCCCAGTCTGTCTCAATGTCCCTTGGGGCAGAGTGTAGTCCAACTCACTCTCAAGCCTCTACATGTACCTAGCTGTGCTAGCACACAAACATTTTTAGCTTGCTTATACACATAACACTCAAAGCAGATTGCTGATGACCTCATCATTGTGAGATGCAGAAATTAACACTGTCTCCAGACTTTGAGAGACTATTTTCTAGCTTCATATTTTTTCATTACTATTATTGAACAAATCCTTACAGAGTGTCCTACTTGGTGTCGCCTCTAAGAATGTAAGGAATAGTCTAAGAAAGCTACATGTTTGATCTTAATTTTGTTGAGTTGAGCAGTACTCACATTTTCCATTCTTCTATCCCCACTGCTGTGTAAATTCTAGAGTTTTTTTCCCCTTTTAGACACTGGTCATTTGGCATGCTCTGAAAAAGTGTTGAGTAGTTGAAGGTATATTGGACAGCCATATAGTTTTAAGGAATGTGTTTCACTTTACTCCAAAACCTCAGCTGAAGTAAAGACTCCTCTCTTTCTGGTGTCTACCTGCAGTTGGATGTCCTCTGTTCTGTTGTCAGAGATTTCTAAAATCTATGTAATTTATAGTAGTTCTCATTTTTCTTCTTTGCATTCATCTACTTTACCCTGGCTTATATTTTGTTTAATTTCTGTGCAGTTTTAAAAATTTAACCCTGGCTGTGAGTATGAAGAACTAAACCAAAAGCATAGCTGAATTACAGTTAAAATCAGCTTTGGCCCTGTTAGGGTAATGGTTGTAATATTAAAAAAATAAATAGCAATAACATAGGCTTCTTATCTTGTTATATTGAGAATAGATTTACTACTGCTGAAGAACACAATTTCAAGAGCATCTAAAACCTTGCAAGTGAAAATATAGATTTTTTTAAAGGTGAAGTTCAGGCCCCCTGCCCCCTGCCTTTAATATTTGCTCCTTTAGCAACTTTTGTTATTTTCTGTAATAGTTGCCAGCCACCTGCAGAGGGGAATGTACACAAGCAGGTGGTCTTAATATGCTTCATAAGTGACAGTCTTTAATGTTACAATCAGATATAAATTTTTTAATGCCTCAATTTGTACACTTCTCTTGCCAACAAAAGGAGTGGAATTACACTTTATTTAAAAACATTTTTTTTAATGTCTAAAACTTCATAGAATGAGCAGTTGTGATACAGAAGATTTTTCTACTGAAACCTGTGAAGGGTATTACTTCTAGTAATATAACTAGAGGTTCCCCCAAAACAGCCTCACAAAGTTTCAAAGAAAATGAGTCATGATAAGGTAAAATGTTTATCCTTGGCCTTTGAACCACTGCTAAATGAAAACTGCAACTGCCTGGGTTTAGTCATATAAAGATCTTTAACTTATCAGTTAAAATGTTACTCAGGAAAGTATGACGGGTTATTGCAAAAGTGCTGTGGGAGAACTAATTAATTAATAACAGAGTTTCTTGCCTTCATGGAAAGACTGCCAGTTTGGAGACTTCATCTCTTCTGCACCTCCTGCACCTGATCCTTGCATAAAAAAAAAAGTCTTATGTAAAGAAAAATGCTTACTCGTGTCTTGTTGTTGAACTGTTGTACTTTTTTCTGCTCTAATGTCTACTACCATGCTTTACTTGAGGATCCTGTAGGTCTCTGTTTAAAAACTTCAGTGTGTAGCTCTTGTGGTTTTAAGCGAAACATGTTTATGACGTGTGAATCTGAAATTTTTATGGAATCATGGATCAGAGGCTAACCATATTCTATAAATGGAGCATTTATTCCAGATGAACCCTCCATTTGATTATTGTTATGCTCTAATGTGTCGCAGACATTTTTTCATAGAAATCCTTTCTTTCACATTTGTCCATCTTCTGGGAAGCAGAGCCCCAGAAGAAGAATGTAAACAATTGTTATCAGCTGCTGTGAAATGTAGCAGGTGTCCCTGTGATTGGCTCATCTTCCATGTGTACCATTAAAAGCCAATCACAGGAGCAGCTCAGGGACAGATTCCCTGGACACAGAACTTTGTTATTCATTCTTTCTATTCTATTCTTAGCTTAGCAGCTCTCTGCAACTTCTCTTCTTATTCTTTTTAGTATAGTTATAATGTATTATATATCATATATGAATAAATCAAGCCTTCTGATTAAGAAACAAGATTCTCGTCCTTCTCTCACCACAGTGACCGTCTAAGGTCGCTGTAATACTAATGGATTTTTAAAGACAAAAATGTACTGTGTCAGACCTACTGAGCTGTTTTTACCTATCTGAGTACTTTCTTGTTGGTTGCCGTTTGTTTCTTTGGGCATTTCTATATGGTTTTCTTTCACCTAAACTTAAAGACCTTCTCTTTAAAAGTCCTGTTCAGGCCAGGCTCTGCCTTAATGTCACATTGATTCTTGCAACTTAATCTACTTTATGACTACTTTGTCATACATCCAGCTCATCTCCTCTATTTCTGGAAACCAAGAAACTGATCATGCTGTGCCATTTCTTGAGCTAAGGCTTAATTAATTTAAAAAGCTACTGTTGTGCTCTGCCCATTCAGTCTATTCCAGCACTAAAACTCTTCATAGTTCTTGGAAATCTTAGGTACCAAACTTGAAAATTGCTACAAAATTTGTTAATGGGAAGACAGTAATACCCTTCCAAATGGTCACAGAAATCTCATTACTGATGAGGTGTAGGTGGCTTGGTCTGATGTCACTATTTAGACCTTCTTTATTTTTTTCAGATACCTCCATGAAAGCACACAAAACCTCTAGTTTAATGTAATGCAATTCTGAACTGGAAAAATTAAGTTCTCTGTCCCCAGATCTGCCCATACTTCCTGTGCTAATCTTCTATCTGTTAAAACATGCCTTCAATCAGTACTGTTTTCTCAGCTATGATTTTTTTCTGGACTCTGCTAGGATATATCACATTCTGATCATAGATATTTATATTGTAAATTTTGGAATTGTTTGTGTTGTTGTTTGGGGGTTTTTTCTCTGTGCAGGAACATATCTCACAGGAATACTCCAATTTCATTCTAGAAAAAAATTATGCTGGTCTGTCATACCCTGATATTCTACCACAGCACAAGCTAAAAATAGATTAATAGCAAAGGAAATCATCACCTCTTTCTGCAGCAACAGTTTTCTTTGAAGCCTCCTAAGTGAAAGCTGGTTCTAAGTGGCTAAAGAGATTTGTCCAGATTACAGCTGGAGGTATTCCACCTGCAGGCACTTTTGAGACAAAACTCAGAAGAGTCACATGGAGAAAAAGAATAGCATGGTCATATTTCCATGTTTTGAGTAAACGTTTATGCTTTCATGTGCCTACAGCAATTCTTTTTTCAAGCTAGGACTGCACATTTGGTATCTTCTGCAGAGCCGGATTCTATGAGATTTTTTTACCTTTTCTGCTAGGATCACAAAGTTATTCATTTGCTCATAAAAGTGCTTCAAATGTCTACTGCTGCTTTATGGGTTTTATCTGTCTGTTTTAAAAATGAATGTTGGTTCCCCTATCAACAAGGAACATCTGCTCTTTTTTAGACTCTGCACAACAAAACAGTAATAGAATACAGAATTAGATACATGACATGAGTGAATGACTGGGTGTGCAAAGCAACAATAAAGATCAGAAAATACTTCCTGACTATTGCAGGAGTAAACCAGAAGGATTAATACAGTTCATCAGTTGTTCTGTTAAAATAATCTTGGTTGCCTTACTGTAAGTCAGAAAAATGGAAGTCAACCTGGAAAGTTTTCTGAAAGTTCACTGTTAGCCAAAAATAGTATAAGAAGCTACAGCCCAAATTCCTTCTCACTCACTCACTCACTCACTCACTCACTCTGGCCACCTACTGCATTAAAAAGAATACAATTAACATAGCGAAGAGTGGAACAAGAAAATGAAAACTCTTCTAGTTAATTCTGCCTAGTTTCTAAGGTGTTATGTGATACTGTTCTGTGATTTGAGTTTATAGAATAGAAACCCAACAACACCACATACAATAAATTCTTCCTTTTTGTCATTAAGTTTGAAATCAGAAGGTTTAGTTTTTGTTCAAAACTGTAGAAATACAGTTGAGTTTGACCTATATACATACTGGAATAGGAAAGAGGCAGAATCACTGGGCACTTCTGTGCCCCAGCACAAGAATTTGTAGTATGCTTTGTCTTTCTCCAAGTTGTAGTGAGAATAAAACTTATTAACTTTTAGAGAGACCCATTTACCTTCAATAGATGATTCACACATAGCATCCATTCAAATCCAAGAGAGGAAGAAGAAGATTTCTGCTTCATGAGGAACATCTTCACAACTGGTGACCAATATTAATGGGACAAAGTACACTTGAAATTAGGTAGACCAAGAAAAACTGAAATAAGTCCTTCTGGATGCAACTGCATGCACATGTCCTGTCATACTTTCAAGTGCCCAGTGACAATTTTAGCTGATGTTTCTTTGTGTGTCTGATTTTCATGTAGTAGAAACAATAGAAATACTTACGGTTTTTGAGGCTCATTCAAATAGTTTTAGTGATGTCCAATAACCTGTACATCTAAGCATTCTTTAAAATCCTCCAATGTGAATCTCACATAGATGTGTATTTTATGACTTCAACTACCTTATTGGAAGTAAACATCAAAGTCTTAAAATTCAGAATTATTTTGTTAGGAAATAAGTAAGAGTGATTGATTGGTGATGTTATTTAGCTGCCTGAAGTGTAATATGCCTTGTAATTTAGCAAATTATAAATTAATAATCAAAAAATAATGTAATGGCAGTGTAAAATGTTTCCTAGTAGAAGTCTTATAGCTTATTTTTAAATGTGAGAAAGTAGTAATTTCCTAGATTTGTCCCTTCTGATGTAATACTATTTCTTTCTGGGACGCTATTCACTCAGGTATGAAGACTATGTGTTCATTTTGCCTTACTGATAATTTCCAGTATTTAATAGTATTAATTTCTCTAAAAAGTATATTTTAAAATAAATTCAGTGTTTATACTTAAACAGTTTTATTTTTGTCTATATATAGATCTCTTTCAAAATATTTCAAGGCTGAAATTTTCAGGAAGCTAAAGGGCAATTCTACACTTATGTCCCATAATCAGCATTTAGAAGTATCCACTCTATGACATTCTTACCAAAGTCTTCCATCTCGGTTTTTTTTTTAAGTGCTCATACTGAAATAAATGAAACAGAAGTGTGCAGTGGTACTTAAAAGCATCATGCATCCCAAGGGTACTAAAATACCGCAGTTTAGGTGGCTGGTTTAGCCCCTATAGATACCAGATAGGGTAAATTTGCCTTCAGTACTTTTGTTCTCTATACTTTCAGGGCCTTTATCCAATGCAGATGTATGCATATTTATTTATATTTTTAACGTAAGTAGCATGGGATTTGAAAGGCTTACAAAGAAATTAATTATTTCAATTAATGTAAAGTAATTGCTATCATCAGTGAAGATAAAATTAACTGCATGCATGGGTCAGTAAGTGCCACACAGGCTACTGAACTGTTGAGCAAGTTCAGCTTACCACGTGCCACACCGAATAAGACAAAAAGTCTGGGGAAAATTGTATGCTATTATGAGATTGAAACTGCTAACATAACATAATTCCAAGTGGAAAATTCATATTGTGAAGAAACCTTTATAAAGAGGTAATAAAGACTATCTCTAAAAGTCTCTAAAAGCTCTTATATTTTAAATGTAGTGGTATTTGTTTTTAAGTAATAAAGCCCCAAAGTATAGCAAGAAATGCATCTGTTATTTGGCTTCTTGTTAGATGCCATTACCTGGAATCTATTTTATTCTTGACATATGTAGAACTCATAAACTCATACCATAGTGCCAATAATTATTTATTGTGCTGTAATTATTGTGCTCAATTTCCCTTCAAAACAATTTGGTTCCCTGGAGCACGGTATGACTTGATAAGGAAATATAAAGGAGTTTATTTTCCTTTAGTGAAATTCAGAGTGAAGTTTTTTTAAAAAATATGATTGAATAAAACTGAAAAATTTCCTTATAGAATCTCACTGTAGCAAAGAAACATACACCAAATACTGAAATGCTTTGTTAATGTAAAAAAAAAAAAACAACTCATTTTGAGGGGGTTTGAGACATTAATCCTTTTAATATCCAGATAATACAATAGTACATATATATATATTTGCATTAACTCTGAACCTGACTAATATACCTTAGGGAACTACAATGCTTTTTTAGTAGCATAAGCACCAGAGAAGTGAGATACTTCAAATTTTTGAGGGAAAAGAAAGAACTTGTCTTAAATAACACATTTTGGATGTAAGAGATTGTTGATTGTTTGTGTTTCTTTTGAAAAATCATAAATTTTGAAGTGTCAGCTGATAATTTAAATTTAGTATTATACAGTATATAGTAAATATATAACATTATACTTATTATAGTATGTGGAGAATAGTATCCCAATTCATTTTTTAGTAGCTGTCAAATATGAAAACTTACTTCTGTGTCTTGGCTCAAAATAGAGTAATATAGGAGCCTAGCAGGCAAAATCTGCATTCTGCTTTGTGGAACATTTGATCTAGGACTTTAACATTAAAAAAGTTTGCCCTTCCAGAGAGGAATAGCTGCTCATAGGATTGAGTTGTAAACTTGGAGAGCCTTGTAAGTACATGATCAGCATTAAAGCCATATTTCATTTAATGTTGCTGCTCTTTTTCTTCCCTCACATTGATTTCTCCAATTGTGTCTTCTATATGGAAGACCACTTTATTAACTGGTATAACTGGGTTATATTCTAAAATGTTACTTTTTTAACATTCTGTAGCAAAAGTAGTTGTTCACTTTCTTAGTTTTCTTCTCATATCCTTTTTCTCTGCTCCGTGAAAATTAGAGGAAACTACTTTTGAAAGCTCAAAAAATAACTGATAACAAGAGGTGAGGAAGAAAAGGATTTAGATGCTTAAGAGTTAATAGGTAGTCATCCTTCTCTGCACATGCATGGGACATTTCATATGGATCTTGAAACCACAGTAATTTTGTGGTGTAAGAGACCCATTCCTCAACCATCTCCTGCTTAGATCCTCGTAAATGTGATCATTGTCTTGTGCTCTATTTTAACCTTTTCTGAAGAATGAATATTGGGAAGTAATTAAGTGTAGAGAGTAAAAGGGTGAAGGAGAAAAGAAGAAATAAGTGGCAGTAAGACAGTAGTTTGTAGGACATCTTCTTAATACAAATAAAGGGAGAAAACGACACTTTTTTCTGAGACTTTTGGAGCTTTGTAAATGTTACAAACTTAATCAAGTGTATTGGTAACAGCAGTTATATAGAAGTTATATTTTATCCTCATAAAATTTAATGTTCTGCATGTTTAAGTGTTACATGTATGCATAGTTATATAAACCTTTAGATGGTAGGAAAAATACAAGTATTTTATTTATAGCCAATTCACAGCTGTCTCAATATTCTGTCATGTTTTGAAAATTATTGACATTTTGGAAATATTGTGTCAGCTTGTAAGAAGAGTTCTAGGTGAGCACTATTGTTTCATGTGTTAGAAGACCAAAGTAGAAGTAGTTGGAGAAACTACTATATTCAACAGTCATGAATGACCAATCCCTTCCTTTCTTGATAATAGGATTCCCAGAAACTGGGCAGGACATCAGAAGTTTACTGTCTTAGTGAAGGGAGATTTTTTGGGGTGCTATAGAGTCCCATAATGGATTCAAACCATTGAAATTCCTCGGGCCTTCCTCAAACCTGTATTATGTTCAGTACTCTTCCTAGTCCAATAAATAGACAATTCTTAAAAGTAAATATTTTTATTTACATGTCTGCTTCTCTCACTCCAAGCTCCTGTGTCTCATAGGAGATGTTGGTGTGCCCTAGGTGTGTCTGGTGTACTGGATGCCATCTGTCCAGTTCTGCCCACACCTACTGCCTTCCAGACCTCAAGCCGCATCTGCTTCTGTCACACACACTTCTGTGATGTGGAATGGCAGAGGATCTTGAGAGATACATGGTGTCACCAAGGGGTTTGGACCTCTGTGATCATAACACAGTTCCTTTGTTAGTTAAATTGTTCCTTACTTTAGGTCATGGGCTCCTGTGGTGTGGGGCTGCTGGTGTCCTGTGCTCTACAAGGCACCAAAGGTGTTTGGGTCAGTTGCCATGCATCACTGCATTATGGCAGAGGTAGCGGAGTTAGCATGGTAGTAATAGCACATACTGAAAACTGAGAAAAAATAAGTCTTATGCTTGGGGAAATCATGCAAGTCTGTAAGGCTCTAACTGGGATGAGCATTAGCTTTATTGTACAGGTATTTTATTAATCCGGGCAAAAGGTCACACGAGTTCAGGGAATTGTACAGGAGGGAGGTTTTCCCTCATGTAAGTGAAGACCTGTTTGATTTTTAAATGAAACCAGATAGGTATACTCAAGGAAAGTACATCCAGCAGGTATGCTAATGTTATATTCTCTGATTTGATTCTGCCTTTGAAACTTTCTAGCTCCTTTTAAGAGTTTCTAGATGTTCACTTCCAGTAAAACCTAGAAGCTATAGTAAATTTTGTCCCATTTTCATGAGAATTCAGCTTCAGGAATATGGCAACTGGTAAGTTAAAAAAGAGATAATGTACCATCGAGTGTGAATTTTTGCAAATAATCTGTGTTCTGGTGTAAATTGTGGAAAATAATGTACACTAAATACTACAAATATATTTCATCACTGAATGTTTATTTTCCATAGAAGTCTGAAGTAGAGCATCACATAAAATAATACAATTAAATATTACATTGTATAATTGTCAAACATTGAACTCAGGTCTACATACAGTGCTTGTGCAGTATTTTGCTTATGTTTCTGATGGCTCACTTTATTAATGCCTAGGACATTATTGATCTAATTATTTATTAATTTTAAAAGCAGAGTCAGAATAAAATGTATGTGTGTAAAATATTCAGCTAGGTTAAGATAATGGTGGCTCAGACAAAAATAATTTGAATCAGTGAGAAATGTAAAATAATTTGAATCAGTGAGAAATGTGAAATAAAAATTTGCATATGTAAGCCCATGTGTGAGGAAATTATATGAGCAGATGCAGTGCAGCCCACACAATGCACATAAATATTGTGTCTATATCTTTGGAAGCGACCAATTTTAATACCATAAGATTAATTTGAATACCTTGTGTTTTTAAAACAAATACTGCATAGTGACGCCTCCTGAAATGGTTTCAGGAATATATCTGAAATTTTCTGTATTATAATTTTATTTCTATGCTTTATAGATGTATTTCACCAGAAACCACCTTCTGGTATTTCTCTCTTGTCAAAGGAATATAAGAATGTGCAGGTTCATACATGAAATACAGGGGTTCAGATATAATTTCTGGATTAAATCCTTCATTTGCCAGATGTGTTTTCTGATGCTTGAAAGTTGCAGCAGTTTGCATAACATCCTATGAAAGAAATAATTCAAATAAGATGCAATATTCCATTTCAGTCTATATGAGTGAAATTATGATGTACTTACTGAATAAAATAGATCTTACAATTTACTATATAATTTCTTCAGTTAAACAATTATCAGATTCACAAGTGCAGTGAAATCTAAATCTAAATCTAAATCTAAATCTAAATCAATATTTTTTTCTTATTAATTTTCCTGCTAAAGCAACACACAAGATAGCAAGTTTCTGTTTCAATATATGCAATTTTCTTTTAACTTTCCTTAGGGCAGTCCACCACAAAATCAGTGGAGTATGGAACAATTGCTTCACTCTGCAAAGAGCTGACTGATTTTGTGGTATTGGCTCTCTTCTGATTTCCTACTGCTAAACTTAATTTAAAACATTAAACCCGACAATGTTAAATGCCCTCTTGTCTTATTTGCCTGCATAAGGAGTTTCTATACAGCAATTATTAAAATGCCAATTCACGAACAAGTTGTTCTGCACACAGTGGTTGGGGTATTTGAGCAGAAGTAGTATATAAATAATTCGCCTTTCAAATGCTGTTTACATGTAGAGAAAAGTTTAAAACAGACTGTTCTCAAGCATTGTTATTACTTGTACGTGTTTTCAATACAGTGAACATTTCGTTTTAGTTCCCATGCTGAAAAGGTCCACTTTTTAGTTCTTGTTGGAAGGAAGTTAAAAAAACTCAGGTGGAAAACATAACAGAGCCCTGGAGTCCCCTGGTTTTTTGCATCCTTGTCCCCGTGCCTCTGCTATTCTTTTAGAATCAAGTGGAAGATACTGAGAACAGAAAATCAGTCTGTCTGATTTGCACAAAACCAGTCAACCATAATTGCAAGTTATATTAGAAAAAGCCTACATAAGGACTACTGAAAATTTTTCAAGAATGATTTTGGTTTTAATCCAATATTTCATGAGAATTTCAAGTATTTCTCACTGTTGATTAGGGTGACCTCTTTCTCAGGACCTAGAAAAGGGAATAAATTTTCTTCCAAACAGAAAATTGTGAGTTCAGCATATACTGAAGTATGCTGCTATACTCCCCTAAGACATTTCATAAAGCAACAACAATTTTTTCTCATTTTGATTTTTTTAAATTGAAGTTATTTCCTTTAATAAAAATTTGCACACATGTAAATATCAGTTAATTAGTACTGCTAGAAACTTTGTTTACTTTGACTCCTCCTCAGCTACCTAAAAAAAGATTTAGTCAGAGAACAAATAAATGCAAACAGGTTGTTTCCACACATATAAACCTTAGAGCACTGTATATGTTTGCTCAATCTAGTGGAACTCTAAAGACAGATCTGTTCCAAAAGCTTTTCCCAGAAGAAACCAGATATGTCCTGAAGGCCCACAGATAATATAACCTATGCTTACTGCATGTGAATTTACATTTACTTAGTACAGTAATCTGTTAGTGAAAAAAAAAAGGTTTTCTCAATCTATAAATTCTTCAATTTAAACCGTTTTGACTATTTTTCAGTATTTAGGAAAAGTAAAACTGCCTCTCAGCATCCCCTAGCAGCAGAAAACTGTGAGCTACAAACTTTGAGATGATGCAATGTGGAGCCTTTTCCTACCCTCTGCAGTTCATGCTCTCCTGCTTGGTGGCAGATCAGCCTCTGGGGTGTTCACAAGGGGTACAATCCTTGTATTTTAAGGTGGATGTTAAAAAAAGAATTGTATCCCAGTTCTGCTTTTGTTCTTTGAAACATGTGAATGCATTTTAATTCTCACATTAGGAAATCTCCATAAAAATTTTATTATCTGTTGTAAATAACTCAGTAGTTCTTTGGAGCCTTGTCAGTAATAGTGGATAATAATCACTTCAAGGACAGCCACATCAGGAAAAGGTTTGAAATGGATCATGCCACCCTGTTATAAGAAGAACTCTTATGAGTAAGGCTACACATATGTTTGCTTAGTCTTCTATTGACTAGAAGAAGACACTGGTTAAAGAACTTTGAAGTAAAATCTAACAGCAAAGTTACTAGTCCCATCTAGGATTCTTAGGTATGGATGGATCCATAACACAAAACAGAAACATAATTCATCATATATTTGCAAAAATTCATCTTACTAACAATCATAGGAACAGTAATTTAGGGCACTATTTCCTTTTGTTTTCAATTATTTAAACTGTTTGTAAAATGCATTCTGCATTCCATGGTTGAAGTGACCAATTTTCAAGTCAGACAGAAGATAAATACAAGTGGCAGACACCTTATTGTCTTATCACGATTCTCACAAAGCGTGGTTGGGCATAACTTGGAAGGAAGGCCTCAACATGCTTATAAAGTCTGTCTCCATTAAAGTTGTGGTAACGTTTAAGCACAATAGCTGCCATCCCTGTTCTTCCTTCATAATCTAAAAAAATTTGAAAAATAGTATGACAAGTAAGAGCATATATGAATGTTTTGTAACATTTGGGGGTATTCAATAATATTTAGAACAAGTAAATTGATATTGTGATATATCATCTTGTTTTCTCAGATATCACTGAGTATAAAGTATATGATATTTTATTAATTAGGTTTATGATATTTTATTACTTTACTTATTTTATTTATACATGATATTTGAGAACTTTAAAAGTTACTTTCAGTGAGATTATTCAATTAAAAAAATGTCACTGATGTCTTTTTATTGGGAATTCTCTGTAGCTGGAACTGCCTGCTAGGTTTTATTCCTACCTGAACACTGGTAATATAATGACTAATTAAATCAGAGGGAGCATTAATTAAAAAGAGAACCTAAATACACCCACACAAAGACTAATAGATATAAACATGTATAAGACTGTACTTGTTCTATATAAAGTTAAATGCCTATTGTACACTGTAAAGGTAGTGCTGAGTGCTTTGTACTCTGTCCCACAGACAAATTTGTGACAAAAAAGGTAAGTGATTCCTAGTAAATTACAGGCATCAAATTATGTTTGACATGCAAACTGAAACAAAACCCTTTTCAAAATTATGTACCAGACATAGTTCCTGCATTCTATTTATTGAAACACAAGAAAAAAAAATTAAGAGGAGAAAATATCTGAGTTGTAAGAAATCAACTGCCACAGTTAAATCTGTTCAGAAAAAATGAGCAGCCTTGAGATCTGCCTATAGGCACTGGAAAGAAAAAATATGGGTATTCCTTTTCCTGAAAATGAATCTGCTGTTACTGAACTGGTGATATGCTGTGAAGTTTGTTATGGCAATATTTGAGACTCAAGTCAATACAGAAATATGAAAGACCATGCTGTCTAGATGTTATTGACACTGCAAGCAAAACTTGATGTGAATCTTGAGGCATTTTTTTATGTGCTATTTACTGCCTGAGGTAGCAATAACCCTTTCGAGGAGCCCCCATCAGCTCCAACTGCAGATGATAATGAGAGATGCTTTGAATATTAGACCACAGTTTTATTTGCATGCACTGCATGACTGCCACCTGCTGATCAACCATTCAGATGATGGCCTTTTAATTTTATTTTTATGTATCCTCTTTCCTTGAACCCATTGTGTTTCCCATCTCTGAGTGCTTTCTCTTGACAGCTTCTTCTTCATGTGACTAGTTTCTTTTAATACTAAGACTTTATTTGCCTCCAAAGGAAATAATGAACAGTTACTCAGCACCACAAAATGTCTGTCTTCCTCAACCTGTTTCTTCAATGGCTTCATCTTCTGAGAATTTTTTAAATTTTGTAATTTGGTTTCCTACAGCTTTTCAGCATGATATTTTATATTTTTATGAAGCATCATATATGATTGAGAACATTCCAATTACAAAAAAAAAATATGTGTTCTTGGACAGTACTCATAAGATAGTGGTTTCAGACGTTATCTTTTAATATACTGTATCTTACCATTTTTCAGATGAAAGCCTGTAGCCTAAGTCTTGCGTAGTTCATAACTTTGTATGTCTCGCTTCATATTTCTCACTTCTGTTAAAATTTTTAATTTATCCAAATTTTTCTTCCATTCATTACAAAATTTCAGCATGTCATGTTTATTAAATGCAGCATTTTACTGTAACTGAAATTTCAAAAACTGTAGAAAAGTCTGAATTGCCACTCTGAAACTTCTTATATCCTTACGTGTACTTGTGCATGCAGTTGCAAGAACAGAAAAGTTACAGTAAGAAATTACTCTCTTCATTTTATGTTCTCAAACTATAGGAAATGTCTTACTTTTTACGCTTACACCATAAACGTTAACTTCTTGGACAAAATCCATCATACCAATGACGTCTGCAACTTCTAAAGTAGCAACATTTTCTTCTTTCCACCTGTTGAAAATATTTCTTATATTAATATAGATATTAGCTAATACATGTTTTATTCTATACATGGCAGAGGACCACTTTTAACATGGGCTACATTCTTAACTGAAGAATCATTTTCTGGTTTAGTGCCATCATATTTGAATACCCAGTGATACAAGAAGTGCCAAATTTGAAAAATTCCAGTATGTTGGACTGCACTTTGGTGGACTTGATTCCTATCCTTAGTGATTTTGTTTAAACAAAGTTGACATTCATCATGTTTGAGTCTGACCTGTGTCATCCAGGCATGCATATGTGTGATTTCTTCCATGGATTTACTCTTAACTTTGTGCTGTACCTGAAAGTGTCTCCCACCCGGTCAGTCAAGTAGAGGAACCCATCCTCATCCATCACTAGGAGGTCCCCTGTGTCAAGATACACATCTCCTTCCACAAACACATTACGCAGGAGTTTCTTCTCCGAGGCTTCTTTATTTCCAACATATCCAGAAAATGGGCTATCCTCAGTAACTTGAAAAACTAGAAGACCAGGTTTACCTGCAGGCCATGAAAAGGGGAAACATATATAGACATCTATATATATATATATAGAGAGAGAGAGAGAGAGACATATGTATAAACATATATAGAGTGAGCTATTAAGAGCATAAATTATCATATTAAAAATCCTTTGGAAAGCCACGTCAGTTTTATGTGTCTTATTGCTACATTACCTTAGTTCTTCCCTGAACAGAAGAAATGGGGGAGTGGAAAAGGGAACATAATTTTGCTTCCTTCTCTTCCAAAAATTTGGACCACAGGGAAGAGATCTTTGGAGTGTGTTGTACATCACTTACCTGGTAAAAGCATTTACCCATTGAAAAGATGATTTATCTTTATGTTGTTAGAAAAGGGTGATGGTAGTCAAACAACATGTGTAGAGGCAAAATATATAGTATCTAAGATTTTTGAGGGCTTTGAGGTTTTCCAGAGGATAGAGATGCTACTGCCTTAGCACTGGTGTGCTGGTGTGACAAAACAAGTTGTAATCCACAATGTGTGCCCCTGATCATCAGGGGGTCTCTGGGGTCTGAAGCAAATCCCTACTGGGCATCATTCCTTGTTGCTGCCTAAGTCCTATTTATAACAAGGACAAAACTTCCATTGCCTGCACTGGAATTGATTCAGAATGTCCTTTAAACATGTTTCTTATTATTCTTTATCTGTGATAACTGCTGGCTTTGTTCTCAATGTGCTCCTGAGATTTAAAGATAATTCCGTCTTCGAAAAACTTTTATTTTACTCCTTCAGAAGATGTAAGGAGATGTTTTCCAACAAATAATTTTCTTCATAGCTGTATTTCTGCATCCTAAATTTAATCCTCTTCATTTTTTTGAACACTCCATATGAAAAATGGAATGAAAGCTCATACTACCTTTCAGAAGAGGAGCTGGCATTGCTGCAAATGCCATGCATAATTTATAACAAAAGAACAACCAAACAAAACGGAGTTGCTCTAACCCCAAGTCACTTTTACAGAAGGATTCTCCAGTCCATTTTGTGAATTTACTGTCATTACTATCTCACATTGCATTCAGTGACAGCTTCAGAGTTGCCTAAAAAATATGTGTAATCTGCAAAATTTTTCTAGTTGTGTCATGAAACTGGGAATTTTATCAATTTCACTGAGACGGCAATAATTTTTTGTGCACTTTCTAATATGACTGTAGTGAGGAAGAAAGATCTTTTCAAGAAAAAAAAAATCTTTTCCTTTATTTGGATATTGTCAGCAAATAATATTTTATCAGAAAAAATAGAAGATGGCTACTTTTTTTTTCCAGTACTACTACCATAGAATAAAATATGATATGATATTATATTATAAATGTTATATTATCAAATATAAGCAATAATAATTGTTGATTTGATGACCAGTACTACTGTGTGTCATTGAGATCTGACATAATCATAACCTGCTATCATTTAGGTCTTCTGTACAAGTCCCTCTTCTACCTTCAGGATTTTTATCTCTATGATAATTAAATCTACATACTAAAACCAATGATGTTAAAGACCTTTTTCCCCACAACTGATAACTTTGACACAGATGGATTCGTGCATGTGTACACAGGCACATGAATATTTGATGTGGCTTTGATAAATGCAGTGCTGTCTTTGGTAAGACTCAGTTTTGGGGATTTTTCTCAAGGATATTCTCAGCTAGGAGGCTACCTTATTTTCAGTCTGGGAGCTTCAACTCTTTAGGGTGGAGTATTCCATTTTTTTATGGTAGAAACACAGAGAGTTTAAATAGTGGTTGTGTTTTTAAGTAGGATTTTGGGAAGTCTGTGCAACTCTAGGTACTAAAATGATCAATCTGGTTTTGTCACTAATCGTAAAAATATGATCCACAATTTGAAATTTTTCTGTTCTTCATCAGAATTTTAAATCTGAAACTTAGAAAGCATCTTTAAACATCTGGCCTCAGAGCACAACATAGCTGGGAATTACTGTATCTTTTGTTTTTTATTAAAAAAAAAAAGAAGCACTAAAAAATCTGATTTTTCCAAGAATAGGAACAAGTTCTTCTCAAGTGAGAATAAAAATATTATGGGCCCCAAATATTACTAATGTTCTTATATGATTGTAATTTTTTATTTTGGGTTATTTTATAAATATTTGTATAATATTGTATATATTATTGCATATATTAGCAACAGATCCCTGTTTGGATCTATTTTCCTATTTTTTCTATTTTCAAGTTCTAGGTGTATGTCAAAAATCTGTTGCTTACAGAAATTTCATCCTCTAAATTGAGTTATCTATTAGTTAACAGATAACTAATATTTTTCCTTACCTATGGGTGCTTTCTTACACCTTCCATTTTCATCTTTTATAAGTTCTTGTTTCCAGACATCATATTTCAACAACTCAAAAGAATGTAGAAACTAAAAAAAAAAAAGAAAAAAAGCACACATGCATACTTAAAACCACATTTTCTTACTAATTTTCTAGATTGGATAAGAATTGCTTTGAATTAATGAATAGTCCCTACTGAATATTGAAGACTTGAGATAGCCTGAAATAAACTGACTGTATTCTAAGAGGCAATTGTCAGAAAGTGTTCATATCATGATAAGCAACACTAAGTATACATATAAAGGTGAGTGTCCATATCCTTTACTGATAAAAAGAAGCCCTTGTCTAAGAGTAGGGTCAGATTCAAATAATTTATACGAAGGATAAAGTGCATTTGATCAAATTGTCAGTTTTGCTTTAAAACTGCCATCTATTTCTAATATTGCCGAAATGCAAATCAAGATGATTCTCTGACAAAAAAAAATTCCAAAATAAATTTACAGACATCTCAAAAATTACACCAGACAGGTACAAATGGAAACTTTCAACTTAATGACCTGATTAGTCTTTCCTGCCTCAATCCTCCATCCACGTGGTTAAGATTGCTAGAAGATTCAAAGTCTTGCAGAGTTGTTATCATCATCATGCCAAGGCATTTTTGGCATCTCAGATATAAAGCAGAAATCATATGGAAGTCATTAATCTGGTCTTGATCTTAACTGATCTGAATCTTTAGTATTGTTTGAATACTATTTCATTGTTGTATAATGTTCATGAGTCACAGAAACTGTACAAATTAGAAAAGCATTTGAGACTGTCAGGGTGTTTTTATGGTAGAAACACTGAGAGTTCAAACAGTGGTTGTATTTGTAAAAGTATAGCTTAGATATTTTGAAATTAGTATTTTTCTCCTCTGTTTGCTGAGAATTTTGATTTTTTTTATATTGTTAATCTTATTTCAGAGAAAATGTGATGCTTGTTTTAATGAGTGAAGATGCAGCCAAAGAACAAATTTGTATACGTTTGCTTTGGAATATCTATCTCCTGATTTATACAAAAAGTCAAATCAAAACTAGTTTCTGGCCTCATCATTTATTATATGTGGATTTTCAGGATGATTAGTAAACAATTAATAAGAATTGTCATTACTCAGTCCTTTGGGTAGTCACTTCTATACAGACAGTTTGGGGTTTTTAAAATATATTTTAGGGGAAAAGTTGGGTACACGAGCTTCTATGTACTCATTGTGTATATTTACTGTGGCTTCAAAATACATGTACAGAGAATAGAGTCAAGGAAGTGGCTAAGAATAAGGCTTCTGTTTTCATGAACCAATTATTATTATTATTGTATCTGGAAAGAAGGAAGCATTTTCTTCCTTCCTGTTCTTTATGATTTCTGCCTTTCCCATGCCTTTTAAATTTTTTTAAAGTTATTGTATGGTTAATTGGTTGGTTGGTTGGTTGATTTGATAAGCCTTACCTTTGAGAAGATGCCAGCACGGCCCACAGCTCCTATTTTATTAGTATAGTTCAGGAAACTAAGACTTCCTTCTGTGGACCCATAGAATTCAAATATTTTAACTGGGCCAAACCTCATCAGAAACTCTTTCCATACAGAAGGTCTAATACCATTTCCAAGGGCAATGCGCACCTCATGAACTCTGTCCTCTTCTTTCTGTGAACAGACAAAAAGAAACATCCTGTAGCTGGGAAAAGTGGATCTAAATACCTAAAATTGACCTAATACTTTCTAACAGAACAATTTTCATTTGCGAACTGCCACCTTGACTAAAATACTTCACAGAATGGGGTTTTTTGCTGTTGTTGTTGATTTTTAAAAAATAAAACAGAGAAGCATAAGCAATCTTGATCTGAGGTTGAGGGGCTTTTGCAGGGCGAAAACTTTATTTCTGTAATTCTTTGAAGTTTTACTTATGAACTCTATAAGGAGGATGTATATTAAAAAGTTTAAAAGATTTTAGCTGTAAATAAATGGATTTTAAGGAAGTGCCATTTTCCATAGAATGGAAATTCCTTTCCCATCAAAAAGAGAAGTTTTCCTGTATCAACAAAATCGTGCCTTAGAAAACACTTGTGATACACAAAAGTTGATTATTTTTGTAATGATACTTGGTAGAAAATTTTTCACATCTGCCGTGTTCCTTATGGAACCTGAAAAAGCAGCAGAATAACTCAAAGCTATAATAACTCATTAGGTTCATTTTTAATCTTAAATCCTAATTCATCAACAGATTATAATAAAATCTGCAGTCAAAATGTAGTTGCTAATGTGTCATTAGTTACATATTAGTGATGCAATTATTGTGGTAAACTATTCAAAAGTTTACTTGCATAAGTGCTTTTGGCATAGGAGCAGACTGCTCAGCCCTCTGTCCATAGGACTGTGGTCAAGACTCTCAGAAGCCCTCACTTTTTTGGAGATGTAGTTGGGATTGAGTAATTAAGTTGCTGTTATGGCTATATGTCAGCAGAAAATAAACTTATTTCAGGTCAACAGGAATGGTTTCTTCAAATCAAATAAATGGTTGGTTTGGTTTTGTTGCAGTGTTATTCCAATCTTTAAAACTGTAAAATTATGTTTGATTTCTAAATAATGTTAGGGTGATTTAAAGATGGAACTTTGCCTTGTAATTGCACTGAAATGTTTTAGCAGTCACAAACTTTTGACTTTCAAAAACATTCACATAAAATTGTTTTGTGAACTATGTATTAGCAGACAACATCATTTGATCCAGAACTGCATTTTATGGCAGATAAATTATTTGCCACAACAGGATAACTGTAATGCCATGACCCAACCTCACTGTTAAACACAGCAGTGAAACTGGAGTTTGATATTCCCTGCTTCTGCCTAATCAGACGTGTTTTCTTTTGCAATTTTAATGGCAAGTCTGAAGGAATAAATGTTTTTGGTCACATGTATGTAATCCAACTGAATTTTAAACCAGCTGGGAGGCTGACTGGGAGACTTCCTTCTTGCATAATGTTGTCCCTTCTTCAACACTTTGTCTTCAGGATGAAATGATGGGTTTTGATTTTTTCCCCAATGTATTTTGTGATACTGTAAGACTTGAAGTAAAACTCAAGAGTTTGACAGATTACAAGCAACAGGAGAAACTGTTATTCTTACATTCTTATCTTGGTTCACGCCCGGTTCAACAGGTGTGATCTGCAACATTTCCCTGCACTACCTTGAATTTTAAATGTCTTTATTTAAAAGTTACATGGTTCTCTTTAAAAACATTCTTTGACATACTCAGTCACAGAGTTTCTGTACACATGGAGAAATCCCCAAGTGCCTCCTAGTTTCCAAATCCATGCTATTTCTCAGTTTGTGAGACCTGGGCATGCTCAGTGAAAGGAGGGAAGGGCAGACACCCTGTGCATCATGTAAAGCATACTCCAAAAAGTCCTGCATGTTCAGTCCTAGTCCTGAACCATACCAGACCTCTTACCCTGCATGGGTTTCTTTCATTGCAGATGAACCTGTGTGATACAGTAGAGGTTAGATGTTATATATGCATATAATATCTGGTTATATGTTATATGTGGCCATAATCTAGTAAGATACGTGATGTTGACAGAACTCCTGATGTACCTGATCCACTCCTGTTAGCAACCTCACCTCCCTCAACTCATCCAGGCCATCTCTGGTTTTCCCTCTTACCAGTTGCCAGTTAAGTATCTATTTCTTCTCTGTTAAATTTTTGTTATTGAGTCATGAAAATATAGTTCTCATTGCTTTTTCCTGCAGGAGAAACCTTTACACAACCTGTCTGGCCTAGCTAATTATTCCTTTGTTGTTTCCTGATCCATGGACTACTGCTACAGTAGTTGCTGTTGGCCAGGCTTGAGTTATGTTTCAGGCTTGTTTGTATAGGCTTGAACTCTGGCCAACAGCTATCCTTCTTGTACCTGTTTTGCGGAGAAAAGAAGAAACCTCACAACTTGTAAAAGTTGTAAAGCCCAGTATGCTTTATTACGACGCGCGCCAGACGCAAGACTCCCCAAAAGGGCATGCGTACCCCTGAAGATTTCAGACCTCCTTTTATCCCCCTTCCAAATGCATATGCATACAGTTTCACAATAAGTTCATACATATTCATCTTGCATGACACTTAGCACTAATTCTTCTTTATCGGAGGAATTCCTAGGTCGGGGGCAGATTGACCTCGTGGTTTTTCTGTTTTTCTTTCTCTGTCTCCTTGCTGTGTCTGGAACGCGGCCTCTCCTTCAGCTTTAGCTCCACAGACCCTTCACCTAGTTCAGGATGGATCCTTACTCTGTCTCATTCCCCCCTTTCCTAGGAAATAAGTAAATTCTTTTACTTAAGGAAAATTTCCACGGCAATAAGTGTCTTTTAATGCTTCACTATGTACCTTTGATAAAGAGGTTAGTACAGCCATTCGTTTTAGTATTCTCCAGTTCCAAATTAACAATGTAATAGATAATCTTAAGCTTATCCCAACTAATATTAGTAAAACTAGAATAGGGTGGCACAACTTATCAAAGATTCCATTTGCAGTTGGTGATCACCCAAAGATCACATTTCACCAGTGATTATCCGTATTTTATTCTTTGTAGAACTCTGGTTATTTCCTTTGTATCATGTTGGACAGTAATTAAGGTTTTCTTTCCACTTTCTCGGATTTCTTTCAAGACTTCTAATAGGTCTTGGTGCTTAATTAATTGTTTTACCAATGTAAGGTTCGCCCCAATAGGGGTAGGTGGTAGTCTGTGATACATTGTGTAATTGGCTGTAATCAGCTGGTGGGATGTTACTTGTACCAAATACGAAAAATCACACCCAATAATCTTAATAAAATTACAAATACAGAGATTAGAATGGTTTCTACTAAACAGAATAACATCATTGCTATCAATTTGTACAGCAGCATAAGCAGTTCTCAAACATACGCCCTTTTCCAATATATACGAGCACAGTTTTCTGGTCAGTGACTGGATGAATTTCAAAGTGGCAAATACCCTGTTCAGTGTCCAAACACATCTTGGGCATTAGCAGTATTGCTTTCACAAATGAATCTCATTTGTTCTCTAGTAATGCAGGATTCTAAGTTTACTGTCTGCCACTTTTCATTCATCTTTTCGTGCCCACACTCTATGTTCTGAAGGATAGAGTATTGTTTCTTCATGGTTTAATCTTAGGGCAATGATGGGATGGATAACATAAACAGTGGCATTACGTATGGTAAGCACAAAGGCAGTGGCCACATTAGAAACATGATCATAGGTGAAATTCACCATAGTCTACCAGGATTAAAACTTCCTTTCAAAATCAATTGCATTATCTCATTCAATTTTCTGAATTTCAGCTGGAAAATTACCTTCACCCCTTTCCTATATGATCAGAGCTGCTGTTGCTTGTATCCATAACTGTGCTTGTATACAACTGAAAGCTAAAGACACATTATCTGGAACTATACTAAGTGCTTCTACTATCAATTTGTGGTCTTGGTCCCCGGCCTCTTCATACTTCTTTACTTTGGCAGTACTTTTGAAATCTGTCACTGGCTAGTTCCTAATGCCAATAGAGATTACTATAAAGGCTGCTTCAATTTTGTTAGGCTACCTGCTGCAGCAGCCAGTTTATTCATCAGTATTTCTGAATCAATTCCATTTAAAACTCCTAATCTTGTCCCTTATATGCCAGTTAGAAGTTTGTTATGGGGAACGGGAACTGCTTTCTGTCCATGATCATCTCTCCCTGCCAGAGGGATGTGCTGGGCTCATACTACAAATTCAGACACACTTCACAAGTGTATCTGACAGAGGTTTAGGTCATACTTGAGGCAGATGTTTATTCTGAAATGTAGAGACCTCAGGGAATTTAACCTCTCCCTCTCCTTCCAAAGCACCTGATTTCTCAGATGTGTGGCAAGCAGGAATGTCTCTCCTGGTCTACAAAACCTCACCCACCTTGCCCCTAGCTAAGATCAAGCTGTGGACTGTGTTCAGGGCAGAGGATAATGGAGGGGAAATCTTGAGAGAAAAGCCTAAATTCATTGCAGTGCCTCAGAAGAAACTGGGATCAGGTTTCTGCTACTGAAACACTCAGCACAAAAGTGATGCTCAAAATCCTACAGCCTGCTGCTGAGCTCTGAGAGGGTCTTTCTCTCTACTTCTTTTAAGCAGAATCCAACCGCCTCAGACTGGGACAATCACTGATCCAAATCTCAGTAGGAAAATGGATAGCTATAAATAAGGAAAATGACCTTCCTTGCTTGGGTTAATTTACCACCTGCAGTTCAGCACCCTTTACCAGCCATTGCCTGGGGGTTCAGCCAACCAGCTTGGAAAATGACCTAAGGAAACTGATTTCTTGGTGTTCCTGGTTTTAGGCACCAGGAGAGCTGGCTCCTTCCTTTCTTGTTCTGCTCCTGAGATATGCCTGTTTTTGTCACCATGTTGTCCAGCCCTCAAAGGAAGTTTTTAGGAAGGAGGAGCAGGCTGGTTGGATTTTTGAGATGTTAATTTGCATTATCAGCTCCACACATTTGAGAGACCATTCTGGATTGAATAATAGCTGTTGTTCAGTCACATTCTTTACTACGTTAGGTCTAAGTTTGGAGTTTGGGTAGAGTCTGAACTAGTATGGGGTGTATAAGGCCCCGCTGTGGTAAAAAGTGCAGTGTGCACTTTGAATTCAAATGAAAGTCTGACAGTAACTCGAGCTCAAAGGCAGGTCACTTCTACAGGCTGTATCAGGGTGAAATTACACCAACAGTCTGATTCACTTAGGTCATCACAGACTTCCTGGTGTTCATATACACCAGGGGAGGTTCAGACACTAATTACATCTGGTCTCTCATAAGCCATCCTATTGATGACTAAGCACTTTACTTTGATTTCTTCTCTTCAGATTCCTTGAAGTGTTCACAGCTCCTGTTCTTGCTATTCTTACACCTCACATACTTGATTCTCGTGGATTACTACAGTAGATATGTTTAATATAAACCTTCTTTATCTCAAAATGTTTTCCTATGGATCCAGTATACTGATTAAATGCCAGGGACCAAGGCCATTCAGCATTGCTTTGGGAAGAGGTACTCTCTAGTTCTAAACATTCAGTTATAATTCCATACAAAACAATTCTGTACACTAAAGTATGAGCTACTCCCGACCGCAATATACTCATTTTGCCCGAATAAGTTTTAGTCTCAGTTCATTGTCTCCTGGTGTCACTCCTGAAGGGGCTTCTGGGCCTTCTTCACCCGAGAGTGATGGATCCAGCATTCTGCTCCTTGATTTTGATTGCAGTGAAGGTGGTGAGAGGTACTTGCAGTGGTCTCTCCCACTGTGGTTCCGAAGTCTTCTCTGTAAGAGACTTAACATATACATCAACCCCAGGCTATCCAACTCCCTGCTCCGAGTTCCAGCCACAAGTTTCTCAATTACTCTGAGGTGTTTGCTTAATGCCACCATGTAGGTGGACATTCTGGACATTCCCCTTGTATTCTATATGGTCTTCTATAAGGCATTCCAAAAGGATTCAGCATTCCTTTAGCTCAAAAGGTTTAGTTTGAATTTGCAATAGTGCTAGTGGAAGAGCTTCTTGCCCCAGTCTTATGATTTGCTGCTTAATCAAATGATTCATTCTCTCCCCCTGGCCGCTTGATTGGGGGCGGTATGGGGTGTGAAGTTCCTAATCTATGCCCAGATGGCTACTAATCTGTTGCACTAGTTTGGAAATGAAAGGTGATTCTTTATCTGAGGATATTGTGGCTGGAACTCTGAAGCGTGGTATTATCTCTTGTAAAAATGATCTGGTCACCTCTTGAGCTTTGACAGTTCTGGTGGGGAATGTTTCTGGCCACCCTGAAAATGTATCTATTAATACCAGTAAATACTGATACCCCCCTTTCCTTGGGAGTTCTGAAAAGTTGATTTGCCACTGCTGTACAGGCCCATGGCCTCTCCCAGTCTGATCGAGTTTTGGCCCAGGGGTATTTTGAGGTTAGTCTGGAGGCAAGGATCACATTATCAGCTCACCTGAGTGATAGTGGCATATAGATTCCTGACAATGATACAACAGTCCTTTCAATCAGATGTGTGTTCTAGAAAGCCTATGGGAATTACTACTTCAAAGTCAACACTTCATTTTAATGCACTCTGTATCACTCGCAGCCTTGGTCCTTTTGAGAAAGGAGCCACACTCTATAAAAGGCTTTAAGTAATTAGGCCCTAGTGTGTTTTCTAATGCCCTTCCTTCACTAGTAACCACAAAAATGGGAAGGGATTACTAGCTCTCTTTCAATGGTAGCCCACCCCTTGCAGTTGTACGTCTCTTTTGATTAGTATTATTGTATTATGGCTTACCTTTGAGGAAAATCTGTACCTCACCCTTTGCTGCTTTCTTTGCCTCTCCATCCTCCAGCTCATTTCTTTCCTCCAATTTTAAGCTCACTCTCTGGTGTGCCTTAATATGCTTTTTCAGGTAGCTGAACTGCTTCCAGCAGCTGGATTGTCTCTTATGTCCCTGTGAGGTCAGCAGTCCCCTCTCCTTCCAGATGGCTCCATGTGCATGCACAACTCTGAATGCCTTTTGCTGTTTCTAAGGCATGGGTCCATGCATTTATCTCAGCATCCTGTGCAGAGGTACCTGTTGGTAAGGGTCCAGACTCTATTACCTCTCTGCAGGTAGTCACTGTGAACGTTGCAATGTCGCTTTCTTGTCAGTGAACCAGGTCTCTGCATCGTCCGGAGGAGTGTCCTTTAAGTCTGGGCGGCTGGAGTAGGTAGCTTCAATGGTCTCTAGGCAATCTTGGTGTACTGCTTCTCCTTGATTCCACTGAGAAAAGAAGCTGGGTTGATGTCGGATCTCAAGATCTCAGTCCTGAGATGCTGAGCCACCGAGACCCTGGGGGGGTCTCGGGAGTCCTGGAATGTTGCCAGAAGTGTCTGGTAGCTGGACTTTAACCCTACACAGGAGACGACAAGGATGAGGGCTTCACAGGGTGAAGGGTGAAAAGATTAGTTAATTAGAGAGTGAGACACAGGGTTTAGGATTTATGTACAGGGGGCTTTAGAGGAGTGAGATGGAGGAATTGGGGTGTGTCCTGCCCTCCTTCTTCTTCCTCCTCTCCTCCATCTTCTTTGGCCACGGTGGCACCTTTGGATTGGTTATTACTAAGAGTACACCGAGTTATAAAAATAGATGGTATTGGGGAAAAATGATAAATATTGTACACGTCACAATGGGTATAAAGATAGGTGCTGCCCGGGAGGGCAGAGGGAGTGTGCCCATGGCTGACTGCTGAGCAGATCTCTGTTCGGCTGAAAGAACATCTTTTAGATAAACAATTAATAAACATAAAACCAGAAAGAAGAACTGAAGCCTCTTCTCGTCCTTCGATACGCGGGCTGCCCCAAGGCCACCCCGGGCCTTTTCAGGCCCCTCAAACAGCTGAGATAAACCGGACAGGTTGACAATATTAGTCACCACTATCTCTACATCATCTTGCTCTACCATCATGGCCTGGTATTTCAAAAACCTCTCTGGTGAAAGCCAGTGGCCACCCTTTACTTCTAGTACTGCGGACACTGTGTGGGACACTAGCACAGTCATTTTTGTCCCAGGGTAAACTTGTGTGCCTCTTGAATGTTCAGCACAACTGCTGCTACAGCTCTGAGGCAACCTGGCCATCCTTCGGCTGTTGCATCTAGTTGCTTAGAGAAGTAAGCAACTGCCCTCCGGTATGGACCCAAGTCCTGAGCCAATATTCCCAGGGCAATTCCTTGCATGGAAAAATAGAAAGAATGCTTTACTTACATCTGGAAGTTTCAAAGCTGGAGCCCGCATGAGGGGACTCTCTAGCTGGTGAAATGCCCGTGTGGCATCTCTTGTCCACTGGAGATCTCAGTTCCCATTGGCCATAAGAGCATAGAGGGGTCTGGCGAACAGTCCATAATTATGAACCCACAGCTGGCACTACACTGCCATGCCTAAGAAGGTTTGGAGTTCTTTCATTGTCTGGGGTTCAGGGTTTGGCATAGGGCTTCCCTGCCTTAAAGTCTGCTGCTCAGCACTCACTTCTTACCCCAGGTAGATTACCTTCTGTTTCACTACCTGTGCCTTTTTCTTTGAGACTCTGCATCCTTGGAGTCCTAGGAAATTCAAAAGGCTTACCGTCCAGGCTTCTCTTGCTTCCCTCGTCCAAGTGGCTACTAGAAGATCGTCCACGTACTGCAACAGCCTCCTTTCCTCTTGTGGAGCTTCCCGGGACTCTGAGTCTTTGCAAGCTGTTAACCAATCGGAGTGGGGAATTTTGAAGCCTTCAGGCACATGGACTATGTGACCTTGTGTTTGAATGCAAAAATTTTCTGGCTGGCTTCGTGGATAGGGAGGCAAAAGAAGGCATCTCTTAGGCCTAAAACAGTGAACCAGGTTAGCTCAGGTGTTAAACAAGTTAGTAAGGTCTATGGATTTGCTACCACAGGGTACAAATTCTGTGTTATCTTATTGACATCCCTCAATCCAGTACTATCAGTTATGGGACTGATTCCTTCCTTACCTTCCCTTTGAGGAAGTAGTACCCTCCTACTGAGTTCTCACTGGTTGTGTTCTTTCATTAAGCTTGATGGGGGAGCATCTTTCACTCTCCCTGGTACAGCAGAGGCCCATACCCTTGAAAACACTTATTTACTTATTCTAATATCTCCTTAGTAATGTCTTTCTTAATTTCAGTGTCTGTTAATATTAAGCCTAACATCTTTATATTATTTGCCTCCAGAGTAACATTTCTCATTTGAGAATGTTTAGCAAATTGAGCGAATTGTACAAAAGCTTTTAGGTACACATAGTACACGTTACCTTAAAGGTTTGCAAAAGTATGCCTTCTCAGACTGGCCAGTTGTTCATTCCCCACACTACAACATAAACATTCTCCACAGGTACTAAAGCTTTATTTAAAACTGAATATATGACCCTTGTGCCGACAAAAATTCTTCCCTTTTGGGTAGGTCACCTTTATCCTTCCTCCCTTACCTTGGGAGGAGCCTTTAGCAAATCATATGTACTCATTTTGCGAACTGTGATTGCTTTGCATTTCAGCATGATAATCCTTGCCTGATTTCATACGTTGCTATCTTATGCTGCATGCTGAACAACATGTTTGATTTGCTTTCTCTTTGCCTTGTTTTCCTATTCAAAGGCCAAGACCAGAGGGCGGTCTGATCGCAGAGTCTCTTTGTCATTCTGGGTGATTTCTTAAAACAAAAGACATCTCAGCATACAAAAACTATCCCATTTATCTTCCTATTATAAAACAGTACTAACAGCAATGAAGCACTATAAATCTTTTTATTTTCTGAGCTGCTCTTACTGGCAACCTCTCCCAGTGAGCCCCTCCCAAAAGGGGCTAATTTAGGAACCTGTTTGCTCTGGTCAGTTCTCATTATTTATTTCTCCTTGCCCTATCTCGCTTCCATTCAAACCTTTTTACAGACCTTCACAGTAGTTTCTCAGTTTTCCTCCTATACACACAGCTCCAGGTGGCAGGTATCAGATGTGATTCCCACACACAAGCTCTAAGACCTTAGGTTCTGAATCCGCTTGACCAGAAACCTCGAATTTACACTCGGGGCATGTGCCCTGACACTTATTAGAACAGCAAAACAGCAATACCAGTGTTTCTCATAAACACTGCACTGCAATAATACCTGCACATCCAGCTTTTGCCCACAGGCCATTCCCGTGTTCCCTGGGGAGACAGGGCAGCCGGAGCTGTCCCTGTGCCCAGGGGACAGCCACTGTCACCTCACACAGCCTGCTAGCCTCTTGATGTGCCAAAGGCTCCCCGAAATTGCTCACAAAGGCAGGCTATTCTGTTTGTTACAGAGAACTTTAAATCCTTTCAGCAGATTGTTTCCAGTAAAGACTTACTGCAGTACCAACCGAAGTCTCATAAATCTCATAAGCCTCGTTAACTAATTCATCTCATTCATCTCTTCTATATAAACTCTGTTTTACAAAATATCAGTCTTTTCTAGTTCTCGTCTTGCACAATCTAATTAGGCACTGTGTCTACTTACACTTGTTTTACTGCTTTGCAAAACGGCTGTGCTAGTCACAGCCGAAACTCTGATATGCCCGCAGACACAGACACACGCACCCCCCCCCTTTATCTCAAATTCACTAGAGCCAAGGCTTGAATTGCTATGAGGGGGAGAATTCTTGGAATTCCTTTAACTCTCTTTATCGTAGTTAAGCATAAATCACCATACTATAGTTCTCCTATGTAAAATGCTACTCTTGTTGCAACAAAATCTTAAAATCTCCGCAAACACCACTATACAATCTGAGAATCAAATTACCACAATGCAGCGGAAGAAGATCACCACACAAAATCACTGGGAAAGGGCATATTTCTCAAAGTGCTCACTTTTCTCAACACAACACAGCATACCATAATTCGGCATTTACTCACATCAATTTTTCCTGGACACAATCAAAATAACAGCACACAGTCTAGCGATCAAGTCCAAACATCCAAGGCAAAGGAACTCTCTGAGCTCATACTCACGGTTAAAATGTACCAAATCTACACAAATCACTAAATTCAAACACGATAAATACCATCACTGACATTCCTCCACTCGCTTCTCCGCGGGGCACTTCTCTCCCTGCCCCTGCAGCCTGCTGCAGCCGGCGCCTCTGGCCTCACTCGGCTGCTTCAAACACCGGTAGTACTGTAGGGCATTGTAGATTTTTATACACCATACACTTATCACTTGCACGATCACAAACACAGTGCACTGAGCACACACATTAACCATACAGCAACACAGTGTCCGGACATCACACACACACACAAACAAAACACACACGGGCTCACCAGTTCTGCTCTATCAGAACAACGAACCCCCAATACACACATACATGGGTTCACCCGACCCACCCCCAGGGTCACTGGCGGTCTGCTCTATCAGAACGACGAACCCCGTCTCTAATACAGCTGCTCTATCAGCTGAACCCAGACGTCTCTGGGTGGTTTACTCCCTTGCTCTCCTTCCTCCCCCCTGGGGGCCCCTCAGTACATACCATATCTTCCTCCGCAGGCCAGCGGGTCTTTGTCTGTCGTCGCAGGTGGCAAGTTGAGACAAGCGGAGCCCCACCAGGAAAAAAAATCCTAGGGCATGCCTTGGAGGTCCGTCTATCCCCCCTGCCCCCGCAGGGACAGAGAACTCCTGGCTGGCTCGCCATAATGTTTTGCGGAGAAAAGAAGAAACCTCACAACTTTATAAAAGTTGTAAAGCTCAGTATGTTTATTTACGGCGCCGGACGCACACAGAGAAAAATTCTCCTCAAAAGGCATGCGTACCCCTGAAGATTTCAGACCTCCTTTTATCCCCCTTCCAAATGCATATGCATACAGTTTCACAATAAGTTCATACATATTCATTCCGCGTGACATTTATCGCCAGTTCTTCTTTATCAAAGGAATTCCTAGGTCGGGGGCAAATTGACCTCGTGGTCTTTTCTGTTTTTCTTTCTCTGTCTCCTTGCTGTCTCGGCATGCAAGTTTTTCTTTCAGCTTTGGCCTCACAGACTTTCACCGCTGCCAGACACTTTACCTACTTCAGAACAGATCTCTACTCTGTCTCAACATGCTTCCCTGACAGCCTTCCTGACAGCCTTCTTGACCCCAGCACGAACAATCGTCTGAGCACACATAAGAGTGGTATCCTAATTTCTTCCTTGTGTCATTTCTCCTGCTCCCTTTCCCCCAACTCTTTGCGTAGTGCCACAAAAGACAGAAGTGTTGAGAGGATTTTGCATAGCCTATGCATCCAGGAGGAACATCTCCTGTTTTGATTGTGGGTCTTTTTAGCACACCTGTGAGCATGCAGAATTCACTGTGCAGCTTATTCCCTACAATTATCTAAATATATTTCATTCCTAAACACCGAGGAATCCATGGACAAAAAAACTCCAAAGCAACACAATAAAACATAAATCTACAAAACAAACTCCCTCCAAAAAAAAACCCCAAACCCCCTATTCATCTCAGTCGTACAAACACTGCAAAATGAAATGTATCACTGCTTTGAAAATTTCTGCCCTTTTCTCTTATAAACATCTGCAACACAAACAGATTCAAAGATTGACACCCAATAACACAAAGCAGTTTCAGTGTGCTGAAGGGAGAGCTGCTCACAAGAGCAGTGCCATGGCAACTGGAAATCTGCCACCTCCTATAAAGCCTGGAGGTGAGACAGGGAGAGCGGAGCTGAAACATGACTCTGCAGAAGACCAGGAGAAGCACCAGGACCCGGGAACATCTGTGCAGGGCCATGGCACCTGCAGCCACACAATGGTCTCACTGTCCATGGAGCTCTGCATTAGAAAAAATTACAGGATCACTGTCTTCATATCCCAGCTGATGGGATTATTATGGGGACCATGGTAAGAGTCCTATTTTGACTTTAAATTGGAATTTAAGGAGCACATTTAAACACTCAGATATCCACACCTTACCACACAGAATTTAGCTTGATGGCCTCATAAGAATTCCCTCTGCATTCAGATAGCCAGACTACATGAGTATTATTTCAGAAATTTTGCCTCCAAACAGATGAATACTTCAAAATTATTCAAAATTATGTCACTCTACCACTCTACCATCACAGCCTTTGCTGATTAGTTGTGCCTGATGGCTAAGATAATAGTGTATCACTTTTCCAGAAGACACAAGATTATGCTTATATTGAGAGTAAAAGTGGATGTTTCCTCTGCTTATTTTCCTGATGTGCTTACTCTCTGTGTTAGGAAAATGGTGCTTTCCTCTCTGCCAAAGATTTGCTCTTCCAGTAAAGCTGCTAGTCTCCTTTGTGATATTCAGTTCCCTACTTACTAATACTTGAAAATTGTGAGATTTATTGGAAAATGAAAGTTGACCAGTTCCTACTTTACCTAAAACAAAATGTTTCAGGAACATTATCTATTCTATGCCAGTTGCACCTGCTGAATATTTGGGAAATGTTACATGACACTGGCTACCTTGAGCTGAGAATGGGGAAGTAAAAAATACAAACTTTGAGTATCTCAAGGCTGCCTTTATTTTCATAAATATTTTCTGCTTTCCCAAAGCCTGTAGGTTTCTCTAGGTACTCCCATGCACTTATGCAAAGAAGGGTTTAAAGGCTACCAAAATGAAATCACAGAATCAACTAGGTTGGAAAAAGACCTTGGAGATCATCAGGTCCAACCTATGAAATATGTACTCTTTGTAGTTTTCTTACATGCAGCTCAATGCCACCACAAGAAGAAATGGAGAAGAGGAAAACCACAATTTACAGCCGAGAGTTATTACTCTGGATACCAAAATATTGTGTTTTATAACATGTATCAATAAAAATAATGATAATTTTAGCCTCTTTTCATCCCTTTCACATGCTTCTCTAAATTAGGAGCCTGAGGTTATATCTTTATCTCAATGCACAGCAGTGAAATTCCATTCCTGTTAAAACCCTCTCAGTTTGAGAAGAGTTCATTTTGTCTATACTGGTAAGCAGAAGGAAAAAGAAGTTTTTGATGTTCTGTCCTCTGATGTGAGATATAACCTCCTTTTACTTTACTGGGAGTGCCATGACTTTATCAAATTGTAAAATCTGCCTTCTGCCTTTTTAAAGAACCAGTCTCAAAATCTACTGTTTTGCCTTGTGTACATGTTCTCCTCTGGAGAGTCTGTATGATACTGTAATAGGACATTGTTTTATATATCTGAAAACAAAACTTAGCGTCACACATGCCCGCCACTATGAACACCTGCCACTTAACAACAGCCCATTGCTCATTTTGAAAAAAATAAAGACATAAAAGTGTGGAAAAATATTTCCCACAACCTCCAAGCTATTTAGCAAAGAAATAGGTTTTTAGACTGGACTTGGTCCAGGCTTTAAAGGGAGAGCAGCTCTTTGAGCTGGGGATTTTGGGAGATCTCCCTTGCTGTTAAAATGCAATTGGAATGAAACTCTCCCTGTATGGGAGAGGACGTAACATCAGTATCACTGCAATTCTGGCTAATTATATAATCATACAGTTCTCACATGCAGACAAGTCTTATACTGAATCAAAATACAAGTTTACATGTACAAGCTGAGAGAGTTCAAGCCTTTAATCAGATTATTGGCAGCAATTATTCAAGCCTTTCTTGTTCCTTTTCAATTTTCTTGATTTATTTGCATCTCTAGCTACTGGGCTTGTCATATGTGAGGTCTAGGCATTCCGAAATAAATGGATTTTTTCATTTGTCATGTTAATTTGAGCTTAATAGTATCTGCAAAGTAGTAGAGATATGAAAAGTGGGCTGAAATAGTTCCAGCTTCTCTGTGGATGGGGAGTTATGGAATAGTTAATTACATTATGCTATAAATAGCAACAACAGTACACTGCTTCTACATTTTCTTTTTCCCTATCCTACCCTTCTTTCCCTTCCTGTCTCCCAGTCTTTTCTTCTATTTCCATTTTCACTTTTCCTACTGCTATGTTTTTTCTTATTTACCTAATCTCCCCTGTTAAATTCCCTTTTAGTTATACTGTTCTATCTATTATTTATAGCCAGTAGCATAAAACGTGGGTTAATAAGGCAACAGGATAAAACTGAAACAAGCCAGATGGCTACTTTCACTCTATTTAAAATAAACTACTTATGAAAAACTCTTCAACATCCAAATTCTTTCTATAAGATGAAGAAGAAATAAAAATTATGTGCATACAGTTTAAACTATGCCTAAAGGAGTTGCTTGTCAAAGGGTTTGCCATATGTTGAGTGCAGTTCAGAGGTGGTCTGGGTGCCAAATCTCACATATGACTTGCACATAGGTGATGGGAGCATATGACAGAAAACTGGGCTTCTTAAGGAATAAATGGGTGGTCTGAGCTCACTTCTTTAGACCATGTAAAGACATGAAAGGCTGTCTAAAGTTAGACACTTAATGAAGAGAGGATGTAGCTCATCTTTCTTCCCCAAAGATTATTTAGACAATTTGTGCAGATGAGGACTTGGTCAAAAGTAAACTTGTTAGGAAGGAGATTTATGAGGGGATTTGATAAAAAGCTTGTTTTACTGGTTGTGACACTGCATGTGACTCCTCTGCAAAAGTCATTTGTTCATTACCATTTACTTTAAAAAGGAGCTGGGTATTTAGCTTGAAGAGAAACTGAAGTTCTGACAGAACAGTTGCTGCAACTGGTAAATTCTTAACATGTTTCCTGCTTGCTGTGTGTTCTTTATCGCTCCTGCACTGACAGAGCCAATATGGGGATGATGGTGTTTCTAACCTTTTTAACTGTACTTAGATGACATTTCTACACTCTGAGTGCTCCTATAAAGGCTGTTCCCTGAAAGTGACTACTGATGTTGAATTATTTAGAAAGAACAATTGCAAGCATTATTCTGCTCCTTCAATTGTGCAGCCTAAGCCTTATTAGCAGTTGTTCCATTAAAAATATTTTTGCACAGACTAAAAATTATAGCACTGTTTGCATATATTCTCAGGGTTTTCTCAATGCTAAATCCATCCATGCAAACTGCTTCATGTTTGTGTATATGGTCTTTCCTTTTCCTGATTTAGAAAATGTCTCTCCCCAACATACACACATCCCTTTTCATGTGGAATTCTCTTGACCTCTTCCCTCTTAGCACCAATGATCAGAAATGTTGGAATGACATCATGGATTTAGTAATGGGAATTAATTTCTTTCTGTCTCAGTAGCTCAAAAGCATCCCTAATAAATAACAGCTTTTGATTACTATGTGAATGAATGCTAGTTGTGCTTATTCTGATTCTTCCTATTGTGATGCTGAGCAGCAAACTGCCAATCCTTTGTTCAGTTTAAATGATCAATTCACTACTCAGAAGAATGAAATCCTTCAGGGAGATACCTCTGTGGCAGGTACACAGTACTCTGACTATTTAACATGTTATTTTTACCTGAATAAAAAGATAATTCTGCCTCTGGCTGTGTAAAACCAGTTAGTTCTAGACATCTAATAACAACAATTCAGATTTACATGTTTTTTTTTCTGAAATTGTATCAAATGGAAACTTGCTGAGGGATTAAACAGCAGTCTTGTAAGTTTAGTTGTCAGTCTTATTTGATGACTAATATCACTCACAGAGGAGAACTGGGGATGAAAGAAGATGAATGTATAGATTATAGTAATCAGTGCCCTTATTTCTGCTTAAGACTTTCAGCTGTGACAAACTGTAATAAGGATATATGCTGAATTTTACATTTGAGACTCTGGTTTGCCTCAAAGAGATCAAAAAAGCCCTTGGGAAAGATACTCAGCTACTATTAGAAAACCAACTAGATCAAGATTATCATAACTTACATTTGATATATTTATATAATCAGTTTGGTATTTTCACAGAACTCTATTTTCTTTTGGGTTTGATCCCACAAGATAACAGAGAATTTTTGCTATCAGTTTTAACAATAGTATGACCAAATCCCCGGTGACCCAAAAAATCCACAAGGAGAAAAATAAACTTTTCAATTCCTCTAAATCTTTATTTTTAAAAGTTATTTCTGTCTTGCAGTAAGTGCAGTTGCACAAAAGATTGCTTCAGTCATAATCCCTTAGATATTTCCTGAAAGACTTGAAACACACTCATTTTGTTAAGCCTCACTCTCAATGAATTTTTCAGTATGCCAGATAGCAACTGTCACCAAACGCATTCTACCTGCCAAATTGCTGACTCAAATGTGTCAGTTTGCACTATGGGTATGATAAAGGGATATTTTTATTTAACATGGTAATGCAATTCAAATATACTTTGAAGAAGGGGGTTTTACAAATTATTATAGCAATTTCATAATCATGGTGAAAGTAAAATCACATAATGAATAAGGTTGGAAGAGACCAAAGGGGGTCATCTGGTCTGACCTCCCTGCTCTAGCAGGGTCATCCCAGAGCACATGGCACAGGATTGTGTCCAGACTCAGTGAATATCCCCAGTGAGGGAGACTCCACAACCCTTCTGTTCAATCAGTGCTCGGTCACTGCACAATAAAGAATCTCTTCCTCATGTTCAGGTGGAGCTTCCTGTGTGTCAGTTTGTGCCCATTGCTTTTTGTCCTGTCCCTTGGCACTGCTGAGCAGAGCCTGGACCCATCCATTGACACTCTCCCTTCAGATACTCACAGACACTGATGAGGTCCCCTCTCAGCCATCTCTGCTCCAGGCTGAGCAGGCCCAGCTCCCTCAGCCTTTCCTCCCAGGAGAAATGTTCCTGTCCCCCCATCATCTTTGTCACCTCCACTGGACCAGCTCCAGCAGCTCTGTGTCTCTCTGGTTCTGAGGAGCCCAGGCAGGTAGTCTTTTTGAGCTCCCTGCTCTCCCATAAAACAGGCAAAATCTCTACAGAGCACCTGAGAGGTTTCTGAACAAGTTCCTGCTTATCTAGCAGTAGCAGCTGGTGCTGCCATGCATGCAGGTAGTTTCATTCTCCTCCTCCTGCACTGTGTAAATTCAAAAGCAATTACACAAGCCTGTAGTGCAGTTCAGTGACATTTTAAGCTCTTTCTCAGAATGTCTGACTTCTCTCTTTCTGAGAATGTGATGACTCTAAGAAAAAATTAATTTTAATTGGCATGAACATCAGGTAAAATTAACTTTTCCTCATCTTTATCCGTAACTCATTCTGCATGAAAACAATAACCAAATCCTGTGTACTGCAGAGCAGCCCAACTTTATTTTCTGTGTTAAACATCTCAATTCTATCCCAAAGTATAATTATATAATTTTTCTTATGCTGATTTTCTAATGACACTGCCTAATTCAAACAGTTAAACTTCAGACATAGAAAATGTTGCTTTACTTTAAATGCACTACTGAGCAAAGGGAGGACTGCCAAGTCAAGCCTGGACTACCAGATCCCTGTGATTCTTCACTGACCATCTGCGCCTAAGTTGATAACTGCATGTCTGTGTCATGCGCTCATTCAGGGAAATTAAATAAATGGGTTTTAATCTAACTAAAATACTGATTTTCACCCAGCCAGGTTAGTCTTCTGATTTAAACCATCATGCAGTCAGACAGCATTAATGTTATTATCAAAAGAGGCACAATGGGAAACCATGCAGCTGTAGGAGAACAAAATGTGAAACTGCAGCAGCCCAAGCTTTAATCAGCCTTAACTTCTGTGGAACCACACCCTAAGTCACAAAACAGAAATCCCTTTTTTTCTGGAGTGTTATCATTTATGGTTTTTAATAAGATTTTAACACATAGATGTACAAAACAGAAAAAAAACCACAAAAAAACAAACTAACCCACAGCTGTGTCTCATGCTCTGGAAGGATTGGACTTAAACCAGCCAGGTCTGCTTTAGCTGGTCCACAGCATGGAAAATCAAGATTCCCATTGTTAACACTCAAAACCCAGCAATTACTATTGCTTAGTGGTATATTGCATTGCTATTGAGCTTGATAAGACTAACTTCCACCTAGCAAGAAAGATCCACACAAACCTGTAATAAAAATAAATGTAAATACTAGACTCTCCTTGCTCTGTGTTCCCTGCCAGTCACATATCAAAGAGTTGAAAGAACAGTTGGAGAGCTCTTATGCATAAAAGAACAATCTTTTCTGCAGTCACAAGCCTCAGCTGTTTTTTCATATAAATTCTATTTCAGAACTGGTAGAATTACAGGTTGATAAATAAAATCAGAAAAACAACTAGTGAAAAAGAGATGGGGAAGAAAAAGTACTTTCTTGTAGAAATTCAATATTAAAGAAATGCAGATTCAAAAAGAGTAGTTGGTAAAATAAGAGGAGCTGAAAAAAAAAGGCCAAACATACTCTCGGTCAATACCTCACCACAGGTGAGTGAATATTTTACAGGTTACTGAATTTCTGAAGGCTGTGTGAAGTCATCAATGACTGCATAGTTTGGCCCTTTTGTATAGTGTAATCTGTAGAGATTTGCCTCGTTTTTCCTGTGGTAAGGAGCATAATTTTTCATTGAACTAGGACATATGTTTAGAAAAGGCCTCTAGGACTGATCCAAGGACTTCAAGGGAAGCAGAACCACGGTGCCCCTAAGGTATTGTTCCAGTGGCTTCCCACCCTCAGGGTTAAGCATTCCTGCTTTCAGACTGAATGTGTTTAGCTTTAACTTGACAGCACTTAGGAAGAATTTTTATCCCAACAGGTTTCAAATATTTCCCAAATTTTTAAAATCCCTTTACACAGAAAATTATCTTCCTCTTTAAATGCTGCTTTATGGTCAGACAGAAGCCTTTCATGGAATCATAGAGTCACATAAAAATAGAATACCCTGAGTTGGAAAGGACCCACAAGAATCATCAAGCATGCAACAACTTTACCTAGCACTTGAGCTAAATACTCAGGAAACAGCCAGAGCTGCCAGGAGTAAGGGAGAGGAGGATTTAGGAAAGTAGAATGTGCTTAAGAAGTCAGGAAGTTTCAGAGTGCCAATAGAACACTCATAAGCCTCCAGAAAGCACTTTGGACAGAGAAACGAACAGTTAGGGTCAGAATCTTAATAATGGCTTTATTCAAAACATAATGCAACTCTGAGCTACAGCAACATGTGACAATTTCAACTCTTTGATGTTTCCGGTACCTATCCAGAACCCTGAAGTGAAGATCTTTTACTGAAAAAGTTCTCTTACAAGACGTCAGCCTAGGGTGGCATCTTTGGCACACAAACCTCCCATCTGATAGCCTTTTTCTGGACAGCACAGTGACACAATTTATGAAGGTGCAATATGCAATAATATTTATACAGTAATTGTACCTTTTGTATGTGTCTTTGATGGGAATATAGGAAAAGGCCAGATATCAGACTTTGTTATCCAGCAATGACTTTTACATGTGACTTCACATCAGGCAATTTGCCTGTTCCACCTCTGTTTTTATGGAGCCCTTTTCATCCATAATAAAGTTTATTACTAAGAGATCTTTCTATTACCGTCTCAGGAGGAGGACATCTCTCAATCAATAAGCAAGAGTTAGGTAGGAAAAAAATAAAAAAAAAATAGAGAGAAACAAAAATCAATGTCTTTTCCCTGGATTTTATTTTCTTCACTTGTATGACCAGAAAGAGTCAGTGCCAGGGAGTTAAGTTTATTTTAGGAGTTCTCCAAATATGAAAACAGCAACTGGTTTATAAGAAGTTTGTTTACCAAACAAAATCAAGCTGTCAGCGTCAGTTTTCTCAAAGATGTAACTGGGATGGGTCTTTGTAAGGGGCCAGGCATCTAGCAAAGCCCTTTGGTGTGTAACTGGCAGTGTAGGTTGTTTTAGCATCTGGGAGATTGTGATGCTTTGGGCCTGACCAGACAGGCTTGTAGGTTTACATAACTGTGAGAGAATGAGGTCCATGATGGGTCCAAAATGTAGCCAAGAAATCTATTGGTTTTGCTGGGAAAGTCTGGAGCATCAGTGATGGGTTTTAGTCCATTTCATAGCCAAGGCTTATAGTCTTCCTTCACTGTAGAAGAGCTGCTAAATGGCTCAGTAATTTTATTAAGCTGGGCCAAAGATCTACACATTTTGGCTTGCTTTTCATTTAGGTGTTTCCAATGTGTCCAAGTATTGGTGTGAATGTCCATTTTCTCCAGAGGAGGAAGATAAATATCAGGTTTTCTGGCGAATACAGGAGGCTGTAGTCAAGCTTTGTGTTTTTCCTGAAATTCAGTTGTAGTGGAGAAAGGAAGACAGGGGCTGGTTTTGTCTGGTATGGTTTTGGAAGCTTAGTTGGCTGACCAGCCCACTCCTGGTAGGAAAATTTGTGTGTAGTGAGACCATCAAATGAAACATAATTGACCTTGTATATCTGAATTTTATGGACATAATGTTTCACCAGAGGAGATGGCGCATCACAGAATCACTAATTTGGAAGAGACCTTGAAGATCATCGAGTCCAATCCATGCCCTAACACCTCAACTAAACCATGGCCCCAAGTGCCACATCCAACCTTTTTTTAAACACATCCAGGAATGGTGATTCCACCACCTCCCCTGGCAGACCATTCCAGTACTTTATCACTCTTTCCATTAAAAAAAAATTCCTAATATCCAACCTATATTTCACTTGGCACAGCTTTAGACTGTGACCTCTTGTTCTGTCAGTTGCTGCCTGGAGAAAGAGACTGACATCCACCTGACTGCAACCACCTTTCAGGAGATTGTAGAGAGTGATAAGGTCACCTGTGAGTCTCCTTTTCTCCAGGCTGAGCCACCCCAGCTCCCTCAGCCGTTCCTCACAGAGTTTGTGTTCCCAGCCCCTCTCCAGCCTCGTTGCCTCCTCTGGATGCGCTCAAGTGTCTCAAGGTCCTTCCCAAACTGAGGGATCAGAGCTGGACACAGCACTCAAGGTGTGGCCTCACCAGTGCAGTACAGGGCAAGGGTGACCTCCCTGCTCCTGCTGGCCACACTGTTCCTGACACAGGCCAGGAGCCATTGGCCTTCTTGGCCCCCAGGCCACACTGCTGGCTCATGTCCAGCCAGCTGTCACCAGCACCCCCAGGTCCTTTCTGGGCACTGTCCAGCCACACCATCCCCAGCCTGTAATGCTGCAGGGGGTTATTGTGCCCAAAATGCAGGACTCAGCACTTGGACTTGTTAATCTTCATTTTATTGGACTCTGCCCATCCATAATTCATCCTGTAATTGGTTATGTACTCAAAGGGAGCCTTGCTTTTCTGGTCTGGATTCAGAGGTTTACAGCTTTGAGTGGCAACAAGTCCCCTGTAGAAACTGTCATTCTGGACAATGGTTCTGTGGTAAAATTTCTCTTTTGATGGAGCAAACCTATTCTTTGGTCTGGTCTGCTCTGTCTTGGTTCATTCTGTAACACACAGTCATCTGAAATGAAAAAGGAATCATATTGAAATGCTCAGCTGAAATCCTTTGACAAGTCCAGCCATATATCAATATTATGATCATTACATTTTCTATTTCAATAAATATTTGTTTGTGGTGTAATGTTTCACTACTCTTATTCAAAGAGCAGCTGTAGAATACATTATACACTACTGTGTTACGCCCCGGAAACACTGTGCATCTACACAGAAAGTTCAATCAAACAGACCTGTACCCACTCATGCCTACAGAGACCATGAAATACCATGAGGGAAGATTCAATTGTATTCTGTGTCTCACAGAGACATTTTCTGCAGGTAGCTGAGTGGGTGCCATCCTCATGCTCAGTAACCAGGAACTATGGAGGTGTGGCATGTAGCTACTTCAAACACCTTCCTGCTGCTGTGTTGTGGCTGGCTCTGGGCACAGAGCATGCCTGTGTCTGCAGGAGGTTTGGATGTCTCTCACAGCATCTCTAGGACAAGGAGAACCACACATCCACTCTGAAGGCTGAGCTGCAGTGCCACCCCTCCTCTTTTTACCTTCTCACTTGGCCTGGTGGCTGACCCGATTCTTGTCCAGGTTTAGAGCAAATTTGGGGAAGAATCCCCCCAAAGGAGCTCCGGTGGGAAAAGCAGATCCAATCGGCCCCTCCCCCCAACTGGTCCGGGAGGAAAGAAAAATACCTCCTTGGAGAAAGGTGGAAAAAAACCCCCTGTTTATTAAACAATAAGACCAAAACAGTATCAAAACAATGAGACCCCTTGCCACTCTAAAAGAGATGACAAACTGAGAAAACCCCGGGTTCAAGCAGCAGCTCACTCAGTCTCTGATCAGTCTCTCAGTGCTGGAATTGTCGCAGGCCAGGGCCGGCCCGGTGGGCCACAGCTGCAGCTGCCGGTGCTCTCCTGGGTGTTCAGTCCAGAGCAGTTCCAAGAGGTCCAAAGAAAAGGGAAAAAACAGTCCAGGGAACTTCTTTGCCTCAGCTAGCTAACACTAACTAAAAAGCAAAAGAAGAGCTCTCTGTCCCGCTGTCTGTCCGCAGACAACACAGTCAGGAGCAGGAATGTGGAGGAGTGCAGTGTCTGAAAAACAAAACTGCGCGCTTCTTCTCTCTCCCCCTTCACTCTCTGTAACACTCTTAAAGGTACAAAACTTATTATTATTCAACATAAACAGAATGAGACGATTGGGGATAAAAGCATCATATAGTCAACCCAGGACAGCCTGGTGGCTGACCCGATTCTTCAGCTGCACAGCTGGAATGCTGCCTATGGTTTGCCAGGTTCAGAGGCTTGCAGCTCATCTTGGTGTGAGCAAGCTCTGCTCTGTGGCATCTCCTTGGCCCTTGGCTTTTCTCTCCCTGATGCCCCTGCTCTCAGAACAAACAGAAACTGAGAAAGAACTTGCAACTTTGACCCAATTCTTCCTTATTAGAAAAACTGTGCTGAAATTTGCAGAATAAGTCTGCACTAATGTGAAACACTGAATTATATTGCAGGAATAGCCCGTATTCCAGAAATCTTGAATCCAAATTTATGACTAAGAAAACATTTTAGGTGGTATTTTAGGGACATTCATATGTTCCTTTCTTGACAGGATATCAGGGAAATAAATGAGGCCCTGTAATCTGAAAAGATTTGTGCTGTCACACTAGGAATCTATTGCAAAACTGCCTAACTCTTTGACCAGCGCTGAAGAAGACCATAGTTTTTTCCCCTTACTAGTAATTTTGTGCAACTTTCCCTAGAGACCATTATGGTTACTGGTAGGAAGCTGAAATGAAATAGTCTTGGATCTAACCCAAGAGGTGGTTTTTGTTTTCTTTTTATAATTTTCCTTCCTTTCAAACCACACTAAGAATCGTGAGGCAAATAGGCTTCCAACTGACTCTGCACAGGAAGGAAGTCTAGATGTCAAAGCACTATAGACTAAATAATACAATTAGGGTATTTGTATCAGGATATTTGAATTCTTCAATCCAATCAGAATTTGGCGCTCCTGTTTCCCTTGGGAAGTAGGAGATGTCCAGGCACCACCACAATGGTGAGATGCTGACCGTGTGCCCATGCCTAGGGTACATCATTTTCCTGGAGAAACAGTCCAACGGGGTGAACCAGAACATACACAGATGTGTTTTTACAGGAAATGCATTAATAAAGTGTTAAAAAGTGAGAAGCTAATGAGATTCAGACCACCTCTAAGAGGAGGTTTGTTCAGAGATCTCACATTTCAGCTGCCAACCAAGAGCTACCAAAAAACTTTTCAGGTTCTCCCACCATCTTTGTTGGAGAAGACTCTGTGCATTTTGGATGTAACCACAGCTCGTGCAAAATATTCAAAGTATGATAAGCAAGTCCATCTGTCTTCAATTTTTTAAATTTATAAGCTCTACACGTTTAGAGACCTCATATGCGTTATGAATTTATTTTACTTAGTGTAAGCCAGCAGTGCTACTATTCCTTCAAAATATGTTACAGTTTTATTTCAACTCTAATTCTTAACCGTAGATACTAATAGTTTCCCATGTAGACAATCTTGAAAACATTAGGGGGTGCAGGAGGGAATTCAGGATATGAACCATATGTTGTTGGAGGGTTAGGCACATCTTCTTATAACCAAGCAAGACTTAATTAAAATTAGATTACATATCTGAAGATAGGCAGAAACAGCTACATGTGTAGCCTGGAGGAGATGAGAATTTTGAAACTTTAAGTTGCAAAGTCATCTGACATGAACTGTGACAAGCAATAGCAACAACTTAACCCTACAGTGTCATTTTGTATATGATGTGTTCAGTGGGAAAGAACATGACAATACAGTAGGAAAGGTAATACCAGAGCAGCACTATTTTAGATGCTGTTCCAATATTTTAGTTATGATAATTAATTGAATACAATGTTGTAAACACTTGGCTGAGGTGGAGATAACTTTCTTCACAGTGGCTGGTGTAGTGCTGTGTATTGGATTTGTGCTGAACACAAGAGTTGATAATACAGAGATATTTATGTTATTGCTGAGCAGGGCTTACACACAGCCCTGCTTTTTTGTACTCCATGCTGGTGAGGAAGTTGGGGGGTGCTTGGGAGGTCGGGAGGAGACACAGCCAGGGAGGTGACCCAAACTGACCAAAGGGACATTGCAGACCACATGGCATCATGTTCAGTACATAAAGTGGGGGAAGGGGATTGTGGGCAGGCATTTGGAGTGATGGTGTTTGTCTTCCCAAATCACTGTCACCTGTGATGGAGCTCTGCTCTCCTCTTGATGGCTGAACACCTGCCTGCCCATGGGAGGCAGTGAATTAATTCCTTGGTTTGCTTTGGTTTTGTGCACTGTTTTTGCTTTCCCTATTAAACTGTCTTTATCTCAACCCAATGTTTTCCAGCTTTTACCCTTCTGATTCTCTCCCTGATCCTGCTGGTAGGGAAGTTAGTGAGTGGTTGCCTGGGGCTTGGCTGCAGCCTGGGGTTAAGCCATGACAGTAGGGACCACTAAAACCTAGCAATTCTTAGAGAGTGGTGCAATGAAAACTTGCAATTTCTGTTGAATCTGGGCCTTTAAGAGAATTTATTTAGTATGCAACTCGATCTTTGAGGGGGCTTGGACAAAAATTTCCATTTGCAGCGTTCGGAAAAATACTGTAAATTGTAACCAAATGTGGCTGTGATACCTTTTATTAGAGCTCTGGAGTTACACTTAAGGTGCCGACCTAAACACTGAAAAAAGACCAAAATATACATATGTTTCAGATATGGAGAGGTTAAGGATATCTAAACACAGAAGGACACATCCCCACCTTGCATATAGCAGCTTTTTTTATTGGTTTCACCAAAGTTATTCCAATGAATACCATCTGGTGACATTGCCTATGCAAAACAAAGTGTTCAAAAGTGTGTAGATATGGATATTCTGCACCTGTGGGTCATAGTCTTCACAATTCAAGTAATTCTAAATGGATATTTCCTGTGCGTTTGATGTACAAACTGCAGTTTATGCTGTTGCAAACATGCAGCTGCAAACATGCAGCAGTTAGAATAAAGTACAACTTTCAATCATTTCAGCCAGGTAATTTTAATGATGCATTCACATGCCTTTTATTCCCCAAGTTCTTTCATCATTTTCACTTCCAAGAAAATATTGTCTGTGTACATTGGGACAAATCTGCAGTAATAAGCACCAGTCATAAGCTATTATATTTGCACAGTATAATAAAACGAAATACAAAACCACACAAAACTATTTATCTGCCTATCCATGTTAGCTAGCAGAAAGGTGATCAGAGGAGAGGTAAAATCCTCTGACTTTCTATTTATGACTTCCTACCAAAACTATGAGGGTTGCTCTAACTGTGTAACTGAAAGTTTTCTCCCAGTGCACAGGGAAGACAATTAGTGCTGCTAAAGAGGAGGGGAAAAGCTCCCAGAGAAACAAGCCACCAAGTTAGTGCAACTGAGAAACAAGGACATAGTTAGATGCACAGCTTACCTGTTTTACCAGCAGTAGAGCTCGAGCATTGTGTCTGTACTTCTTGTATGCATCTCTTGTACATTCACGGAATAAATCCACAGCAAACACAAAAAGGGTCTCATGCTTCATGAGCTCCTCAGACCTAGAAAATTCTGTATATTTTACACATGCCTTATCCACTGAATGTGTGGATCAGCTATGCAGTACCAGGAATATGTTCAGTACATCCTAAATATAAAGATCCTGTTGTGGGATCAACATACAGGAATTCCCATGGCCCTGTTTCTACCGAGGATTCCTGTAGGCCTGTTAGGTAGGGAAAGGAGGTGAATACAGAGAGATCTCAATGCTACCATTAATGCAGTGCTGTATTACCAACTACCTACTTCTGTCTGCATGATTACTGTACAGCATGCTAGCATACATATAGAGAAGGAATAAAAACTGCACAGTGTTTTGATCTGTCTTCTTCAAAGTGGAGTTATCTGTGAAGTCCTGAACAAAGCTGAAGGAGCAGCTTACCTTTGTAAGTGGTTCTTATATCCATCTTGGTCCTGGGGGTATGTCTCCTCATCCTCCAGGAGAGACATGATGATACTTGAGACATAGTGTAGGAGGAGGTAAGTGGAGGTCAAATCTGTATTCTCATGTCTCTTGACATGCTTTTCAGATGGTTTAGATTTCTGTGGCAACTCTTCATGTGCTATGTAATCTCTCCTGTGAAGAATAATTTCATTATTTCTTTTTTGTTCCAGAAAAAAATGTGCTCCTTTTTCTGGACACACAAAGAATTGAATACTTCCCCTCACCTCCCCCAGCTAAGAAAGTTTGGATATGATGCAAGCACTTAGTGAAATACACAAGCCTTTTACATTTTAAAACATGGATGCTGCAAAAGGAACAGAGGCAGCTCTTGATAACCCCAGCAAGGCCAGGTTTCCCTTTCTTTCCACCCATCTCTGTTTTACAGTGGAATTACACCAGAATACATAACTCCTTTTAAAGGGCAATAATTATAGCAGGCTATCTACTGTGCTGTCCAGGTTTAGAGCAAGTTTGGGGAAGAATCCCCCCAAAGGAGCTCCGGTGGGAAAAGCAGATCCAATCGGCCCCTCCCCCCTCAACTGGTCCGGGAGGAAAGAAAAATACCTCCTTGGAGAAAGGTGGAAAAAACCCCCTGTTTATTAAACAATATGACCAAAACAGTATCAAAACAATGAGACCCCTTGCCACTCTAAAAGAGATGACAAACTGAGAAAACCCCGGGTTCAAGCAGCAGCTCACTCAGTCTCTGATCAGTCTCTCAGTGCTGGAATTGTCGCAGGCCAGGGCCGGCCCGGTGGGCCACAGCTGCAGCTGCCGGTGCTCTCCTGGGTGTTCAGTCCAGAGCAGTTCCAAGAGGTCCAAAGAAAAGGGAAAAAAAAACAGTCCGGGGAACTTCTTTGCCTCAGCTAGCTAACACTAACTAAAAAGCAAAAGAAGAGCTCTCTGTCCCGCTGTCTGTCCGCAGACAACACAGTCAGGAGCAGGAATGTGGAGGAGTGAGTGCAGTGTCTGAAAACAAACTGCGCGCTTCTTCTCTCTCCCCCTTCACTCTCTGTAACACTCTTAAAGGTACAAAACTTATTATTATTCAACATAAACAGAATGAGACGATTGGGGATAAAAGCATCATATAGTCAACCCAGGACATTCCACCCCTTATCCCCATATCGTCTGCTTACTACTAAAACCAATATAAATTCTAACTCTACAAGTACATACATGATATATCCATTATACAACTATACACAGACAATGGTAATAACATTCAGGAAACAGTGATATTTATACAGGTTTTATCCAACAATCAGGTCTCCCTGAGGTACACATCGTGTTCTTCCATCTTTTTGCATTATCCACCACGTGCAACCTGGTCCCTGAGCAAAGACAACCCCACGAATGGGTTTGTCTGTACTCGAGGCAGAATTGATCCACACAGTCTTCCCTAACAAACCTCTGATATGTACCACTGGGACTTTGTCCCCTTCTATTACATTCAAGGACTCAGACTGGGCAGGACCTGCTCGGTTGGTGGAACCTCGGGTGTTAACTAACCAGGTGGCCTTTGCCAGATGCTGCTCCCAATTCTTGAAAGATCCCCTACCCAAAGCTTTCAACTGGGTTTTTAGTAGTCCATTGTACCTCTCCACTTTTCCTGCAGCTGGTGCATGGTAGGGGATATGGTACACCCACTCAATGCCATGTTCCCTAGCCCAGGTGTTGATAAGGCTGTTCTTGAAATGAGTCCCATTGTCTGACTCGATCCTCTCAGGGGTGCCATGTCTCCACAGAACTTGCTTTTCCAGGCCCAGGATGGTGTTCCGGGCTGTAGCATGAGACACAGGGTAGGTTTCCAACCATCCAGTGGTGGCCTCCACCATGGTCAGCACGTAGCGCTTGCCCTGGCGTGTCTGGGGCAGTGTGATGTAGTCAATCTGCCAGGCCTCCCCATACTTGTACTTGGACCACCGCCCACCGTACCAGAGGGGCTTCAGTCGCTTGGCCTGCTTGATGGCAGCACACGTCTCACAGTCATGGATAACCCGAGAAATACTGTCCATGGTTAGATCCACCCCTCGGTCTCGTGCCCACTTATAGGTGGCATCTCTGCCCTGGTGGCCTGAGGCATCATGGGCCCATCGAGCTAGGAATAACTCTCCCTTATATTCCCAATCTAGGTCTATTTTGGACACCCCTATCTTTGCAGCTTGGTCTACCTGCTCATTGTTTTGGTGCTCCTCGGTGGCCCTACTCTTGGGTACATGGGCATCTACATGGCGGACTTTCACAGGTAGCCTCCCTACCCTGGTAGCAATGTCTTTCCACTCATCAGCAGCCCAAATTGGTTTCCCTCTACGTTGCCAGTTAGCCTTTTTCCACCTCTCCAGCCATCCCCACAGAGCATTGGCTACTGAGACAGAATATCCATCCTGAACTAGGTAAAGTGTCTAGGAGAGGTGAAGGGTCTGTGGAGCTAAAGCTGAAGGAGAGGCCGCGTTCCAGAGACAGCAAGGAGACAGAGAAAGAAAAACAGAAAAACCACGAGGTCAATCTGCCCCCGACTTAGGAATTCCTTCGATAAAGAAGAATTAGTGCTAAATGTCATGTGGAATGAATATGTATGAACTTAATTTGAAACTGTATGCATATGCATTTGGAAGGGGGGATAAAAAGGGGACTCTGAGTCTCCAGGGGCACGCATGCCCTTTTGGGGAGTCTTGCGTCCGGCGCGCGTCGTAATAAAAGCATACCGGGCTTTACAACTTTTACAAGTTGTGAGGTTTCTTCTTTTCTCCGCAAAACATTTTGGCGAGCCAAGGCAGGAGTTCTCTGTCCCCGCGGGGGCAGGGGGGATAGACGGACCTCCAAGGCGCGCCCCAGGATTTTTTCCTGGTGGGGCTCCGCTTGTCTCAACTTGCCACCTGCGAGGACAGACAACGACCCGCTGGCCTGCGGAGGAGAATACGGTATGTATGGGGCCCCAGGGGGGGGGAGGAAGGAGAGAAAGGGAGTAAACCACCCAGAGACGTCTGGGTTCATGGGTTCAGCTGATAGAGCAGCTGTATTAGAGATGGGGTTCAGCTGATAGAGCAGCTGTATTAGAAACGGGGTTCAGCTGATAGAGCAGCTGTATTAGAGGCCGGGTTCGTCGTTCTGATGGAGCAGACCGCTAGCGGCTTTGGGGGTAAGCCGGGTGAACCCGTGTATGTGTGTATTGAGGATTCATAGTTCTGATGGAGCAGAACTGGTGAGCCCGTGTGTTTTGTTTGTGTGTGTGTGTGATGTCCGGACACTGTGTTGCTGTATGGTTAATGTGTGTGGCCAGTGCACTGTGTTTGTGATCGTGCAGGTGATATGTGTATGGTGTATAAAAGAGAGTAAATCTACAGTGCCCTACAGTGCGGGGATGGGTCAGTACTCCCCGTGTTTGAAGCAGCCAAGTGAGGCCAGAGGCGCCGGCTGCAGCAGGCTGCGGGGGCAGGGAGAGAAGTGCCCCGCAGAGAAGCGAGTGGAGTAATGTCAGTGATGGTATTTATCGTGTTTGAATGTAGTGATTTGTGTAGATTTGGTACATTTTAACCGTGAGTATGAGCTCAGAGAGTTCCTTTGCCTTGGATGTTTGGACTTGATCTCTAGACTGTGTGCTGTTATTTTGATTGTGTCCAGGAAAAATTGATTTGAGTAAATGCCGAATTATGGTGTGCTGTGTTGTGTTGAGAAAAGTGAGCACTTTGAGAAATATGCCCTTTCCCAGTGATTTTGTGTGGTGATTTTCTTCCGCTGCATTGTGGTAATTTGATTCTCAGACTGTATAGTGGTGTTTGTGGAGATTTTAAGATTTTGTTGCAACAAAAGTAGCATTTTACATAGGAGAGCTATAGTACGGTGATTTATGTTTAACTTCGATAAAGTGAGTTAAAGGAATTCCAAGAATTCTCCCCCTCACAGCAATTCAAGCCTTGGCTCTAGTGAATTTGAGATAAGGCGGGGGGGGGGGGGGGGGGAGTGCGTGTGTCTGTGTCTGCAGGTATATCAGAGTTTTGGCTGTGACTAGCACAGCCCTTTTGCAAAGCAGCAAAACAAGTGTAAGTAGACACAGTGCTTAATTAGATTGTGCAAGAAGAGAACTAGAAAAGACTGATATTTTGTAAAACAGAGTTTATATAGAAGGGATGAATGAGATGAATTAGTTAATGAGACTTATGAGATTTATGAGACTTCGGTTGGTACTGCAGTAAGTCTTTACTGGAAACAATCTGCTGAAAGGATTTAAAGTTCTCTGTAACAAACAGAATAGCCTGCCTTTGTGGGCAATTTTGGGGAGCCTTTGGTACATCAAGAGGCTAGCAGGCTGTGTGAGGTGACAGTGGCTGCGCCCTGGGCACAGGGACAGCTCCGGCTGCCCTGTCTCCCCAGGGAACACGGGAATGGCCTGTGGGCAAAAGCTGGATGTGCAGGTATTATTGCAGTGCGGTGTTTATGAGAAACACAGGTATTGCTGTTTTGCTGTTCCAATAAGTGTCAGGGTACACGCCCCGAGTGTAAATTAAAGGTTTCTGGTCAAGCGGATTCAGAACCTAAGGTCTTAGAGCTTGTGTGTGGGAATCACATCTGATACCTGCCACCTGGAGCTGTGTGTATAGGAGGAAAACTGAGAAACTACTGTGAAGGTCTGTAAAAAGGTTTGAATGGAAGCGGGATAAGGCAAGGAGAAATAAATAATAAGAACTGACCAGAGCAAACAGGTTCCTAAATTAGCCCCTTTTGGGAGGGGCTCATTGGGAGGAGGTTGCCAGTAAGAGCAGCTCAGAAAATAAAAAGATTTATAGTGCTTCATTGCTGTTAGTACTGTTTTATAATAGGAAGATAAATGGGATAGTTTTTGTATGCTGAAATGTCTTTTGTTTTAAGAAATCACCCAGAATGACAAAGAGACTGTGAGATCAGACTGCTCTCTGGTCTTGGCCCCTGAAAAGGAAAACAAGGCAAAGAGAAAGCAAATCAAACATGTTGTTCAGCATGCAGCATAAGATAGCAACGTATGAAATCAGGCAAGGATTATCACGCTGAAATGCGAAGCAATCACAGTTCGCAAAATGAGTACATATGATTTGTAAAGGCTTCCTCCCAAGGTAAGGGAGGAGGGGTAAAGGTAACCTTCCCAAAAGGGAAGAATTTTTGTCAGCACAAGGGTCATGTGTTCAGTTTTAAATAAAGCTTTAGTACCTGTGGAGAATGTTTATGTTGTAGTGTGGGGAATGAACAACTGGCCAGTCTGAAAAGGCATACTTTTGCAAACCTTTAAAGTAACATGTGTACTATGTGTACCTAAAAGCTTTTGTACAATTCGCTCAATTTGCTAAACATTCTCAAATGAGAAAAGTTACTCTGGAGGCAAATAATATAAAGATGTTAGGCTTAATATTAACAGACACTGAAATTAAGAAAGACATTAGTAAGGAGATATTAGAATAAGTAAATAAGTGTTTTCAAGGGTATGGGCCTCTGCTGCACCAGGGAGAGTGAAAGATGCTCCCCCATGGGATGCTCCCCCATCAAGCTTAATGAAAGAACACAACCAGTGAGAACTGAGTAGTACCCTCAAAAGGAAGGTAAGGAAGGAATCAGTCCAATAACTGGTAGTACTGGATTAAGGGCTGTCAATAAGATAACACAGAATTTGTACCCTGTGGTAGCAAATCCATAGACCTTACTAACTTGTTTAACACCTGAGCTAACCTGGTTCACTGTTTTAGGCCTAAGAGATGCCTTCTTTTGCCTCCCTATCCATGAAGCCAGCCAGAACATTTTTGCATTCAAACACAAGCTCACACAGTCCATGTGCCTGAAGGCTTCAAAATTCTCCACTCCGATTGGAGAACAGCTTGCAAGGACCCAGAGTCCCAGGAAGCTCCACAAGAGGAAAGGAGGCTGTTGCAGTACATAGATGATCTTCTAGTAGCCACTCGGACGAGGGAAGCAAGAGAAGCCTGGACGGTAAGCCTTTTGAATTTCCTAGGACTCCAAGGATGCAGAGTCTCAAAGAAAAAGGCACAGGTAGTGAAACAGAAGGTAATCTACCTGGAGTAAGAAGTGAGTGCTGAGCAGCAGACTTTAAGGCAGGGAAGCCCTATGCCAAACCCTTAACCCCAGACAACGAAAGAACTCCAAACCTTCTTAGGCATGGCAGTGTAGTGCCAGCTGTGGGTTCATAATTGTGGACTGTTCTCCAGACCCCTCTATGCTCTTATTGCCAATGGGAACTGAGATCTCCAGTGGACAAGAGACACCACACGGGTCTTTCACCAGCTAGAGAGTCCCCTTATGTTGGCTCCAGCTTTGAAACTTCCAGATGTAAGTAAAGCATTCTTTCTATTTTTCCATGCAAGGAATTGCTCTGGGAATATTGGCTCGAGACTTGGGTCCATACCGGAGGGCAGTTGCTTACCTCTCTAAGCAACTAGATGCAATAGCCAAAGGATGGCCAGGTTGCCTCAGAGCTGTAGCAGCAGTTGTGCTGAACATTCAAGAGGCACACAAGTTTATCCTGGGACAAAAATGACTGTGCTAGTGTCCCACACAGTGTCTGCAGTACTGGAAGTAAAGGGTGGCCACTGGCTTTTCACCAGAGAGGTTTCTGAAATACCAGGCCATCATGGTAGAGCAAGATGATGGAGAGATAGTGGTGACTAATATTGTCAACCCAGCTTCTTTTCTCAGTGGAATCAAGAAGAAGCAGTACACCATGATTGCCTAGAGACCACTGAAGCTACCTACTCCAGCCGCCCAGATCTAAAGGACACTCCTCCGGACGATGCAGAGACCTGGTTCACTGACAAGAAAGCGACATTGCAAAGTTCACAGTGACTACCTGCAGAGAGGTAATAGAGTGTGGACCCTTACCAACAGGTACCTCTGCACAGGATGCTGAGATAAATGCATGGACCCATGCCTTAGAAACAGCAAAAGGCATTCAGAGTTGTGCATGCACATGGAGCCATCTGGAAGGAGAGGGGACTGCTGACCTCACAGGGAAAGAAGAGACAATCCAGCTGCTGGAAGCAGTTCGGCTACCTGAAAAAGCATATTAAGGCACACCAGAGAGTGAGCTTAAAATTGGAGGAAAGAAATGAGCTGGCGGATGGAGAGGCAAAGAAAGCAGCAAAGGGTGAGGTACAGATTTTCCTCGAAGGTAAGCCATAATACAATAATACTAATCAAAAGAGACGTACAACTGCAAGGGGTGGGCTACCATTGAAAGAGAGCTAGTAATCCCCTCCCATTTTCGTGGTTACTAGTGAAGGAAGGGCACTAGAAAACACACTAGGGCCTAATTACTTAAAGCCTTTTATAGAGTGTGGCTCCTTTCTCAAAATGACCGAGGCTGCGAGTGATACAGAGTGCACTGGAATGAAGTGTTGACTTTGGAGTAGTAATTCCCACAGGCTTTCTAGAACACACACATCTGATTGAAAGGACTGTTGTATCATTGTCAGGAATCTACATGCCACTATCACTCAGGTGAGCTTATAATATGATCCTTGCCTCCAGACTAACCTCAAAATACCCCCGGGCCAAAACTTGGTCAGACTGGGAGAGGCCATGGGCGTGTATAGCAGTGGCAAATCAACTTTTCAGAACTCCCAAGGAAAGGGGGGTATCAGTATTTACTGGTATTAATAGATACATTTTCAGGGTGGCCAGAAACATTCCCCACCAGAACTGTCAAAGCTCAAGAAGTGACCAGATCATTTTTACAAGAGATATTACCACGATTCAGAGTTCCAGCCACGATATCCTCAGATAAAGAATCACCTTTCATTTCCAAAATAGTGCAACAGATTAGTAGCCATCTGGGCATAGATTAAGAACTTCACACCCCATACTGCCCCAATCAAGCGGCCAGGGGGAGAGAATGAATCATTTGATTAAGCAGCAAATCATAAGACTGGGGCAAGAAGCTCTTCCACTAGCACTATTGCAAATTCAAACTAAACCTTTTGAGCTAAAGGAATGCTGAATCCTTTTGGAATGCCTTATAGAAGACAATAGAATACAAGGGGAATGTCCAGAATGTCCACTTACATGGTGGCATTAAGCAAACAGCTCAGAGTAATTGAGAAACGTGTGGCTGGAACTCGGAGCAGGGAGTTGGATAGCCTGGGGTTGATGTATATGTTAAGTCTCTTACAGAGAAGACTTCAGAACCACAGTGGGAGAGACCACTGCAAGTACCTCTCACCACCTTCACTGCAATCAAAATCAAGGAGCAGAATGCCTGGATCCATCACTCTCGGGTGAAGAAGGCCCAGAAGCCCCTTCAGGAGTGACACCAGGAGACAATGAACTGAGACTAAAACTTATTCGGGCAAAATGAGTATATTGCGGTCGGGAGTAGCTCATACTTTAGTGTACAGAATTGTTTTGTATGGAATTATAACTGAAGTTTTAGAACTAGAGAGTACCTCTACCCAAAGCAATGCTGAATGGCCTTGGTCCCTGGCATTTAATCAGTATACTGGATCCATAGGAAAACCTTCTGAGATAAAGAAGGTTTATATTAAACATATCTACTGTAGTAATCCACGAGAATCAAGTATGTGAGGAGTAAGAATAGCAAGAACAGGAGCTGTGAACACTTCAAGGAATCTGAAGCGAAGAAATCAAAGTAAAGTGCTTAGTCATCAAAAGGATGGCTTATGAGAGACCAGATGTAATTAGTGTCTGAACCTCCCCTGGTGTATATGAACACCAGGAAGTCTGTGATAACCTAAGTGAATCAGACAGTTGGTGTAATTTCACCCTGATACAGCCTGTAGGCAATGAATTTAGGCTCTTCTCTCAAGATTTCCCCTCCATTATCTTCTGCCCTGAACACAGTCCACAGCTTGATCTTAGCTAAGGGCAAGGTGGGTGACCAGGAGAGACATTCCTGCTTGCCACACATCTGGGAAATCAGGTGCTTTGGAGGGAGAGAGAGAGAAGTTAGATTCCCTGAAGTCTCTACATTTCAGAACAAACATCTGTCTCAAGTATGACCTAAACCTCTGTCAGATACACTTGTGAAGTATGTCTGAATTTGTAGTAGGAGCCCAGCACATCCCTCTGGCAGGGAGGGATGATCATGGACAGAAAGCAGTTCCTGTTCCCCATAACAAACATCTAACTGGCATATTAGGGACAAGATTAGGAGTTTTAAATAGAATTGATTCAGAAATACTGATGAATAAACTAGCTGCTGCAGCAGGTAGCCTAACAAAATTGAAGCAGCCTTTATAGTAATCTCTACTGGCATTAGGAACTAGCCAGTGACAGATTTCAAAAGTACTGCCAAAGTAAAGAAGAATGAACAGGCCGGGGACCAAGACCACAAATTGATAGTAGAAGCACTTAGTATAGTTCAAGATAATGTGTCTTTAGCTTTCAGTTGTATACAAGCACAGTTATAGATACAAGCAACAGCAGCTTTGATCATATAAGAAAGGGGTGAAAGTAATTTTCCAGCTGAAATTCAGAAAATTGAATGAGATAATGCAATTGATTTTGAAAGGAAGTTTTAATCCTGGTGGATTATGGTGAATTTCACCTATGATCCTATTTCTAATGTGGCCACTGCCTTTGTGCTTACCATATGTAATGCCACTGTTTATGTTATCCATCCCATCATTGCCCTAAGATTAAACCATGAAGAAACAACACTCTATCCTTCAGAACATAGAGTGTGGGCACAAAAAGATGAATGAAAAGTGGCAAGTAGTAAACTTAGAATCCTGCATTACTAGAGAACAAATGGGATTCATTTGTGAAAGCAATACTGCTAATGCCCAGGATGTGTTTGGACACTGAACAGAGTATTTGTCACTTTGAAATTCATCCAGTCACTGACCAGAAAACTGTGCTCGTATATACTGGAAAAGGGTGTATGTTTGAGAACTGCTTGTGCTGCTGTACAAATTAATAGCAATGATGTTATTCTGTCTAGTAGAAACCATTCTAATCTCTGTATTTGTATTTGTAATTTTGTTAAGATTATTGGGTGTAATTTTTCATATTTGGTACCAGTAACATCCCACCAGCTGATTACAGCCAATTACACAATGTATCACAGACTACCACCTACCCCTATCGGGGTGAACCTTACATTGGTAAAACAATTAATTAAGCACCAAGACCTATTAGAAGTCTTGAAAGAAATCCGAGGAAGTGGAAAGAAAACCTTAATTACTGTCCAACATGGTACAAAAGAAATAACCAGAGTTCTACAAAGAATAAAATACGGATAATCACTGGTGAGATGTGATCTTTGGGAGATCACCAACTGCAAATGGAATCTTTGATAAGTTGTGCCACCCTATTCTAGTTTTACTAATATTAGTTGGGATAAGCTTAGGATTATCTATTACATTGTTAATTTGGAACTGGAGAATGCTACAACGAATAGCTGTACTAACCTCTTTGTCGAATGTACATGGTAAAGCGCTAAAAGACACTTATTGTCGTGGAAATTTTCCTTAAGTAAAAGAATTTACTTATTTCCTAGGAAAGGGGGGAATGAGACAGAATATCCATCCTGAACTAGGTAAAGTGTCTAGGAGAGGTGAAGGGTCTGTGGAGCTAAAGCTGAAGGAGAGGCCGCGTTCCAGAGACAGCAAGGAGACAGAGAAAGAAAAACAGAAAAACCACGAGGTCAATCTGCCCCCGACTTAGGAATTCCTTCGATAAAGAAGAATTAGTGCTAAATGTCATGTGGAATGAATATGTATGAACTTAATTTGAAACTGTATGCATATGCATTTGGAAGGGGGGATAAAAAGGGGACTCTGAGTCTCCAGGGGCACGCATGCCCTTTTGGGGAGTCTTGCGTCCGGCGCGCGTCGTAATAAAAGCATACCGGGCTTTACAACTTTTACAAGTTGTGAGGTTTCTTCTTTTCTCCGCAAAACACTACCATCCATGAATCAGTGTAGAGGTAGAGCTTTGGCCACTTCTCTCTCTCAGCAATGTCTAGGGCCAGTTGAACAGCCTTGAGTTCAGCAAATTGGCTTGATCCACCTTCTCCTTCGGTAGCTTGTGCAACCTGTCGTGTGGGGCTCCATACGGCTGCTTTCCACTTCCGGTTCATCCCTACGATGCGACAGGAACCATCAGTGAAAAGAGCGTAGCGTGTTTCCTCTGGGGGCAGTTGGTTATAGGGAGGAGCCTCTTCAGCACGTGTCACTGGTTCTTGTTCCTCTTCATCTGTGACACCAAAATTCTCACCTTCGGGCCAATTTGTAATGACCTCCAAAATCCCAGGGCGATTCAGTTTACCTATATGGGCGCGCTGAGTGATGAGAGCAATCCACTTGCTCCATGTAGCACTGGTGGCATGGTGAGTGGAAGGAACCTTGCCTTTGAACATCCACCCCAGCACGGGTAGTCGGGGTGCCAGGAGGAGTTGTGCTTCAGTGCCTATTACCTCCAAGGCAGCCTGGACTCCTTCATAGGCAGCCAGGATTTCTTTCTCTGTTGGAGTATAGTTGGCTTCAAACCCTCTGTAGCTTCGACTGCAAAATCCCAGTGGTTGACCCCAAGTCTCCTCAGGCACCTTCTGCCAAAGGCTCCAGGACAAGCCATGGTTCCCAGCTGCAGAGTAGAGCACATTCTTCACCTCTGGTCCTGTCCTGACTGGGCCAAGGGCTACTGCATGAGCAATCTCCTGCTTGATCTGGACAAAGGCCTGTTGCTGCTCAGGGCCCCACTGGAAATTGTTCTTCTTGCGGGTGACCAGGTAGAGAGGGCTCACGATCTGACTGTACTCAGGAATATGCATCCTCCAAAAACCTATTGCACCCAAGAAAGCTTGTGTCTCTTTCTTATTGGTGGGTGGAGACATTGCTGTGATCTTGTTGATGACATCTGTAGGAATCTGACGCCGTCCATCTTGCCACTTCACTCCCAGGAATTGAATCTCACGAGCTGGTCCCTTTACTTTGCTCTTTTTAATGGCGAAACCAGCTCCCAGGAGGATCTGGATGATTTCCTTCCCTTTCTCAAACACTTCCGCAGCTGTGTTCCCCCACACAATGATGTCATCAATATACTGCAGATGTTCTGGAGCCCCACCCTTTTCCAGTGCAGTCTGGATCAGTCCATGGCAGATGGTGGGGCTGTGCTTCCAGCCCTGGGGCAGTCGGTTCCAGGTGTACTGCACTCCCCTCCATGTGAAGGCAAACTGAGGCCTGCATTCTGCTGCCAGAGGAATAGAGAAAAATGCATTGGCTATGTCTATAGTGGCGTACCACCTTGCTGCTTTGGACTCAAGCTCATACTGGAGCTCTAATATGTCTGGCACGGCAGCACTCAGTGGTGGAGTCACTTCATTCAATGCACGATAATCCACAGTCAATCTCCATTCTCCTTCAGATTTTCACACAGGCCAAATGGGGCTGTTGAAGGGTGAGTGGGTCTTGCTGACCACCCCTTGGCTCTCCAGCTCTCTGATCATCTTATGGATGGGGATCACAGCATCCCGAGTGGTTCTATACTGCCGTCGATGCACTATGGAAGTGGCAATTGGCACTCGTTGCTCTTCTCCCGTCAGGCATCCTACTGCAGATGGATTCTCAGACAACCCAGGCAAGGTGTTCAATTGCTGGATGCCCTCTGTCTCTACAGCAGCTATTCCAAATGCCCATCTGAGTCCTTTTGGGTCTTTGAAGTACCCACTTCGAAGGTAGTCTATGCCCAAAATACATGGGGCCTCTGGGCCAGTGACAATAGGATGCTTCTTCCAGTCATTTCCCGTTAGGCTCACATCAGCTTCCACCAAAGTGAAATCCTGGGATCCCCCTGTCACACCAGCAATAGAAACAGACTCTGTCCCCACATGTCTTGATGGGATTAACGTGCACTGCACACCAGTATCGACCAAAGCTTTATACTCTTGTGGTTCCGATGTGCCAGGCCAACGAATCCACACAGACCAGAAGACACGATTTTCCCTGGCCTCTACCTGGCTAGAGGCAGGGCCCCTCTAGGCCTGGTTATCATTCTTTCCCTGGGTGTATGTTTTGGATGTTCCTTCGAGGGGATCAGACATGTCATCATCATCATACCTGGCCGTTCGGCTACAGGCAACTGGAGCTGCTTTCCTCCTGGTGGCTTCCTTCAGTTCACGCACCCGTCGTGCCAGAACAGCGGTAGGTTTCCTATCCCACCTTCTCATGTTTTCCCCACAATCACGCAGGTAAAACCACAGCTCAGCTCGTGGGGTGTATCTTCTCTCACCATCTGGGAAACGTCTGCCTTGGATGCCGGAACCTCGGATCTGTACTGCTGAAATTTGGAGAAGGTCTTCTTTAATCTCCTCTCTAAGCTTCTTATGGTTCTCCTCTATCTTATCCTCTAAGTTCTGCAGACGTGATTCTACCGCTGCGATTCTGGCATGTGTTGGGCCATGTACAGCATCTGCATATGCTCGGAGCTTCCTTGCCATGTCAAGCACAGTCTCACCCCTCTCATCCCTCTTCATGATGGCTAAGGCAGAGGCATATTCTTGTGGCCCGAGTCGTACGAGTTTTCGCCACATCACAGACGTGCATGGTACTAAGTCTGGGTTCCTAGTTGTTACATCATCTGAGAAGATAATCTCAACCACGGCCATTTCTCTCAGGCGTTGGATCCCTTGCTCCATTGTCTTCCACTGAGTCTGCTGCATATAGAGATCGTCTGCACACAGGTATCTTTCTGCTACACTTCTTAGGACCCGTTCCCAGAGGCTCTGAGAGTTAGCCCCCCTCATCATTCCTTGGTCTATGACAGAATCCTGTGACAGGGATCCCAAATGCCTGGCCTCAGTGCCATCCAAAACGGTAGCCTTGCCTGCAGCATCCCAGAGACGGACCAGCCAACTAATTATGGATTCATCAGACCTTCGAGTGTAATCCTTCCGTAGGCCACGAAGGTCCTTCAGGGAGAAGGACTCAGTATTGGCATCTGATCTTGCATCTGCTGCTTTGACTCCTGACTTTACGTCAGGGGGCACTGAGGTTCCTTCTCCTTCATCATCATCATCATCATCATCCACTGGTCGATTGGTCTTGGCTGTGCATTTCCCACTTCTAGTGCTGGTAGCAACAGCCATGGGTTTGGCTGCTGGCTTCGAGCCTGGAGTGTTAGCTACAGCCTGAGTCACCGGGACAGTTGCTGATTTATCTCCCTGCCCCCCTGCCAATGTCTGCAGCCCGACAGTAACTAGCAGCGTGCGATAAGCATATGCCAGGGCCCAGCTCACTGCAGTGACCTTCCTCTCCTTAGGCTCATCCTGGTACTTCTCTTTCAGATATTTCCCCACCTCAGCTGGGTTCTGAATTTGTTCATGGGGAAAATCCCACACTATAGGGTCAGAGAATTCCTTCAGGATTTGGCCCATATCCTCCCATTTCCCACACCACTTAGGATTTTCCACACCAGGGTTTACTCCTGAGTCAGGGGTCTCATCAGCCCGTCTAGAAATCTCAGCCCTCAATCTAGAGAAGCTGCAGACCATATAGAGGAGACTTACCAAATTAAATACCAGAAAGATGGTCTCTTTAACATTCAGGGGAAACGGAACATTCTCAAAAAGTGACATAACCGATCCAAAGGAGAAGAGGGAAAGGGAAGGCTGGAAAGTCTCATTCTTAGCTCCTCCTCTAACAGACTGAGTGTAGTTACTAATAAATTCCCAAAACATACCACTGGAATTGGGATGCAGGGTAGGATGAAGAAACCATAAACCATACATGCTGTAAACAGAGGTCAGTATCTTTTTGAACGCTTTATAAATCATTATCACCAGGGCCAGCACAACAGCTATTCCAATCCGTACCCCTCTACCGTAAAAATTACTTGTTAAGGACAATAATCCTAATGACCAGAAAGGTATTGAAACCTCAAAAAGGTCTAGAGCCCAGAGCCATACAGAGGCGTTCTCAACCAGAGACATCAGGGGTTCAAGCAGCATAGCTACTAACTGCTTTAACAACCACAGACACACAATTAATAGGGCTTTTTTCCACATTTTCCAGCCGCGCGTTGGGCGCCAATTCATGTATTTGTCCAGGTTTAGAGCAAGTTTGGGGAAGAATCCCCCCAAAGGAGCTCCGGTGGGAAAAGCAGATCCAATCGGCCCCTCCCCCCTCAACTGGTCCGGGAGGAAAGAAAAATACCTCCTTGGAGAAAGGTGGAAAAAACCCCCTGTTTATTAAACAATATGACCAAAACAGTATCAAAACAATGAGACCCCTTGCCACTCTAAAAGAGATGACAAACTGAGAAAACCCCGGGTTCAAGCAGCAGCTCACTCAGTCTCTGATCAGTCTCTCAGTGCTGGAATTGTCGCAGGCCAGGGCCGGCCCGGTGGGCCACAGCTGCAGCTGCCGGTGCTCTCCTGGGTGTTCAGTCCAGAGCAGTTCCAAGAGGTCCAAAGAAAAGGGAAAAAAAAACAGTCCAGGGAACTTCTTTGCCTCAGCTAGCTAACACTAACTAAAAAGCAAAAGAAGAGCTCTCTGTCCCGCTGTCTGTCCGCAGACAACACAGTCAGGAGCAGGAATGTGGAGGAGTGAGTGCAGTGTCTGAAAACAAACTGCGCGCTTCTTCTCTCTCCCCCTTCACTCTCTGTAACACTCTTAAAGGTACAAAACTTATTATTATTCAACATAAACAGAATGAGACGATTGGGGATAAAAGCATCATATAGTCAACCCAGGACATGTGCATAGGAAACAAAGGAGAGAGGCAACAAGAGCCTTCCCAGACCAGGCTGGAGAGGTAACATCAGAACAGTTTTACAGCAAAACACCAGTTGGGCAAGGAAACATCAGCATGGCCAGTCAGCTTTTTCTCAGCTTTTGCTTTAAAAGAGCTACTTAAGATGCTGGGGTAGTGTTACTTAACTCTCGGGCAACCTTGCAGAACCACAACAAGACTGAGAAGAAAACTTGACCTTCCAACATTCATCATCCTGAACCTATTTCACTGCCCAAATCCTTTGGTACAGTGCAGAGAGTCTGCTGCCTGGCACAAGGAAATTCACTTTCTTACCTCAGAAGTACTTTCTCCACTGTGTGCATATCTGTTTAGACCATTGGCCGTCAGCCAGGAGAAGCAGTCAGTATAGGAGCTTTCAAAGTATTAATATTGCACTTTGCTTCTGGAGTGATGCTGAGTGGGCAGGAGCCTGAGCCTCTGAATACACTGTATTAGTGATACATTTTAGCAAAATATACAAGGCGCTCAAAAGTTCGTGTAAAGCACAAGAGAGAATTCACTTTGCAAAGTATTAGGTATAGTGGTAAGAACAGAAATTCAGAAGTAAAAAATAACCAAGAATATCAAGGGGTCCTTATGTAGATGCCACACATTTTCCAGCCACTCAGCATGCTGTTTTCAGCAATCTGAAGCAAATTTATTTTTTAAGAAGGCTCAGTAAGAGACAAGCTGGAACACAACAGACATTCACCATCCTCAGCAGCAGGGAGAGACCAGTAATGGAGAGGGTCTTTCCAAGCCAGTCACTGCCCAGTTCCATATTTAAAACAGTCAATATGTACCAGAGCCAAGAAATGGATCACAGGTAGGCAGTACTTTACCACAGTGATGAAGTGTTTTCTGGAAGTATGAGAAGGGGATGGAGTCAGCAGAGTTCTACATCAGAATGGGTTCTGCGAGAGCTGAAAGAAGTCATCACTAAGCCACTTCTCCATCATTTACAGGCCACCCTGGCTAACCAAGGAGGTCACAAAAGACTGGAGGTTAGCAAATTATTACCCCCAACTATAAGAAAGGCTGGAAGGAGGATATGGGGAGCTACAGGCCTGTTAGCCTGACCTCGGTGTCAGAGGAGCCACAAAGTAGATAATCTGGAATGTCATTCTAAGGCAAGTGCAAGACAACCAGAGATAAAGCCTGGATTTGTGAAACACAGGTCCCATGTCCTGCTTGGCCAAAGTGATTGTTTTCTATGACAAGGTGACGTGGTTCGTTGATGAAGGAAAGGCTGTGGATGTGTCTACCCGGGCTTTTGTAATGCCTTTGATGCCATCTCCCAAAGCATTCTCCTGAGAAACTGGATGTTCCTGGCTTGGACAGGTGCTCTCTTTACTGGGTAAAGAACTGCTTGGATGGCTGGGTCCCAAGAGTGTTGGTGAATGAAGTTAGATCCAGCTGGAGCCCAGCCACCAGTGGTGCTCGCCAGGGCTCAGTATTGGGGTCAGCCCTGCTTGGTATCTTTATAAATGATGTGAACAAAGGAATTGCGTGCAACTTTACTCAGTTTGCAGGTGACACCAAGCTGGGCAGGAGTGTTGATCTGTCAGAAGGTCAGAAGGCTCTGCAGAGGGATCTGGACAGGCAGGACCTATAGGCTAAGGCCAATGGCATGAGGTTCAACAAGGCCAAATGCCAAGTCCTGCCCTTCATCCGTGTGAGAGACTGAAAACCTGAAAGACTTAACCTGAAAGAGCTAATGTCTCAAACACTTGACAGAAGAGAAAAGGAATGTTACCATGCCAACAGATAAGATGTGGTTAGAAAAGAGGGTCTTGCAGAAGCAGCATAGTGCATCTCTGGGACCAGCTTCCTTATCTTGGGTAACTATTTTTAAGAACAGATTTGAAACCATGAGACCATTTAACCCCTTCTGAAAAGTTTGGGAATAACAAAATGCACCTGCAAGGACCAGTCTATAAATGGCGTGACAGGGAGAAGTGAGGGTATGCATCCATCATCCATGCACCTGCCATCCAGAGGAAAGAGACTAGAGGCAGTACTGGCGCCCTGGGTGGTAACACAGATCTGTTTTCTTTACTTCTACTTTCCTAACTCTCCTTCTTCCTTTCTTCCTCTGCTTAAAAACTTTGAATCACTGCTGCTGCAGGCAGTTCAAAAATCACCATTGTTCAGAAAGGTTTCATCTGTGACTGTCCAGAAAAGTTTAAATCATTGCTGCCACAGACCTCTCAATTTGCCATAAGATTTAGATCGTTCCTACCATAAGTAAAACTTTTTAATTAATCACACAGCGTTGTTTTGATGTAATTCAGCCCATGAGTGCTTGAGAACATGGGCTCCCTCAGAGCAGGAGGTGCAGGACTGTCCTCTGGGGACCTGACATGTTACAACAGCCCAGGCAGTGCTGCAGGCTGGGGCGAGTGCCTGGAAAGGTGCCCAAGGCAAAGAACTCAAGGATGCAGGTCAACATTGGCTGAACACGAGCCAGCTGTGCCCAGGTGGCCAAGAAGGCCAGTGGCATCCTGGCCTGTACCAGCAATAGTGTGGTCAGCAGGGCCAGGGCAGGGATCATGGCCCATGCTCGTCACTGGTGAGGCCGCTCTGTGCTCACTTTTGGGCTACACTCACTACTCACTGCAGGAGTAGTAAGTAGTGAATGTACTCACTACACTATGTTGGAATCCCTAAAGTTAGAGGGCTTTTAGGAAATAGTTAAAAAAGTACAGGCCTCAGACTGAAGTTTTGTTAGCATTGCAGATACAGTGGAAAAGTTTCCCAAGCAGTAGAGCATACCTGACAAATAGCAATAGGCCTCTGTAGAATTGGCTTAAGGATGGCGACAAGGTTATTTAATGTATATCTTTGGAAGGTTAGCATGAATAGAGCTCTGTTCTTTGTCTCTTATGAACCAGTCTTTGTTTTAACTACCATTACGTGTGTTTTATAAGATTGGATAGAATGCTTGTCAATATGTGTTGTTCTATGTATGATTGGCTGAAATCTAGACTGATATGGTTTTATGTCATTCCATATCACCCCACCTTCTCTGGCATTCCCTGTGGATCAGCGAGCTGTTAACATCCTGTCTCCATTGTCTAACAATGTTCTGAGACTGATGTGCTGGAAATAAAAGCAAAAAGCTCTTCACTGGTCTGGTTTGTCCAGTGTTGTCCATATCTGGATGTAGCTGCCGTGGCAAGTGCGTTCCTTTCTTAAGACGTGGGTTCCTGACACAATTGGACATATACTTCCCTTATATACCTGAATCCCACACACTACACTCACTGCAGGAAAGACACTGAATTGCTGGAATGCGTCCAGAGAAGGACAATGGAGCTGGTGAAAAGTCTGAAGCACAAGTCCTAGGAGGAGTGGCTCAGGCAGCTGGGGTTGTTTATACTGGAGAAGGGGAGGCTCAGGGGTGACCCTATCACTCTCTGTAACTACCTGCAAGAAGGGTGTGGCCAGCTGGGAGTGAGTCTTTTCTCCTTGAGAGCATGACAAGAAATGGTCCCAAATTGCACCAGTGGAGATTTAGAATGGATATTAAGAAGAATTTCTCTACAGAAAGGGTTGTAAAAGACTGGAACATGCTGCCCATGGGACATGGTTGAATTCCCCACTCCTGGAGGTATTTAAAAGCCATGTAGGTGTGGCTCTTAGGAATAGCGTTTACTGGTAGACCTGGCTAAGTTAATGGCGGGGCTTGATGTTTCTGGGGTTTTTCCAGACTAAAGGATTCTCTGAGGACAAATGGGTGGTGTTAGCTGGTAAGACTTCAATAGCCATTGTCTTCTCTTAGGTCTCTACTTTGACTCAGCAAAGACAACAGTGGTATTACTCAAGATGGTGCCTCAGATGACATAGAAAGTAAGCATCCACATCAGGCAACAGCCACCATTTGAAGAGAGGGAAGCTCTCAGATCCATTTTAAAGGATCAGATTTCTACTTATGAATTCATGAGTTCCTTCTGTGGACAAATACTTCAAACATCATTCTCCAAGGAGCAGGGAAAAGCCCCAGAACTGAATTCCATCAGGGTAATGGGCAGAGTGTAAGTATGAGGATTTCTAAGCATCAAGACTGGGAAGTAACAAAGCTGAGAAAAATAAACAGCCCAGCAATCCAACAGTGACAAGCAGAGTTCCTCAGCGCTCTGTATGGGGAATGGTGTTATTTAATATCATTATTAATGGCATAGTCAAAGGGATCAAGTGCACTCTTAGCAAATTTGCAAGTGACACCAAGATGAGTGATGTGGCTGACAAATGAAGGACAGGATGCCATTCAGAGGGACCTGGACAAGCTCAAGAATTGGGCCAGTGGGAACCTCATAATGTTTACCAAGACCAAGTGCAAGGTGCTGCAGATGGGTCAGGGCAAGCCCCAGCACCAGCACAGGCTGGCGATGAACAGATGCAGAGCAGCCCTGGGGAGAAGGATTTGGGGGTGCTGGGGGATGAGACGCTGGACATGACCCAACCATGGGCACTCCCAGCCCAGAGAGCCAAACGTGTCCTGGGCTGCATCCAGAGCAGTGTGGGCAGCAGGGCCAGGGAGGGGATTCTGCCCCTCTGCTCTGTTGAGAGCCCACCTGCAGGGCTGCACCAGCTCTGGGGTCCCAGCACAGGAAGGACATGAACTGATGGAGCAAGTTTATCCAATAATAAGCAGTAGAAATATTGGTGACTAACGTCAGCCTGCTGCCATCTTCTGGTAAAAAGTTCAGGCCATTAAACAACAGCAAATACAATTGTCCCCACTATCTTGGACTTTTATCCCACAGGAAGACAATGTAATATTACTTGTGGAGTAAGTACTTAGAGAGAAACAAGAAGGTCATTGATCTCACAGGGATTAAGGATCCTTTTCGTAAGTCCCCTTTAAGTGACCCTTTACCATACATGCAGTAACCTGGACTGTCAGATGAACAAGGTGCCTTCAGCATCCTTTCTTAATCCACTTGCGTTACAATTAGGTACATTTTGATATTTATAAAATATTTATATTTTATATAAATATTTCCAAAATTTCTATTTTGAAATAAAATTTAGGAAGATATTAATTTAGGCCTCCTACTTATGCAGTAAGTGAAAAAATTACTGCCAGAGCATTAAACTGTAAGTCTGTCCTGGTTTAGGGCAAATTTGTTAAAGAATCTGCAAAGGAGGGCCCCTCCAGAAAGCAAAACCCACACGGCCCCTCCCCCCAACCGGTTCGGGAAAAAATTCCTCGGAGAGAGGTGAAAAGAACCTGTTTATTTGACTGGCCCCGCACCCCTCAGCACACAAAATGAACAATACCCGATGACACTGCTCTGAGAAAGATGGCAAAATCAGAAAGTCTCTTTCGGGAGGTGGTTGCTCTGTTCTCAGTCCCTCCGGCGTTGGGCCAGCTGCTGCAGCCGAACCTTCGGTGTTCCCGGGTCCCACTCCGGAGCAGGTTCGAGATGGTCACAGAAACAGGAGAGGAGAAACAGTCCAGGAAGCAATGTGGACTGTTTAGCTAAACTAGCTAATAAGCAGAGGCAGAAAGCAGAGCAGAAGCAAGAGCAGAAAAAGAGAGCAAGCAAAAGCAGCAAGCTGAAGCTGGAAGTGAAAAAACAGCCTTATGTACCGCTTTTCTCTGTGTCCCTGATAAGAGAAACCCAAACAAAACTTCCACTCTTCAAAGCCGGTCTTAAAGGCACAGAACAGATGAACGGGGATATACAAGCATCATAACGTCACCCCAGGACAAAGTCCTTGTTAAAGTCACAATTTTCTAACCACTAGCACTTCCCACTAACTGAAAAACAATGATTGCAAGAAATATTAACTGATGACTAATACAGGCTTCCAGATCTAAACTTATAAGCAGCAGGGAGAGCACTTAGAAATAAGTGATGAGTAAAGTTTACCTGCCTGACCAGTATTAACATACAGATTGTTCCTCCTACTGCAGAAAATCTGCCTAAAAAGATAACCAGCACAGCTGATCAACCCCCAAGAAACCCTTCTTGGCTCACACCAATACTCTTATCATTCTTCAGGATCAACAGCTTTGATTTGCAAGAACTGGCTGTTCATGCTCCCTGACTACACAAACTACATTGAAAAGCAATGTGTGACCACTGACTCTGAGTCTCAGCCCTGGTCTTTACTGGTATGACTAGCTTTAAGACACCCCATGTCCTTGAGATCAATAGAAAAGACTGGGTCAAGGAAGAGGAACAGGTTAGGCAGCACTTAAACAAATGGTACGCTTGGGTCCATGGAGTACCCACAAGAAATACAGCAGTATTGTAATGCAATTTTGAGGCATTTTCTCTGTCGTTAAAAGGTTGTGACAACCAGGAGAGGTTCCTTATGTCTAGGAGAAAGTAAACATCATTCATCACATGTCTTCAAGAAAGGCAAGAAAGATTTCAACCTCAGTCCTTGTAAAGATGGTTGAGTAAATAATCCTGGAAAATCAGTTCCCAATACTGGCTGTCAAGTGAGCTGAAGGAGATCATTTGGAGCAGTCAGCATGAAAGGGAAATCATGCTTAGGCCAAACAGAAAACCTTCTACAAGAAGACTGGCTTGGTACAGTCTTCTGTAGGATGAGGCACAAAGCAGTAGATACTGCATATCTTGAGTTTGATAAGCTTTTTGACACTGTCACCCACAAGAACCTCATCAACAAACTGACAGAAACATGGGCCAGGTAAGTGGACCCTGAGGCAAAATAAATAATGCTCTGAGCTGCTAGACTCAAAGAGTTGTGATCAGTGGCACAAAGTCCAGAGGGCCACCACCAGCTGTGATTCCAATGACTGGGAAATGGGGTAAAAGCTATTACATAGATCTTTATAAATTACATGTATAATGGGATACATGACACACCTTCAGGCAGTTTGCAAATGACACAAAACTGGGAGAAGAGGTTGATACACCCAATGCGTGTGTTGCCATCAAGAGGGATCTCAACAGGGTGAATAAATGGGTCAATACAATTCTTCACTAGATTTTAGTCTGAAGGCCTCTTGGAACAATGACTGTTTCTATTTGTCTCATTAACTAAACTCCTTAAAAAAAAAAGTGCGTAAATCGACTATTTAAGCAATTGATAATGTCCGAACACCAGTGAAATGATTGTGTCCCTGGCTCCTGGAGTACTTTATAATAAATATGAGAAACTTTGCTGCAGCTTTCTCTGACTGTATTTCTACATGCAAAGAAGTAAAATGTATACAGCTTCAACAGACAGACTGCCAGAAACATAAAACCTATGTGTGACTATGGATTAGATTCACACTTTGGGATGACTGCCTACACATAAATTAATCAGAAACTAGTCTTTGTGCCACGGAAAAGCACCAACCAAAGTAAGATCTTATTTAGAAGTGATAAAATGCCCACAAGAGACAAAAAGGTTAGCAAACTCTCTGCAGTTGTGCTTTTTTCTAGTTACACACAGAATTCCCCAGGTGTAACCCCATCCACAATCAGCAGACACAGCTGAACAGTTCCACACAGACTGAAGTGTAGGTATGTATCTCCAGGGAGGATGGTCTGAAAGCATTCCCATACAGAAGAGCTACCTCCAAACAGCGCCCCACTGGAGCTAACCCAGCTGAACTTTAGCACTGCAGGGGGTAAGACAGAGCTCTCCTACAGTGTTTTGCCATCACCAATAGAGTAATTTCTGCCAAAGTTTTTCTAAATGATGCAACACAGAAGACTGAAGCAGAACTATCAAGCCACAAATGCAATTCAGGTTTGCTAAAAGACTCTCTGTCTGAAATTATTCTAAGTACTCATATTTTTGGTCCCTATACATCCTATCTTCCCCCAGTCTGTTTTGTCTGGGCTAGAGTTGATTTTGTTCACAGTGGCCGGTATTGGGCTCAAACCACTAATTTTGTAGTTTTCACCCTTCTGATTCTCTCGCACTACTTGCAGAAATTAATTCACAAGACTGTACTTGCATTTTTCAATGCCCAGTGAATTAGTGACATTTCAAACATTCTTTCAGGTTTACTTTTCAATAAAAAGAGACTGATGTATGCTCAGTACAGAGAGAACATACAAAGTACAGACTGCCAAGTTATGTGTTATCCTGTATATAACTTAAGAGCAATTTATGTTTTGTCACAGCTACAAATTGATCTCTGGATATGCCACTACCAGACACCATAACACTTGATGCAATCATGGAATGGGTCAGGCCAGAAGTGACCACAGCAGGTCATTTGGTCCAACCTCCCTGCTGAGGCAGGATCATCACAGAGCACATTGCACAGGATCACATCTAGATGGGTCTTGAGTATTTCCAGTGAGGGAGGCCCCCACAGCCTCTCTGGGCAATCTTTCCCAGTGCTCTGTACTGTACTGTAAAAAAGTTCCCCATGTTCAGATAGAACTAACTGCACATCTGTTTGTTGACTCTTGTGCTATTGCTCAGCATCACCAAGCAGAGCCTGATCCATCCACTGACACCCTCCCCTCAGACACAGACACTGATGAGCTCCCTATCAGTTGATTCTTCTTGAGACTGAACAGGCCCAACTCTCTGTATCACATTGCTCATGATATAATAAATACTATAGAACTTGGAGGAAAAATATTTCAGGCACTTCATCAAACTTTTGTGAGCAATTTATATAAGCTCTGGCAAGAAAACCTAAGTATAATATTCCAAAGTTAAAAAAATGAAAGAGACCAAGGAACACAGAAGTGCATAAAGCTATCCTTTTGGAGCTTACATAGTAATAATAGGTGACTCTAAAGTGTGAAATACTGGCTGCTCTGGAGTGCTGCACAAAATTATCTCCTCCTGCATACTCTCCTCTGGAAAGGAAAGCAAGGTACTGTACCTTGCATTGTATTTCAGCTAATTTTAATACAGTGCACCTAACTTCAGAAGCCCAAATTACATACTTTTAGGAAGTCACACAAAGGAATCTATTGATTAGGAAATTCAGGAGGAACAGAATTCTCCAGGATTGATGGACAAGGACTTCTCATAGGTATCTTAAGATATTTAACACTGCACATTAGGAATACTGTATTAATCTTCAGCAAATATCTAGGTTTAAAGAAGTCAGAGAAATACAGAGTTGTATTTCTGGCTGCTCATAATACCCTGCTGTTCTCAATTTCCCCTTACAAATCATTAAATTACTGCTCTAAATAAGAATTTTACCTAGAATTTCAAATTTATTATGATGGATTTCCAATGTAAACCTAACCAAAAATTACCTAAGCGTCCAACACAAACTAGTGGACAGGAGAGCTACTACTTACAATACAAACATTGTTATATTTAACTACAAGGAGGAAAGATTCTGCTTTTATATGTAACTCAAAATGTGAGGCAAGGTCTTCACAGGAAACTCAAGATTTTTAAATGCCATTTTTTAATCCCAAACTGTCAATGCAGTAACAACACAAAAGGCAGTTTGACTTTTCTAAAGATAGGTCACAATCTTATTATCCGCATCATTATATGTAGCTAGTCTACAGCCCGTCTAGCTACCTGGGCAATGTTTGTGAAGTCACCAGTGCCAAGCTCTAGAGTCCACGTGTGGACAGAACACAGCTGGGCCTGTTCCAGGCAGCCAGTAGCTAAGTGGTAACAGGATCATAGAACTTAGGTTTGAAAAGACCTTTGGCTATTAAGCAGCACTTCCCTCTTATCTTCTAATGTGTGTTATAGATATTACAGCTTCCTCAACCACCCACATGGCTTTTCACAGAGCCTGTCAAATTCTCTTTATAAGGAAGATGTCAAATACAGGTGGAGCTTCTTCTTAAAACCCAAGGTAACTGTTTTGGAAGAAAGGAGGAAGACAATCCAGAACATTTAAACAACTTTGTTTAAAAATGCCTCTAAACACATTAGGTTAGGAGACAGTATTTTAAAACAGTAAGTTTTCCTCTTGGAATCTAGAGTTGTACTTTCTCCTATTACCACAGGGTCTATTACCTTTTACATCACAACGTATTGTATATGATTTGATGTTAAAATCAAGTAGCAAGAAAAATCAAGTTAAAATCAGGAAGTTAAAATCAAGAAGTTAAAATCAAGTACTTGTTAAAATCAAGTGTATCTGGCCTGGGTGGTCAGTGTCCGGCTAGCAGAAGGCAGGCCGACACCCCGCTGCAATCCAAAGCGAGCACCCCTCGGAGTCTGAGGGCCTCGGGCTGTGCTCGCCTGCAGACCGATCTCACCGCCAACACGACTGGAATAAGGAGCTGGACTCTCGATGGGGTCAAGTCAGGTTGAATGAGCACCCAAGACAGCAACCAGGGAGAGACCCCAGGGAGAGACCACGAAATGGGGGTGAAACGAGGTTATAAAGGGGGCGGGCGTACAAAGGAGGGGTTTACACTGAACCAATAAGGAAAGGTGGAGGGATGAACTTAACATAACTGACATAAAAGGGAAACCAATGGATACAAAGTAAGGGAGGGGCCCCGGGACCACAGCCAACCACAACTCCCAGCGAGAAGAAGATTCTGGAAAGTTAGGAGGAGTGGGGGGTGATTGACTGGGCCCAGGGAGGAGAAAAAGTTCACATATAAGGGAATAAGGGGGAGGAGGAATTATATAACTTAACTGACAGTTAATGCCAATGGCGGGAAAACTGGGAAGGGCAAAACCATTTACATAAAACGGGGAACAATACAAAATGGGGGAGCTATACAATAAACTTTACAAACACGCTACTACATCTCCCCGTTTTTTACCAAATAAATAGAAAAGTACAGAAAAGTCCATGTAAAACTTAAAACGCAGGGACCCGCAGCTGGTCTGGCCAAGCTTCGCCCTCTTCCAGTTGGAGTCCGTCTGCCCATAGGTGGTCGAGGGGCGTCGCGGTTGCCCCCTCCTCATCCACGGCTTCCCCGGCCTCCGAGGAGAGGTCCTCCAACTCGACGGGCTCATTTAATGGAACGTTGACATGGTTCATGCTCAGCACTCTTGCTTTCATTATCAGTCTTTTGACCAGTCCGCAGATCACAGCAACCAAAAGCAGAAGTATAATCAAACTTAAAACAACTTTACACATTGATTCTATTATTGAACTGGCCTACCCGCTAAGGCCCCAACCCTTGAAGATGTCCCCCAGCCAATCAGATGTTTCTTGCTTCACTTTGTGAAGAAGGTCTTGCAGGTGCTTCACCGACTGCCTGGCATCCTCGGCTCGGGAGGACAGGTTCATACAGCAGAGGCCCTCAAACTCCTCACAATGGTGGTGATGGAGCAGCAACAGAAAATCTATTGCTGCCCTGTTTTGGAGCGTCGCCTTCCTTGTTATTTCCTTGTCTGTGAGGAGGTTGTATAGAGCAGCTGAGGTAAAATTGGCTTGTTTAGCCACCCAACACTCCAGGCGGCCCAATTCACCCAGAGATTTCGCCACTGATACCCACGGCAATAAGATGGTAAAAGCGATGGATTTTGAATGAGACCAATGAGTAATTTCATCATCACAGTCCTCAGTGAGATCCTTAAGATCTCTTTTAGACCTGGCCAATTCGGACTTGATGTTTGTCTTTTTCCAATTGACAATTTGGGTGATGTTGGGGGTAAACAGTGTCAGCCTGCCAAAAGTGCACAGCCCTCCGATCAGACCAGAGGGGATGCCTGCCCACGCTCGGTCGCCACAAATTAAAAATGCTCCCCTAGGAAGGGCATATGGGGTCCGTCCAGTGGTGGTGGGGCCGCTGATCTTTAATACGGCCCTGCACCACTGGTTTGCTTGATATTCTTCTTTGGTTTGTTGGACCACCTCACTGCCCTTCTCTATGGGGGCAAAGATGTATTCAAATTGAAAACAAACAGAGGCGTTGGCGGAACCGAGAAGATGTAATTCTGTGGGCTCGGAGGGTAAAGGTTCCAGCCTAACCACTCCGTCTCTCCAGGCGTTGATAGAATCAAAACTGGGGAGGATGGTAAGGCTCTGGGCCAAAATAGGGGAAAGGTCTGACTGAAAGGCGGAAGGGAACTCGCCTGGAGAGAAAGGGATCCCCACAAGGCAAGATGACATCGGGTCCTCTGCTGCGCCGGTGTCGAGGCAAATATGGTCCTGTCCTAAAGACTGAGCCAAGGCACGCCAGACATTGACCTTCAGCTGGGGGATGACCCACGGCTCCGAAGATGGCAGCAGGAGTCCGTAGGTTGTCAGCAGTAGCAGCAGAATGCCCGGGTTGGGAGCCATTGGTGACAATGCAGGGGCCATCGGGGAGATGTACTAAACCAAAAGAGAACCGGTGAAAGTATAAAGAAATCATTTGTATGGTTCTACCCAGAAAAATAAATCTAGGTCAGAAGAAAATGGGGAGGAAACGGGAGAGGAGGGTCTGGACTCATAAATAAATGGAAAATCAAAGGGTGGAGGGGAAGAAGGAGGAGAGGGCTCTTTGGGAATAGAGAGAAGACCGGAGGAGTAAGATGACCTTTTGAGGGAGGGTTTCCTCCGCCGCCGCCAACACGCTACCTGCACCTGTGGCACAGCCCCTTTCTGCATCCTCTGCTTCAGGACGAAGGGCCTGACCCATTTAGATGGTATCCAGTGGGGGCCTGAGGGAGTGGACACGCAAGCATATCCTCTCCCCCAGGTCACCAGGTCAAAGGGCCCCTCTGTCCACCAGGTCTCCGGATCCTTGATAAGGACCGGCGGCCTGGCTTTAGGCTGCAGTTGCTGGTGGCTGCTGGAGTGCCGGACCACTGGAGGATTCTGGTTGTCAAAGGAGCAATTAAGGAAGTTGAGGGTGTAGAGTGCCCTTGACAACCGGATGTGGGGGGCCTCCACCTTCACCGCCGCTTGCTGTTGTACCAAGATCTTCTTCAGGCTCTGGTGGGCCCTCTCCACCATGGCTTGGCCTGTCGAGGAATAGGGGATGCCAGTCTTATGCACTGCCCCATTGCTGCAGGAAGCTCCGCAGTTCCTTGGATGTATACGCCGGGCCATTATCTGTTTTGATGGCCCTAGGGATGCCCAAGACAGCGAATGCCAGAAGCAGATGCTTCTGGACATCCCCGGCCTTTTCCCCTGTGTGGGCAGAGGCAAAGATGGCTCCGGAGAAGGTGTCCACTGAGACATGGACGTAACACAATCGACCAAAGGAAGGGATGTGTGTCACGTCCATTTGCCACACCTCGCAGCTCGCCAAACCTCAGGGATTAGCCCCCGAGGCAATGGCAGGCATCTGATCTTTTTGGCATTGGGAACATGTGGCCACGATTGCCTTGGCCTGGTCTTGGGTCAGGTGGAATTGCCGGACCAGGCCAGGCCAGGCGCGTTCTGGTGGAAGAGTTGGTGGCTGATCTTAGCCTGGCTGAACACATCTGGGAGTGGGCCCATCGCAACTGCAGCCGCGGACAGGGAATCGGCACGACGGTTGCCCTCGGCAATGAACCCATGCAGGTCAGTGTGCGATCTCACATGCATCACATAAAAGGGATGCTCGCGGTGGGAGACTAAGTCAATGAGCCTCGTGAGTAGGTCAGATAACCTTTGATTGGAGACCTCCTGGAGAACTGCAAATTGAGCCCTGGACACTACACCGGCAACATACGCAGAATCTGTTATCAAATTGAAAGGTCCCGGGAACCTCTGGAATGCCCTGACGACTGCGTCCAACTCAGCGATCTGTGGAGAACCCTCCACAATAGCAACATCTGTCTCCCACTGCTGAGTCTGAGGATCCTTCCAAGTCATCACTGACTTCACTGACTTGTGGGATGCTCCTGACGCGTCTCTAAAAACTGTCACTGCATCCAGGGGCTCCTTGCTTTGGACCTTCTTTAGAGATAATTTAAATTCCGAATTAAATAATTTGTGGGCCCGCCTGTTGGAATCCATAAAGTCAGAGGGTTTTTAGGAAATGGTTAAAAAAGAGTATTTAGGCCTCAGGATGTGGCCCGAAGTTCTGTTACAGCAGGAAAGTTTCCCAAGCAAGCAGAAAAGTTTCCCAAGCAGTAGACGTGACAAATAACAATAGGACTTTGTAGATTTGGCTTTAGGATGGCAACAAGTTTATTTAATGTATATCTTTAGAAGGTTAGCATGAATAGAACTCTGTTCTTTGTTTCTTATGAAATAGGCTTTGTTTTAACTACCATTACATATGTTTTATAAGGTTGGATGGAAAGCTTGTCAATATGTCTTGCTTTTGTGTGATTGGCTGAAATCTAAACTGAGATGATTTTATGTCATTCTGTTTTATCCCACCTTCTGTGACACTTCCCAGTAGACCAGCGAGCTGTTAACATCTAATTCCATTGTAACAATGTTCTGAGACTGATGTGCCAACAATAAAAAAAGGCTGGTCTGGATTTGTCCAGTGTTGTCCATATTTGGACTTTTTGCCGCGGCAAGTGGGTTCCTCTCTTAAGACGTGGGTTCCTGACACCATTGGATCTACAGCTACCCTGTTACCCCGATACCGGCCGATTGACTGCTATACGCCCAGTGTAGCTGTCCAATGCAAACTGAAGATTTTCATTTGTTTGCAGCAGTTGATTGAAGGTCTTCAATTTTAGTTGGCCCGATTCCAATTCAATTCGCATGTAAATGCATGCGAAATCGCACCCTGCCAACTCCCTGATCCTCAATCTTGCATTGAGGATCAGTTCAGCTACCAACTCCTGTGGCCTTGCCATTCTTTTGGACCGGTGGTGACTCAGGAAGACCCACTCTATGATTAAGAGTTTGTCTCCCGAGCCTTGGTCCTTTAAGGTCTTGTCCCACTGATGGATAATGCCATGGAGGTGTGGCAACTTTCCCAGTATGATAAATTTGAAAGGCAGGCCCGGATGGTAGCGATGGGCCTGCTTGGCCGAAATAGCCTTTTGGATCTTCTCCAAAGACACCTGAGCCTCTGGGGTGAGAGCCCTAGGGGAACTAAGCCCCTCTCCCCCTTTCAACAAATTGAAAAGGGGGGCATGGTCTTCGGTCAGAATGCCTAGCCAGGGTCTCACCCAATTTAAAGACCCACACAGTCAGTGAACATCCACTAGGGTCTGGACTTTCGTCCGGATAGCCAATTTTTGTGTAACAATGGTCCGCTTAGTGATTTCAAGGCCCAGGTACCTCCAAGGTGGCATCCTCTGAATCTTGTCCTGCTGGAGCTCGAACCCTGCCGCAACCAATGCATTGGTTGTCGGGTCAAGCGCATGGGCAAGCAGATCATCGTCGGGCGCACACACGAGGATGTCGTCCATATAATGGTGAATCAGGACGGCATCCCCGAGGGCTGTAAGAATCGGGGACAGCAGAGAAGCAACGTACCACTGGCAGATCACTGGAGAGTTCTTCATTCTTTGCGGAAGGACCCGCCAGTGGTAGCGCTTGTCCGGGGACTCACGGTTGATGGAAGGAACTGTGAACGCAAAATGTGGGGCATTGTCAGGGTGTAGAGGAATTTGGAAGAAGCAGTCCTTTATGTCAATCATGGCCAAATTCCAATTTCGGAGGAGCATTGCTGTGGAGGGCATCCCTGGCTGGAGAGACCCCTGTCCTGGTTTAGGACAAATTAGGGGGAAATCTCCAAAAGGGAGCCCCCCAAAACAAAACAAACCTCCAACCACCCCTCCCCCAACACCGGGTTCGGGAAGGAATTCCTCGGAGGAGCAAAGTGGAAAACAAAACCTATTTATTTACAAGTAACAAAAACAACACTCCCCAACACAAGAAAAGAAAAGGGACCAGACTGTGTTGTGAGGGCGCCGAGCTTCTGTCGCAGGCTTCGGGTGTCCTGGAGCTCTCAGGTCAGGTCCGGAGCTGGTCCAGTATCTTCGGGGGGGGGGGGGTAAGAAAGAGAGAACAAAAGAAAAGGAAAAAAAAAACAGTGCAAAAAAAAAGCAGCAAGCAAGCAAGCAAGCAAGCGGCTAGCCAAGCCAAGCAGCAAAAAGCCAAAAGCCAAAAGTGCCTGGGCACACCCCCCCCCTCCTCTCTTCCCCATCCCGCCACAGCAAGACGGCCGGGGGGGCGGGGGAGGGCACAGCTGCCAGACACAACACACGATATTGGGATAAAGGCTGAAGGCTGTCACCCCACGACAACCCCATATCTACAATTTTTTCATTGATTTGGCGAAGGTCGGTCAGGAGCTGCCACTTATCTTTATTGGGCTTTTTGATGACAAAAACTGGAGAATTCCAGGGAGACATAGTCTCCACGATGTTGCCCTTAAGTAGCTGCTCCTGAACGAGCTCGTTGAGCGCCTTCAATTTTTGTTTGTTAAGAGGCCATTGCAAGACCTGTACTGGTTTATCAGTCAGCCAATCCAGTTTCCAGGTCCGGTGCTCCTCAGTGGCCACTGCCCCAAAAACCTGGGGAGCCTTTGGCAGGTCAATTTTGGCTCCCCACTGGGCTAGAAGGTCTCTGCCCCAGAGAGGCTCGGTGTAATCCAATACTGTTTTGCGGAGAAAAGAAGAAACCTCACAACTTGTAAAAGTTGTAAAGCCCGGTATGCTTTTATTACGATGCGCGCCGGACGCAAGCCTCCCCAAAAGGCATGCGTACCCCTGAAGATTTCAGACCTCCTTTTATCCCCCTTCCAAATGCATATGCATACAGTTTCACAATAAGTTCATACATATTCATTCTGCATGACACTTAGCACCAGTTCTTGTTTATCAAAGGAATTTCTAGGTTGGGGCAAATTGACCTCGTGGTCTTTTCTGTTTTTCTTTCTCTGTCTCCTTGCTGTCTCGGCATGCGAGTTTTTCCTTCAGCTTTGGCTGTTTGACTTTTCACCATTGTCAGACACTTCACCTAATTCAGGACGGATCCCTACTCTGTCTCATTACGAATGGGCGTACTGAAGCCAATTGCTTGTCGGGTCCCGTAATTTGTACAACGCTCCTTGATTGCCTAGCCAATTGGAGCCCTCCTACACCTTGAATCATGCCAGCTGCGTTTTTCAAGCCCCAATGTGATGGCCACTCCCGAGAGGGAATGATCGTCACATCTGCCCTGGTGTCCAGAAGACCCCTTACGATCTTGCGGTCCCCGCCCAACGAAAGGTGACATGTCAGGCGGGGCTTCTCCCTCCCCACTACTTGTGCACAGGTCACTGTCGGATGCGATGAGTCTTCCCCTGGCTTGTTCTGATGATCTTTATCCAGGAATGGAATGGCCTGGGCGATGATCGTACCTTTAGGGAGGAAGAGTGGGGGTCAGACACAGTACAGCCCTACCGCGAAACGGTCCTGGTCTGTGGTGACCAGTCCCGGGATGATGTAAAGGTCTCGCGGTGTGTGCTTTGTGTCCCCGACGATGGTCCACCTGCAACGTCCTAACTTCCTCCAGTGACCGGGATGTTGGAGGTCGACAGACACCAGCTGTAAATCACTATTGGGGAGATGTAGATCCCTAGTGAGCTGCAGCCTGTATGGGGAAGCAGAGGACAAGGTGTTAAGTACAGGTTGGGGCTGAATGCCACAGGTGTGTCACGTCAAGTCCGGAGTCAAAAGAGACAAGTCAGTTAAAATGTGTGGAGGCTCTCCCTTCTCTCCTCCCTCCCCGCTGGATGTTGTCATGCCTGCCACACTTGTGTCCACGTGCAGGGAGGGACTGCACTCTGATTTTAGTTTTTTTGCTCCCTTTCTTTTTCCTCCCTCCTCCTCCTATATTCCATATAGTCCTGCCTCATGGGACACTGAGGCATCCAGTGCCCCACTTTGCCACAAAGGTGGCAAGGGTGAGTCACCACTGTTCTTCTGCCGGACCCTGGTGTCATTGGTCTGGTGGCAGCGGCAGCCTCAGCATCAGGATCTTCCGGCGTTGGAAACTCCACGAAGGCTACGGACGCTCTCTTAGGGCGCGCTTTCGGATCTTGCAGTGGAACCTCCCTGGCTCACACTTCAATCATCTGCTCCACCGTACGCCGGGGGTATCGAGGGAGAGATCAGATGGCCCGCCTACACGCCGTGTTGGCGTTGTAATAGGCCATCTGTCTTAACATCTCCTCTCTCTCCCTCTCCTCCAGAACCTGTGCTTCGACGAACCTATAAAGCCTTTCCATGAACGCCAGGTAAGGCTCCTGCACACCCTGCCTTATCTCTTCCTCTTACATCTGGGAGGTATTTGTGGCTAGTTTATAAAATGCGCATTCCGCAGCCTTCCCTGTTTCGACCAGCTGTTCGGTAAACAACGCCTTGGCCTGTGCTGCCCCGCTCGCCCACTGCTCGGTGCCCACAAGATGGTCTTCAGAGATCACCAAGCCCACGGTGTTGTGAGATGTGGAGGGACTCACCCAAAGCGTTGGGAGAACCTCCACAATCTCCCTCCTCCATTCTCCCGCCCAGACCCTGAATTCCATGGGCCCTAAAAGGCTGGAGAAGAGAGCCCTCAGGTCCGCGGGCACCAGATCTCCTTATGCAAGAACTGGGCGAAGGAGCCCCTGGAAATACTCAAGATTCCCGGGAGTACTCCCTCTGGGCCTTGCAGAGCTCCTTGATCCGGGCCTGGGCTATAGGCGCCCATTGGGCCTGAGCACTCCCCTCCCCGCTGGGGCGGTATGTAACCGGGGCGGCTTCCAATGAAGGCACCTGTCCCTGCTTCCGGTCATCCACCCCCCGCCCCCCCCACCTGGAACACGAAGCGTGGGAACTGGAAGGGGGAGCGTGGGAACCAGAATTGGAGGAGGTTGAGGTGGGGCTTGGTCCCTGGGCAGGGCACCAGCAGGGGCATGGCAACTCTTTTCTCTCCGCCTCCAAGGTGGAGTTAGGAGGCAGGGTGGAATAAGGAGGTGGAACATGGGAGGAGTCAATAGAGGGAGGAACTGTGGGCGGGGCAAGGGGAGGAGCTGAGGGAGGAACCAAGGGTGGAGAAAGGGGTGGCACAGAGGGAGGAACGGAGGGTGGAGCTATGGAAAAAGAGGATGGGTCAGGGGAAAGGAAGGGGTTGGCTTTAGGGAGAAAGGGATTTGGGGTAGAAGGGGCAAAGGCGGGAAAGACCATGTGGTCTCCGCCTTCTTGGACTCCTTGGGAGCCATCTTGGGCAACTTCAGAAAATCTTACAACTTTAGGGGTTACAGCTGGGGACTTTGGGAGAGGAGGAACAGGGGGATCGGGAAGAGAGCTCCAAAGAGCTTGGCCAGGGCTCTTCAGAAGGGGAGGCTGAGCCGGTCACGAGGGAGCAGGGGCAGGGTGGACCCCCTGCTTCTTACTGGCCTTAAGGATCCCTTGAGAGGGCTCCTGCTGAAGGGAAGAGGGAGAGGAACGGGGGGTAGGAACACGCGAACCGGGAGAACTGGGGAAGCAAACTGAAACGTGATGGGCTTTTCCTCAAATTCCCGGGTGGGCGCAGTGTGGTTAGCACTTTGCCCGCCCAATACGCCACAGTGGATAGATGTGTCTCCCCGGAATTGACTTCGCTATCTAATTTTGCCACAATGGCTGACCAAAACTATGGCTCCTTTACAATTTCCAGGGTGACTTCGGGAAAATGAGAAAAAGTCCACTTAATTAACAACTTTAACTCTTTCTTGGGGGCAGCAAACCCTCCCCCAAGCAATAAACCTTTCACAACATAATAAACTCCCTTCTGGGATTTGCTCAAACCAGCACCCATGGTTACTCCTAAGGTACCTCAAAGCAAGGTTGTCTTAGGAGGAGCAAGATCCCATGATGGAAAACTCCACCCGCCCGAGGGAAACAAGAACTAAAACAATGAGACACGCACCGCTGGACCCCTGCTTCCCCCGCTGTCCCCAAGTCTGGGGCTTCAACAAGGGGAAAGAAAGGACTTTTGGGTGGTGGGATCTGGCCCCAAGTCTGGGGATAAAGACCCCACAGGAAAGAGAAAACGATAGGGGGTGAGGACTGTCCCTGGAAGACCGGGGGTTCAGCCCTCAAGGGAAAAAGGGTTGGGAGCAGTCCCCAAAGCACGGCATGGACTCCTAGGGAAACTTAAAAAGACAGGGGGGAAGCCCTGAGAGTCCCCAGCTCAGGGCCAGGGCTTACCAGATCTAGCGGTGGTGCCAACAAAAACTCGGACAGGTGGTCACAGTTGCTGAAGCCCTCCTCAGGTGCCTGGAGTTGCGGCTTCAGATCCCCTGGGAGCGCTACCCCTAGAACGGGCTCTGCTACTACCAGGGGTAGCTGGTGGCCAAAAGGATTTGTAAATCCGGTCCGTGGGGTCCAGTGACCCGGCGTCCAGTCATCCAGCTGTCCAGCCGGGCCCCACGTTGGGCGCCAACTTGCGGCGATGGATGTATCTGGCCTGGATGGTCAGTGTCCGGCTAGCAGAGGGCAGGCCGACACTCTGCTGCAATCCAAAGCGAGCACCCCTCGGAGTCTGAGGGCCTCGGGCTGTGCTCGCCTGCAGACCGATCTCACCGCCAACACGACTGGAATAAGGAGCTGGACTCTCGATGGGGTCAAGTCAGGTTGAATGAGCACCCAAGACAGCAACCAGGGAGAGACCCCAGGGAGAGACCACGAAATGGGGGTGAAACGAGGTTATAAAGGGGGTGGGCGTACAAAGGAGGGGTTTACACTGAACCAATAAGGAAAGGTGGAGGGATGAACTTAACATAACTGAAATAAAAGGGAAAACAATGAATACACAGTAAAGGAGGGGCCCCGGGACCACAGCCAACCACAACTCCCAGCGAGAAGAAGATTCTGGAAAGTTAGGAGGAGTGGGGGGTGATTGACTGGGCCCAGGGAGGAGAAAAAGTTCACATATAAGGGAATAAGGGGGAGGAGGAATTATATAACTTAACTGACAGTTAATGTCAATGGCGGGAAAACTGGGAAGGGCAAAACCATTTACATAAAACGGGGGGAACAATACAAAATGGGGGAGCTATACAATGAACTTAACAAACATACTACTACAGTAAAGCATTTATTGTAAAGCATTTATTCAGTAATATAGCTAAAGAAATATGCACTCCAGTGAAGCATAGAAAAAGGGAACAGCCTCTATCAACAGGCAGAATTGATGGCAGTATAGACCAGAAATCTCAGTAAGAGAGATGAATGTAATGGAATGTAGAGCACCAAGAAAAATATCAATCTGTTGGGTTAAGGGTTGGGATGGGGTAAGAGATGTGGATTAGGAGCAAATTAACAGATTTCACTATTTCTCTTTTGACATCTAATTTTCCCATTTTCTAGGTTATGCCATTTACTCAACATCTGCTGTTCAAAATAAGCTTATAGTTCTGTATATAAATGATGCGCTGTATATAGAAAGCCACAGTGAATGATATGAAACTGGCAGTGTCAGAGCAGGCAAGTGACACTCCTAAACAAGGAGACTGGAGTAGTCTCCTTGCAGACCAAAAGGATTGCAACTTCCCAATGCAGATAATGCTTGGAGAAGATACAAGTGAATCATAAATGCACTGCTCTGGTTATGCTGCTTTACAAATTCCATCCTGATGAATGTTCCTTCGTTCCCAGCTTCCAACTCAACTTTTCTTACCTGAAAGAGAAAACATACCAGTTTGCACTCTATAGTATTCAACTATTAAGACAGAAATACTGAAGCTGTTTCACATGTATTAATAAAGCATATATAAAATGGTACTCTAAGTACCGTTTGATAAGTACTCTCATCAGTTGCTAGCAACACGGCTACCATTCTAAATGAAACCTTTTTTGCACAAATAAATTACACTACTTCTTAAATTTTAAATATTAAATTCCAAGTACTTCATTAAATCACAGCACAGGTAGCATTGGAAAGGACTTCTGATGATCATCCAGTCCAACCCTCCGCACCAAGGCAGGGTCACCTAAAGCAGGTGACACAGACATGTATCCAGTTGGATTTTGAGTGTCTCCAGAGAGGAAGACTTCACAACCTCTTTGGGTAGCTGTTCCAGTGCTCTGCCACCCTCAGTGTATAGACTTTCTGCCCCAAGTTACAGTGGAACTTCTTGTGCTTTAGTTTGTGGCCACGGCTCCTTGCCTCTGTTTTGGGCACCACTGAAAAGAGTCTGGCACCACCCTCCTGAAACCCACCTTTGAGATATTTCTATGTTTAGGTGAGATCCCCTCTCAGTCTTCTCCAGACCAAACAATCCCAGCTCCCAGAGTGTCTCCTCATGAGAGAGAAGCTCCGGACCCCTGATCATCCTTGTGGCTCTCCACTGGACCCTCTCCAGTAGCTCCTTGTCTCCCTTGTGCTGAGGAGCCCAGAACTGGACACAGCACTCCAGGAATGGCCTCACCAGGGCTGAGTAGAGGGGGAGGATCACCTCCCTGACCTGCTGGCCACACTCTTGCCAATGCACCCCAGGATGACATTGGCCCTCCTGGCCACAGGGGCACTGGTGGCTCATGGACAGCTTGTGATGCACCAGGAGTCCCAGGTCCTTTTCCACAGAGCTGCTCTGTAGGAGGTCAGCCCCAGGCTGTGCTGGCACTTGGGGCTGATCCTCCCCAGGTGCAGGACCTGGCACTTGCCCTTGTTGAGCCTCACCAGGTTTCTCTCTGCCCAACCCTCCAGCTGATCAAGGTCCCATTGAATGGCAGCAGAGCTTTCAGGTGGATCAGCCACTGCCCCAGTTTGGAGTCATCAGCAAGCCTGCTGAGGGTGCATTTTATCCCTTCCTCCAGGTCACTGATAAACAAGTTGAGTAAGATTGGTCCCAGTACTGGTCCTTTGGCAATACCACTGACTGCAGGCCTCCTGCTGGACTCTGCTGCACTGATCATGACTGTCTGAGCTCTGCCTTCAGCCAGTACTTGATTCACTTCACTGTCCATTCCTTTAACCCACATTTCCTGAGCCTACCTATGAGGATGTTATGGAAGATGAGGATGTTATCAAAACCCTTGCTGAAATTAAGGTAGTGCTGATACCATCTGATAGACACCAAAGCTGATGACTGACATCTGACCTCTGGGTGAGAGCCTGTGAACTGCCAAATTTCAGGATAACAAGGAGTATGAATATGGATGACAGCAGCCAGGTGAATGGATGGTGACAGACACATCAGGAGCTTGGAATTGCCTACCTTTGGGATAACAAAGGAGATGAAGATTGGTGACACCATCTAGGCGGATGGAAACAGAGAGTGGGGACAGAAGCTAATGACTCAGGAGGAAGAGCAAGACTTGCATGTGGGGAGACTGAGGCTGTAAAAGATCTGGGGTTCCTTTCCTGGGGGTCTTGCCCAGAGGGACCAGCTCGAGCTGTTTCTGTGTTACTGCACGGTGAATAAATGGCTTTGTGGACTGAGACACGTGAGACACTGCTATGGGACACCTGGGACCTGTGAGGAAACTGGTCTGAGTGCATGTGAGGGTGGGCTTTGTGAGGAGTCAAGCAAGGCACCCATCAGCTCACTGGAGCCACCCACTGTGAAGGGCTTCACTCCCAAAAGTGAAAGCCTCTGATGTTGGGAATTGTCTCTGCCAGAGTCTCATGAACGGCCAGACTGGGTAGTTTCTTTAAAAGCAAACAATATCCACTGCTCTCCACTAGCCAACCTACCCTGCCATGTCATCTCAGAAGGCCATGGTAAAGTATGATTTCCACTCGTCTACTCCCAATTGCCATCCTGACTACTTGGTGAATCCATCCTGACCAGTTCTTGTACATGCTTGGTGATGATCTTCTGAATGATCTGTTCCACCACCTTTCCAGGAATGATGATGAGGCTGACTGGCCAGTAGTTTCCTGGTTCCTCCTTGATGCCCTTTTGGAAGATGGATGTAATGCTGGCTTTCATCCAGTCACCAGGCACCTCCTGTTCTCCATTTCTCAAGGATAACGCAGAATGGCTCAGTAACAATATCTGCCACGGGATATCTACCTCAGCATCCACAGGAGCATCCCGTTGGAGCCCGCAGACCTACGGGCATTAAGTCTGTCTAGTTAACCTCTAACTGAACCCTCTATGATCAGGGCCAAGTCCCCCTTTCTTCAGCCTTCCTCCCTTACCTCTGAGGTCTGGGATTCCTGAAGGACAGCATCAGCAGTAAAGACTGAGGCAAAGAAGGCATTCACTAATTCCACCTTAACTGTGTCTTCCATCAGCAGGACACCTGTCTGCTTCAACAATGGCCCTACACTTTCCCTAATCTTCCTTTTCCTGGCTGATGTACTTACCACTGATATCCCTTGCCAGACTCAATTCCAAGTGGGTGGTGGCCTGCCTCATCACATCCCTGCATACCATCTGTTTTCATGGAAGTCCTCCATTACTAGTTAATTTTAATCAACGCACTTCAATGATTTAATTGAACATGTAACTAAACACTCCAATAAACAGTTAAACAGTTGACACCTCTGTTGGAAATGGGATAAGGGGATAGGCAGGCTGGAATGCAGGATAGTTCTATCAACACCTTAATGAACTCACAGAAGTTTCAATGACATATGACACATTTCTAAATAGCCAAATTTGTTCAGAGTAAACACAAAACTTCAAACTACCTTTGTGAATTCTCAACATCTAAATTCAGATTATTCAAAATCTAACTGCAGATTGCAGTTAATGCACTTTGAGGCTTTTTTTTTAACCACTCCAGATTACAGCAGAAAGTCAGATGAACATCTTTCATTGTACTTGGAAGATGTTTGATAGAACTCTAGAACTAGAGGAAGCCTGTTTCCTTTTTTTTTCCACATCTCATCTTCCATGAGAAACAAGCATACAAATAAGTTTCCATCCACTTCCACAGCACAGTCCAGCTACTCAGATGTTATTCATGGTAGTATATCTAGTGACAGAATGGAAAAAATCTTGATGCACAAAGAACACAGAAACTTACCTTCAATTCATGTAGTAAGTCTAATGGGACTTCATGTACCATCCTTCTGTTGACAGGATACCAGCAAAGATGACAGGGAATGTTTGCTTTCATCAGGAGAGCTTGGCAATGACATCTTGGTAAATCCTTAATCCGTGGGAAGATCATCCTCATTTTCCTCTCCTTCTTTGGACATCCTTAGTTTAGCTCTATAACTTTGAGATTTTTCTCCGTTATTATGACTCTTAGATGCAGTCTTTTTTAGCACTTCGTGTGAGTAGGACAGGGACAGGGAATGTTTGCTTTCATCAGGAGAGCTTGGCAATGGCATCTTGGTAAATCTTTCACCCATGGGAAGATCATCCTCATTTTCCTCTCCTTCTTCGGACATCCTTAGTTTAGCTCTACAACTTTGAGATTTGTCTCCACTACTATGACTCTTAGATGCAGTCTTTTTTAGCACTTCGTGTGAGTTGGACAGGGACTGCAAATATAGGTCCAATTTTTTAATATCCTCATTATTTTCTGACCCATCCATTAAATTTTCACTGTCCATTGTTAAAAAAAAAGAGTCTGAGTCTGCAGATATGCTGGGATCCATACCATCACACTCTGGAAGCATCTCGTCCAATATTCCCATGTCAGGAGATTCATGAAGGGCAGAATTTAATGCAGATGCATTCCAGCATAGCGTCTTACCCATTAGAAAACTGCGACAGTGGTCTGAAGGTAGTGTATTTGTTCTACTACCACTTTTCAAATAAATATTCATGTTCTGGCTTAGATCTTCTACAGAACTTCCACTCAAAGCAGAACAATCTGGTTCCTCTGACTCAGTTCTCTCATTTTCTTGAATTCCAGACGTGTTTGAATTCGAAGATTCAAATGTATGACTTACAATCACCTGCTCCTGAGAAGCAGATTCTGTAGAAATTAATTGAGACTTCTTCTCTGATACAGGAGACACAGGTTCAGAGCACACAAAGGTAGAGCCCACCTCCTCCTGCATACCGGGTATGGCATTCACTGAAGATTCTTCCATCACCACTTCAGCTGAGGACAGCTCTGGGTCTAATGAGCCCTCAGTCTGAATAGCTTTTCTCCACGAACGTCTAATTTCAGCAACTAAATGAAACAAACCAAGGTGAAATTTTAATACTTTCAATCAGTCTGGTTTTTTTCTGTCCCCTCAGTGATACAGCAATCGAAGAGGGAATACATATAGCTGCTTTATATTGTTTTTGTTTCCCCAAAACAAAGGGAATTCTACGTAAGGAAAAAAAAATCTCTTAAATCAAATTCAAAGTATTCACAACTTACTACTAGGTCTACTGTTTTGTATTAGATTGAGCCATTAGAAAAACATGCAACATCACTGAAACAATTATCTTTTTCTTCTTGCGTTACAAGTCAATGAACTAACCACATTTTTTATCAATGAGCATAATAAAAACAGTTTCAAACTCAAGCAGATTTTCTGGAGTTCGGGGTATTTGATTCTTCGTTATAAATGGGTAATAAGACAGTGAGCTCATGAGATCATCTGAGACAGAGTAGGGATCCATCCTGAATTAGGTGAAGTGTCTAACAACGGTGAAAAGTCAAACGGCCAAAGCTGAAAGAAAAACTCGCATGCCGAGACAGCAAGGAGACAGAGAAAGAAAAACAGAAAAGACCACGAGGTCAATTTACCCCGACCTAGAAATTCCTTTGATAAAGAAGAACTGGTGCTAAGTGTCATGCAGAATGAATATGTATGAACTTATTGTGAAACTGTATGCATATGCATTTGGAAGAGGGATAAAAGGAGGTCTGAAATCTTCAGGGGTACGCATGCCTTTTTAGGAGGATTTTCTCCGTGTGCGTCCGGCGTCGTAAATAAACATACTGAGCTTTACAACTTTCATAAAGTTGTGAGGTTTCTTCTTTACTCCGCAAAACATTTTGGCGAGCCAGCCAGGAGTTCTCTGTCCCGCAGGGGCAGGGAAGATAGACGGACCTCCAAGGCGCGCCCCAGGATTTTTTTTTCCTGGTGGGGCTCCACTTGTCTCAACTTGCCACCTGTGACGACAGACAACGACCCGCTGGCCTGCGGAGGAAGATATGGTATGTACTAAGGGGCCCCATGGGGGAGGAAGGAGAGAAAGGGAGTAAACCACCCAGAGACGTCTGGGTTCATGGGTTCAGCTGATAGAGCAGCTGTATTAGAGACAGGGTTCATCGTTCTGATAGAGCAGACCGCTAGCGGCTTTGGGGGTAAGCCGGGTGAACCCGTGTATGTGTGTATTGGGGATTCGTAGTTCTGATAGAGCAGAAGTGGTGAGCCCGTGTGTGTTTTGTTTGTGTGTGTGTGTGATGTCCGGACACTGTGTTGCTGTATGGTTAATGTGTGTGGTCAGTGCACTGTGTTTGTGATCGTGCAGGTGATAAGTGTATGGTGTATAAAAGAGAGTAAATCTGCAGTGCCCTACAGTGCGGGGGGGTCAGTACTCCCCGTGTTTGAAGCAGCCGAGTGAGGCCAGAGGTGCCAGCTGCAGCAGGCTGCGGGGGCAGGGAGAGAAGTGCCCCGCGGAGAAGCGAGTGGAGGAATGTCAGTGATGGCATTTATCGTGTTTAAATGTAGTGATTTGTGTAGATTTGGTACATTTTAATGGTGAGTATGAGCTCAGAGAGTTCCGTTGCCTTGGATGTTCGGACTTGATCTCTAGACTGTGGGCTGTTATTTTGATCGTGTCCAGGAAAATTGATATGAGTAAATGCTGAATTATGGTATGCTGTGTTGTGTTGAGAAAGTGAGCACTTTGAGAAATATGCCCTTTCCCAGTGATTTTGTGTGGTGATTTTCTTCCGCTGCATTGTGGTAATTTGATTCTCAGATTGTATAGTGGTGTTTGCGGAGATTTTAAGATTTTGTTGCAACAAGAGTAGCATTTTACATAGGAGAACTATAGTACAGTGATTTATGTTTAACTTCGATAAAACGAGTTAATGGAATTCCAAGAATTCTCCCCCTCACAGCAATTCAAGCCTTGGCTCTAGTGAATTTGAGATAAAGGGGGAGGGGGGGGGAGTGCGTGTGTGTGTGTCTGTGGGCATATCAGAGTTTTGGCTGTGACTAGCACAGCCTTTTTGCAAAGCAGCAAAACAAGTGTAAGTAGACACAGTGCCTAATTAGATTGTGCAAGAAGAGAACTAGAAAAGACTGATATTTTGTAAAACAGAGTTTATATAGAAGAGATAGAAGAGATGAATGAGATGAATTAGTTAATGAGACTTATGAGATTTATGAGACTTCAGTTGATACTGCAGTAAGTCTTTACTGGAAACAATCTGCTGAAAGGATTTAAAGTTCTCTAAAACAAACAGAATAGCCTGCCTTTGTGGGCAATTCCGGGGAGCCTTTGGTACATCAAGAAGCTAGCATGCTGTGTGAGGTGACAGTGGCTGTCCCCTGGGCACAGGGACAGCTCTGGCTGCCCCGTCTCCCCAGGGAACACGGGAATGGCCTGTGGGCAAGAGCTGGATGTGCAGGTATTATTGCAGTGCGGTGTTTATGAGAAACACTGGTATTGCTCTTTTGCTGTTCCAATAAGTGCCAGGGTACACGCCCCGAGTGTAAATTAGAGGTTTCTGGTCAAGCGGATTCAGAACCTAAGGTCTTAGAGCTTGTGTGTGGGAATCACATCTGATACCTGCCACCTGGAGCTGTGTGTATAGGAGGAAAACTGAGAAACTACTGTGAAGGTCTGTAAGAAGGTTTGAATGGAAGCGAGATAGGGCAAGGAGAAATAAATAATGAGAACTGAGCAGAGCAAACAGGTTCCAAAATTAGCCCCTTTTGGGAGGGGCTCACTGGGAGGAGGTTGCCAGTAAGAGCAGCTCAGAAAATAAAAAGATTTATAGTGCTTCATTGCTGTTAGTACTGTTTTATAATAGGAAGATAAATGGGATAGAGTTTTTGTATGCTGAAATGTCTTTTGTTTTAAGAAATCACCCAGAATGACAAAGAGACTGTGAGATCAGACCGCCCTCTGGTCTTGGCCCTTGAAAAGGAAAACAAGGCAAAGAGAAAGCAAATCAAACATGTTGTTCAGCATGCAGCATAAGATAGCAACGTATGAAATCAGGCAAAGATTATCATGCTTAAATGCAAAGCAATCACAGTTCACAAAACGAGTACATATGACCTGCTAAATGCTTCCTCCCAAGGTAAGGGAGGAGGGGTAAAGATGACCTCCCCAAAAGGGAAGAATTTTTGTCGGCACAAGGGTCATATGTTCAGTTTTAAATAAAGCTTTAATACCTGTGGAGAATGTTTATGTTGTAGTGTGGGGAATGAACAACTGGCCAGTCTGAGAAGGCATACTTTTGCAAACCTTTAAAGTAACATGTGTACTATGTGTACCTAAAAGCTTTTGTACAATTCGCTCAATTTGCTAAACATTCTCAAATGAGAAATGTTACTCTGGAGGCAAATAATATAAAGATGTTAGGCTTAATATTAACAGACACTGAAATTAAGAAAGACATTACTAAGGAGATATTAGAATAAGTAAATAAGTGTTTTCAAGGGTATGGGTCTCTGCTGTACCAGGGAGAGTGAAAGATGCTCCCCCATGGGATGCTCCCCCATCAAGCTTAATGAAAGAACACAACCAGTGAGAACTGAGTAGTACCCTCAAAGGGAAGGTAAGGAAGGCATCAGTCCAATAACTGATAGTACTGGATTAAGGGCTGTCAATAACATAACACAGAATTTGTACCCTGTGGTAGCAAATCCATAGACCTTACTAACTTGTTTAACACCTGAGCTAACCTGGTTCACTGTTCTAGGCCTAAGAGATGCCTTCTTTTGCCTCCCTATCCACAAAGCCAGCCAGAACATTTTTGCATTCAAACACAAGCTCACATAGTCCATGTACCTGAAGGCTTCAAAATTCTCCACTCCGATTGGAGAAGAGCTTGCAAAGACCCAGAGTCCCGGGAAGCTCCACAAGAAGAAAGGAGGCTGTTGCAGTACATAGATGATCTTCTAGTAGCCACTCAGACGAGGGAAGCGAGAGAAGCCTGGACGGTAAGCCTTTTGAATTTCCTAGGACTCCAAGGATGCAGAGTCTCAAAGAAAAAGGCACAGGTAGTGAAACAGAAGGTAATCTACCTGGAGTAAGAAGGGAGTGCTGAGCAGCAGACTTTAAGGCAGGGAAGCCCTATGCCAAACCCTGAACTCCAGACAATGAAAGAACTCCAAACCTTCTTAGGCATGGCAGGGTAGTGCCAGCTGTGGGTTTATAATTATGGAGTGTTCGTCATACCCCTCTATGCTCTTATTGCCAATGGGAACTGAGATCTCCAGTGGACAAGAGATGCCACACGGGCCTTTCGCCAGCTAGAGAGTCCCCTCATGCGGGCTCCAGCTTTGAAACTTCCAGATGTAAGTAAAGCATTCTTTCTATTTTTCCACGCAAGGAATTGCCCTGGGAATATTGGCTCAAGACTTGGGTCCATACCGGAGGGCAGTTGCTTACTTCTCTAAGCAACTAGATGCAACAGCCGAAGGATGGCCAGGTTGCCTCAGAGCTGTAGCAGCAGTTGTGCTGAACATTCAAGAGGCACACAAATTTACCCTGGGACAAAAATTACTGTGCTAGTGTCCCACACAGTGTCCGCAGTACTGGAAGTAAAGGGTGGCCACTGGCTTTTCACCAGAGACGTTTCTGAAATACCAGGCCATCATGGTAGAGCAAGATGATGTAGAGATAGTGGTGACTAATATTGTCAACCCAGCTTCTTTTCTCAGTGGAATCAAGGAGAAGCAGTACACCATAGTTGCCTGGAGACCATTGAAGCTACCTACTCCAGCCGCCCAGACTTAAAGGACACTCCTCCGGACGATGCAGAGACCTGGTTCACTGACAAGAAAGCGACATTGCAAAATTCACAGTGACTACCTGCAGAGAGGTAATAGAGTCTGGACCCTTACCAACAGGTACCTCTGCACAGAATGCTGAGATAAATGCATGGACTCATGCCTCAGAAATAGCAAAACATTCAGAGTTGTGCATGCACATGGAGCCATCTGGAAGGAGAGGGGACTGCTGACCTCACAGGGACATAAGAGACAATCCAGCTGCTGGAAGCAGTTCAGCTACCTGAAAAAGCATATTAAGGCACACCAGAGAGTGAGCTTAAAATTGGAGGAAAGAAATGAGCTGGCGGATGGAGAGGCAAAGAAAGCAGCAAAGGGTGAGGTACAGATTTTCCTCAAAGGTAAGCCAGAATACAATAATACTAATCAAAAGAGACATACAACTGCAAGGGGTGGGCTACTATTGAAAGAGAGCTAGTAATCCCTTCCCATTTTCGTGGTTACTAGTGAAGGAAGGGCACTAGAAAACACACTAGGGCCTAACTACTTAAAAGCCTTTTATAGAGTGTGGCTCCTTTCTCGAAATGACCAAGGCTGCGAGTGATACAGAGTGCATTGGAATGAAGTGTTGACTTTGAAGTAGTAATTCCCACAGGCTTTCTAGAACACACATCTGATTGAAACAATCGTTGTATCCCTGTCAGGAACTTATATGCCACTATCACTCAGGTGAGCTGATAATGTGATCCTTGCCGCCAAACGACCCTCAAAATACCCCCCCGGGCCAAAACTCGGTCAGACTGGGAGAGGCCATGGGCCTGTACAGCAGTGGCAAATCAACTTTTCAGAACTCCCAAGAAAAGGGGGGTATCAGTATTTACTGGTATTAATAGATACATTTTCAGGGTGGCCAGAAACATTCCCCACCAGAGCTATCAAAGCTCAAGAGGTGACCAGATCATTTTTACAAGAGATAATACCACGCCTCAGAGTTCCAGCCACAATATCCTCAGATAAAGAATCACCTTTCATTTCCAAACTAGTGCAACAGATTAGTAGCCATCTGGGCATAGATTAAGAACTTCACACCCCATACCGCCCCCAATCAAGCGGCCAGGGGGAGAGAATGAATCATTTGATTAAGCAGCAAATCATAAGACTGGGGCAAGAAGCTCTTCCACTAGAACTATTGCAAATTCAAACTAAACCTTTTGAGCTAAAGGAATGCTGAATCCTTTTAGAATGCCTTATAAAAGACCATATAGAATACAAGGGGAATGTCCAGAATGTCCACCTACATGGTGGCATTAAGCAAACACCTCAGAGTAATTGAGAAACTTGTGGCTGGAACTCGGAGCAGGGAGTTGGATAGCCTGGGGTTGATGTATATGTTAAGTCTCTTACAGAGAAGACTTCGGAACCACAGTGGGAGAGACCACTGCAAGTACCTCTCACCACCTTCACTGCAATCAAAATCAAGGAGCAGAATGCCTGGATCCATCACTCTCGGGTGAAGAAGGCCCAGAAGCCCCTTCAGGAGTGACACCAGGAGACAATGAACTGAGACTGAAACTTATTCGGGAAAAATGAGTATATTGCGGTCGGGAGTAGCTCATACTTTAGTCTACAGAATTGTTTTGTATGGAATTATAACTGAAGTTTTAGAACTAGAGAGTACCTCTACCCACAGCAATGCTGAATGGCCTTGGTCCCTGGCATTTAATCAGTATACTGGATCCATGGGAAAACCATCTGAGATAAAAGATTTAAACATATCTACTGTAGTAATCCACGAGAATCAGGTATGTGAGGAGTAAGAATAGCAAGAACGGGAACTGTGAACACTTCAAGGAATCTGAGGAGAAGAAATCAAAGTAAAGTGCTTAGTCATCAATTGGATGGCTTATGAGAGACCAGATGTAATTAGTGTCTGAACCTCCCCTGGTGTATATGAACACCAGGAAGTCTGTGATAACCTAAGTGAATCAGACTGTTGGTGTAATTTCACCCTGATACAGCCTGTATAAGTGACCTGCCTTTGAGCTCGAGTTACTGTCAGACTTTCATTTGAATTCAAAGTGGACACTGCACTTCTTACCACAGCAGGGCCTTATACACCCCATACTAGTTCAGACTCTCCCCAAACTCCAAACTTGAACCTAACGTAGTAAAGAATGTGACTGAACAACAGCTATTATTCAATCCAGAATGGTCTCTCAAACGTGTGGAGTTGATAATGCAAATTAACATCTCAAAAATCCAACCAGCCTGCTCCTCCTTCCTAAAAACTTCCTTGGAGGACTGGACAACATGGTCACAAAAACAGGCATATCTCAGGAGCAGAACAAGAAAGGAAGGAGCCAGCTCTCCTGGTGCCTAAAACCAGGAACACCAAGAAATCAGTTTCCTTAGGTCATTTTCCAAGCTGGTTGGCTGAACCCCCAGGCAATGGCTGGTAAAGGGTGCTGAACTGCTGGTGGTGAATTAACCCAAGCAAGGAAGGTGATTTTCCTTATTTATAGCTATCCATTTTCCTACTGAGATTTGGATCAGTGATTGTCCCAGTCTGAGGCGGTTGGATTCTGCTTAAAAGAGGTAGAGAGAGAGACCCCCTCAGAGCACAGCAGCAGGCTGTAAGATTTTGAGCATCACTTTTGTGCTGAGTGTTTCAAGTAGCAGAAACCTGATCCCAGTTTCTTCTGAGGCACTGCAATGAATATAGGCTCTTCTCTCAAGATTTCCCCTCCACTATCTTCTGCCCTGAACACAGTCCACAGCTTGATCTTAGCTAGGGGCAAGGTGGGTGAGGTTTTGTAGACCAGGAGAGACATTCCTGCTTGCCACACATCTGAGAAATCAGGTGCTTTGGAGGGAGAGGGAGACGTTAGATTCCCTGAGGTCTCTACATTTCAGAACAAACATCTGCCTCAAGTATGACCTAAACCTCTGTCAGGTACACTTGTGAAGTGTGTCTGAATTTGCAGTATGAGCCCAGCACATCCCTCTGGCAGGGAGGGATGATCATGGACAGAAAGCAGTTCCCGTTCCCCATAACAAACATCTAACTGGCATATTAGGGACAAGATTAGGACTTTTAAATGGAATTGATTCAGAAATACTGATGAATAAACTGGCTGCTGCAGCAGGTAGCCTAACAAAATTGAAGCAGCCTTTATAGTAATCTCTATTGGCATTAGGAACTAGCCAGTGACAGATTTCAAAAGTACTGCCAAAGTAAGGAAGTATGAAGAGGCCGGGGACCAAGACCACAAGTTGATAGTAGAAGCACTTAGTATAGTTCAAGAAAATGTGTCTTTAGCTTTCAGATGTATACAAGCACAGTTATGGATACAAGCAACAGCAGCTCTGATCATATAAGAAAGGGGTGAAGGTAATTTTCCAGCTGAAATTCGGAAAATTGAGTGGGATAATGCAATTGATTTTGAAAGGAAGTTTCAATCCTGGTGGACTATGGTGAATTTCACCTATGATCCTGTTTCTAATGTGGCCACTGCCTTTGTGCTTACCATACGTAATGCCACTGTTTATGTTATCCATCCCATCATTGCCCTAAGATTAAACCATGAAGAAACAATACTCTATCCTTCAGAACATAGAGTGTGGGCACGAAAAGATGAATGAAAAGTGGCAGACAGTGAACTTAGAATCCTGCATTACTAGAGAACAAATGAGATTCATTTGTGAAAGCAATACTGCTAATGCCCAGGATGTGTTTGGACACTGAACAGGGTATTTTCCACTTTGAAATTCATCCAGTCACTGACCAGAAAACTGTGCTCGTATATACTGGAAAAGGGCGTATGTTTGAGAACTGCTTGTGCTGCTGTACAAATTGATAGCAATGATGTTATTCTGTCTAGTAGAAAGCATTCTAATCTCTGTATTTGTAATTTTGTTAAGATTATTGGGTGTGATTTTTCGTTTTTGGTACCAGTAACATCCCACCAGCTGATTACAGCCAATTACACAATGTATCACAGACTACCACCTACCCCTATTGGGATGAACCTTACATTGGTAAAGCAATTAATTAAGCACCAAGACCTATTAGAAGTCTTGAAAGGAATCCAAAAAAGTAGAAAGAAAACCTTAATTACTGTCCAACATGATACAAAGAAGATAACCAGAGTTCTACAAAGAATAAAATAAAATATGGATCATCACTGGTGTGATGTGATCATTGGGTGGTCACCAACTGCAAATGGAATCTTTAATAAGTTGTGCCACCCTATTGTAGTTTTACTAATATTAGTTGGGATAAGCTTATCTATTACATTGTTAATTTGGAACTGGAGAATACTACAACGAATGGCTGTACTAACCTCTTTATCAAACGTACATAGTGAAGCATTAAAAGACACTTATTGTCATGAAAGTTTTCATTAAGTAAAAGAATTTACTTGTTTCCTAGGAAAGGGGGGAATGAGACAGAGTAGGGATCCATCCTGAATTAGGTGAAGTGTCTAACAACGGTGAAAAGTCAAACGGCCAAAGCTGAAAGAAAAACTCGCATGCCGAGACAGCAAGGAGACAGAGAAAGAAAAACAGAAAAGACCACGAGGTCAATTTACCCCGACCTAGAAATTCCTTTGATAAAGAAGAACTGGTGCTAAGTGTCATGCAGAATGAATATGTATGAACTTATTGTGAAACTGTATGCATATGCATTTGGAAGGGGGATAAAAGGAGGTCTGAAATCTTCAGGGGTACGCATGCCTTTTTAGGAGGATTTTCTCCGTGTGCGTTCGGCGTCGTAAATAAACATACCGAGCTTTACAACTTTCATAAAGTTGTGAGGTTTCTTCTTTTCTCCGCAAAACACATCTAATGTCATTCCTTTTTCTTCACCACTGTGAGGTGACTCAGACATCACCGACTTTGCAATCTGTAGGACGTGAAAGAACAGGAAATTCTAAGAAATCAAAATTATAACCATTATAACCTCTTCATTTCTGTCAGTTATGGTTAAAAATAAATCTCATTTTCCAAATCATGTGGAGAATTTGGAATATCTTATTTTTTCTGTTATTTACTACTTAGGTTCAGAATGACCATAGTATGCTACAAACACAAAATGAAGGTAAGGGACTGAGATCAGATTCAATTTTCAGTTCACTCATCATCTATGAATTCACCTTTCAAATAAGAAGATGTGCTCAGATAGAATATATTTAAGACATTAGCCACGAACTGCATAAGCTTGAAGACTAGAGATATATTCACACATTTAAAAAATTTTAGCAGATGAAAAACAACTACCATTTCAGTTAAAAATGCAATTTACTTTCCAAAATAAGAAGTGGCACATTTGACAGTAACCCTTGTGAAGGAATTCCTCAAATATTAAATGGAATACCTAAAAGGAAAAATATTTACATTCCTGCGTAAAATTACCAAGTCCCCGTTAAATATTTAACATGTATATCTGTAGTGAGAGTCCTATGTATTGGATAAGTGGGTCCTAGTAGCTCTAAATGAGCTACAGCTGCAAAGTCCTTAGGTGGGCAGCAGCTGTAGCTCGTAAAGACAATTGGGATAAAAGGGGTGGGTCGAGAGCCCTGGAGGAGCCCCTGTGAAGCCATGAGGAAATGTGCTGCAGAGAACTGCATGGTAGAAAACCAGCTAGAAGGTATGGATTTTAAGAATATAATAACAACAGTATGGGACTCTAGAAATATGAAATACAACAAGATAACAACATATGTCTTAAGAATTCAACAGTTCTTTTTGTTTCCGAATATATGCAGTGTACTTCACTGACTTAAGTGTAATCATACCACGATTCTACTGAACATACTATTCACTTCACCATGATTTTTAAGTATGATACCTGCACAAACTCCATGCTTTCAGTGTGTACTTTATCAGTCCACTCTAAAACTCCGTGACTGATAACTACCTATCAGAAAAAGGTATCTTTCGATGTATGTGGATTACAAGAGACATTTTTTGTTATAATTAGTGATTTGTTCTCCAAACTTAGTGATCATTTACTTAAAAACTAGCAAAAATTATATCCTAACCTCTTCTGCCAGTTCATCTCTGGCTTTCTCAAGAAGGTAATCTTTTTTCGCAGGAGACTTTGTCTGGGTAACATTTTCACCTGCATTCTCCTCCATTTCTGAAGCAGGGAATTCTTCCTTTCCATTTTTTAAGTTTTTTTGAGGCACAGGTTTTTCATTTCCCACACAAGTATTCAAGTTCTACAGGAATACAAAGGAATTATTAGTCATTTTAAAATCAAGAAAGGATATTAGCATAAACTGCTGTAAAATTTCTGAACTGCAATGGCCCCACAGTGTTTAGTCAGCAAAAATATTTCAGTCTTGAATTCTAACAAAATACAAAATATTTTTACAACTGTATTCAAAGTAGGACCTAAGTAGTGACGAGGATAGGTGTTACATACAACACAGATGACTCACTTGCAACAACTCTGATCACAGTACAGTGAACAACTGTACATCCAAGTTCCTTTTACCCTACATTTTCACACTTAAATTTCATTTATAGCTTAAAGAAACAAAGTCTGACCACTGCCCACATCAAAAGACTGTTTCAGCAAACAAGGAATCAGTCACACACTGCATGTTACACAGGAAGTCAGATATAAGGGCACCTACTTCCTGCTGTTCTTTCCTAAAGCTTAGTGAAGTCACTGAGAGTTAGCTTTTACAATTTTGCCAGAGTAACTCAAATGTGTAAAAATATTGCTCAAAAAACAACAAAAAACCACCCCAAAACCCTCACAAAACAAACCAAAGCCCCAAAAAAACATGCCCAAAACCATTTTCCATGAAGTGTAAGTTTCAACCAATATAAAAAGGACATGCCATAAGTTTAACTTATGTCAAAGATATATACATTTTTAATTAACAGGTCTTCATTTTCTGACGACGATGGCACCGATGAGCTCCTCAAGAGGGGAGAGAGACAAAAAAACCCCAACAATTTTAGAGACAAATTAAACAACTAGAATGCAAATCTTAGAAGGCTGTTATACACTGCGTGCTCCGTATCTGTCCGTTACGATTTCCCTCAATTCGTCCCGGTCATCAGAAAGCAGTTTTACTATAGGGAGAACAATGTGGCAATTAGAGCAGCTTTAGCCCTAGTTGTGTATCAGCCTCCCAAAAACAGTAAATTAATAAACTCTGCTATTGATTAGAACACAAAAAAAAAAAAAAAAAAAGGGCTTTCTCAATACACTCGTAAACAAGTCTTCTGCATTCTACTATAAAAGACAACTGGAAAGTCTTCTGCACACTTGACAACATTCTTTTTCCTATGTAGTCTTTGTCTGAACCATTTCTGGCATCCACAAGTCTGTTCCTATGTAAACTTGATATTTAACAATCACCTGGCTACCAAAAACTTCAGCTTTATCACTTCTAGTAAGTTTCATGCCAATGGCATAGCTCTCAAAACTGCACAGTTCCCACTTGCTGGGAAAAGCATATCTTAAAATGTTTTTGATGTTATTTGTCTGTAGCCTCAGAAGCAGACACGCCTCCATACTGTATGAAGTCACTGAAAGAAACCCAGGATTTAATTGTTAGCTACTTTGAGAGCCTCTGAGGCCTATATGCAACTACATCTACTGATGTCTAAGAATGGATAGCATTACAGCATTCCTTTGCTAACTCCCTTAGTCCCTTAGCAGGTAATGTTCAAACATTTGTGGGAGTCATATTATGAAAGACAGCATTATTCAAAAGGTCATGAAATATTCCTGGACTAAGCAAATTACAAAAGGGAAAAAATCATCTAGGATAACATTGTTCTGTGTTTAACCCTTTGCTGGTACTGTAGGAAGAGTAGCTACAGAACAATGTGATTGTAAGTCTCAAGAAAAGTAATGAAAAAAGCCTTGTAGAGTAGGTTTAGCCTGAGAAATGGAAGCTTCTGTTCTCTCCATCTGTCTCTTCAATCTTCGAACATAGTTAGAAAGCAAGAAAAAAATCTTGCAATTTGACTGCTACTCCTCCTATTCAGCAGCAATCAGTTGATCAATCTGTCATTAGCTGGAGAAAGCAGCAGTTACTTTAGGACTATCTTGCTAAAGCAAGCAGTTGTGATGGACGGAGTGGGCTACTAAAATATTCTACTAAGACTCAAGTGATGCAAAGTATTCAGGTCCAATAAGTAAACATCTAATTCTTCTACTGCTTTTTTATCAAATTCTTATTAGCATACCTTCTTGAGGGTACTAATATTGTATCGATCATGGCTTCCAAAGACCCATCACTTTCCTCACGGCTTTCTTCATGATCATAGTCATAATTATCTAGAAAAGCAACCCAAAAGTTTCAGTATTGCTTCCAATTTCTTCACTTTGGCCTCCCATGTGGCACAACTCACTCACACTACTACTGTAGACAACACACTGGATGGATTTTACACTTCAAGAAAAATAAATTAATACATAAGCAGGATAGTACTATCAATCCTTTTGCTCATGCAGTACCTGTAGCAACAGATGCCCCTAGGAGCCAGCATGTCTTTCTGTTGTTCCCGAACACGTGTTCAAGAACATGATTCTATCTGCTGCCTTGCACATAGCAATCAGTCCTTTTACCTTCCTCCAAACTACAGTCCCAGCCACATCACCATTATCCCCTTCTCTCCATATACACCTCAATTGTACAGTACATCAATTCCACAAAGTGTTGCGGTGTGTTGCAATGTCCTGTTTTAAACTTCCGGTCCCTTCCCGGGTGTGCCTATCCCTTCTCCCTTCCCCCTCGCCCCTCGCTGAGTGAGCCCTGTCAATCAGGCTAACATACCAGCAAGGCGTCGTGTGATTGGTCCCTCAGGTTGGAGGGAAAAGAATGCTTTTTCAGCTGCTTCTTTTACTTTCTCAAGTGTTTCTGCAGGAATTGCAGCAGCTTGGACTGAGGGAGAAGACCATTGACCCTCACCACAGAGGTGCTCAATGGTGATAGGGTTACCACTGTTGTCTTTCGCTGTGTTTGGATCAGCCTGTAAGCCTGGGAGGGCATCTTTTAGCAGTTGTTTCAATGCTGATTCCCATAATTTGAATTCCGTGGAGGTCATGAGACATGAAAAAAGCAGTTTTAAATCATGTGGAATCACAACAATCCTACCTAATTCAGAATTTAAAAGGCCACGGAAATATGGACTGTGTGGACCATATTCCTTATGAGATTTACAGATCTCTTTAATCAATTGTTGTCCAAAGGAGCTCCAATTAGCAGTTGGAGCTGCCCCGGCTTGAGCTGCAGGCTGAAACGTAACAGGAGCTAGTGACAACCTGGGACTATGCATTGGGTCTGCCGTCCCCTGCTCTGTATCCCTGGAATCAGAAGCATTGGGATCACAGCTACAGGTTTGGGGACAGGCAGTGGGTGTGTCCCCACCGTGGAAACCCGGGGAGGGGGCGGAGACAGGGAGCCGGCAAGGGGCGGGGAAACCGTGGGAACAAGGGGCGGGGTCAAGGGGCTGGAAGGGGGCGGGGATACCGTGGGAACAGGGGGCGGGGTCACCTGGTGACATCACGTCAGCAGACGCCCCCTGGGAGGAGTAGAGGGGCGGAGCTGAGGGTACTGCAGGAAAGGCGGGGGGAGGGGGGAAGGTGTCACGAGGAACAGGAGGAGAGGGGGATGGGGATGGAATTTTGGAATGCTTAAGAGGATTTTGGGAAGAAGAAGACCAGGTTTGGGAAGATGCCACGTGGCATCCACCATCTTGTGGACCCCCTAGGGACTGGGGGCCATTTTGGACATCACTGCTCTCCGGAAAGCTAACACGTGCTCTGGGTTTTAGAAGAGGGGATACAGGGGGTTGGGAATTTTTCCACGCAGCCTGGCCAGGGCTTTGTGAACAAAACAACTCAGGTATTCTTGCACACTCTGGGAGCAGACTTCCCAATAAGTGTGCTCTCTTTAAAATACCAAGTTTTGGGGAAAGAGGTTTAGGGGTTTTAGAGCTAGGGGAGGGAGAAACAGGGAGAGCAGAGGTACATGGCTTTACATTTGGCTTTTTCTCCATTTCCTTTTGTTTGAGCAATGCTGTTTGAATTTGTAAACTCCAGAACACAAATTTAGCTGAGGGTGATTTGCCAGATTGTCCTAAGGTTATCAATTCATTCCCAACTTTATCCCAGAATTGAATATTGTGGATTTCTTCAGGGGAAATGTTTGGGAACTGCAGAAAAAGCCATCTTATAAACTGTTTCAATTTTCCTTTAGAGAATTTCACATTACCATTGACTAAAATGCTAACAATATTATAATACACTCCCCTTTGTACAATGCTAAGTTTGGAACCCATGTTAGCTGTAAAAAGCAAAGTACTTAATCCCGCCTGACCAAAAACAAAGCTAAAATCAGCTACCAATTTCTAAAAAAAAAGACCCACAGATAGAAAGCGATAACGAGCAGACAAAAGCTTCACAATGCAGCTGTATATACTGCTTTTAAAATTCCCGGGCAGCAGCAACAGGGCACGCCCTGCCGAACTGAGGCAGAAACAAAGCCTCTCCCGCCGTGGAATGCAGCCCCCCCGCGGAGCAGAGAGAGCAGCCACTCCACGTGGCAAGCCGAAACCGGGACGCCCCCCCCCCCCCGCCGCGTGCAAAGAAAGAGAGAGAGTCCTCCGCGGAGCAGAGAGCTGAGAGCCCCCCCCTCCCCCAGCCACGTGGAAAGAGAGCCCCCTCCCCTCCCCCACGGAGCAGAGAAAGAAAGAGAGTCTCCTAACACGTGTCCGAGCACGCTGCTGAGCCGGGGGGGAAGGGCAGAGAGCGATCCCGCTCCGGCGCGAATTCTAAAAGACAGTGAAACACGCGGTTGAAAGCTAAAGCTAGAACGCTATGAATTCTTGTCTGTGGGGCTGCGCAGCCAAAAATGCAAAGGCAAAAAGGGAGCAGAACTCACGGCAGAGTCTGTTTTTGAGCTTCTGCTCTACCGAAAGCAGAGATACTCACGTGAAATGGAAGCTGTAGGCTGGGTCTAGGCAGGCAGGTCTCCACCGGAAAAGGACCTCTCTCTGGGTGCAAGAGAGGCTACCCTTTTCTTCCTCTGGAAAATCTGCTCACCACAATGAAGCTGGACTTTCCATAGGCGCCGAAGAGTCCACGAAACTTTTTCTGGGAATATTCCCAAAGTCTCTAGCTGGGAGTCTTGAAGCCAGGCTCCTTTCAGCTGGATGCACGGCAGGCAGAAACTTCTCTGAGGTACTGCGAGTCCGTTTTCGGGCTGCGGAGTCACTCTGCCCACCTCAGGGACGCCAATATATTAGAATATGAATCCCAATATAACCAGTTAGATGGTGCCTGGGCCAGTTCTGACCCTCGCTGCTGGGCCAAAGGCAGCACTGTGGTGTTTTACCCCAGAGATACCTTGGCTGCTGGAGAGTGCAGCGGGGCACAGACGCAAGTCCAGGCTTGTCAGGACTCCGTTTACCTCAGGAGAGAGAGCTTCTGGCGATGGTGAAGAGAAGGAAGGAGTGGATTCCGCTGGAGGGCTATATCCAGATGTTTATTCCACGGGTACAGAGGTCTGAGCCGGGGCAATTCCTCCAACAGAATGGAGGCCGCATGGTCTCATTAACCTTTTAAGCTCAGGGCGGGGGAAGGGGAGGGGACAGGTGAGCCACCAACCAGGTGAAGGGGCAGGGTCTCAAGGGACTAGGGACACCTATACGGGCCAATGTCCCCCAGGCCTGAGGGACCAATCACACTACGCCTTGCTGGTATGTTAGCCTGATTGACAGGGCACACTCAGCGAGGGGCGAGGGGGAAGGGAGAAGGGATAGGCACACCTGGGAAGGGACCGGAAGTTTAAAACAGGACATTGCAACACACCGCAACAACAAAGCACAATTCCACCCACCTTTACTCCAACTGCATTAATCAATAAATATCTTTGTGGATAGTCATTCCTCTTGCTGCCTCAGTCCAAGCAAGGTGAAGCTTTGCATAAGTAAATGTTACAGAAGTAAATGTTTTGAACATTATTGGAGGTGCACATACCTCAGTCATGGCCTGTCTAGAACAATGTACTAACTCTGACACATCTTGAATACACAGCCATAGTTTTACCTCAGTAGTTCTCTACTAATACTAAATTTCAGCTTTTGCAGGGAAAAATGGCATTTTCCATCACATTTAACTCAACACATCAAAAATCCAAGCTCACTTCGAGTAGTTAGGTGAGGTCATTATTCTGCTTTTGGGTTTGAATCTATTAACAGACAGAAGTTTTCTCAATGGCTGTATTATCAGATAATGAATCTCAACCACAGAGAGAATGTCACAATCTGTCTCAAGCTTTCTGATTCTACCAGCTCATAGCATCATAGTACAGTGCTTCAATCTTTTAAATTTTTAAGGCAAACTATGTTCCAAATCCAATTCTGTAGCTTCTCCTCTGCAGCTTCTAGCCTTACACCCACATAGACTCAGATGGCTGGAGCAGCACTTACGCCTTTGTAACCAAAAGGATCTTCCCACCAATTTTTTGCATCTTGCAATTCCAATACACCTCTGTTATGCCATTTTTCCTAAAAGGAATTCTAAATGACATGATTCAAGCAGTCTTCCTCCTTGCTTTGTAGCTTTTAACTTATAACTCTGTGCTAGTGACAGTCAAGACTTGGTCAATAAGTAAAATGAGATCACACAGTAAAATATCATCAGTCAATTAGCATGTGCAACAACCATGTCTGATCAAAGTGAGCTCTGATCAACACTATTAACCAAATAACTGAATGCAACTAACACAAATCAAGTGAGATCCTGACCAAATGGAACAGTTACTAAGGAATAAATTATTTCAGTGTACCAGGGAAAGATATTTACGTGGGAGGACACCTTCAATTTCTTTTCCTAGATAGTCAATGGGAAAGTTTCACCTTCTTTCCCTATTACTCCTCCAACCCAAAATAACCTTTACTGTTAGACCGAATGTATTCTCTAGAATCAACAAATAAACAAACCTTTAACCTTTATACACGGGCATCTGTCTCAACATCCTTTGCGCAAGAACAACAAAATATCAAACAGCTCAGCAGTGGATTTTTGCCAAGCTTCAGAGAATCTCCAAGACACTATGAAGTTGAAATATGCAAGGCAATTTTGGCAAAGAATCATTCAGAACCAATTACCACAGACTACCAAAGATCATCTGCAAATTCCCACTTGCTGCGCCAGTGAAGACTTAACTTGAAAAAGCATTCCATTGCAGTTAACTTGTGTAGAGCTTGCTATTATCTAATATGGGGTTTTAATCAATAAAACACATATCCAACTGCTCATCAATATACTCCTAAATGCACATTTTATTTTGCCTGATCATTGAAGTTTGCTTTTCGCCTTCTACAATACATAAATTTTAAATATGGCATCGCATAACTACAAGCAGTAGAATCATAGAATCCTTTAGGTTGTAAAAGACACTTAGGGTCATAGCTATTAGCCTGACTGTGCCAGGTCCACCATTGATCCATGTCTACCCATCTTTTGAATGCGTCTAGGCATGAGGATTCAGCTACTCCCCTGGGCGCTCCTCTCCAACATCCGACCACCCTTCCCGTGAAGAAATTTTTCCTATACCTTATCTAAATCTTCCTTAGTGCAGCTTAAGGCCTTTTCCTCTTGCCCAATTGTTACCTGGGAGAATAGAACGACCCCTACTTAGCTACACCCTACTTTCAGTGTCACTTGCACTCCCCTGATCCTCTTCTCCAGACTGAACAACCACAGCTCCCTCAGCCACTTCTCACAGGGCTTGTGCTCCAGACCCTTCCCCAGCTCCGTTGCCCTTCTGCAGACACCCTCCAGATCTCAATGTCTGTCCTGCAGTGAGGGGCCCAGAACTGAGCACAGGATTTTAGGTGTGGCCTCACCAGTGCTGAGTAGAGGGGGACAATCCCTGCCCTGGTCTTGCTGGCCATACTATTGACAGTACAGGCCAAGATGCCAGGAGCCTTCTTGGCCTCCCAGACACACACTGGCTCATGTTCAGCTGCTGTTGACCAGCATCTCCAGGCCTTTTCCATTGGGCCCCTTTCCAGCCACTCTGCACCAGCCTGTAGCACTCAATGGGGCTGTTGTGACCCAAGTGCAGGACCTGGTATGGCACGTTGAACCTCATACCCCTGCCTTGCCCACCAATCCAGTCTGTCCAGATCCCTCTGCAGAGCCTTCCTACCCTCAAGCAGATCAAAACTCCTGCCTCACTTGGTGTTGCCTGAAAACTTACGGAGGATATATTCAATCCTCTCATCCAGATCACCAAAAAAAACTTTAAAAATTGACTGAGCTCTGGGAAACATCTCTTGTGACCAACCACCAGCTGGATGTAGTTCCATTTAACACCACTGCCTGAGCCTGGACATCAAGCCAGTAGTTTTAACCAGCAGAGAGGGCAGCTGGAAAATCCATGGGTAGCCAGCTTCTCCAGGAGAATGCTGTGGGAGACAGTACCGAAGGCTTCAGTAAAGTCCAGGTAGCCCACATCCATAGCCTTTCCCTCATCCACTAAGCAGGTTACCTCTAACACCTTTGCCATTGGTCAGGATTGGATCCGGGCCAAGGGTATAAAAGTAGCATACTGTACCCCTACTAACTTGGGAGAAGAAGAGCTGAGACCCTTCACGGAACCCCTGCAATAAAGCCATACACATGGAATGGCCGGCATCTTCTCCTTCTCCTCTCTCTACCGTCTGCTGGAGCCTTAAGCCAAGGGAAAAGCTACCTAGCAAGCAAAGCTGAAATCACAAGAGCTGCCTAATCACTAAGAGCTGAATATTCCCTGCTTGCTAGGGGCTGATGCGCGGCCTTGGTCTGAGAGCAAGCTGGCTTCTGGCACTCAGTCCCCCTGGGAGCTGAGCTCTGGAGCTGTAATAGCTTGCATAGGATAAGACCGAGGAAGGCTCATTTAAGTTGATTTTGAAAATGGCAGGGAATTTGACAGATTATTTTAAGACCCAACCACAAGATGTAAAAGCCTACTTCCCACTCCAAAATCCACATTGGGACCCAAATAGACCAGCAGAAATGTAAAAGTTTGAAAGTTACCAGAAGTGGATAGCAAAAGGAATGGAGAGAGCAATCCCTAAAACCATAAACTGGTCAGCTTTACATGCAGTCAAACAGGGTTCTTGCAAGTCTCCATTCAAATTCCTGGATCACTTAAGAGATGCAATGTGCCACCACGCATCACTGGACCCCAGGTTGGAGGTAGGAATACAACAGTTAGTCAACTTATTTTTGGGGCAGTCCATGGGAGACATTAGCTGCAAACTTCAAAAGCTTCAGGGGCCAGTGGGAGGAACCTAGAGACCTTGTTGGATGAGGCATGGAGAGTTTTTAGTAACCAGGAAGAAGGATATAAGCAAGGGATGAGAAAATTAGTAGCAGTTGTAAGGGAAAAAGAGAGAGGAAGATGCGGACAGAGACCACCCAGGCAAGGCCCACCCTGGTTGAGCAGACACCAGTGTGCAATCTGCAGGAAAGTCCATCATTGTAAAATCCAATGCCCAGAATGGAGACACAGTTACTGTAAGGAGAAGGGGAACAGGGGAAGGGAAAGGATGGTCTTGCATGTGAAGGAAGATTGAAGAGGACCAGGGGATTCTACCCCAGCAGATCCACTGGTTATAAAAATGAAGTTGAAGGAGAAAGGGAAAAAGGTGGAATTTTTGATTGACATGGGAGCGATGTATTCAGTTTTAAATAAAGCTTTAGTGCCTGTGGGGAATGATTACATTGTGGTGCAAGGGGCAACTGGTCAATCTGAAAAGGCATATTTTTTCAGACCACTAAAGTATAAGCTTGGGAAGCAATGGGGCATTCACAAGTTTTTATATATGCCCAGTTCTCCAAAGGCACTTTTAGGGGAGAGACTTATTGGAACAATCACAAGCAACTATTAGATTTAAGAATGGGGAAATTACTCTGGAGGTAAATGATCAACAGTAGGTAGAAATATTAAATTTAATATTAGTAACCACAGAAACTGAAGAGGAAATTTGTCACAGACATCCTTTGTGAGAAATCCTTTCTTGGGATTTTTCTCCCTTCTGAGAAGCTGTGGCCTCATCAAGAAAATGTAAACAATGGTTATATGCTGCTGTGGAATGCAACAGGTGGATCTGTGATTGGTCTCCTGTGGATGTTTGGATTTACTGACCACTCACGGCAGAGCTGGGTCTCGCTCTCTGTCGAGAGACAGATCTTTCTTATTCATTCTTTTTCAATTCTTAGCTTAGCTAGCCTTCTGAGAACTTTTCCCACCTTTTCTTTTTAGTATAGTTATAGTGTAGTATATATATCATAAAATAATAAATCAAGCCTTCTGAACATGGAATCAACACTCTCTTCTCTCTCTCATTCTCAAAACCCTTGTGACCACGGTCACAGAAATTAGTGAGGAAATAATAAGCCAAGTGTTTCCTGGAGTATGGGCTTCCAATGTAACGGGGAGGGTGAAAAATGCACCTCCTGTATTAATTAAACTTAAAGAAGGGAAACAACCAGTTAGAATTAAACAGTACCCCTTGAAAAAGGAAGATAGGGGAAGAATTAGCCTGGAAATTGAGAAATTTTTGCAATTAGGGTTGTTAAAAGAGTGTCAATCTGACTTCAACACTCCCATTTTACCTCTTTGAAAACCTGATGGGTCATATCAGGTGGTACAGGATCTATGAACTGTCAACAGGATAACTGAGGATCTTTACCCTGTAGTGGCAAACCCATACACTTTGTTAACATGCCTAACACCAGAGGTAACTTGGGTTACCATTTTAGACCTGAAAGATGCCTTCTTTTGCCTCCCTCTCCATGAAGTCAGACAGAAAATCTTTGCATTTGAATGGGAAAGCCCTAAGAGTGGGCGTAAAACTCAGCTCACATAGACGGTGTTGCCTCAGGGGTTTAAGAACTCTCTCACTTTGGAGAACAACTTGCACAAGACTTAGAGTCCTGGGAAGCTCCATCAGAAGAAGGAAAGCTGTTGCAGTATGTAGATGACCTCCTAATAGCCACCTGGACAGAAGAGTCTTGTTTGGCCTGGACCGTAAGCCTCTTAAATTCTCTAGAACTCTAGGGTTACAGGATATCAAAGAAAAAGGCTCAGGTGGTAAAGCAGAAAGTGATCTACCTGGGTTATGAGGTTAGTGCTGGTCAACAGACTTTGGGGCAAGATTGCAAAGAAGTGATATGTAGAACTCCAAAACCTCAGACAATAAAGAAACTGCGAACCTTTTTGGGGATGATGGGATGGTGTAGATTGTGGATCTACATCTATGGATTGCTTGTAAAACCTCTGTATGCGCTCATTGCAAATGGAAACAGAGACCTCCAGCGGACAAAGGAGGCCACGCAGGCCTTTCACCAGCTAAAGAATACTCTCATGTCAGCTCCAGCTTTAGGACTTCCAGATGTGAGTAAACCATTCTTTCTTTTTTTCCATGAGAAACAGAAGATTGCCCTAGGGATACTAGCCCAGGACCTGGGCCTATATTGAAGGGCAGTTGCTTACTTTTCCAAGCAGCTAGATGCAGCGGACAAGGGATGGCCAGAGTGCCTCAGAGCCATTGTAGCAGTTGTGCTAAATATCCAAGAAGCAGGCAAATTCACCTTGGGACAGAAAATGACTGTACTAGTGTCTCACACAGTGCCCACAGTGCTAGAAGTGAAAGGTAGGCACTGGCTTTCCCCACAAAGGTCCCTGAAATACCAAGCCATTATGGTAGAACAAGATGATGTAGAAATAGGGGCAACTAACATTGTCAACCCAGCTTCTTTTCTCAGTGGAAATCAAAGGGAGCTGATATACCACGACTTCCCCTAGAGACTATCAAAGCTACCTATTCCAGCCACCCAGATGTGAAGGACACCTCTTTTGATGATGCAGAAACCTGGTTCACTGATAGGAGCAGCTAAGTCACCAGTGGAAAACAACATGCTGGGTATGCAGTTTCTACCTGCAGAGAGGTTATCGAATCTGGACCTTTGCCAACAGATACCTCTGCACAAAAGGCCAAGATAATTGCTCTAACTCGTGCCTTAGAAATAACAAAAGGAAAGAGAATAAACATCTTTACAGACTCAAGATATGCATTTGGGGTTGTACATGCACATGGAGCCATTTGGAAAGAAAGGGGTTTGCTGAACTTGCAAGGGAAGAACATCAAACATGTACAAGAAAAAATGTGACTGTTGGAAGCAGTCCAGATGCCTGAGAAGGTAGCACTTATGCACATTAGGACACACCAGAAGGTGAGCTCGGAATTGGAGGACGGAAACAAGCTGGCGGACAGAGAGGCAAAGGAAGCAGCAAAAGGTGACACCATAAGTGAAGGAACCCTAGTTCCAGATGGGCAAATTTCCCTTGAAGGTAAGCCAGAATATAATAAAGACAGAAAGTTAATGATCAAAAAGGTATTTATAATCAAGAAGGATGGGCTACTATAGAAGGGAAATTGATTATCCCCTCCCATTTATTATGATCACTAATAAGAGAGGAACGTCAAAAAACACATTGGGGAATAGATGCCCTGCATAACTATCTAATTGAAAGGATTATTGCCAGGAATCTATATGCTACCATCATTCAAGACACCCGGCCATGTGACTATTGCCTCCAGACTAACCCCAAGAATACCCCCAAACCAAAACTCAGTCAAATTGGAAAGGGCCATGAACCAGGGCAGTAGTGGCAAATTGAATTTTCAGAACTTCCAAGAAAAGGGGGGTATGGATATTTGTTGGTATTAACAGATACATTTTCAGGGTGGCCAGAAGGTTTTCCCACCAGGACTGCCAAAGCTCGGGAGGTAACAAGAGTATTGTTACGAGAAATAATACCATGCTTCGGAATTCCCGCCACAATATCCTCAGATAGAGGATCACATTTTATTTCAAGAATAGTGCAGCAAATCAGTTGTCATTTGGGTATAGACTGGGAACTCCACACTCCTCAGTCAAGTGTCCAAGTGGAGAAAGTAAACCATTTGATTCAGCAGCAAATTGTGAGGCTAGGGCAAGAAGCTAATTTACCTTGGCCCCAATCTCTACCACTGGCATTGCTACAGATTTGGACTAAACCTGGAACTAAAGTAAGGTTAAGTCCCTTAGAAATGCTTTATGGGAGACAATATGGAGTGAAAAAGGGAATGTCTACCCAAGTTGGGGAGGAAACAATGACCACCTATATGGTGGCCCTGAGTAAACAACTCAGAGAAATTGAAAAACACATGGCTGGAACTTGGAGCAGAGAGCTGGATGGACCAGTGCATGACAACCTGGAGATTATGCATATGTTATGTCTCTTGCAGAAAAAAACTTTAGAACCACAGTGGGAAGGACCATTCCAGGTGCTTCTCACTACCTTCACTGCAATTAACATCAAGGAACAGAGGGCTTGGATCCACCACACTTGAGTAAAGAAAGATCCAGAAGCCCCTTGGAAAGTAACACCAGGTGATAATGAACTGAAACTAAAACTTACCTGAGCAAAATGAATGCAACTAGGGATTTGACAAAATTAAAATTGCCCCTACAGTCCTCTCTATTGGCATTAGAAACTAGTCAGTGGCAAGTTTCAAAAGTGTTACCAAAATGGGAAAAGGCTGAAGACCATAGATTAATAATAGATGCACTTGGTATGGCCCAGGACAATGTGTCTTTAGCTTTTAGTTGTATACAGGCACAGTTATGGATGCAGTCAACAGCTGCCTTGATCATACGGGAAGGAAGTGAAGATGCTTTCCGACTGAAATTCAAAAGGCTGTTTGGGACGATGCTACTGATTTGGAAAGAAAACTCCAATCTTGGTGGACCCTGGTAAATTTTACGTATTATCCTATTGGTAACATGGTTACTGCCTTTGTGCTGACTATACATAACACCACAATTTATGTTATCCACCCCATCATTGCTTAAGGATTAAACCATGAGGGGACATTGCTTTATCCCTCATGTGGTGGTTTGACCAGGAAGGAATTCTGGGATGCTGTGGTCACCATGACACCTCTGGACATAGAGTATGGGCCCGGATGGGGGATGAAAAATGGCAAACTGTAAATTAAGAATGCTGTATTACCTGAGAACAAGGGTTTATCTGTGAAAGTAATACAATTGATGCTCGAGACATATGTCTTGACACTGAGCAAGGCATTTGCCACTTTGAGATTCATCCAGATACTAGTCAAAAGACTGTGCTTGTATATATTGGTCAAGGCTGTGTATATTTAGGAACTGCTTGCGTTTTCGTAAAAATAGACAATGAAATTATAACTTTGTCTCCTGGGGTGACATGATGCTTGTATCCCCATTCATCTGTTCTGTGCCTTTAAGACCGGCTCTGAAGAGTGGAAGTTTTGTTTGGGTTTCTCTTATCAGGGACACAGAGATGGGCAGTACATAGGGCTGTTTTCGCTTCTTGCTTGCAGATTGCTGCTTTGCTTGCTCTCTTTTCTGCTCTCGCTTCTGCTCTGCTTTGGCCTCTGCTTATTAGCTAGCTCTAGCTAAACAGTCCACATTCCTTCCTTGACTGTCTCTCCTCTCCTGTTTCTGTGACCATCGCGAACCAGCTCCGGACTAGGACCTGGGAAACACCGAGGGTTTGCACCGTTTGGCTGCAGCAGCTGCACAGCGCCGGAGGGACTGAGAACAGAGCAACCACCCCCCGAAAGAGACTTTCTGATTTTGCCATCTTTCTCAAAGCGATGTCATTGGGTATTGTTCATTTTGTGTGCTGGGGGGTGCTGGGCCAGTCAAATAAACAGGTTCTTTCCACCTGTCTCCGAGGAATTTTTTCCCAAACCGGTTGGGGGGAGGGGCCGTGTGGGTTTTGCTTTCTGGAGAGGCCCTCCTTTGCAGATTCTTTAACAAATTTGCCCTAAACCAGGACAAATCTTTGGCGCCCAAACGTGAGGCGAGAGAGAGAGTGGAAAAACCCTGTTTTGACTGCATTTTGGCTGCTATTACTCTGTGTTCGTTTAAATCAGCTAATAGCCATGCTTTTTGGATTCATAATGCCTGTTGGGGTGAAGGTTTGTATGCATTTCTGGTCCCTAGGGTTTTTTGAGATTTTAATACCTCTCTGGTCCCTAGGTTTATTTTCTTATCCAGAAATAGCTTTAGTATTGCCCCTAATACGTAGTTTTTACATCAGAGGGGCTGTGACCAGAATAGCTATCCTGCTGGGTTTGGTGGCAATAATGTGCAAGAAGTTTATAAACATGCTGGGGTCTGCTCCAGGTATGAATGGTTCATGGCTATGGTTATGCATCCAGTTTGTTGCAGGAGGAGCAGGAGGGAATGAGGTTTTTCAGCCTCTGCTTTCCTCCTTCTCCTATGAATCAGTTGCATCACTAGTGAAGGATGTTCAGTTTCCCTTCAATGTTAAAGAAACCATCTTCCTGGTATTCAATCTGGTAACCTTCCTCTATACAGTCTGCTGCTTCTCTAGAATGAGGGCTGAGATTTCTAGATGGGCTGATGAGGCCCCTGACTCAGGAGAAGACACCGGTGTGGAAAATCCTAAGTGGTGTGGGAAATGGGAGGATATGGGCCAAATCCTGAAGGAATTCTCTGAGCCTATAGTGTGGGATTTTCCCCATGAACAAATTCAGAACCCAGCTGAGGTGGGCAAAGATCTGAAAGAGAAGTACCAGGATGAGCCTAAGGAGAGGAAGGTCATTGCAGTGAGCTGGGCCCTGGCATATGCTTATCGCACACTGCTAGAGAGTGTCGGGCAGTAGACAGAGGCAGGGGGGCAGGGAAATAAATCAGCAGCTGTCCTGGTGACTCAGGCTGCAGCTAACACTCCAGGCTCGAAGCCAGCATCTAAACCCATGGCTCTTGCTACCAGCACTAGAAGTGGGGAATGCACAGCCAAGACCAATCGACCAGGGGATGATGATGATGATGATGATGAAGGAGAAGGAACCTCAGTGCCTCCTGACGTAAAATCAGGAGTCAAAGTAGCAGGTGCAAGATCAGATGCCAATATTGAGTCCTTTTCCCTGAAGGACCTTCGTGGCCTACAGAAGGATTACACTCGAAGGTCTGATGAATCCATAATTAGTTGGCTGGTCCGTCTCTGGGATGCTGCAGGCGAGGCTACCGTTTTGGATGGCACTGAGGCCAGGCATTTGGGATCCCTGTCACAGGATCCTGTCATAGACCAAGGAATGATGAGGGGGGCTAACTCTCACAGCCTCTGGGAACGGGTCCTAAAAAGTGTGGCAAAAAGATACCTGTATGCAGACGATCTCTATATGCAGCAAACTCAGTGAAAGACAATAGAGCAAGGGATCCAACACCTGAGAGAAATGGCCGTGGCAGAGATTATCTTCTCAGATGATGTAACAACTAGGAACCCAGACTTGGTATCATGCACGTCTGTGATGTGGCGAAAACTCGTACGACTTGGGCCACATGAATATGCTTCTGCCTTAGCCATCATGAAGAGGGATGAGAGGGGTGAGACTGTGCTTGACATGGCAAGGAAGCTCCGAGCATATGCAGATGCTGTACATGGCCCGACACATGCCAGAATCGCAGCGGTAGAAACACGTCTGCAGAACTTAGAGGATAAGATAGAGGAGAACCATAAGAAGCTTAGAGAGGAGATTAAAGAAGACCTTCTCCGAATTTCAGCAGTACAGATCCGAGGTTCCGGTATCCAAGGCAGATGTTTCCCAGATGGTGAGAGAAGATACAACCCACGAGCTGAGCTGTGGTTTTACCTGCGTGATTGTGGGGAAAACATGAGAAGGTGGGATAGGAAACCTACCGCTGTTCTGGCACGATGGGTGCCTGAACTGAAGGAAGCCACCAGAAGGAAAGCAGCTCCAGTTGCCCGTAGCTGAACGGCCAGGTATGATGATGATGACATGTCTGATCCCCTCGAAGGAACGTCCAAAACATACGCCCAGGGAAAGAAAGATAACCAGGCTTAGAGGGGCCCTGCCTCTAGCCAGGTAGAGGCCAGGGAAAATCGTGTTTTCTGGTCTGTGTGAATTCGTTGGCCTGGCACATCGGAACCACAAGAGTACAAAGTTTAGGTCGATACTGGTGTGCAGTGCACATTAATCCCATCAAGACATGTGGGGACAGAGTCAGTTTCTATTGCTGGTGTGACAGGGGGATCCCAGGATTTCACTTTGGTGGAAGCTGATGTGAGCCTAACGGGAAATGAGTGGAAGAAGCATCCTATTGTCACTGGCCCAGAGGCCCCATGTATTTTGGGCATAGACTACCTTCGAAGTGGGTACTTCAAAGACCCAAAAGGACTCAGATGGGCATTTGGAATAGCTGCTGTAGAGACAGAGGGCATCCAGCAATTGAACACCTTACCTGGGTTGTCTGAGAATCCATCTGCAGTAGGATGCCTGACGGGAGAGGAGCAATGAGTGCCAATTGCCACTTCCATAGTGCATCGACGACAGTATAGGACCACTCGAGGTGCTGTGACCCCCATCCATAAGAGGATCCGAGAGCTGGAGAGCCAAGGGGTGGTCAGCAAGACCCACTCACCCTTCAACAGCCCCACTTGGGCTGTGCGAAAATCTGAAGGAGAATGGAGATTGACTGTGGACTACCATGCATTGAATGAAGTGACTCCACCACTGAGTGCTGCTGTGCCGGACATATTAGAGCTGCAGTATGAGCTTGAGTCCAAGGCAGCAAGGTGGTACGCCACTATAGACATTGCCAATGCATTTTTCTCCATTCCTCTGGCAGCAGAATGCAGGCCTCAGTTTGCTTTCACATGGAGGGAAGTTCAGTACACCTGGAACTGACTGCCCCAGGGCTGGAAGCACAGCCCCACCATCTGCCATGGACTGATCCAGGCTGCACTGGAAAAGGGTGAGGCTCCAGAACATCTGCAGTATATTGACGACATCATTGTGTGGGGGAACACAGCTGCGGAAGTGTTCGAGAAAGGGAAGGAACTCATCCAGATCCTCCTGGGAGCTGGTTTCGCCATTAAAAAGAGCAAAGTAAAGGGACTGGCTCATGAGATTCAATTCCTGGGAGTGAAGTGGCAAGGTGGACGGCGTCAGATTCCTACAGATGTCATCAACAAGATCACAGCAATGTCTCCACCCACCAATAAGAAAGAGACACAAGCTTTCCTGGGTGCAATAGGTTTTTGGAGGATGCATATTCCTGAGTACAGTCAGATTGTGAGCTCTCTTTACCGGGTCACCCAGAAGAAGAACAATTTCCAGTGGGGCCCTGAGCAGCAACAAGCCTTTGGCCAGATCAAGCAGGAGATTGCTCATGCAGTAGCCCTTGTGTTGTGGTGTGTTCGTTAAGTTCATTTAGTTTTTCCCCCATTTTATGTATCTGCTCCCCCCCATTTTGTGTAAAATGTTTCTGTCCTCCTCAGTTTTCCCACCACAGCCCTGCCAGTTCTATTGTCAATCTTTTAGGTTATATAATTCCTCCTCCCCTTTTTCCCTTATATGTATGCTTTTTCTCCTCCCTGGGCCAAGTCAATCACCCTCCCACTCCACCTAGTATTCCAGAAGCTTCTCCTCTTTGGGGTTGTGGTTGGCTGTGGTCCCGGGACCCCTCCCATGCCTTCTATCTATTGGGCTCCCCACTATGTCATTTGTGTTAAGCTCATCCCCTCTCCTCCCCCTACTGGTTTTCTGTAAACCCCTCCCGGATCCACCCCTTCCCTTTATAACACTGAGGCACCCTTTGTTCTGGGTCAGTCGCTGGTACGTCAGGGGGTCCCTCTCTGGCTGGCATTGCGGGCTTTCCAATAAACCTATTTCACCCCCAGCGAGCGTCCAGCTCCTTCCTTCTCGTTGTTTAGCAGCGATCCAGTCCGCAACCAGCACAGCCTGAGGCCTTACGACGCCGAGGGGTACTGGCAGACTATGCAGCTGGGTGTCGGCCTTAAACTCAGCTAGCTGGACTCTGACCTTCTCTGCCCTTGAAGGCCAAATACACCTTGCTGCCATTGGCGCCCAACGTGGGGCCGTTCTGGACAACTGAACGCCAGGTCCCCGGATCCTGCGGATTGGATTATAAATTCCTCTGGCCTTCAGACTACCTCCGGTGGCAGCAGACCCCGTTTTAGGGGTGGCGCTCCCGGGGGATTCAAAGCTGCATCTCCCCGCACCTGAGGAGGGCTTCGAGATGAGAAACATCTGCCTGAATTTTCCGTTTGCACCACTGCTGGATTAGGTGAGCCCCGGACTTGGTGGCTACCCCCCCTGCCTTTTTAATTTTCCCTGGGAGCCCTCCCTGCATTGGGGACCGCTCCCGACCCTTCTTCTCTTGAGGGCTGATCCCCAGGCACTACACGTCGCTGGGGGGAACTCTCTCTCTCGGCGCGGGGCGGGGGGAGCTCTCTACACACGCCGCGGGAAGACTCCGTAGGCGCCGCCCGCCACGCCATGCGGCGGAGCCCTCTGCCGCTTTTCGAGCCCGCGTTGTGTCTGTACGGCGGCGCTGGGGCGTGCTTCGGGCTCTCTCGGCGAGGCGCCGAGCGGCTACCGCGGGTTTTTCAGTGAGGGGCGGCTTTTCCGTGCGGTTCGCCCCCCCTGCCGCTTTTCGCGCAACCGCGTGGCGCGGGGGGCCCTGGTGCCTGCCACGTTGCGCGGGGGGCCCTGGTCCAGCTCCCTGCTGCTGCTGCCCGGGAATTTTAAAAGCAGTATACACAGCTGCATTGTCTCTGCAGCGTGTTTCGCTGTCTTTTGGAATTCGTGCCGGCGGGCGCGGGGGACTCTCTCTCTCTCTGTCCGGGGGGGAGCCCCTCTCGGCGTGGGGTTTTCTTCTGGGGGCAGTCCTCTTCCCTTTTGTTTTTTGTTTTACCTTTCCTGTGGGGTCTGTCTCTCCCCAGACTTGGGGTCAGATCCCATCACCCAAAATCCCTTTTTTCCCTTTCGTTGAAAGCCCAGCCATGGGAACAGCGGAGGGAGTAGGGCCTGGCAGCGTGTGCTTCTTTGTTTTAGTTTGCATTTTTCTCGGGCGGGTGGAGTGTTCCATCATGGGTGCTTGCTCCTCCTGAAGTCTCCTTGTCTAGGGTGCTTTAGGAGCACAATCATGGGTGCGGGTCTGAGCAAAAACCCAAAAAGGAGTTTTTTTGTGGTTAAGGGTTTGTTACTTGGGGGAGGGCTTACTGCCCCCAAGAAAGAGTTGATAGTGTTGATTAGATGGGTTTTCTCCCATTTCCCTGAAGCTTCCCCCGAAATTGCTAAGGAGCCACATTTTTGGGCAGCAGTTGTAGCCAAATTAGATAAAGAAGTTAATTCCGGGGAAACTCAGTTATCTAACGTGGCTGATTGGGAAGGCAAAGTGCTGACTACATTGCGCCCACATGGGGAATTGAGAAAAAGCCCATCCCGTTCCAGTTTGCTCCCCAGTTCTCCCGGTTGTTGTATCCCTACCCCTCATTCCTTACCCTTTTTCCCTAGGCAGGAGCCCTCTCGGGGGATCCTTAAGGCCAATAAGAAGCAGGGGGTCCACCCTGCCCCTGATCCCTCGCGACCGGCTCGGCCTCCCCCTCTGAAGAGCCCTGGCCAAGCTCTCCGGAGTTGTCTTCCCGATCCCTTTATCCCTGTCCCCAAGTCCCCAGTTTCGGTCCCCAAAGTTGTCTGGTTCATTGAAAATTCCCAAGATGGCTCCCATGGAGCCCAGAATGGAGATGGCCACATGGTTTTTTATGCCCTTACCCCTTCTTCTCCCCAGAATCCCTTTCTTTCAAAGTCCAACCCTTTCCTCTCCCTTCACCCCTCCCGCTCCTCTGTTTCTCCGTCCCTGGTTCCACCCTCGGGTCCTCCCTCAGCTCCTCCCCTCGCTCCGCCCACGGCTCCACCCCCTATGGGCCCCTTCCAAGTTCCTCCTCCTTATTCCGCTCTGCCTCCTAACTCCACCTTGGAGGCGGAGAAAACAGTCGCCACATCCCTGCTGTTGCCCTGCCCAGAGACCAAGCCCCGCCTCTACCTTCTCCAGTTCCGGTTCCCACGCTCCCCCTTCCGGTTCCCACGCTTCGTGTTCCGGGGGGGGAGGAGGGTGGATGATCGGAAGCTGGGACAGGTGCCTTTATTGGAAGCCGCCCTGGTTACATACCACCTCGGTGGGGAGGGGAGTTCCAAGGCCCAATGGGTGCCTATAGCCCAGGCCCGGATCAAGGAGCTGTGCAAGGCCCAGAGGGAGTACTCCCGGGAATCTGAGTATTTCCGGGGGCTCCTTCGCCCAGTTCTTGCACAAGGAGATCTGGTGCCCGCGGACCTGAGGGCTCTCTTCTCCAGCCTTTTAGGGCCCATGGAATTCAGGGTCTGGGCAGGAGAATGGAGGAGGGAGATTGTGGAGGTTCTCCCAATGCTTTGGGTGAGCCCTTCCACATCTCATGACACCGAGGGCTTGGTAATTTCTGAGGACCATCTTGTGGGCACCGAGCAGTGGGCGAGCGGGGCAGCTCAGGCAAAGGCGTTGTTCACAGAACAACTTGTGGAAACAGGGAAGGCTGCGGAGCGTGCTTTTTATAAACTAGCTATTGCCACCTCACAGCTAGAAGAAGAAGAAATAAGGCAGGGCGCGCAGGAACCTTACCTGGCATTTATGGAAAGTCTCTACCAGTTCGTTGAGGCGCAGGTTCTGGGGGAGAGGGAGAGAGAGGAGATGCTTAGGCAGATGGCCTACTAAAATGCCAACACAGCGTGCAGGCGGGCTATCCAATCTCTCCCTCGAAACCCCCGACCCACCGTGGAAATGATGATCGAAGCGTGTGCCAGGGAGGTTCCTCTACAAGACCTGAAAGCACGCCCCAAAAGAGCCTCCGTAGCCTTCGCGGAATATCCGACGCCAGAGGATACAGACTCTGAAGCTGCCGCCGCCACCGGACCAATGACAACGGGGTCCGGGAGAAGGACGACGGCAACTCACCCCTGCCACCTCTGTGGCAAAGTGGGGCACTGGATGACCCAGTGCCCTATGAGGCAAGATTACTTAGAATATAGGAGGAGGAAAGAGGAGAAGGAAAAACAGCAAAAAAACTAGCTCAAGAGCACAGCCCCACCCTGTGCCAAGATAGAAATGAGGCGGGACAAGTAACATCTAGCGGGGAGGGAGGAACAAAGGGAAACCCATCATACATGTTACCGGACTTGTCTTATTTCTTATCTATACCTGCTGTGACATTTAACAACCGTGGTTTACAGCCTCAACCTGTGCTTAACACCTTGTCCTCTGCTTCCCCATACAGGCTGCAGCTCACTAGGGACCTACACCTTCCCAATAGTGATTTACAGCTGGTGTCTGTCGACCTCCAACATCCGGGTCGATGGAGGAGTTTAGGACGTTGCAGGTGGACTGTTGTTGGAGATACTAAGCACACGCCGCGAGACCTTTACATCGTCCCAGGGCTGGTCACTACGGACCGGGACCGTTTTGCGGTAGGACTGTACTGTGTCTGACCCCCACTCTTCCTCCCCAAGGGACAAATCATCGCCCAGGCCATTCCGTCTCCTGACAAGGACCATTGGCAGAAGTCATCGGGAGACTCCTCACCTCCGACGGTGGCCTGGGCCCAAGTAGTGGGGAGGGAGAAGCCCCGCCTGACATGTCAACTGTAGTTGGGCGGGGACCGCAAAATCGTCAGGGGTCTTTTGGACACAGGGGTAGATGTGACGATCATTCCCTCTCGGGAGTGGCCGTCACATTGGGGCTTGCAAAACACAGCTGGCACAATTCAAGGTGTAGGAGGGCTCCAATTGGCTAAGCAATCAAGGAGCATTGAACAAATTACGGGGCCAGACGGGCAATTGGCTTCGGTGTGCCCGTTTGTTTAGGATTACACCGAGCCTCTTTGGGGGAGAGACCTTCTAGCCCAGTGGGGAGCCAAAATTGACCTTCCAAAGGCATCCCAGGTTTTTGGGGCAGTGGCCACTGAAGAGCACCGGACCTGGAAGCTGGATTGGCTGTTTGATGAACCAGTACAGGTCAAACAGTGGCCACTTAACAAACAAAAATTGAAGGCGCTCCACGAGCTTGTTCGGGAGCAGCTGCTGAAGGGTAATATTGAGGAGACCATGTCTCTGTGGAACTCTCCTATATTTGTCATCTGTTGGAGATTTTTTCAGAAATGGCTTAGAAGGCAGCTGTGAGGAGTAAAATTCTCACAGCCGGTTTCTGTAAACAGCAGAAGTTCTCAGGTTGTTTTTAATTACAAGTAAAAGTGACAAACATGAAGACCTTGAGAACCTTGCATACCAGAGTTCTCAGGCAGCTTTCTCATAACAAGTAGATATTCTATCTTTGGCTGTTTTGGGAAAGCAAAAATAATTTTGAGAACCCAAATCTTGGTATTGGAAACATAAGGAGGGGTTGGTTTGTGATCTCTGACCTATTGTGGGCTCGGGTTTGCAATATGCATGAACTTAATTAACACTGTTATAAAAAGTGATTGATTGAGTGAATAAAGGGAGTTGATGCTGATCAATGAAAGGTGGGTCTTCTCCCTCCATCTTCAATAGTCATCAAAAAGCCCAATAAGGACAAGTGACAGCTCCTGACCGACCTCCGCCAAATTAATGAGAGAATCGCAGATATGGGGTCTCTCCAACCAGACATGCCATCCCCTGCAATGCTCCCCCGAAATTGGAATTTGGCCATGATTGACATAAAGGACTGCTTCTTCCAAATTCCTCTGCACCCAGATGATGCCCCGCGTTTCGCCTTCACGGTTCCCTCCATCAACTGTGAGTCCCCGGACAAGCGCTACCACTGGCGGGTCCTTCCAAAAGGAAGTAAGAACAGCCCTGTGATCTGCCAGTGGTACGTCGCTTCTCTGCTGTCCCCCGTACGTACAGCCCTCGGGGATGCCGTCATTTTACATCATTATATGGACGACATCTTCGTGTGTGCAGCCGACGACAGTTTGCTTGCCCATGCGCTTGACCTGACAACCAAGACGTTGGTTGCTGCAGGGTTCGAGCTCCAGCAGGACAAGATTCAACGGATGCCACCTTGGAGGTACCTGGGCCTTGAAATTACAAAGCAGACCATTGTGCCACAAAAATTGGCTATAAGGACTAATGTCCGGACCCTTGCGGAGGTCCATCAACTGTGTGGGTCTTTAAATTGGGTGAGACCCTGGCTGGGCATTTCTACTGAGGACCTGGCCCCCCTTTTCGATTTGTTGAAAGGGGGAGAGGGGCTTAGTTCCCCTAGGACTCTCACCCCAGAGGCTCAGGGGGCGCTGGAAAGGATCCAAAAGGCTATTTCGGCCAGGCAGGCCCACCGTTACCATCCGGGCCTGCCATTTAAATTCGTAGTACTGGGAAAATTACCACACCTCCATGGCATAATCCACCAGTGAGACGTGACTCTGAAGGACCAAGGCTGGGGAGATAAGCTCTTAATCATAGAGTGGGTCTTCCTCGGCCACCATCGGTCCAAAAGAATGACAAGGCCATAGGAGCTGGTAGCCGAACTGATCCTCAAAGCAAGATCGAGGATCAGGGAGTTGGCAGGATGCGATTTCAAATGCATTTACATGCCAATTGAATTGGAATCGGGCCAATTAAAAATGAAGACGTTCAATGAGCTGCTGCAAACTAATGAGAACCTTCAGTTTGCTTTGGACAGCTACACTGGGCGGATTGCAGTAAATCGGCCGGGCCACAAATTATTTAATTCAGAATTTAAATTATTATTACAGTGACCTTAGACAGTCACTGTGGTGAGAGAAGGACGAGAATCTTGTTTCTTGATCAGAAGGCTTGATTTATTTATATAAGATATATAATACATTATAACTATACTAAAAAGAAAAAGAAGTTGCAGAGAGCTGCTCAGCTAAGAATAGAATAGAAGGAATGAATAACAAAGTTCTGTGTCCAGGGAATCTGTCCCTGAGCTGCTCCTGTGATTGGCCTTTAATGGTACACATGGAAGGTGAGCCAATCACAGGGGCACCTGCTACATTTCACAGCAGCTGATAACAATTGTTTACATTCTTCTTCTGGGGCTCTGCTTCCCAGAAGATGGACAAATGTGAAAGAAAGGATTTCTATGAAAAAATGTCTGCGACAAATTATCACTAAAGAAGGTCCAAAGCAAGGAGCCCCTGGATGCAGTGACAGTTTTTACAGACGCGTCTGGAGCACCCCACAAGTCAGTGATGACTTGGAAGGATCCTCAGACTCAGCAGTGGGAGAAAGATGTTGCTGTTGTGGAGGGTTCTCCACAAATAGCTGAGTTGGAAGCAGTCGTCAGGGCATTCCAGAGGTTCCGGGACCTTTCAATTTGGTAACAGATTCTGCATATGTTGCCGGTGTAGTGTCCAGAGCTCAATCAGCAGTTCTGCAGGAGGTCTCTAACCAAAAATTATTCGAATTACTTACTAGGCTCGTCGATTTGGTCTCCCACCGCGAGCATCCATTTTTCGTAATGCATGTGAGATCGCACACAGAGCTGCCTGGGTTCATCGCTGAGGGCAACCGTCGTGCCGATTCCCTGGCTGCGGCTGCTGTCACGGTGGGCCCGTTCCCAGATGTGTTTGGCCAGGCTAAGATCAGCCACCAACTTTTCCACCAGAACGCGCCTGGCCTGGTCCGGCAATTCCATCTGACCCAGGACCAGGCCAAGGCAATCGTGGCTACATGTCCCCAATGCCAGCGCGACCAGATGCCCACCATTGCCTCAGGGGCTAATCCCAGGGGCTTGACGAGCTGTGAGGTGTGGCAAATGGACGTAACGCATGTCCCCTTTTTTGGTCGATTGTGTTACGTCCATGTCTCAGTGGATACTTTCTCCGGTGCTATCTATGACTCTGCCCACACAGGTGAGAAGGCTGCGGATGTCCAGAAGCATCTGCTTCTGGCATTCGCTGTCTTAGGCATCCCTAGGGCCATCAAAACTGACAACGGCCCAGCATATACATCTAAGGAACTGCGGAGCTTCCTGCAGCAATGGGGAATAGAACATAAGACCGGCATCCCCCACTCCCTGACAGGCCAAGCCATGGTGGAGAGGGCCCACCAGAGCCTGAAGAAGACCTTAGCTCGGCAGCAAGTGGCTGTGAAGGTGGAGACCCCCCACATCCGGTTGTTGAGAGCACTTTACACTCTCAACTTCCTTAATTGCTCTTTTGACAACCCCAACCCTCCAGTGGTCCGACACTTCGGCAGCCACCAGCAGCTGCAGCCTAAAGCCAGGCCGCCGGTCCTTATCAAGGATCCGGAGACCTGGCGGACGGAGGGGCCGTTTGACCTAGTGACCTGGGGGAGAGGATATGCCTGCCTGTCCACGCCCTCAGGCCCCCGCTGGATACCATCCAAATGGGTCAGGCCCTTTGTCCTGAAGCAGAGGACACAGAAGGAGGCTGTGCCACAGGTTCAGGTGGCGTGCTGGCGGTGGCAGGGAAAACCCTCCCAAACACCATCTGTTTCCTCAGATGTCCAGTTCCTCCCCAATGCTGAGACCCCTCCTCCTACCCCTCTCCTCACTGAACTACCTCTGATTTATGAATCCAGACCCTCCTCTCCAGTCTCCTCGCCATTTGCTTCTGATTTGAACTTGTTATTTGAGGCAGAACCATCTGTTTAAGTATTTTGTGTCTAACCGTTCCTTTTTTGTCTTTTAGTACATTTCCCCAACTCAATTTTGATTTTCACCTCCCTGATTCGCGAGCTAGTCCGGAGAAAACTGACAGCACCGCATGCCACTGTCCCTTGCAACGAGCCCATGGAAAGGAGCGACCCCTCTCCTTCAACCTCTCTTCGGAGGCAAGCTGCAGAGGAGGAGGGGGCTACCGCTCCAACATCCAGCTACTTATGGGCCGATGGACAATGTTCAGAAGACAAAGGCACTTGTCAAGACCAGCCACGAGTCACAGCCTTTCAAGTTATTTCACTTGGACTTTTCAGTTTGACATGGACTTTACCATTCTTTTGATTTTTATTTGGTAAAAAACGGGGAGATGTTGTAGTGTGTTCGTTAAGTTCATTTAATTCCTCCCCCATTTTATGTATCTGCTCCCCCCATTTTGTGTAAAATGGTTCTGTCCTCCTCAGTTTTCCCACCACAGCCCTGCCAGTTCTATTGTCAATCTTTTAGGTTATATAATTCCTCCTCCCCTTTTTCCCTTATATGTATGCTTTTTCTCCTCCCTGGGCCAAGTCAATCACCCCCCCACTCCACCTAGTATTCCAGAAGCTTCTCCTCTTTGGGGGTTGTGGTTGGCTGTGGTCCCGGGACCCCTCCCATACCTTCTATCTATTGGGCTCCCCACTATGTCATTTGTGTTAAGCTCATCCCCTCTTCTCCCCCCATTGGTCTTCTGTAAACCCCTCCCGGATCCACCCCTTCCCTTTATAACCCTGAGGCACCCTTTGTTCTGGGTCAGTCGCTGGTACGTCAGGGGGTCCCTCCCTGGCGGGCATAGTGGGCTTTCCAATTGTCCTGGTTTAGGGTGAATTTGTTAAAGAATCTTCAAAGGAGGGCCCCTCCAGAAAGCAAAATCCACACGGCCCCTCCCTCCAACCGTTTTGGGAAAAAAATCCTCAGAGACAGGTGGAAAGAACCTGTTTATTTGACTGGCCCAGCACCCCCCAGCACACAAAATGAATAATACCGGATGACACTGCTTTGAGAAAGATGGCAAAATCAGAAAGTCTCTTTCGGGGGGTGGTTGCTCTGTTCTCAGTCCCTCCGGCTTTGGGCCAGCTGCTGCAGCCGAACCTTTGATGTTCCCAGGTCCCGGTCCAGAGCAGGCTTGAGATGGTCACAGAAACAGGAGAGGAGAAACAGTCCAGGAAGCAATGTGGACTGTTTAGATAGAACTAGCTAATAAGCAGAGGCAGAAAGCAGAGCAGAAGCAAGAGCAGAAAAAGAGAGCAAGCAAAAGCAGCCAGCTGAAGCTGGAAAGGAAAGAACAGCCTTATGTACCACTTGTTTCTGTGTCCCTTATAAGGGAAACCCAAACAAAACTTCCACTCTTCAGAGCCGGTCTTAAAGGCACAGAACAGATGAATGGGGATACAAGAATCATAACGTCACCCCAGGACATTCCACCCCTTATCCCCATATAATTCTTACCCCACAATCAGATCTCCCTGAGGTACACATCGTGTTGTTCCATCTCTTTGCATTATCTACCATGTGCAACCTGGTCCCTGAGCAAAGACAACTCCACGAATGGGTTTGTCTGTACTCAAGGCAGAATTGATCCACACAGTCTTCCCTAACAAACCTCTGATATGTACCACTGGGACTTTGTCTCCTTCTATTACATTCAGGGACTCAGACTGGGCAGGACCTGCTCGGTTGGTGGAACCTCGGGTGTTAACTAACCAGGTGGCCTTTGCTAAATGCTGCTCCCATATTTTGAAAGATCCCCCACCCAAAGCTTTCAACTGGGTTTTTAGTAGTCCATTGTACCTCTCCACTATTCCTACAGCCGGTGCATGGTAGGGGATATAGTACACCCACTCAATGCCATGTTCCCTAGCCCAGGTATTGATAAGGCTGTTCTTAAAATGAGTCCCATTGTCTAACTCAATCCTCTCAGGGGTGCCATGTCTCCACAGAACTTGCTTTTCCAGGCCCCGGATGGTGTTCCAGGCTGTAGCATGAGACACAGGGTAGGTTTCCAACCATCCAGTAGTGGCCTCCACCATGGTCAGCACGTAGCGTTTGCCCTGGGGTGTCTGGGGCAGTGTGATGTAGTCAATCTGCCAGGCCTCCCCATACTTGTACTTGGACCACCTCCCACCGTACCACAGGGGCTTCACTCGCTTGGCTTGCTTGATGGCAGCACACGTCTCACAGTCATGGATAACCTGAGAAATGCTGTCCATTGTTAGATCAACCCCTCGGTCTCGTGCCCACTTGTAGGTGGCATCTCTGCCCTGGTGGCCTGAGGCATCATGGGCCCATCGAGCTAGGAATACCTCTCCCTTATGTTCCCAATCTAGGTCTATTTTGGACACCCCTATCTTTGCAGCTTGGTCTACCTGCTCATTGTTTTGGTGCTCCTCATGGGCCCTACTCTTGGGTACATGGGCATCAACATGGCGGACTTTCACAGGCAGTTTCCCTACCCTGGTAGCAATGTCTTTCCACTCACCAGCAGCCCAAATTGTCTTCCCTCTACGTTGCCAGTTAGCCTTTTTCCACCTCTCCAGCCATCCCCACAGAGCATTGGCTACCATCCATGAATCAGTGTAGAGGTAGAGCCTTGGCCACTTCTCTCTCTCAGCAATGTCTAGGGCCAGTTGAACAGCCTTGAGTTCAGCAAGTTGGCTTGATCCACCTTCTCCTTCGGTAGCTTGTGCAACCTGTCGTGTGGGGCTCCATACGGCTGCTTTCCACTTCTGGTTCATCCCTACGATGCGACAGGAGCCGTCAGTGAAAAGAGCGTAGCGTGTTTCCTCTGGGGGCAGTTGGTTATAGGGAGGAGCCTCTTCAGCCCGTGTCACTGGTTCTTGTTCCTCTTCATCTGTGACACCAAAATTCTCACCTTCAGGCCAATTTGTAATGTCCTCCAAAATCCCAGGGTGATTCAGTTTACCTATACGGGCGCGTTGAGTGATGAGAGCAATCCACTTGCTCCATGTAGCACTGGTGGCATGGTGAGTGGAAGGAACCTTGCCTTTGAACATCCACCCCAGCACTGGTAGTCGGGGTGCCAGGAGGAGTTGTGCTTCAGTGCCTACTACCTCCGAAGCAGCCTGGACTCCTTCCTAGGCAGCCAGGATTTCCTTCTCTGTTGGAGTATAGTTGGCTTCAGCCCCTCTGTAGCCTCGACTCCAAAATCCCAGTGGTCGACCCCGAGTCTCTTCAGGCACCTTCTGCCAAAGGCTCCAGGACAAGCCACGGTTCCCGACTGCAGAGTAGAGCACGTTCTTCATCTCTGGTCCTGTCCTGACCGGGCCAAGGGCTACTGCATGAGCAATCTCCTGCTTGATCTGGACAAAGGACTGTTGCTGCTCAGGGCCTCACTGGAAATTGTTCTTCTTGCGGGTGATCAGGTAAAGAGGGCTCACGATCTGACTGTACTCAGGAATATGCATCCTCCAAAAAACCTATTGCACCCAAGAAAGCTTGTGTCTCTTTCTTATTGGTGGGTGGAGACATTGCTGTGATCTTGTTGATGACATCTGTAGGAATCTGACGCCGTCCATCTTGCCACTTCACTCCCAGGAATTGAATCTCACGAGCTGGTCCCTTTACTTTGCTCTTTTTAATGGCGAAACCAGCTCCCAGGAGGATCTGGATGAGTTCCTTCCCTTTCTCGAACACTTCCGCAGCTGTGTTCCCCCACACAATGATGTCATCAATATACTGCAGATGTTCTGGAGCCTCACCCTTTTCCAGTGCAGCCTGGATCAGTCTATGGCAGATGGTGGGGCTGTGCTTCCAGCCTTGGGGCAGTCGGTTCCAGGTGTACTGAACTTCCCTCCATGTGAAAGCAAACTGAGGCCTGCATTCTGCTGCCAGAGGAATGGAGAAAAATGCATTGGCAATGTCTATAGTGGCGTACCACCTTGCTGCCTTGGACTCAAGCTCATACTGGAGCTCTAATATGTCCGGCACGGCAGCACTCAGTGGTGGAGTCACTTCATTTAATGCATGGTAGTCCACAGTCAATCTCCATTCTCCTTCAGATTTTCGCACAGCCCAAGTGGGGCTGTTGAAGGGTGAGTGGGTCTTGCTGACCACCCATTGGCTCTCCAGCTCTCGGATCCACTTATGGATGGGGGTCACAGCACCTCAAGTGGTCCTATACTGTCGTCGATGCACTCTGGAAGTGGCAATTGGCACTCGTTGCTCTTCTCCCGTCAGGCATCCTACTGCAGATGGATTCTCAGACAACCCAGGCAAGGTGTTCAATTGCTGGATGCCCTCTGTCTCTACAGCAGCTATTCCAAATGCCCATCTGAGTCCTTTTGGGTCTTTGAAGTACCCACTTCGAAGGTAGTCTATGCCCAAAATACATGGGGCCTCTGGGCCAGTCACAATAGGATGCTTCTTCCAGTCATTTCCCGTTAGGCTCACATCAGCTTCCACCAAAGTGAAATCCTGGGATCCCCCTGTCACACCAGCAATAGAAACAGACTCTGTCCCCTCATGTCTTGATGGGATTAATGTGCACTGCACACCAGTATCGACCTAAGCTTTGTACTCTTGTGGTTCCGATGTGCCAGGCCAACGAATCCACACAGACCAGAAAACACGATTTTCCCTGGCCTCTACCTGGCTAGAGGCAGGGCCCCTCTAAGCCTGGTTATCCTTCTTTCCCTGGGCGTATGTTTTGGACGTTCCTTCGAGGGGGTCAGACATGTCATCATCATCATACCTGGCCGTTCAGCTACGGGCAACTGGAGCTGCTTTCCTCCTGGTGGCTTCCTTCATTTCAGGCACCCATCGTGCCAGAACAGCGGTAGGTTTCCTATCCCACCTTCTCATGTTTTCCCCACAATCACGCAGGTAAAACCACAGCTCAGCTCGTGGGTTGCATCTTCTCTCACCATCTGGGAAACATCTGCCTTGGATACCGGAACCTCGGATCTGTACTGCTGAAATTTGGAGAAGGTCTTCTTTAATCTCCTCTCTAAGCTTCTTATGGTTCTCCTCTGTCTTATCCTCTAAGTTCTGCAGACGTGTTTCTACCGCTGCTGTGGGATCTCAGCACCTCAGGACTGAGGTGCCGAGTCACCGAGACCACCCTTGGGGGGCTTGGGAGTCCTGGAATGTTGCCTGAAGTGTCTGGTGGCTGGACTTTGATCCTACACAGGAGACGACACCTGTATGAGGATAGGAGGATTTCACCGGGGTGAATGGTGAAGGAATTAGTTAATTAGAGGGTGAGACACAGGGTTTAGGATTTCTGTAAAGGGGGGTTTAGAGAAGTAAGATGGAGGAATCGGGGCGTGTCCTGTCCTTCTTCTTCTTCTTCTTCTTCTCCATCTTCTGTGGTGATGGTGGCACTTTGGGATTGGTCATTACTAAAAGTGCACCGGGCAATAAGGGGGAAAAGTATTGGGGAAAAATGATAAATATTGTACACGTAACTTTGGGTATAAAGATAGGTGACTGTCCAAAGGGCAGGACAGTGTGCTCATGGCTGGCTGCTGAGCAGACCTCTGTCGGGCCGAAAGAAAATCTTTTAGATAAACAATTAATAAACATAGAGACCGAAAGAAGAACTGAAGCCTCTTCTCGTCCTTTGATATGCGGGCTGCCCCAAGGCCACTCCGGGCCCTTCCAGGCCCTCCAAACAGCCGAAAACCGGACACGCTGCGATTCTGGCATGTGTCGGGCCATGTACAGCATCTGCATATGCTCGGAGCTTCCTTGCCATGTCAAGCACAGTCTCACCCCTCTCATCCCTCTTCATGATGGCTAAGGCAGAAGCATATTCATGTGGCCCGAGTCGTACGAGTTTTCGCCACATCACAGACGTGCATGGTACTAAGTCTGCGTTCCTAGTTGTTACATCATCTGAGAAGATAATCTCTGCCACGGCCATTTCTCTCAGGTGTTGGATCCCTTGCTCTATTGTCTTCCACTGAGTTTGCTGCATATAGAGATCGTCTGCATACAGGTATCTTTCTGCTACACTTCTTAGGACCCATTCCCAGAGGCTGTGAGAGTTAGCCCCCCTCATCATTCCTTGGTCTATGACAGGATCCTGTGACAGGGATCCCAAATGCCTGGCCTCAGTGCCATCCAAAACGGTAGCCTCGCCTGCAGCATCCCAGAGACGGACCAGCCAACTAATTATGGATTCATCAGACCTTCGAGTGTAATCCTTCTGTAGGCCACGAAGGTCCTTCAGGGAAAAGGACTCAATATTGGCATCTGATCTTGCACCTGCTACTTTGACTCCTGATTTTACGTCAGGAGGCACTGAGGTTCCTTCTCCTTCATCATCATCATCATCATCATCCCCTGGTCGATTGGTCTTGGCTGTGCATTTCCCACTTCTAGTGCTGGTAGCAACAGCCATGGGTTTAGCTGCTGGCTTCGAGCCTGGAGTGTTAGCTGCAGCCTGAGTCACCAGGACAGCTGCTGATTTATTTCCCTGCCCCCCTGCCTCTGTCTACTGCCTGACACTCTCTAGCAGTGTGCGATAAGCATATGCCAGGGCCCAGCTCACTGCAATGACCTTCCTCTCCTTAGGCTCATCCTGGTACTTCTCTTTCAGATCTTTGCCCACCTCAGCTGGGTTCTGAATTTGTTCATGGGGAAAATCCCACACTATAGGCTCAGAGAATTCCTTCAGGATTTGGCCCATATCCTCCCATTTCCCACACCACTTAGGATTTTCCACACCGGTGTCTTCTCCTGAGTCAGGGGCCTCATCAGCCCATCTAGAAATCTCAGCCCTCATTCTAGAGAAGCAGCAGACTGTATAGAGGAAGGTTACCAGATTGAATACCAGGAAGATGGTTTCTTTAACATTGAAGGGAAACTGAACATCCTTCACTAGTGATGCAACTGATTCATAGGAGAAGGAGGAAAGCAGAGGCTGAAAAACCTCATTCCCTCCTGCTCCTCCTGCAACAAACTGGATGCATAACCATAGCCATGAACCATTCATTCCTGGAGCAGACCCTAGCATGTTTATAAACTTCTTGCACATTATTGCCACCAAACCCAGCAGGATAGCTATTCTGGTCACAGCCCCTCTGATGTAAAAACTACGTATTAGGGGCAATACTAAAGCTATTTCTGGATAAGAAAATAAACCTAGGGACCAGAAAGGTATTAAAATCTCAAAAAACCCTAGGGACCAGAAATGCATACAAACCTTCACCCCAACAGGCATTATGAATCCAAAAAGCATGGCTATTAGCTGATTTAAACGAACACAGAGTAATAGCAGCCAAAATGCAGTCAAAACAGGGTTTTTCCACTCTCTCTCTCACCTCACGTTTGGGCGCCAAAGATTTGTCCTGGTTTAGGGCAAATTTGTTAAAGAATCTGCAAAGGAGGGCCTCTCCAGAAAGCAAAACCCACACGGCCCCTCCCCCCAACCGGTTTGGGAAAAAATTCCTCGGAGACAGGTGGAAAGAACCTGTTTATTTGACTGGCCCAGCACCCCCCAGCACACAAAATGAACAATACCCAATGACATCGCTTTGAGAAAGATGGCAAAATCAGAAAGTCTCTTTCGGGGGGTGGTTGCTCTGTTCTCAGTCCCTCCGGCTTTGGGCCAGCTGCTGCAGCCGAACCTTTGATGTTCCCAGGTCCCGGTCCAGAGCAGGCTTGAGATGGTCACAGAAACAGGAGAGGAGAAACAGTCCAGGAAACAATGTGGACTGTTTAGATAGAACTAGCTAATAAGCAGAGGCAGAAAGCAGAGCAGAAGCAAGAGCAGAAAAAGAGAGCAAGCAAAAGCAGCCAGCTGAAGCTGGAAGGGAAAAAACAGTCTTATGTACCACTTGTTTCTGCGTCCCTGATAAGAGAAACCCAAACAAAACTTCCACTCTTCAGAGCCAGTCTTAAAGGCACAGAAAAGATGAATGAGGATACAAGAATCATAACGTCACCCCAGGACACCAATAAACCTATTTCGCCCCCAGCGAGTGTCCAGCTCCTTCCTTCTCGTGGTTTAGCAGCGATCCAGTCCGCAACCAGCACAGCCTGAGGCCTCACGACGCCGAGGAGTGCTGGCAGACTATGCAGCTGGGTGTCGGCCTTAACCTCAGCTAGCCGGACTCTGACCTTCTCTACCCTTGAAGGCCAAATAAACCTCGCTGCACCCTTGGCCTGGTCAGGACAGGACCAGAGGTAAAGAACATGCTCTAGTCTGCAGCCAGGAACTGTGGCTTGTCCTGGAGCCTTTGGCAGAAGGTGCCTGAGGAGACTTGGTGTCGACCACTGGGATTTTGGAATCGAAGCTACAGAGGGTCTGAAGCCAACTATACTCCAACAGAGAAAGAAATCCTGGCTGCCTATGAAGGAGTCCAGGCTGCTTCGGAGGTAATAGTCACTGAAGCACAACTCCTCCTGGCACCCCGACTACCCGTGCTGGGGTGGATGTTCAAAGGCAAGGTTCCTTCCACTCACCATGCCACCAGTGCTACATGGAGCAAGTGGATTGCTCTCATCACTCAGCGCGCCCGTATAGGTAAACTGAATCACCCTGGGATTTTGGAGGTCATTACAAATTGGCCTGAAGGTGAGAATTTTGGTGTCACAGATGAAGAGGAACAAGAACCAGTGACACGGGCTGAAGAGGCTCCTCCCTATAACCAACTGCCCCCAGAGGAAACACGCTACTCTCTTTTCACTGACGGCTCCTGTCGCATCGTAGGGATGAACCAGAAGTGGAAAGCAGCCGTATGGAGCCCCACATGACAGGTTGCACAAGCTACCGAAGGAGAAGGTGGATCAAGCCAACTTGCTGAACTCAAGGCTGTTCAACTGGCCCTAGACATTGCTGAGAGAGAGAAGTGGCCAAGGCTCTACCTCTACACTGATTCATGGATGGTAGCCAATGCTCTGTGGGGATGGCTGGAGAGGTGGAAAAAGGCTAACTGGCACCGTAGAGGGAAGCCAATTTGGGCTGCTGGTGAGTGGAAAGACATTGCTACCAGGGTAGGGAGGCTACCTGTGAAAGTCCGCCATGTAGATGCCCATGTACCCAAGAGTAGGGCCACCGAGGAGCACCAAAACAATGAGCAGGTAGACCAAGCTGCAAAGATAGGGGTGTCCAAAATAGACCTAGATTGGGAACATAAGGGAGAGTTATTCCTAGCTAGATGGGCCCATGATGCCTCAGGCCACCAGGGCAGAGATGCCACCTACAAGTGGGCACGAGACCGAGGGGTTGATCTAACCATGGACAGCATTTCTCAGGTTATCCATGACTGTGAGACATGTGCTGCCATCAAGCAAGCCAAGCGAGTGAAGCCCCTGTGGTATGGTGGGCGGTGGTCCAAGTACAAGTATGGGGAGGCCTGGCAGATTGACTACATCACACTGCCCCAGGCACGCCAGGGCAAACGCTACGTGCTGACCATGGTGGAGGCCACCACTGGATGGTTGGAAACCTACCCTGTGTCTCATGCTACAGCCCGGAACACCATCCTGGGCCTTGAAAAGCTAGTTCTGTGGAGACATGGCACCCCTGAGAGGATCGAGTCAGACAACGGGACTCATTTTAAGAACAGCCTTATCAACACCTGGGCTAGGGAACATGGCATTGAGTGGGTGTACTATATCCCCTACCATGCACCGGCTGCAGGAAAAGTGGAGAGGTACAATGGACTACTAAAAACCCAGTTGAAAGCTTGGGGTGGGGGATCTTTCAAAATATGGGAGCAGCATTTAGCAAAGGCCACCTGGTTAGTTAACACCCGAGGTTCCACCAACCGAGCAGGTCCTGCCCAGTCTGAGTCCCTGAATGTAATAGAAGGAGACAAAGTCCCAGTGGTACATATCAGAGGTTTGTTAGGGAAGACTGTGTGGATCAATTCTGCCTCGAGTACAGACAAGCCCATTCGTGCGGTTGTCTTTGCTCAGGGACCAGGTTGCACGTGGTGGATAATGCAAAGAGATGGAACAACACGATGTGTACCTCAGGGAGATCTGATTGTGGGGTAAGAATGATGTGCAATATCACTGTTCATTGGATGTTACTGCCATTGTCTGTACATTAAACCATACAGACATGAGATAGGAGGAAATGTGTAAGTGTTGAAGGTCCGGGCAAGTGGAAGATGGAGAAGGAAATGTGTAAGTGTCGAAGGTCGGAGCAAGTGATAGATGAATCTTTAAGTGACTAAAGTGAAAAGGCTGAATCCTGCAGGTTTTGTTTTCTGGAGGGGCCCTCCTTTGCAGATTCTTTAACAAATTTGCCCTAAACCAGGACACTTTGCTTATTAAGAATCATTCTAATTTTTTTATTTGTGATTTTGTTAAGATTGTTGGGTGTGACTTTTCATATTTGGCATCAGTTATAACTCACCAGTGGATAAAGTCTAATTACAGAATGCATCACAAATTACTACCTACACCTATGGTGATGAACCTTATGCTGGTGAATCAATAAACACCAAGACCTGATTAAAATTCTGACAGAAATTCAGGAAAATTGAGAGAAATCTCTAACTACTGTCCATCATGATACAAAAGAAATAAGCAGAGTTTTGCAAAGAGTAAAATAAGATGCAAGTCATCACTGGTGGGATGTACATTTTGAATGGTCCCACACTGCAACTGGCATTTTAAATAGATTATGCCACCCCATTATTGTTTTATTGATATTAGTTAGTACACCCCTAGTATTGTCTATTGTAATACTTGTTTGGAACCGGAGAATGTTGCAACAAGTGGCGATATTAACTTCTTTGTCAAAAGCACATGTTAAGGCATTGAGAGATATATATCGTAGGAATTGGGAAGAAGAATCTTTGTATTAAGTAAAAGAATTTACTAATTCTTTAGATAAGGGTGGAATGTTGCAAGGGAGTTAGGGGTTAAAGGGTGATTGATTAAGGGTAGCTGACTAGACGATGTATATTGCTTAACATTTACTGTGCTTACAAAAGCAGAATGAGAGAATGCAAGGCTATCATGATAAGGAAGACTGTTTGGACCGCTAAACTGACCAAAACCAGTCTTGTGGTTTGAATTGCGACCAAGAGACCAGGGAGCATGGGCAAGGAGATGAGGTGAAAAGTTCACCCATGAGGAAGATGTTGGAAGGCTTGTTTACTTCCTCCCATATGACCACCATTTGACCACCAGATAGTGGTGCGCAAGTGCAGAAGGACTTGGAACTAATTATAATTTGAAACAAAGATAGGCGGGGTTAGGAAATAAATATGTATTAGGTGTATTGTGTAATTCTATGCATATGTAAGACTTTAGAGAATAAATAGGAGAATAGGTGCTGCTGACAACGTGCATGTCTTTGAGGAGCTATCCCAAATGCGTCTAAGTGCTGAATAAATACATACCTACTTTACAACTTTTACTAATTGTGGAGTTTTTCGACGTATCACTGAGGCTGCATGGCACTGCCCTGGTTGCATGGTGTCTCAGGGCACCAGGATGGCCTCTAGCAGCATGGCTTGGTGGCCACCCAAGGACGGGGTCCAGTGGCCCCCTCCAGGAGGGGTCCTGGCCCACTGGTAAGGGGCCTTGGCAGGCCCCACTGGGGGGGGGGGGGGGGGGGAGGGGGCCTTGACAGGCCCCCTACTCCTCGGTAGAGAGCAGGGAGCAAGAGATCTTTTTTTAAATTCTTAAATATGTTATCATAGAGGCTTTTCCAGCTTTTCTAATTGTCTTAGCACTATGCCAATTCTCATAGCCAGCCAGCGACTGGTCCTGCCATGCATGGAGGAAGATGCTAGCAACTCCTCACAGAGAATCACTTCTGTGGCTGATTTTTTCCCTCTTCACCAAATATCAGTTATTGCAAAACCAGCACACTTAGCTAGCTTGGTTTTTTGTTAGCTTAGGCAAGAAGGGTTTTTTTCCCCTTTCCCTTGTCTTGAAGACTGTAGCAACAATCCTTCAGCAGTCTTTTTTCCTGAACTGTTCAAGTTGGTTTTGATCTGAAATCAGACAGTCAATAGAAGAAGCATCACCCATGGACCAGCTGGAAGCTGAGGAGCTGCTCTGTCCCAGCCCCAGACCTCAGAAAAGCAGACGCAGCAAAAGAAAGGACCCTAAACCCACCAGCTTCATCTGCTGTGGGGAGGAGACCAACATCAGAGATTCACCAGGTTCCCATATGGTTTTTTCCCTGAGCTGCTGCATGAACCTTTTGGTTTTTTCCTTCCCTGAGACAAAAGTTGGTGCCATTTTGATCCTCCTCACCACGTGGTGGGCCATTGTTTTTTACTTTCCCTGGCATATTGGTTTTTTTTTTTGTTCTGATGTGAGTGTGTGCATTTGGGGCGGGGAGAGTAAGGTTCTGACAACTCAATATCTAGAATTTGTTCTTTTTTTTTCCCGTGCCATGTGGACACTTGATTTGTGAATAAACAGTTGGTTTTTTCCACTTTTATCCACTAGTATTCATCTTCTGAATGGCAGAAAGGGATTGTTGGAACCCCTTTTTTGTTAGAGGAAATGCTCACTCCAGAGTGTACTTCTCCTAAACTTGTCTCTAAACTGAGACACTTGCACTCCTGCCGTGATTTCACCTGGACTGTAAAAAAGGAAAGAGAAAAAAGAGATAAAAGTTGAAGGGTATCCTAAAAATGAGTGAAGGCAGCAAGGACGCTGTGGAGGTCTGGACCCAATTCAGACGTCTGATTCGAGGTAAGTGATTGGGAAAAATAATGCAAAATAATTTTTCAAACAAGGAAAAGACTGTTTTGTTGACATGGAAAACTTTACTGAAAATAAAAAATGTTCAAGCTTCTGTTTATGCTCTTCGTAGTTTACTGATATGGTGTAAATCACAGGACTTTGAAGCTGATGCCGACACTGCCTTCAGTGTCCGGGCATGGGAAAAGGTTGGGAAGAGACCATGGGAAGTGATATCTAAGGGGGATAAGACAGTTGTCAATTTGGCTGCTACCTGGAGACTGTTGTATGAGGCATTGAAGGAATGGAAAGCAGAACAAGATAGACGAGAGGAATTGGAGGAGCAGGAATTAGAGCAAGAAACTGAAGTAGAGGAACAGGAGAAAGATGAGGCTGAGCCTGTTGATGAATCTCACCCTGAGGAGGCTGCTGCAGCTACTGTGGAGGTTCCCCCAGGGTTTGCTATCGTGAGAATCAAACAGCAGGCTAAGACTGTTTCTCGGTATTTATCTCCAAAAGCAAAAGACTATGCTAAACCTGTGCATACTTCTCCTGCTCAGCAGTTAGTTGAACTGAGTACTAAACCAAAGTATCTTACACCTGCACAGCAGTTAGCAAAAATGAAGTTACAGAAGAAGCGAAGTGAAAAACAGACAGGCTGGGTCATTGGCCCTTCTGTCTCTCCCTGGGCCGTGTGCTCCCCCCTCTCCCTCCCCTCAGTCATCTGCTCCTCCTCCTCCCCCTCTCCCTCCCCTCAGTCGGCTGCTCCTCCTCCCCCCCCCCCTTGAGCAGTCCGCCCCTCCTCTGCCCTCCGTCGAGTTTTCTGCCTCCTCTCCATATTCCCTTGAACCATCCATCCTTTCTCTGGCCCCCTTCGAGTCGTCTGCCTCAGCTCCACCCCCTGTTGAGACGTCTGCCCCCCCCCCCCCCCCGAACTGGTTGAACAAATGCAATCTTTAACATTGTGTCCTTCTTTGTCTAGTGATAGTTCTGATGATTAACTGCCAGTTATAAGTGCATCTAAAAAGATGCAGGAATCTGTTTCTGTTAGACCTCATAGCAGATCTAGGCCTGCTGTTTCTTGGACTCTGCCTCCCTGCCCGGTGACTGTGACTCCTCGACACCCTTTGCAATTTTGGGAGTATGTGAGAATGAAAGCAGCTGAGGTGGGAGATTGGAATTTGTTAGAGAAAATAGGTCCACCTAAAAGGATGAAGATGGCTGCTGCTGCTTCTGGTGGGGCTGTGGCTTTTCCTGTTTTCGAAGCTGCTCATAATTCGGGACAAGATAGCCATCAGGTTTCTGCATGGACCTTCAGTCAAAAGTAGATCAGTATGGTGTTAACTCTTCACAGGTGATGCAAGTGATTCGTGTTCTTGGTGCTGATGTGTATGCTCTTTATGATATTGTTCACCTTGCTACGATTCTGTTTCAGTCAGTGCAGTATGGTGTGTTTCAAGCTACTTGGAAACAAATGGTTGAAAGAGTATCATTGGACAATATGCAGTTACCTCAGCACGATCCACGTCATGCTGTGGGAGTTGATGCCTTGCTGGGCAATGGACCATTCTCTAACACAGATTTGCAGGCAAGATTGGACCCCCTGGTTCTGGCACAGGCCCAGTAGCAGGGTATGAGTGCCTTGAAAAAATGGAGGTGGCAGCTCCTAAACCAAGGTATATTACCATCCAGCAAGGGGTGAATGAATCTTTTCTGCAGTTTGTGGAGAGGGATGCTGCAGCCCTTGAGAAGCACGTAGAAGATGATAAGTTGAGGCAAATTTTATGCAGACAACTAGCATGGGAAAATGAGAACGATGATTACAGGCAAATTATTGATTCTTTACTGGGAGATCCCTCGTTGTCTGATCTTGCAGTTCCTCGCTCAAAGGTTGGTTTGGTTGAGCATAAAATGGCTGCTTTGGCAACAATCTTGAAGTCCTCACCCAGATGTTCTGCTTGTGAAGAATCAGGCCATGTGAAGACACAATGCCGTCAAACTGCTGGACGATGTGTACACTCTAGGGTAATTTGGACTAGTAAAGTGCCTAGTTATCGTTGTGGTACCTTTGGCCATATTGCTAAATTTTGAAAGGTAAGATCTTTTTCTGGTGGTTGACAAGTGCAGGGAAACTGGAAGAGGAATACAAAGAGGCATGTGGAGACACAAATACCCCGATGACAACCACGAGCCCTGCCAGCACTGCAAAGCTCTCCGTTTGTGAATGATACACAGGGGCCATGAGAGGCTCCGCAGGGATTGGTATACCGACAGCTGACACAGTGACTATTTTGACAAGAGGTACATGCAAAGTGCCTCTTGATGCCTATAGTCCTATAGGCCGAGGTTTGAGTGCTTTTTTAATAGGAAGATCTAGTAGCACTATTCAAGGTATTAATGTGCATTTGGGTCTTTTTGATTCTGATTATGTGGGACAAATTCAGGCTATGGTGTCTGTTAGTGAACCTCCTGTTGTTATTCAAAAAGGTACTTGTATTGCTCAACTTGTTCCTTTTATGAGTTCTGTTCCAACTGTAGTGGACCAGAGTCGTGGCACTGGAGGTTTTGGATCTACAGGACCACCTCAGTTTTTTTGGACTCAAAAGGTGACCGATGAGCGTCCGGAAATACAATGTTTGGTCACGGCTAAGGGATGTCATCCAGAAACTACAACAATATCAGGTTTACTTGACATGGGAGCAGATGCAACTATAATTTCACAGTTTGTTTGGCCTCCAGCATGGCCCCTCACTCAATCAAGCTTTGCAGTTGTTGGGTTAGGTGGGTCAACTGTTGTTGCTTTATCTGCTATTGCGATCACTGTAACACATCAAGAAGGCCAACAAGCTAACATCAAACCTTATGTTCCAAATGCTCAATCTGACTTATGGGGATGTGATTGCTTAACCCAATGGGGTGTTAAAATTACCATGGATTTTTAGTGGGGGCCACTGGGATGCAGGGCCTTACATGCCCAGTTGTATCTTTGACATGGCTGACAGATAAGCCTGTCTGGATTGAGCAGTGGCCCCTGTCTACTGAAAAGCTTCTTGCCCTGCAAGACTTAGTGACAGAACAATTACAAGCTGGACATATTTAAAAATCATTTAGCCCATGGAATACACCAGTGTTTGTAATAAAAAAGAAATCAGGTAAATGGAGACTTTTGCACTATTTGCGGCAGATAAATGCTGTGATGACAACAATGGGTGCTTTACAATCAGTTCTTCTAACACCCACAATGATTCCACAAGGATGGGAAATAATTATCATTGATTTGAAAGATTGCTTTTTTTCAATTCCATTGGCTGATCAGGATATGGAAAAATTTGCATTTACTGTGCCTTCTTTAAATCACGAGGAACAAGCCAAAGATATCAGTGGACCATTTTGCCTCAAAGAATGAGAAATTCTCCAAGTATTTTTCAATGGTTTGTGGCACAGGCTTTATCTAAGGTCTGACAGCAATTTAGCAATTGTTACTGCTATCATTATATGGATGATATCTTGTTGGCATCTGAAAATAAACAACAATTGTTGGCTCTGGAACAATGTGCTGTGAAAACTTTAAAAGTCTTTGGTTTGGTTATTGCCCCAGAGAAAGTTCAAAGACAGATGCCTTGGAAATATTTGGGGCTGATAATCACCAATACACAAATTGTGCCTCAACCTGTAAAACTGGACATTGAAATTAAAACTGCTGCTGACGTAAAGAAATTGGTTGGTGCAATAGGTTGGCTTAGGCCGTACTTGGGGATAACTAATCATCAACTGCAACCTTTGTTTGACTTATTGTCAGGGATTACTTCCTCTACCAATGAGAGACATTTGACAGCATAAAAGGCTGTAGAAGAAGTTGAATTGGCCTTGACATGCAAATTTGTTGCCAGGATAGATGTTTCTGTTAATGTGCAATTATTTATTTTGAGAGATGAGGAAATACCATGTGGATTGTTGTGTCAGTGGAACAATAAATGGGAAGATAAATTGCATATTTTGGAGTGGATATTTTTATCTATCAGATCCCAAAAAACAAGTCCAGGTCTGTATGAGCATTTTGCAGACATCATTATCAAAGGTCACAGACCCTGCCATGAAATCTTAGGCCATGATCCTGTAACTATTGTCATACTTATACAACAATGGTATTTTGAGTGGTGTTTCAAAACAATCATGAGCTGCAATATGCTTTATCTTCCTTTACGGGTCAAAGAGCACATAATTTACCTTCTCATCCTATTTTGAATTTCACTAGGGAGATTGCCTTTCAGGGGAAACAACTTTGTTCTTCTGTGCCAGTGGAAGGTGTGACGGTTTTTACAGATGGTTTAGGAAGAACTGGAAAAGCTGCTGTAGCCTGGAAGAAAGATGACCACTGGGAATACAAAGTAATGGTTCAACAGGAGTCTCCTCAGTTCATTGAACTTTGTGCTGTACTCTTGTCCTTTACCATATTTCCTAGTTCTGTAAATATAGTTATTGATTCTGTTGATGTTGCTAATTTAGTGAAGCAGTTGGATCAAGATGTGTTGTATAATGTAAAGGAGAAACCATTATTTGTTCAGTTGTTGAAATTGTGGACGGTTATTTGTAATCGAAAGTATTCTTATTTTATTATGCATATTGGTAGCCATACATTGCTACCTGCATCCTTTGTTGAAGATAATGCCTATGTAGATTCCCTCGTGGCTGCCTCAGCAGTAAAAACGGTGCCTAATGTGTTACAGAAAGCTGTTCTATCTCACCATTTTTTTTGGTCAGGGTTCTCCGGCACTGCAGCAGCAATTTAAATTATCACATAGTGAAGCAAAGTCAATTACTTCTTCTTGCCCTGATTGTCATATGTCTCATGTTTCACAAAATTACGGTACTTATGCTAGAGGCTTACTCCCTTTGCAAGAATGGCAAACAGATTTTACAAAAATGCCCGAATTTGGCCGTCTTAAAGTATGTTCATTTCAACATTGACACCTTTTGTCATGCCATGGTTGCCTCAGCATTGGCAGGTGAAACAGCTTGAGATGTTATTCGTCATTTTTGCCATGCCTTTTCCATCTTAGGTGTTCCATCACATGTAAAGACAGATAACGGCCCAGCGTGTTTCAAAGAAATTGCAAGTGTTTTTTTGTGCCTGGGATGTTGGTCATTCTACTGGTATCCCTCATGCTTCAACCAGCCAAGCAAATATTGAATGTGCTCATGGTGTGTTGAAGCGCCAGGTACAAAAACAAAAAGGGAGAATGCAGAGGGAGTCGCCTCAAGTGAGATTAGACAAAGCCGTCATCTAAGTCTTAAACTTTCTGCGTCCTTTACCTGATTTGCAAGTGTCTCCTATATTCTATAATTTTTTGTCTTTCTATTCAAAACAGCCAAACTTTCAGAAAGGTATTAAGGTATGGGTAAAAGATTTCAATACGGAAAGGTGGACTGCCCCAATGGAATTAGTAACATGGGGAAGAGGATATGCATGTGTTTTAACAGAAAATGGACCTCATTGGGTCTCTGCCCGTTGTGTGAAAACTTTTTTGGAGCACACAGGAAAGGACAGGATGGGTGGTTCTGCAGCTGATGCAAAATGAGTAGGTAATTGCATTGGTTATTAGGGGGATGGAAGCATGGACCAACAAGTAATGTGTGGTAAAGGTGGTAATTCAAGACAGAGTAAAGGGAGTTATAGGCTTACGCTAAAAATACAAAATTTGAGTGAGTGTATGTTACTTTTGCTTCTTTTCCTTGAATTCTCTTATAGAGAGGTTGGTAGTACTGAGAAATGTGTCTTGTACCATTTCCTTTTGCAGGGCACCGACGATCCCAAAAAAAGGGGAATTTGATGCACCTAAGGGAGCAGTGTTGCCTTTGCATAGGGGTTGAATCAGTAGCTAAAGTCCACACTTTGAGCAACTAGGTTGGTTGCCCAGTATGATAGCAGCAACCAGTTGTAAATTTAAGTGGATACTACTTGGTTCTATGTGATGACTAGGCAGATGACTTGGTCTCTGATTCTGTGTGGGAGAAAGTTATTTGATTAGAGGTCAAGGTGTCATTCTGCTACAAATGTGTCATCTGGAAATTGCGAGGTCTGTAACAGTATTTGAAGATCTCTTTTTTATGTGCCTTGCTTGTATATGAATATTAAGTTTGTGAGGGTGTGTGTTGTGGATTTCGTAGAAGTTGGTTATCTGTAAGTGAATGAAGAATGGATCCTCTGTCTGCTTGAATTTTTGCAAGGGCCCTGCAGAAGTCCTTAGAAGTTGTATTCGCAGGTCAAATACAAAAAGGGGGAATTGTAAGAAAGGCATTTTGTGCTGTTCTTGTGAACCAGCGAAGGCTTCCTTAAGATAAGGAAAGCCTTGTATCTCTCCCAAGGAAGACACCAAGGCTGTCACCATGGAGACGTGATGAAGGAGAGAAAGTTAAAAGATACGGACTCTAGCTGGCTCACAGAATGATGTGGCTCCTTGTTCACCTATTAAGAACTTTGTTTCTTTCTTATGACCAATGGGCAGTTTATGTGTCTGTTAAGTAAATGTAAATATCTTGATAAACTATAAAGGCAACAGGTTCCTATGATAAATCGCTCTCTTGCACACTTCTGATGGAGTCTTAGTGCTTTGCTCTGTCACACTCTTTAGCAACACAACATTGTTCTTTTCTTTTTTACAATTTTTAACTGTTATTAGGATGGCTGATTAGCCATGCTGCATTATTGCAAACATTGACTTGTAAGTATAAAAATGTAAATAATACCATAATTAACATTTTGGCTTTAGTGGATTCATTATTGTGCAGTCTAGTATTGTTTCTTTGTGTCTGGAGTTGGCTTTATTTTCTTATAAGTGTCCAAGAGTCTTTGTTAGTACTTTTCATAGTCATGTCAGTAGTGAACAGTCCTTCCCACTGCTGCTTGAACAGCTCCTTGTCTCATGTCTGGACATACATGTAGTCCTTGGCGTAGTGAGAGTATAGAAATGTGCCCCCTGTTGACGGAGTGACAAAACTATCCTTTGTCCCCTTAAAAAGGAAAGAAGCACAGAAGTTTCTCTCCTTGATTTGGTGAAAAGGCATCTCATAGGACCTGGGGGACTTCACCTCAAACTTAAGGATAGCTAATTGGACAGGAGCCAAAAACTCCTGCCTGGGCAATTTACTAGAAAAAGATGAGAACAAAGAAACTAATCGCTTTTGTGAGGTGTTTTACCAGGGACAGGAGGGCCTCTTGCACCTGAATCAGATTTTTTCTATAAAGAATTTGTTATTTTGCCTTTTATTAAAACCTTTTTGTTTCCAACACTGTCACAGAAACCATCCTGCTGATTTTATGCCTTCCAAGGTAGCTGAGCTATCTTGGGTATGAAATAGATCTCCAAGAGCTTATGAGACCCAGCTCGAGGAGACTCCTGTTTCATGAGGATCTACTTAAACATCCAAGGTTATTAGAGAAACTAAAACAACAGAACTTAGACATGTTTTTTTTCCACTGAGAGTTATGGCAGCAGTTCCATCTCTGGCCTCTAGTTGAAAACACAGGGCTATACTCACTGCTGCCACACGGGGGCAGTGTAGGGGTGGGTTGCAAGGCCTAATTGAGAAACTTTTGTTTTGTTCAGAGCAAAACTAAACTTGTACAGAGACAAGAGAAGCTTAAAATCTAGGGAATACCCATCAGGAGCTAATCCCGTGTTACTGGCCATGGGAATCAATAGCCATCCAGGCTTTTGGACCTCAAATGCCCATTAAAGTCTGATTGCCTGAGAGTGAAATAGTTCATGCCACAAATGTTTATATAAAGTTCTGCTCATTATACCAAAAACTGTATAAAGAAACTACAACCAAAGAAGCCTCCCTGAAGATGCCTGACTGATGCTTTGGACTGTAAGTCAAAATAATGAATTACATAAAGGAAAAACTCATTCTTCAATCACCTGAAACAGACAGGTAAACAAGGAAAAGAATGTGAGCCAAACCCAGCAGCCATGCTAAGAATCATCTCCGGCTTGCTTCGGGATGGGGGAGGCCATAGCCCACAGACTCATTTGCTGGGAGCAGGTTTTCACAGATTTTCCCTACCAACCAAGGTGGGGAGGAGGAAGTTTTGGTGTATGGTAGCCTCTGTTCAGGGCAATGAACGCATCCTCCCTTATGCAAACTGTCTATGGAACCCCCAACCCCAGGAAGGCTACATCCACGGGACGTTCACGTGAGGGGCAACAGAGGGGGGGCCTTAATCCATCAAAGGCTCCCCGAAGTGCTGCCCCAGAGTCATTCCTGAGGCCTTGCACATCAGGACTGCACATGATGCAACAAATTTGGAGTCTGTTGTAAAAACCAATGGCAAACTCCTCCCCGCCAGGGAAGTGCCATGGTTTTCCTACTTAGCCTGACTGTATATTAACCCATTGGATTCTATGCTTTGGGGGGCGACCTTCACCATCAAGAGGACCAGCTGGAAAGGATCAACGGAACATCGTTGGGATCCAGGGAGTGATGATATTTTCCTTGTTCTCTCTCTGTCACCCTCTTTCTGTGCCCCTCAAACCTATCTTCTCTTTCTCTTCTTTTGTGTCTTTATCTCTCTCTCTCATATTTACTATTAAACAAAATCCATACTATGGTCACTGGCATATGGTCTTGTTTGCACCTTAATTCAGGCAGAGGCATTTCTAATAACCTTTAATAAACAGATCATAACATAGGTACAATCCCACTTTGGGGTAGCTTTACCATAACTGGTTGGCCCACCTTTAAGTTATCTTGAAAATCTTCAATTTTATAATTTGGTGTCGCAGTTGAGACGGACACGACATGACACTCCGAGGTTCATGGGGCAATAGCAAACTTTATTATTCAGCACTTGCTTTTATATGGTTGACCCCAACTGGCTAGAATCTTTGTGCCACCCAGTCCACTGACCAATAGCTGCCTGTGTACATGCTTGTCAGGGATTGGCTGGCATCCATTCTCTGCAGTCAAGTCCCTCTGCATCTCAGTGCCCTCTCCCCCAAAGATGTTTTTTTTCTATCACAAGTATAGACTGATCAAGTTAAAGTTGGGGCTCCTTGTGACTCTGAGGCCTCCAGGCCAGTTGTTAGCCATCACAATTTGGAGCTGTTTTAAGAGACATAGGGCTCAGGAGAGCTCATGAAACAGGACTACCCATTGGTCCATGGCTGTTAGTTATCTGATATAACACGGAGGGTAACCTTTTATCCCATCCAGATTGATGTAGCCTAAGGTAGCACTTTAGCAAAATATTGGCATGCTCCACAATCCCCTTTGCTTGGGAATAATAAGGTATGTGGAAAACCTATTTAACACCTTCCCTTTTGGCCCAATTTTGTACCATCACACTAATGAAATGTGATCCATTGTCATGTATAGAGTCTGGGACAGGGACACTGGAAAACTAGTTACTGAGTCCAGAAATAGTAGCTTTTGCATCAGCATGCCTGCTTTTAGTGGCAACTAACAGTCCAGATATCACTTCCACACCTATTAGTATGTACTTGTGTTATATATAGATATTATAATATTGTTTTTTTGCAAATATGAAAATGGATTTTATATGTGTGATGTTAAAGTAACTTTGTTATAAAGACATAGTTTTTATTTCTGTTGTTAATTAAGCTTAGACATAGCAGTGAAATAGCTATGCTTGTGTTAAAATGCCTGCTGGGATGGGATAACATCCAGTGAACATAGGATGAGGACACCTGCTACAGATATACCAACTATCAGCACTCACCGTCTGAAGGCAGTGTGGACCAAGGCCCAAACTGGAAGTGATAAAGAGAAGGAGCCAAAATCACAGCAAAGAAACACGCATGCTCTAAAAAGGCTGACCCAAGGAGGGGCCATGCAAAATAGTCCCTGGAATATGTAAACTAGTTTATGGATATGCATAAGGGTCTATGAATATGCTAAGGGATGATGTAATGGAAAAGGTATTTAAGGGGTATGCCCAAAGGTGATGGTGTGCTCTTGGCCGAGTGCCAAGATGCACCCAGCCATAATAACCTTTGCTCTATGGTCCTTGTCTCCTATTGTCCTTTATTAAACTTTTTTAATTTTCACAGGAGAGTGAATGTGTTTTTCACACTTGTAACCATTAGATGTTCTTAGAGGTCCAATATAATCTATTTGCCAAGGTGACCAGAGTGCTTTGTTACTTTTGATATGTAAAGGCAGTGTCAAGTCTGGATGGCTTTGTTCAAGTCTCTGCTGACACTGGGGACAGTGTGTGAGAATGCCTTTGCACATCTTCCTGGTCAGTGGCCAGCCTTTGGTTTGTGCTGAAAAAAATAGAGCTTCCTGTCCAGTATGTCCTAATGTACAATGTAACAATTCACCCAATTGTTATAGATGGATGAGATTATTGTCTTTCACAATTAAGGGATGAATATTGTGTGAATATTAAGAAAAGCTTTAGTGATGCATAGTTATGTTATTGCAGTTTAGATGTCTTCTGTTCTCCCCATAGTTCCCTTCCACCCCCCCACCCCCCCCACCCCCCCCCGGTATTGTTGCCATCAGACAGCCTGGGTTGTCTAGGACAGGTAGAAACAAGGTGTGCACATGTGCCCCTTCCATGGGACAGTTGGGAATGGAAAAGTTTGTTGCTCAGGGGGCACAGCCTGACAACACCTGACCTTCCAATCAAGTTACAAGAAAGCAGTCTCCACCAATAAACGGCAAAGAAGATTTGACTGACAAACTTTGGGAGGGGCCAGGGTTGGCTGATGCAACCCCCAGGAGTATAAAAGGCTGGGCATCCATCTTGAAGACGAATGGGCTACGTGGTGGGCAGCCACAAGGGCAGTTCCCAGCGATGCAATTTTTCCTTATTTAGTCCTTTTGTCGAATTTTTGTTAAGGTTTAATAAACCTTGTGAAAATTTTGAAGTGAGCAGTTGTCTCTCACATAATCGATACCAGTGTTGTGGATCTAACTGATAAATTTCTATTTTTCTGATTTTTTTCCAGTTGATCCACCTTGTTTTTCCAATAAGTTTGTAAAGCTTCATCATTTGCATGATCATTAACCCATTCCATATGGATTTGTATGGACTGAGCCTGTAAAAACAACTGAAATAAACAGGGCTGAAATAAACAGGGCCAGATGACTTCTTCTCCTTTTTAATGCCTTTATTAAAAGTGATCAGCTCAGGATTGGGCGGCTCGGCAGGGCTGCAGTCCCCGTCGTGTCTCCCAGGGCGACTCAGAGGAGGAGGATATGCGCGACTCTGTCCACTAGGGGCAGAGCTGGGGGATCCGGTCCTCGTGGGAACCTTTTAGGGCGTGGTGTCCCCCCGTCAGATGTTGTTTTGGTCTGAGTCTCGCTTCCTCCCAGACCTGGCCCAGGGGCTCTCGAAGACAGGGTGAGGAACAACGAAGGTTTCCAGCGTCTCTGCAGGCTCAGCACTCGGCTCCTCACGTCCAGACATCACTCCAGTCTCTCAACTCTTAGGTGGCTCGTTGTTTTTGGGGTTTTCTCTGTGCGTTTGGAGTCGGGGTCCCAAAAAGCATGCTGGTCCTGGAGTCACTTTGCATAACCCCCCCACCCTCTCAGGTGTCTTCACTATTCTGGGAAAAGTACACCTTAGCCTCGGGGAAGGGCCATTACCTCGCCCTAGCCAGGGCTTTTACTAATACAAAAAAAACCATTAACTATGACGACCCGTGATTACCATGACAAAACACCCAGAACCTTGGCAGGGACAGTGATCTGGCTGCCTTTTTGTAACTTTTTCTCACAAAAAAAATAGTAACCGAATTTTTGTTCATAACAAGGGCCAGGAGACTTCTTTTCCTTTTTAATGCCTTTATTAAAAGTGATCAGCTCAGGATTGGGCAGCTCGGCAGGGCTGCAGTTCCCCGTCATGTCTCCCAGGGCGACTCAGAGGAGGAGGATATGCACAGCTTTGTCCACTTGGGGCAGAGCTGGGGATCAAGTCCTCGTGGGAGCCTTTTAGGGCATGATGATCCCGTCGTTGTTACTTTCCCAGCGCGGTCCCCCTCAGTCTCGGCGCTGGGGACGACTCCTGTGGTCAGGGCGAGAGGGACTCTGCATCTCTGCAGGCTCAGCACTCGGCTCCTCACGTCCAAACATCATTCCAGTCTCTCACTCTTATTTGGCTCCTTGTTTTTGGCGTTTTCTCTGTGCGTTTGGAGTAGGGGGTCCCTAAAAGCATGCTGGTCCTGGAGTCACTTTGCATAACCCCCCCCACCCTCTCAGGTGTCTTTACTATTCTGGGAAAAGTACACCTTAGCCTCGGGCAAGGCTCTGCTAATACAAAAGAAGCGATCAGCTACAACGACCTGTGATTACAATAACAAAACACGCAGAACTTTGGCAGGGGCAGTGATCTGGCTGCCTTTTTGTAACTTTTTCTCACAAAAAAAATTAACAGAATTTTTGTTCATAACAACAACCATTTCAAATCTTCTGCCAAACCTCTCTTCCATTCACTTCCCAGTTTAGCACTTCACACTGACACAACCACTATGTTAACATACACCATATGTTGGGAATTAGGCTTTTCTTCCTTTTGTCCCTTTTTAATTATAGATTTTTTTTCCCCCATAAGTTGCTAGGAAACATTAACTGGGCACTTAAGAAAAAGAAGTGATCGAGCTCAGGGGAGAAGGGCATCTGGTTGCACTTCTCTTATCTGAAGGTTTCTCTCCGAGGAGAAGAGATACTGTGAGAATTGGGCAGGTAGAAGGTGGGACTGAGGTAGCTCCTAGCTCTCTCTCTTCTGGCTTCAGAGGAGGACAGCCAGAGCTGCTGCTGCTTGGGGAAGGGAATTCCCTGCCACTGCCATAACCCATCCCAGAGCTGCTTCTTCTGTGGAGTGAGCCTCTGCTCGCTAGAGCAGCCACCAAATTGGGACCTTATTAACACCTTCCTCACTAAAAGAGGGTCTTTTCACCATCTGCTTGGGTGCCCGGGATCTGGAGCCTGCTTCTCCCTGCCCTGCTGAATGCTGGGTCACCGCTGCCCCACCCCTCCACCTCTACTTCGGCACTGCTCTGGGATTTCTCTATGCTGTAGCCCTGCAACCCCTGCCCTGCCAAGATGTCCCGCAGTTTCAGCTACCACCACGGAACTTCTGATACATCTCAACCACCATCTTTGGATTTTCTGATCATTCCTGCCATTCTAGCTTGGTGCTCTTCAGAGTCCTGCTGGGACATGGGGATCTACTGCCCCAGGGTTTTGTGAAGCAAAGCTTCTCTCCCATCCCTTCTCGTCTTGGCCAAGCTGCCATTACCATGTGCTCCCCAAGGTCATGCCACAGCGCCCCCCGCAGCCTCAGGAGTATCATCGCACCTGCCATGCCCACCAGGAGCCACCTCTTATGGCTGTGATCATCACTACACCAAAGGGGAAATTGCCTGCAGCCAGTAAGGCTGTTACTGGGTTTGTGGTTCTGTTTGTTGTTAATGCCGTAGTTGTTGTTGGTTTGCTTTATTATACATACTAGTAAAGAACTGCTATTCCTAACCTCCTATCTTTGCCTCAGAGATGCTTAATTTCAAAATTATTATAATTTGGAGCAAAGAGGTTTACATTTTCCATTCCAAGAGAGGCTCCTGCCTTCCTTAGCAGACGTCTGTCTTTCAAACCAAGACACCATCCTAGCTTTTGACATTACTACCAGCAATACAGCTTTTAATTCTCTTACCTGTGTACTTTCCATCATCCCTTCTACCATTTCCATTCCTGTTTTAAAAGCAACTTCACTTTACTACCAGTTACCATCAATGTGTTTGGCTGAGGCATCAGTGAATCAGACATCCCCAACTTCAGTCTGAAGTGGATGCAGGGGCATCCAAGATAGGTTAGGTTTTGTCATGTTAACATTTATGGAGTAGCTGTTGTCTGTAACATCCATCTGATCTGTGACCCCTGAGTCATATGCATACCATTTGTGAACTGTGGGTCACTGTGCAATTTCCTCCGGCGGAGTACGGCCTTTCCTAATGCTGGCTAGCAGATTGGATGGGTTTTGGATTTCTTGCAGGCTGCTGCGGTTGAATTTTTTTTTTTTTTTTAGTTCTTTGAGAGCTAAAGTCAGTGTCTCAGGTTGCAAGGTCTAGCTGGGTGTGTATTCTATTCCCATCTGTAAGAGGTGGGACAGTTATCTTCTGTTAATTGGGCAGTTTTCTTTATCTCTTCCACAACCAATCCTCCCTCCAGGGAGATGTCTTCTGTTAACGGGCCTTTGAGTCTCACTGCATGACTGATAAAATTATATCATCATATTGTGAGATGCTCCATCCAGAGAAAGGAGCCAAGAATTCCTACCTGGATGTAATCTGAGACTTGGAACACCACAGGAAGCTTTTTCCCACTGGATTCCCGAAGGAGTAGCTTTCTTCTCCACTGGATATTCAGAGGATGACCAGCCTCATCTACACCACCACTGCGCCTTCAGAGGAAAACTACACCCTTCTACAGGTTCGCTGCTTCAACAGAACCACACCTGTCACTCCAGGAGGACTGCAGCCACCATTTAATCGGACCACTACCACCACCCTGACCAGCAGGGTGTCAGGTGGTATTCTGACTATTATCAGTGGTTTGTTTTCTTTTTTTTTGTACTATTGCATTTGTATTTTTAATTTTCCTAGTAAAGAACTGTTATTCCTATTCCCATATCTTTGCCTGAGAGCCCTTTAATTTCAAAATTATAATCATTCGGAGGGACGGGGTTTACACTTTCCATTTCAAGGAAGGCTCGTGCCTTCCTTAGCGGACACCTGTCTTTTTAAACCAAGACAGTCAGAGATAATAATCCCTTTTCCCAATCAGTGTATCTCTTTTCAGTGTCTTTTCTGTCACTGTGGAACTGAATCCAAATGGTCATTTTGATTCATGTGTCACTTTGTGAAACATATTACAATAAATTCCATATTCAGCAAAACCCCATTCAGCTATTATAGGATCACAGGGGTGAACTGGCCTAAGTGATTGATATGTTTTCAGTCCTTCTATTATAATTTGCAAACACTGTTTGTGGCTGTCAAGCCATTTCCAATTTTGTTTTTTTTCTCATTAATGTGTACAACGGTCTTGCTATTACAAAAAATCTATGAACATAATTTTTCCAGTATCCCAAAGAATCCACAATTGCCTTAGGTTATAGCGTAACATGTAACTAAAGTACGTATTCTATCACCCTCTTTACAAGCTGTTAAAAACAGATGAGATCGTGTTCTTTATCTCTTCCTTGACCCATCCCTCATAACTTCTTCTAGGGGCTATCTTTTGCTAATGGGTCATTAAGCATCAATGCATAACTCATACAATTAGATCATCCCATTGTGAAATGCTCTGCCCAGGGGGAGGAGCCAAGAATTCCTACCTGGATACAGTCTGAGTTTTGGAACACCATGAGCAGCCTTACCTACTGGATTCCCAGAGAACAAGAGCTACATAACCACCACTGGACCTTCAGAGGAAGACCAGACCCTTCTACAGAATCACTTCTTCAACAGAACCACATCTATCATTTCAGGAGGACTGCAGCCACCATTTAATCAGACTGCTACCAGCATCCTGCCTGACAGGGTGTCAGATTGTTTTTCTGCCTTAATTTTGCTATTAAATTGTAGTTCTGACTTTGAATCTCCCAATGGTTTGTTTTCAAACTAACACAATGATTTTTTTTTAAGTTCTTTTTTAGTAGTGAGGTTAGATATGAGATCTACTTTTGTAATTACAGCTTGGTCTGCCAGTTACCAGTTCCCAGGAATTTCACCTTTATAGAGGGAATTTGGTACTTAGCCAAAGGCAGCTAACGTGAAAACTGCCATTCTGCAGTGTATCAGTATTTGTAACTGCTACAATGAAATGTCCCATGTTAGGACTAAGCTTTGATAATAATTTGTTAAATGCCAGTTCCTGTTTGTCTTTTTTCATTAGTCAAACAGGAGAACTGTAAGCAGAATGCATTTTAAATATAATGCTTTTGGTTCTAAATTTTTAATTCCATCAAAACAGATTTTACCAGTGCAAGGGATAACACATTTCATTAAAGTCAGCTAAACAATTTCAATTTCAATGTTTAAAACTTAAGTTTAGTTTTTTGGCTTCTGTAGGAGGAATCAAAGAGATTTTAAGTTCCAGTGCTAATTACAAATTTCAAAGGCTGTCTTTCTGCTACTACAGCTATATAAATAATAGGGGTTGTCAGAAAGCTATTGAATTGCAGGAATGTGTTGGCAAAGCAAAGTTTGCCCTTGTCGTGGTTTGAGAGGAACTAAGTTTTTTGGGATGCTGTGGTCACACCAATGGGTGCTCAGATTTGAATATTGTCACCTGGTGTGGCCACTGAGGGCATGGATACGCCTCTGAGAACACAGGGGTTAAAAGCAGAGCATTCCCAGGAAACCTTCTCTTGGGTTCCGGCAGGGAAAGTGTTCGGATCCTTCCCCTGGCCCAGCTGCTGCCGGCTGGGCGGGGGAGGGGAAGCCGTGCGGCCGGGTGAGGTAGGCCTGAGCCTTGGACAGAGATGGGAGGTGAAGAGGCCCTGAGGATGGAAGGGTGGCAGAAGCACCAGGAGGCATCGGGCAGCAAGCCCCCCCCCGCCCCCCTCCCAGGAGAGAGTACAGCCTGTGCCTGTGACTGCTACCTTGAAACTTGATAACATGTGCCGGCAGCACAGCGGAGAAGGAGAAGAAGGGGGGGTGCAGCGAGAAGGTGTCCGGCTGCTGTGGGAGCTTTGGGTGGGCACAGACCGAGCTTTTAACCCTTTTTTGGACAATGAAAACTTTGCAGAACATTAACCTTTCCTAGAAAAGAGATAGAGATGAAATGGAAGAAGGAAATGTGCAAGTGTGAAGGTCTGGGAAAGTGAAAGATGTCAGAAGAGTAGAGAAGAATCTTAGGTGGGAAGGGAGGATGGAGTGGCTTTAGCTGGACTCTTCTCATTATAGCCATGGACAGAACCATGTTCCTTGTGATACAGAGACTGCATCCAGGGGGAGGCGATGGCTCAGAGCCAAGAGGGTTCAGTGCTGAGACCCCTCGGCCCCAGGGGGTGAAATTTGGGGGGACAGGTGTCCCAAAGGTGAGACTGTGCTCTTTTTGGAATGGGACAAAGCATCCTTAAAAGGACAACCCTAGAAGCAGCTCTGGTCCATGTGCAGTGGTGAGAGCACTGGACATGGAAGGAAGAGGTCACGATGGGAGATGCCACGAGTGACATTGGAAGCACACGAGGTTTCAACAGTGTTTCCTGGGGAAGCCTATGGCACAAGGACTCCTCTCCTCTTGATGAACTGAGAATCGATTATCCAAAGGATGGTGATGGACTGAGAGTTGGTGATTTGGGGGATAGATGTATTGGAAATTTGGTGGGGGGAGGAGGAAATGTTTTTGGAAGGTTTTCATTTTCCCTGTGTGTTTCTTTTTACTTAGAGTTGTAGTTTAGTTAATAAAGTTTTCTTTTCTTTATTTTTAAGTGGGGGCCTGCTTTGCTTATTCCTGGTCACATCACACAGCAGAAACCAGGGAGAATGTATTTTTCATGGGGGCACTGGCATTGTGCCAGCATCAAACCATGACAGCCCTGTGCATAGGTTTTCTCTCCCTGCTGTGTTGCAAAGAATCGGGAGTGAGTTTTTTTCTGTAACAGGTTCAGGTTTGAATTTGCTGCTTTTTTCCCTCACTGCCTGGAAAGCACCTCTCAGTATTTCAAAGTTAAGGCAGTTCTCTATAATGCATTTCTCTCGGGTGGGTTATGTACAACAGTTCTCACCCATTTCTTATGGGGTTTCTGCATTTTGGTACTTGGCCTTCTTTTGTGATATTCCCAGTCCATTTTTCTTGTAGGGAGTTTTCCCCATGTAGGGACCAGTCTTCTCAGGGTTTGTGAGCTGTGCAAAGCCTCACTACTCACCACATCTCCCGACTTCATCCTGTCTCCCCATTAAAAAATCTCTTAGCACAGTTGGAGGCTGTCTCAGCAAAGATCTTAAATACATTAATATTCATCTCTGCAGGGGTTGGGATATCTCCATCTGCACGTTTGTGTATTGCCTGCAAACAGGTGGTTTTTGTAGCAGCAGCAGAGATATCCTTACTTGACTGCATAGGGGTTGATGCAGGTTCCCCTCTTTCCATATTTATTCCTCCGGCCCAACATGCAATTCTTCTGGTTATTGAATAGGGTTCATCAGAAAGGTCTAGTCCAAGGTTGTAAGAGCTGAAACAAGAGATGCGGGACTCCGGGTGGCTCTTCAAAATGCATTTTATTGTATCCAAAATGTTACAGCAGTCCAGGGTCATGGGTGACAGAGCCTGTGCCTACAGCTGTCATCTCCAGCTGCAGGCAAGTCTGAAGACCCTTTAATTTTGGTTCCAATGCATTTTATACTTTTCTTTGCTGAGCATCTTAATACAGAAGAACCAATCAATAACTTTACTTTTACTGTTGCGGTGTGTTGCAATGTCCTGTTTATACTTCCGGGTCCCTTCCCAGGTGTGCCTATACCTCTCTCCCTTCCCCCTCGCCCCCTTGCTGAGTGAGTCCTGTAAATCAGGCTTAACTTCCAGGAAGGTCATCGTGTGGTTGGTCAAGTTCAAAAGATGCTCCTATGCCCAGAGGTCATTGGCCTGTCTAAGTGTCATCCTAGTCCCTTGAGACCTTGCCCCTTTCACCTGGTTGGTAGCTCACCTGTCTCCTCCCCTTCCCCTGTCCCTGAGCTTAAAAGGTTAATCAGACCATGCGGCCGGTATTCTGTTGGAGCAGTTGCCCCGGTTCAGACCTCTGTAACCATGGAATAAACATCTGGCATTAAACCCTCCAGCGGAATCCTCTCCTTTCTCTTCACCATCACCAGAAGCTCTCTCTCCTGAGGTAAACGGAGTTCCTGACAAGCCTGGACTTGTTCAGTGCCCTGCTGCAATCTCCAGCAGCCAAGGTATCTCTGGGGTGATATACACCACAGTGCCGCCTTTGGCCCACCAGCGAGGGTCAGAACTGGCCCAGGCACCATCTAACTGGTAATATTGGGATTCCTATTCCAATATATATTGGCGTCCCTGGGTGGGCAAAGCGACTCCGCAGCCCGAGAACAGACTCGTAGCACCTCAGAGAAGCTTTTGGCAGCCGTGCATCCAGCTGGAAGGGCTTTGGTTGCATTGCCCTCAGCTAGAGACTTTGGGAATATTCCCAGAAGAAGTTTCGTGGACTGTTCGGCGCCTCTGGAAAGCCCAGCTTCATTGTGGTGAGCAGATTTTCCAGAGGAAGAAGAGGGTAGCCTCTCTTGCCCAGAGAGAGGTCCTTTTCCGGTGAGGAGACCTGCCTGTACCCAGCCACCTACAGCTTCCATTTCACGTGAGTATCTCTGCTTTCGGTAGAGCAGAAGCTCAAAAACAGACTCTGCCGTGAGTTCTGTTCCTTTTTACCTTTGCATTTTTGGCTGCGCGGCCCCACAGACGGGAGCGTTCTAGCTTTAGCTTTATGCCGCCTATTTCACTGTCTTTTGGAATTCGCGCCAGAGCGGGATCGCTCTCTGCCCTTCCCCCCGGCTCGGCAGCGTGCTCGGCTCTCTACACGTGGTCGGGAGACTCTCTCTCTTTCTCTGTGCGGGGGAGGGGGGGCTCTTGGCTCTCTGCTCCGCGGAGGACTCTGTTTCTCTCTCTGTGGGGGGAGGGGGGCTCTCTTTCCACGTGGCCGGGGGATCTCTCTCGGTGCGGGGTGGGGAGTGCTCTTTGCACACGCCGCGCGGGGGCCCCGGTTTCGGCTTGCCACGTGAAGTGGCTGCTCTCTCTGCTCCGCGGGGGGGCTGCATTCCACGGCGGGAGAGGCTTTGTTTCTGCCTTGGTTCGGCAGGGCGTGCCCTGTTGCTGCTGCCCGGGAATTTTAAAAGCAGTATATACAGCTGCATTGTGAAGCTTTTGTCTGCTCGTTATCGCTTTCTATCTGTGGGGTTTTTTTTAGAAATTGGTAACTGATTTTAGCTTTGTTTTTGGTCAGGCGGGATTAAGTACTTTGCTTTTTACATCTAACATGGGTTCCAAACTTAGCATCGTACAAAAAGGAGTGTATTATAATATTGTTAGCATTTTAGTCTAATGGTAATGTGAAATTCTCTAAAGGAAAATTGAAACAGTTTATAAGATGGCTTTTTCTGCAGTTCCCAAACATTTCCCCTGAAGAAATCCACAATATTCAATTCTGGGATAAAGTTGGGAATGAATTGATAACCTTAGGACAATCTGGCAAATCACCCTCAGCTGAATTTGTGTTCTGGAGTTTACAAATTCAAACAGCATTGCTCAAACAAAAGGAAATGGAGAAAAAGCCAAATGTAAAGCCATGTACCTCTGCTCTCCCTGTTTCTCCCTCTACTAGCTCTAAAACCCCTAAACCTCTTTCCCCAAAACTTGGTATTTTAAAGAGAGCACCCTCATTGGGAAGTCTGCTCCCAGAGTGTGCAAGAACACCTGAGTTGTTTTGTTCACAAAGCCCTGGCCAGGCTGCATGGCTTTCCCAATCCCCTGTGTCCCCTGCTCTGAAACCCAGAGCACGTGTTAGCTTTCCGGAGAGCAGTGATGTCCAAAATGGCCCCCAGTCCCTAGGGGGTCCACAAAATGGTGGATGCCACATGGCATCTTCCCAAACCTGGTCTTCTTCTTCCCAAAATTCTCTTAGGCATCCCAAAATTCCTGCCCCACCCCCCTCTCCTCCTGTTCCTCGTGACACCTTCCCCCCTCCCCCCGCCTTTCCTGCAGTACCCTCAGCTCCGCCCCTCTACTCCTCCCAGGGGGCGTCTGCTGACGTGATGTCACCAGGTGACCCCGCCCCCTGTTCCCACGGTATCCCCGCCCCCTGCCAGCCCCTTGACCCCGCCCCTTGTTCCCACGGTTTCCCCGCCCCTTGCCGGCTCCCTGTCTCCGCCCCCTCCCCGGGTTTCCACGGTGGGGACACACCCACTGCCTGTCCCCAAACCTGTAGCTGTGATCCCAATGCTTCTGATTCCAGGGATACAGAGCAGGGGACGGCAGACCCAATGCATAGTCCCAGGTTGTCACTAGCTCCTGTTACGTTTCAGCCGGCAGCTCAAGCCGGGGCAGCTCCAACTGCTAATTGGAGCTCCTTTGGACGACAATTGATTAAAGAGATCTGTAAATCTCATAAGGAATATGGTCCACACAGTCCATATTTCCGTGGCCTTTTAAATTCTGAATTAGGTAGGATTGTTGTGATTCCACATGATTTAAAACTGCTTTTTTCATGTCTCATGACCTCCACGGAATTCAAATTATGGGAATCGGCATTGAAACAACTGCTAAAAGATGCTCTCCCAGGCTTACAGGCTGATCCAAACACAGCGAAAGACAACAGTGGTAACCCTATCACCATTGAGCACCTCTGTGGTGAGGGTCAATGGCCTTCACCCTCTATCCAAGCTACTGCAATTCCTGCAGAAACACTCGAGAAAGTAAAAGAAGCAGCTGAAAAAGCATTCTTTTCCCTCCAACCTGAGGGGCCTTTGGAGCCCTATAGTAAAATCAAACAACTACCATCAGAGCCTTTTTTGAAATTTGTAGAAAGGCTAACAAGAGCCATTGAAATACAGGTTAAAAAGGAAAATGCTAGGGAAGCAATTTTAGAGGAAATAGCATTTACAAATGCAAATGAACAGTGTCGAGCGGCAATCCTGAGCCTTCCTATAGAACCTCCCCCTACACTAAAAGATATGCTTTTAGTCTGTAACAGGAAAGTGCCTCTGATGACTGTGGCTGAAGACACCAGACCAAGGCTGCTGCCAAGACCACCTCAGCGTGTCGCTGTTGCCAGCCCTGCACCCTTTCCCTCAGCACAGCAGTACCCTGGGCAGCAGCGGAGACCAGCAATGGTTGAGCCCACTAAACCATGCCTGCTTTGTAATAAGCTAGGACACTGGAGTAACCAGTGCCCCCTGAAAAGGGAATTTGATGAATTTAGAAATGGCAGGGGAGGAGAACTACAAGCCCTCCCTGGGGGTCAACAACAAAAAAACTGAAAATAAAGCGCCAGCCTGCCAGGCGTGCAGACATAAAAAGAGCAGGCAAAGAGAATAAGGGTAGCAAAACAAATCAAGCGCCCGATAATATTAACATTTGTGTAAGTGAAGCAGGTGCTTCAAAGACCAAGTCTGCTGGTCCACTGTTGAAAGTGAAACAAAATAACCTTTGTTATGATTTAAGTGATCCTGTATTAACCACATCTTCTGTCAATGAGCCTTACAGGTTGCAGCTGACAGAGTCACTCCACCTGAAGGACACTGACTGGCATTTTGTCTCTGTAAATCCTGAACAGAAGGGTACTTGGAACCGAATTCGTTGTAAGTACATCGTCATTGGGGACACCAAACACAAACCACAAGAGATCGAAATTGCTCCGGGAATGACAACATCAGATCCCAAGCAATTTGTTCTCGGCCTGCATTGTTTCCACCCACCCCTGTTTCTTCCCAAGGGACAAATTGTTGCTCAAGCTATCCCTGTGCCATCTTTACCTGAAAATATCGAAAAACAAGGGCCCACAGTCGCCCGAGTCCAAGTGATTGGGAAAGAGAAACCCAAATTGTGGTGCAATGTCAGTGGGGGTGGGGAGTCTTAACGCATTGAGATGCTTGTAGACACAGGTGCAGACTGCACAGTGATTCCAGTACAAGACTGGCCAGCACATTGGCCTTTACAAAATGTTGCTGGTCACCTTCGAGGTGTAGGAGGTCTGCAATTGGCAAGACAATCCAAAAGCATTATTCAATTTGAGGGTCCAAACGGACAATTGGCAAATATCCATCCATTTGTGTTAGATTATTCAGAACCTTTGTTAGGGAGAGATTTAATGGCCCAGTGGGGTGTCACAATTCATATTCCAGACTCTCCACAGCATTTTTGTGCAGCAGTCATTGAACAACAGCGCCCCACCCAAAAACTTAAGTGGAAAACAGACAAACCAGTTGATGTGAAACAGTGGCCACTCAGTAAACAAAAAATAAAGGTGCTTGAAGAACTAGTAGAAGAGCAACTAAGAAAGGGCCACATTGTGGAGATCATGTCCCCATGGAACTCTTCAGTGTTTGTCATCCAAAAAGCTGAGAAAAAGAGGTGGCGACTCCTCTGTGACCTCCGACAAATTAATAATGTAATTGAAGATATGGGTTCTCCACAACCTGGTATGCCATCCCCAACAATGCTTCCCCAGGATTGGAAATTAGCTGTTATTGATATTAAAGATTGTTTTTTCCAAATCCCATTGCACCCTGACGATGCACCGCATTTTGCATTCTCAGTGCCTTCTATCAATTTAGAAGCCCCTATGAAAAGGTACCATTGGACCGTTCTTCCTCAGGGATTAAAGGTATCTCCAGCTATCTGCCAGTGGTATGTCTCTTCCCTGCTTTCCCCAGTGCGTGCAGCCGCAGAGAAGGCCATCATCTATCATTATATGGATGATATCCTTGTGTGTGCCCCCAATGATGATTTACTCACACATGCGCTTGACCTAACGATTGATGCATTGATTGTTGCAGGGTTCGAGCTCCAGGAAAAGAAAATTCAAAAGATGCCACCTTAGAAGTATTTGGGCTTAGAAATTGGAAATAGGACCATTGTTCCTCAAAAACTAGAAATCAATCCAAGGATCAAGACCCTTGCGGATGTCCACAAGTTGTGTGGGTCTTTGAATTGGGTAAGACCATGGCTTGGTCTGACTAATGAAGACCTTGCCCCTCTTTTCAATTTATTAAAAGGGGGAGAGGACCCAGGTGCTCCTAGGTCTATTACCCCAGAGGCACAGAAAGCTCTAGAAAAGGTTCAGATTGCAATGTCCACAAGACAGGCCCACCGATGCCGGCCTGACCTGCCATTCAAATTTATCATCCTAGGTAAGTTGCCACACCTCCATGGAATTATTTTCCAGTGGGAGGAAAAACAAACACCTAAGGCAAAGAACACACCAAAAAAGGACCGGGACCAGAGGGACTCTCTCTTGATCATAGAATGGGTTTTCCTCAGTCACAAAAGGTCCAAGAGACTGACAAAGCCTCAGGAGCTGGTAGCAGAACTGATCCGGAAAGCAAGGACCCGGATCAGGGAGTTAGCAGGATGCGATTTTAAGTGCATTCACATTCCAGTTGAGTTAAAATCAGGTCAAAATACTATGAAAATACTGGAACAATTGTTTCAAGAAAATGAAGTGTTGCAGTTTGCTCTGGATTCCTACTCAGGACAAATTTTCGGTAGCGCGGCCCGCTCGCAAATTTTTTGAACAAGATGTTCAATTTACTTTAAAATTAAGAACTGCTCTAAGTAGGAGACCTTTAAAAAGGGCTCTAACTGTCTTTACAGATGCGTCCGGGAGGTCCCACAAGTCCGTTATGACTTGGAAGGATCCTCAAACCCAGCAGTGGGAGACGGACATTGTTGAGGTGGAAGGTTCACCTCAGGTTGCTGAATTGGCTGCGGTTGTTAGGGCTTTTGAAAGGTTCTCAGAACCATTTAATCTGATTACAGACTCTGCATACGTGGCAGGAGTAGTATCCAGAGCAGATCAAGCAATACTGCAAGATGTATCTAACATCGCACTTTTTGAATTGCTCTCAAAACTGGTAAAGTTAGTCACTCACCGAGAGCAACCATTTTATGTGATGCATGTCAGGTCACACACCGACTTGCCAGGGTTTATCACTGAAGGCAACAGAAGGGCAGATGCTCTTGCTGCACCTGCAGTGATGGCCACTCTCCCAAATGTTTTTGAACAGGCAAAAATCAGCCACCAGCTTTTCCACCAAAATGCACCTGGCCTGGTTCATCAGTTTAACATCACTCGAGAACAGGCCAAAGCGATTGTGGCCACGTGCCCAAATTGCCAACAACATGCACTCCCTACAGTGAGTACGGGAGCAAACCCAAGGGGACTGAACAGTTGTGAACTGTGGCAAACAGATGTAACACACATACAGTCTTTTGGACGGCAGAAATATGTTCATATTAGTGTAGATACATTTTCTGGAGCGGTGTATGTTTCTGGCCACACAGGAGAATCATCTATTGATGCTATTAGGCACCTCTTACAGGCTTCTTCTTTTATGGGCATCCCCAAGGAGCTGAAAACTGATAATGGGCCTGCTTATAAATCCAAGGAATTCGGGAGCTTCCTGCAGCAATGGGGAGTAGAGCACAAAACTGGCATCCCCCACTCCCCTACAGGTCAAGCCATTGTAGAAAGAACTCACTGTGATATTAAAAGGGTCCTGGACCAGCAACAACAGGTTCTGAAGGTAGAACCTCCCCACATGCTGTTATCCAGGGCACTATTCACAATCAATTTTCTGAATTGTTCTTTTGACAGCCTGAACCCACCCATCCTACGCCACTTTGGGGGGAGCAGTCACAGGTTGATAAAAGAAAAACCTCCGGTTTTAGTAAAGGACCCTGAGACTTGGAAAATGGTGGGACCTTACAAATTGGTTACTTGGGGACGTGGATACGCCTGTGTGTCCACCCCCTCTGGTTTAAGGTGGGTTCCTTCCAAATGGGTAAAGCCCTATGTTCCCAAAGTCTCAGAGAAATCTGCAGAAGCACCCCAGGTTGCTCACGCTGCCTGGAGAAGAAAACGCCGCACGCGTTCTCTGGAGGAAATTCCATTTAAGCCTCCTATCTGGAATAGTTTGTAATATATGTTTGTTTCAAGTTCTTGTACCAGTTTAGATCCCACTGTTCGCGTGTAGCCTCAAGACGCCATGAGACCGAGCCTGCTTCTCGTCCTACTCGTGATCATCCCACCTGCGATCTCCTACATAGTACCGCAGCCCAAACCACATATGGACTACCTTGACAAAGGTTCTCGGACATCAACAGAGAAACTGACAACTGGGTGAATGGACTGTTCAAAGGCTGGGGACTCGTGGGCTGGTTGGGATCTGTTCTGAAAACGGTGTTTTTAGTGCTGTTTATTTTAGTTATAGTTATTGTAGTTGTTAGCATTGGTTTTGGACTAATCAAACGCATGGTTCTCAAGTTAATTTCAAGCTCATCCCCCCCTCCTGAGGTTTGCCATTTGGAAGCCCTCAGTGCTCCAATGGATGACCTGGTAGCCTCAGTGGAAAACACTGACCCTCCTGTAGAGGAAGAACCGATTTACCAACCATGGTTTGCAAGCATTCTGCACCACAAACCCAGTCCTCTTCTTTTTAAACAAAACTAGGGGGAGATGTTGCGGTGTGTTGCAATGTCCTGTTTTAAACTTCCGGGTCCCTTCCCAGGTGTGCCTATACCTCTCTCCCTTCTCCCTCGCCCCCTTGCTGAGTGAGTCCTGTCAATCAGGCTTAACTTCCAGGAAGGTCATCGTGTGGTTGGTCAAGTTCAAAAGATGCCCCTATGCCCAGAGGTCATTGGCCTGTCTAAGTGTCATCCTAGTCCCTTGAGACCCTGCCCCTTTCACCTGGTTGGTAGCACACCTGTCTCCTCCCCTTCCCCTGTCCCTGAGCTTAAAAGGTTAGTCAGACCATGCGGCCGGTATTCTGTTGGAGCAGTTGCCCTGGTTCAGACCTCTGTAACCATGGAATAAACATCTGGCATTAAACCCTCCAGCGGAATCCTCTCCTTTCTCTCTTCACCATCGCCAGAAGCTCTCTCTCCTGAGGTAAACGGAGTTCCTGACAAGCCTGGACTTGTTCAGTGCCCTGCTGCAATCTCCAGCAGCCAAGGTATCTCTGGGGTGATATACACCACAGTGCCGCCTTTGGCCCACCAGCGAGGGTCAGAACTGGCCCAGGCACCATCTAACTGGTAATATTGGGATTCCTATTCCAATATTTTACCTATAGCCTATCATAACTACTGTAATTGCCATATTCATGTTACTATTCTCCAATCGCTAAAAGTTAGTATGTTACAGTTTAAGCCAGAAGTTGTTTTTCAGTTTTCTTGCAGTGGGAAATTCTGAGACTTTTTTTCTACTTGCAACATCGGCAGTCTTGTTTGCCTGTGATATCTTTCTGCTGGGTAAAAACATCTTGCTTGAAGTGGGTTTATCCTTTACTCTAAACCATAAAAACACATTCTAACATACCCTTTGCCTTCTTAGTTATCCAGTCAGACTGGCTCAGCAATTGTCAATTTACATATCTATTATTCTTCTATATCAAAACTTGCTTCCATCTCTATTTCTTTCTGATTCTACATTCAAAAATCTTTCTGCCAAGCATACACATCTGTGAGACTTTCTTGTCAAACTTTCATCCTTCCCAACACAAGGTGCAAAAGGACACTGACACTCAAGAACCCGAAACTTTGCAAGCCATCCAGTAATATCCCATTTTCCCCAGTGAAACAAATTCTCCACAGATATTCAATTTCTGGAATTTCTTGCTCTTTAAGAGGTTCTGTGCTTTTGTCAGAATCCAATTCAACATTTTCATCACTAATATTGTCAGAGGTTTTCTGAATATTACCATCCCCATCCTCAGGTGATGTTATTAACTTTGGAATATCTTCAGAATCCAAAGATTTGGGCTTTTTTAATAATGCTGATTCTAATTTTCCTTCCAAGCTTTTTGTTTTTTCCTTGTATTCTTTTAGCTGTTTTTTTTAGTTTGTAATTTTCTTTTATCGTTTTTTCCTGCCATTGGCAAGCAGATTTTAAACACAGTGCAAGTGCATGACAAATATTTTCTTAATTTTTATCTTTGAGAAAAGTAGAGTGACACAGAATCCCCAGGCAGGTGTAAAGGAGAGCCTTTTATTGCAAAAAACAGGCCTTTTACAGCAGTTAGCCTTTTATCATATACATTCCATTTAAGCACAACAAATGTAATTCAACCAACCACCATACACCACGATGTGAACATGTAATGGTTATATCACTTGTTTTTCTACCTCTAATTCAGCTGAGTCACATTCCCATAGTCCTCTTCTACTTAGCTGAAGTAGCAGGCCTGAGCCATGATTTTACAAAGGTAACAAGGCCCTTATTTTATAAGGTTTTTCCTATATGAAACATCTCCCCCTTCCTTTGTTTTTTGTGTGAAGAGTTCATGTACTCTCATGCCAAAACAGTCCAAATCAGCAAGTCAAAGTGACCTGATTGCATTTTTAGTGCAGAAACACCTGGGTCTGTTGGCATACTTCTGACCAGTTAGAGCCAGGGCTTAGCCAGAGCCAAGGCCTTAACTGGAAGGGTTTCCCTAACATATCCTACAAGAAAACCTCTATTAATAGCAGTTGAGAAAGTTTCTTAAAATTATATACATCTTGCAGGTAGCTATGCAACCTTATGTAAAAGTTTGTAAAGCAGCCGGCTTTGTAATTCATCCTTAGCTAAGTAGTCAATGGTACCATTACCAAACTGCAAACAACCAAAGGAATGAATATGTGTAACATCAAATAATATCTTATGGATAATGCCTGTTATAAAAAGTTAGTGAATTCATGCTATGACATTAAAAACATATTAAGAATCATTAATACAGCAACAGTAAATGTCCTAAGAAGTCGAGATAAGATTTTTCCACACATCTATGCATATATGGCAATAAAGCAAAATAAAAACAGGAAAAAAAAGCACTAAACAGCTTACAATTAATAACAACTATAATTTGGAATTGTTACTCGTTCATCAGTGCTACCTATGGAACATAAAGCAACAAAGATTGTATGTTAATTGACCAAGGCAGAACATTTATACCCATAGAATCTTGGATTAAATTAAGGATCTAATAAACTGCATCTTCACATGCCCTTACACAACTTATTTTATATTCTTAAACAGTTGCTTACCAATTCCCCATCATAATTGCTTCAGTTGGTTTCACCTTATCTCTATAACAAAAGAACTGTATCTTGTAATTTAAATGAGCAGATTTCAACAGAACTTAAACTTACTGCCACTGAAACTTAACATCACTTAAACATAACAGAAAGTGCACTGAACAGAAATTGAAGTTAACATAACTGGAACTGCATAGAAATTGATCTTAAAAGAACTTAGAATAACAGAACATAAACTGAACAACACTTAAACATAACTTTGCTTAAACTTAGCAACATTTAAACTTGACAGAAATTAAACTTAACAGAACTTAAATTTAGGAGCCTAAACTTAGTAGAACTTGACTGTAACAGAACTTCAAATTAATAGAACGTAAAGCTAACATCACTTAAATTTAACAAAACTTAAGCTTAACAGAACTGAACATCACTTAAACTTTACAGAACTTAAAATAACAGAACCTAAATGTAATAGAACTCAAGTGAGAGTTGAGTGTTCCTTTAATAGTTTGATATACAACGACATTTAACTCATTTATCTCCATTGTTACAAGAAAGCTACCAAAAATTTGTCATACAGCAGTTAAAAATCAACTAACAATATGCAGGCAAACAACTGATTTGTAAATGAAATAGCAGCAACATGGATTTACTGGTGTCCTGGGGTGATGTTATGAGACTGTATCCCCTATCGTCTGCTTTATACCCAGACACAGGTCCCGTAACTTCAAGCTCAAAGGAGGGGGAAGCTGGGGGAAATTCTTTGGCACAGAGTTTGTGTTCAGTTCAGAGACTCCTGCAGTTCTCTCTGCTGTGCGGCTGGGAGCCTTGTGTCTTTGCTTTTATCTAGCTTCTTGTTTGTTAGCTGAGGCAAGGTTTTCCTAGGACTGTGGCTTCTTCTTCTGGAACTGTTCAGCTTTGCTCCAGTCTGAAACACCAGAACATGGCTGGGAGCCCCACACTGTGGCTGGGAAGGGAGGCTTATGGGATGCCACATCCCATCTCTGGACCTCTGTAGAAGTTGAACAGGACTCTAAAGATCCACCAGCTTTTTCTCTGTAATGAGAAGGTTTATTAACTAACATTATTCATTCATTTCTTTTTCCTCCATGCCGGTGTGCACTCCACTTGTCAAATAAACAGAGGTTTTTCACTTTTTTACAAGAAATTCCTTTTGAACTTGTGGGGGCGGAGCTGCTGAAACCTACCTTTCTTTAGAGGACACGTTCATTTCAGGGCGTTTCCACCTAATTTGTCTAAAGCTGAGACAAAAAATTTGGCTCCCTATTTATATGGGGCTGGAGAAAGTGAAAAAAAAACCAGTAATAATTACATTCCGGTTTTAATCACTTTGTATTTGTGTATAGCAGTCAGTAGTCACCATGTGGTTTGAGGTAATAATGTCTCTCTGGCCCCTAGGCCTGTTTGCCTATCCACAGATAGAACAAATTTTGTCCCTGGCATGTAACTTTTACAGGGCAGGGTGTAAGAGACGGTCTGAAGTTTCCTTCATTTGGTGGACGTTTTCTGGATGTTATGCCAAGTGACTGTTTGCAGGTGTGCTCGCTGCACCTTCACAGAACACTGCTTAGAACAAGTTCTGATAAATGGTGGCTTGTACTTACATGCTTGCACCTGCCTCACAAGTTCTGACAAGCAGTGGCTTGTCCTTGCATGCTCGCACCTGTCTCACAGACCAAGGGATCTCAGCACAATGGCCCATGAATCTTCCCCACCTTTTGACCAGATGCCACTCGCTTTAGGTTGAGACTATATAAACTGCAACTTTTGAGACAACTTTGGTGAACCCCCACGGACGACAGAGAATCTATGTGGCTGGACCATGAGGATTCCATCTCGGTAGCTATATTTTCCTTCCCCTCTTTTTCTTTCTATCCTTTATTTTCTTTTCTGATCCCTCTATCGCATTTGCTGTTGGCCCTCAATAAAGATGTATTTGTTGTGATTAAACTGACAGTCCCCTGCTGTTGGTCTTTTGCACTTTTGGGATCTGGAAACGAACTATTGAACTATCACAACCTCTCTTGTCCTAGTGGATTGTGACACAGAGGTGTGAATCAGGCTTGCTATACTAATGTGCTTGGTGATAATGATTTATAGAAGGTTAACAGAGCTACTGGGAGTTGTTGAAAATGTGTATGGTCTTTAGTTTCTCCGTCTTAGTCGCGGTGGCCTGCTTTGGGGGTTTCTTAGTAATTACACTCAGTCTGTTAGAGGAGAAGCAGGGGATGAGGTTTCCCAGCCTTTCACCTCCTTCTTCCCCTTTAAATCTGGTACATCACCTTTTGAGAATGCTCAGTTTCTCCTGGATGTTAAAGATACCACCTTCCTGGTATTTTATCTAGTAGGCTTCCTCTATACGGTCTGCAACTTGTCTAGAATGAGGGCTGAGATTTCCAGAGGGGCTGTGCAGACACCTGCCCCAGGCATGGAAAATCCTGAGTGGTGTAGGGAATGGGAGGACATTGGCCAAACCCTAAAGGAATTCTCTGCCCCAGTGTTTCAGTACAAGCTGACTTGTACTGAGCATTAATCCGGTTATAAATAAGAAATCCAGCCCAGTTTCATAAACCAGCTCCTGGGCTGGCTGACAGAGGCTTCAACCAATAACATCGCTCCTAAGGTGCAAGCATTTCACTGGTTCAAGGTCTAGGGGGCATAAAGATTAGACCAATTGGCTGTCTAGACCCAGGAGTTTTGAATTGCCTATAAAAGTAAGCTCTGAACAATATAGCAGGCTGTTTTGCTGATGATCAATGAAGGTTTGTTGGGTGTGTTGTCTCACATGCCAGACCATCACGTGTCATCCCAATAGCTTGGAATGTCCCCCCTGAACAAATTCAGAACCCAGCTGAAGTGGGGAAATATCTGAAAAAGAAGTGCAATGACAACTCGAATGAGAAAAAGCTCATTGCAATATGCTGGGCCCTGGCATATGGTTATTGCATGCTGTTAGATACTGTAGGGCAGCAGATAAGGCCTGAGGGGCAGGAAGGAAAATCAGCAGACACCCCAGTCACTCAGGCTGAAGCTAAAACAGACAGGGACCCTAAGCCAATGGCAGTTGTTCTTAACCAGCAATAAGAACAACAAACCTAATCCAATTGCCCAGTGGATGATGATGATGATGAGGCAGGACCCTCACAGTCAGTAGAAGATTTAGAACCAGAAATCATTGTGGAGTCCCTGTCCATGAAGGACCTTTGTGGCCTGAGAAACGATTACACCTGACAGTCTGATGAATCTATATTAAGTTGGTTGATCCGTATCAGGGACGCTGCAGGTGATACTACAATTCTAGGTGGTACTGAAGCAAGGCATTTGGGATCCCTGTTACATGATCTGGGTATTGACCAAGGGATGTCAAGGGGGCCTGAACCTCTCAGTTTCTGGATACAGCTCTTGAGAAGTGTAAGGGAAAGATACCTGAGCCCAGATGATCTTCATATGCAGCAAACCCCTAGGAAGACCATAGAACAAGGGATTCAATGCTTGAAAGACCTGGTGGTGGTAGAGATTGCTTTCTCAGCTGACCAAACAATTAAGAGTCCAGACATGGAAAATGCACACCGGTGATGTGGCTAAAACTCGTACAACTTGGGCCACAAGAATATGCTTCTGCTTTAGCAATGATGAAGTGGAATGAGGGGGATGAGACAGTGCTTGCCATGGCAAAGAAGCTACAGGCATATGCAGATACCGTGCATGGCCCAACACATGCCAGAATCTCAGCAGTAGTAAAAAACTTGTCAGAGTACATGCAGAAAGTAGAAGATAGGATTGAAAAGACTCACCAGAAACTCAGGAAGGAGATTAAAGAGGACCTTGTCCAAATCTCATCGTTACAGACCAGAGGTTCTGTTACCAGACGCAGATTTCCCCCAGCTAGAGATGGAGGGTACAACCCATGAGGTGAGCTTCCTGTGTGACTGAGGGGAAAACATGAGGAAGTGGGGTGGAAAACCCACCACTGCTCTGGCAGCATGGGTGCAAGACGGAAGGGCAAGACTCAGAGAGGAAGTTTTACCAGAAAGGAAGCATCTCCAGTTGCCTGTAGCCGAACTTCCAGGTATGATGGAACAGAAGACGACATGTCCGATCCCCTTGAAGGAACCTCTAAAATGTATGCCTAGGGAAGGAAGGATAATCAGGCTTAGGGGTGCCCTGCCTCTAACCAGGTAGAGACCAGGGAAAACTGCATCTTTTGGACTGTGTGGATTTGTTGGCCTGGCACATCAGAACCAGAAAAACATGAGACCTTGGTCGACACTGGTGCACAGTGCACATTAATCCCATTGCAACATGTGGGGGTAGAAGCTGTTTCTATTACTGGCCTGACAGGGGGATCGCAGGAGTTGACCCTGGTGGAAGTTGAGCCTGACTGGAAATGAGTAGAAGAAACATCCTATTGAGACTGGCCCAGAGGCCCCATGCATTCTGGGCATAGACTTCCTCCAAAGTGGGTATTTCAAAGGCACAAAGAGACTCAAGTGTGCTTTTGGGATAGCTGCTGTGGAGACAGAGAATGTTAAGCAATTGAACACCTTGCCGGGACTAACAGAAAATCCATCTGCAGTAGGACTTCTGAAGGGGGAAGAGCAGCGAGTACTGATTGCCACCTCAACAGTGCATTGCGAGCGGTACCGGACAATTTGAGATGCTGTGATTCCCATCCGTAAGATGATCTGTGAGCTGGAGAGCCAAGGGATGGTCAGCAAGGCCCACTCACCTTCAACAATCCTATTTGGCCTGTGAGCAAATTTGAAGGAGAATGAAGATTGACTGTGGACTATCATTCCTTGAATGAAGTGACTCTGCCTCTGAGCTCTGCTCTGCCAGACATGCTGGAGCTCCAGTATGAGCTGAAGTTCAAGGCAGCAAAGTGGTATTCCACTATTGACATTGCTAATGCATTTTTCTCCTTTCCTCTGGCAGCAGAGTGCAGGCCTCAGTTTGCCTTCACCTGGAGAGGCGTGCAGTACACCTGGAACCAACTGCCCCAGGGGTGGACACACAGTCCCACCATCTGCCATGGATTGATCCAAACTGCACTAGAAAAGGGTGAGGCTCCAGAACATCTGCAGTACATTGACAACATCATTGTGTGGGGGAACACAGCACCAGAATTATTTGAGAAAGGAGGGAAAATCATCCAGATTCTCCTTGAA